>NC_134095.1:74978122-75617668 GCF_000715075.1 Nicotiana tabacum | reverse complement strand
TGTGGCTTCATTTCACTCTTGTGCACAAACTTGGCCTTATTCACCTTTTCATCACAAAATATCCTAGTGATTGTAAGGGCAGATGGAAAGGAATCCAGACTTGGCCATCTCTATCTGGTGTAATCATCATATCCTTCAGCAGGGATGTCTAGAATCTCTCCTAGTTTCTCTGCATCAAATGTCACTTGAACTCCTTTGACTTTGCTTGTAACTTTGCCATCTTTGACTTCAGCATTTGCCATGAATTCAATGATTTCATTTCTGGACAATATCCCATCCATCTGAAGGACCATGGACTTCCAGCCCTGAGCAGCTAGTGTGTCAACCAAACAAACCATCCCTGGTTCCACCAAATCTTTCAGCAGTCTTCCTTTCAAAAAAAATTTTTTTCCAAACATGGCCAGCTTGTCTTGTTTACCATAAGACTCACTTTCTTCATCACCACTCCATTCCTCTTCTTCAGAAACTCTACCTTGTTTGCCTTTTACTGCAGACCTGGTCCTCTTGGCAAAAGAAGGTTCAGGAGCCTCAGACACAGAGGAAGACTTCTTGGAAGAAGTCCTGATCTTTTTAGGTTTGGGGGTCTGAACCTCCATTGTTGTAACTTTCTCCTGATGGATCTGTTCCATCTCCTTAACATCAACAGCTTTTGAGGGCTCTGTAACCTTACCCTTTCCTTTATCAATCCTTTTCTTCTTACTTTCAGCCAGAGCCTTTTGTAGATCACTCTCACTTTGTTTCACCATGCTTCTTGTGGCTCTTCCCTTTGGCAAGGAAGGTGCTGTAGTTGCTTGGGAGGAGGCCTTTCTTTTCTTGGAAGGTTTAAGAGCACTAGGGGATTTTGGTGTGGGAGTCCTTTTATTTGGATCGTAACTTGCCCTTACCTTTTTCAAATGGTCTGCTAGGGTCTCTTCAGTTGATGAACCAGGTTCATCTTTCTGGTGAACTTAGATTAACTAACCCTTCAGTAGCTTCACCAGAACCACTTCCTCTTGACTTCTTGCTACTTTCTTCAACAGTTTCCTATGCAACCCCACAAATAGCAGGTGCAGGCAATACAACGGTGGGTGAGTAATCAGCCACTCCTTTCCCTTTTCCCCTCACATAACCACATTCACCCTCTCTCTCATTTTCTTTCTCAACTTTCTTTTTACCTTCACTCCTTCGTAACTCTGGTAATTCCACATCCCTGATAGGCCCAACTAAAACAAACATATTTTCTAAATTCTCAATCAAAGAAGAACTTACCTTAGAAGGGGATTCTTGAGCCTTCGCAGAGTTAGAAGACCCAGGTCTTTCCCCTTCACTAGCAAATTTGTACGACTCAGAATCAGAGTTAGAATTAGAATCTTGAGCCTGACTTGCCTTTAATTGCTCATTCAATTTCTTTGAGAGAGCACCAGATGCCACCGTTTTGCGAGCAAGCATTTTTACTCTTCTTAGCCTGGGTTTGGGAGTCATGCTAGGTGGAGGAGGGGTAGATAAATCAGAGGGAGTGGGCTGTGGAGGAGTTCCAGGGTTGTCTTGTGGGTTTGTCATTATAGCTGATGTCTTGAGAGAATTGGTGAGTTAGAACTTTGGAGAAGAAAGCAATTTAGAGTGAAGAAGGTTTTTGACAGTTTTGAATTATGAGGGTGGCAGGAAGTAATGATGAGTATTTAAAGGAAAGACTCATTTAATGGATAATGGTAGCTTTAGCGGTCAACTAGAGATCTAATCAACCTGAAATTGCAGGTTGAACGAACGGTTAGGCTTCCCTAGATTTTAGGCAATTTTTGTGGTTAGAATTCTAATAAGGACGGAACTGGTTCAAAATCAAACGGATAGGATTTTCTAGGGAGTTGAACAATTGTAGGACTCTGCTCATGATTTAAATATTTATATTTCTAATTGTGCAGAGTATGTAAAATACACCTTAGCATTCAGATGAAACAATACTGATGAACCAGGTTCTTCATTTAAAATTCTCTTGACCATGCCTCAATTTACCACAATAGAGAAAATTTTGTAAGAGATCAGTGAGTCATATTAACACATGTCACAAGAGTATACTATTTACAGTATGAAGCTGAGTAAAAATTAATCTAGATATTTACACAAGTTCAGATTTCCTAGCTAATTTTTTTTTCAATTTTTCAATGTGCATTCTAAGCTGGTCCTATTAGGTGATCTTAATCATCCCTAATTCCAACCTGTTCCTTTCAAAGTTTTCTCTACTCAGTGCTTTAGTAAAGATGTCAACAATTTATTTATCAATAGCACAGAATTCTATGATAATTAATCCTTTCTCATAGTTATCTCTTAAGAAGTGATGTATGACACCTATGTGCTTAGTCCTCTTATGATGAACAGGGTTCTTTATCATACTTATAGCACTAGTGTTATCACAGAAGATAGGAATGCAACCAACTTCAATGCTAAAATTTATCAGCTGTTGTTTGATCCAAAGCAATTGAGCACAACAAGAGGCATCATCAACATATTCAACCTCAGTAGTGGATAAGGCCACTGAATTCTACTTTTTAGTGGCCTATGATACAAGACATGAACCAAGAAAATGAGACATACCTGAGGTGATCTTCCTATCCACAAGGATACCTGCATAGTCGGCATCAACATACCCTACTAGATTGAAATTACTACCTTTAGGGTACCAAAGACACAGATCAGTAGTGCCTTTCAAATACCTCAGTATCCTCTTAACAGCAGTCAGGTGAAATTTTTTAGGATTTGCCTGAAAACGAGCATAAAGTCCTACACTGAAAACTATGTCAGGTCTGCTAGCAGTAAGATACAAAAATGAACCAATCATACCCCTATACAACTTCTGATCAACAGATGAACCAGGTTCATCTATGTCTAATTTAGTAGATGTTGCAATGAGTGTGTCTATTTCCTTTGATTCATCCATTTTAAACTTTTTAATCAACTTTTTTGCATATTTCTACTGATGGATCATGGTTCCATTTGGGTTTTGTTTGATCTGTAAGCCTAAAAAAAAGTTAAGCTCACCCATCATACTCATTTCAAACTCACTCCCCATTAATTTGGCAAACTCCTTACTTAGTTTGTCAGTGGTTGCCCCAAAAATTATGTCATCAACATATATTTGTACCACAAGAAGATCCTTACCTTTTTCCCTCATGAATAGAGTACTGTCAATTTTACCTCTTTTGTAGCCATATTCAAGCAGGAATTTCAGTTGTTCATACCATGCTCTAGGAGCCTGCTTGAGTCCATAGAGAGCCTTGTCTAATTTGTACACATGTTCCGGACACTCCTTGCTCTCAAACCCTGGAGGTTGTTTAACAAACACTTCTTCTTTTAGGTAGCCATTCAGGAAGGCACTTTTGACATCCATCTAATGAAGAGTGAATTCCATGTGTGTTGCAACGACTATGAGGAGTCTTATTGCCTCCGGTCTTGCAACTGGAGCAAAGGTCTCATCATAATCTATACCCTCCTTCTGGATATAACCTTGGACCACCAGTCTTGCCTTGTTCCTTGTAGTTGTTCCATCTTCATCAAGCTTGTTTCTAAAGACCCATTTAGTGCCAATTACTGATCTGTCCTTGGGTCTTGGAACTAGATGTCAAACTTGACTTCTCTCAAACTGATTGAGTTCATCTTGCATTGCATTTACCCAATCTACATCCTGCAAAGCCTCAACAACATTTTTAGGTTCAATAAGAGATAGGAAAGCATCAAAAGCACACAGATTCTTTAATTGTGATCTAGTTTTAACTCCAGAGGTTGGCTCAATGATTATGTTCTCAATAGGATGAGAACTTTGATACTTGTGAGGTTTCACAACCAACTGATTTGTGCTTGATGTTTCTCCCATGTTCTGTTGCTGAGGAATAGGGTCATGAACATGTTTCTTTAGGGGATTAGTTTCAGTTACTCTTTGTTCAATTCCCCCTGTCAGGTTGCCCTGGATGGAAGAACTTGTTCCATCACCTGTTCCTTCTTTTGGTGCAACTTTAGCTTGAGCTGAAACTTCATTCAAATCTTTTACTAGCCCAATAACTTCATCTTCATGTTCCTGTCTCTCAGAAAGAATGTTAGTTTCATCAAAAACTACATGTACACTTTCTTCTACACACAAAGTTCTTTTATTGAACACTTTATAAGCTTTGTTATGTGAAAAATATGCCAAGAATACTCCCTCATCACTTCTGGGATCAAACTTACCTAGGGAGTCCTTTCCATTATTATGCACAAAGAACTTGCATCCAAATGCCTTAAGATGGGATATATTTGGTTTTCTCCCTTTAAGTAACTCATAGGGAGTCTTCTCTATATGAGGTCTAGTCATGCATCTATTAATAATGTAACATGCAGTATTTACAGCCTCTGCCCAGAAGCTATGAGGCAGTTTACTAAAAAGAAGCATAGTCCTAGCCATATCTTCAAGAGTCCTATTCTTTCTTTCAACTACTCCATTTTGTTGAGGAGTCCCAGGGGCAGAAAAATTATGATCTATACCATGCTCATCACAAAATTCAGCAAACTTAGCATTTTCAAATTCAGTTCCATGATCAGACCTGATTGATGCAAGTTGATTACCTAGTTGTTTCTGAGTTTTTCTAACAAAGGCAGTAAACATGTCAAATGTTTCATCCTTAGAGGTTAAAAATAGTACCCAGGTAAACCTAGAATAATCATCAATAAGTACCATCATATATTTCTTACCACCTCTGCTCAATGTTCTCATTGGACCACAGAGATCCATATGAACCAGTTCCATCGTCCTGGTTGTGCTTACCATTTTCTTGCTTTTAAAGGATGATCTTACCTGTTTCCCCTTGCACATGCCTCATAAACTTTGTCTTCCTTGAATTTGATGTTATGTAACCCTATCACCAGGTCCTTAGAGACTAATTTGTTGAGTTGATTCGGACTTGCATGACCAAGTTTTTTGTGCCACATGAGGGGATCATTGTCCAACACACTCAAGTAAGTGAGTTCATTTTCTGAAAGAGTGGGCAAATCTACAATGTAAATATTGTTAACTCTTTTTCCTTGCAAAATAATCTTGTCAGTGGTAAGATTAATCTCAAAGCATTTGGTAAAGATAAATGCTACAAGGTTACCTCTGTCACACAATTGTGATACACTGATTAGGCTATATTTCAAACCATCTATCAAGTAGACATTCTCAATGGAATGTGAGTCTGTCTTACCTACCTTTGCAACCCCAATAATCTCACATTTTTTCCCATTTCTAAAAGATACATTACCTCATTTTAAGTCCTCAAGTGAAAGGAACTAGTTCTTGCTTCCAGTCATATGTTTTGAGCAGCCACTATCCATGTACCATATTTGGATATTTCCCTTCACTTGGACCTGCAAAAAGAAATCAGGGGTTAGTCTTAGGAACCCAAACTAGTTTGGGTCCCTTTCTATAGGCAAAGGGGTAAGTTAAATTCCTTTTGGCCCACCCAGGCAGCCTATTTTTCTCTTGAACAAAGGTTTTGTTCTTTTGACTGGCCTTTTCTTTTGCATTACATTCATTTTTGTAATGACTAGTCTTGCCACAGTGTGTGCAGATTTTGTTTTCAGAAAGAGTGATGTACTTGCTTTTGGGGTCCCACTTAGGTGCTTGGGTCCCATAGCCAAGTCATCTCTTGTTTCTACTGTGGTGTTCTTGTAGCCAAGATAGTGCATCAGAAGCCTTATTTCATTTGCAAGTTCTGTCTATTTCATGCTTTACCTTCCCTAGGTCTTCTTTTAAGACTCTTATCTGCTCATCTTTCTTGTACAACTCATCCTTCATCTTTACTAGATTTTCTTCTAAGGTGAGATGTGTGCGATTAGCTTTCTTCTTACCTGTTCCTAATTTCAATTTTAAATTTTTAGACCTAATTTCTAAGACACTGGTGTCCAGTTCAAGAACCTGGTTCTTCAACTCAGCATTTTTACTGTCACTCTCATTAGCCCTAGATTCTAGATTTTTACACTTGGCTTTTAAGATCACACACTCCCTATACAGTTGTTCATTCTTATTGTTAATTACCTCAGACTCATCGATGAAGTCTAGCAATAGGTCAGATAACATTTCTTTAGACAGAAATTTAATCTTGTCTTTGAGATGAATGACAATTACCTCTTGTTCATCATCTGATTCTCCAATGGCCATAAGTGCTTGTTCATCTCTTGCTTCATCTTATGGATCATCTGATCCTTTATTCTTTGTGGGTTGAACTTGTTCCTTCTTCTTGTTCCTTCGTTCATCCATTTCCTTCTTCCATTCAATTTCCTACCGAGGACAGTTCTTGATCATGTGATCAATCTTGCCACATTTGTAGCACCCCTCGTTGGTATGTTTCTTAGGAGCCCTTGGTTTGTTGAAGGTTGTACCTCTTGAAGAACCCTTTCCTCTCATTAGGTACTTTTTGAAATCCCTTGTGATAATGGCCATTTCATCATCCTCTAGATCTACACCTTCAGTTATTCTGAGAGCCAGACTCATTTCCTTCTTGGGTGCATCCATTTTCATGATTTGCCTTCTTATTTCATAGGCAGTGAGATTTCCAATCAGTTCGTCCAACTTGAGAGTAACAATGTTCTTTGATTCCTGAATAGCAATGATTTTGCTTTCCTAAGTTACTGGTAAGACCCTTGTCAAGATTTTCTCAACCTTTTCTTCTTTGAGGATAATTCTCCCAAGAGATTTAAGTTCATCTATTAGTGTTGTGAACCTTGTGTACATCTCCTGGATAGTTTCTCCTTCCTTTATAGTGAAATTCTCATTTTGAGAATATAGCAGTGTTCCTCTTGATCTCTTTACTTGAGGAGTTTCTTCATGATCCACTTGTAAAGTGTCCCATATCTTCTTAGCAGTGGTACAACTTTGAATCCTGTTGTACTCGTCTGGACCCAGTCCACACACAAGCCATTTCTTAGCCTTGGCATTCTTTTCTCATTTCTTCAAGTCTTCAGCAGTGCAGTCAGCTCTTGTCTTTGGCACGTACACTCCTTCAGCATTCTTCTTTGTAGTAGCTAGGGGATCATCAGTGACTATGTTCCAGAGTTCATAGTCTTATCCTATGATGTGATCTCTCATCTTGTTCTTCCACCAAGAATAGTACTGACCATTAAAGAATGGGAGTCTAGTAGTGGATTGCCCTTCCTAGTTTTCAGGTGATGTACTCATCTTGATCTTTTCCTAAGGTATTAACCTCTTAAAAGATAACCCACTTTGATACCAATTGTTGTTTTATACTTCAATACCACATAAGAAGGGGGTTGATTTATGTGATAACCAATTTACTCTTAACTGGATTATAGAAGGACCTGGTTCTTCTATGTATTCCAACTACTATTGTTTGCAGAATAATAAGTAAAGAAAATAAAGAATATACAGATTTTTATGTGAAAAACATCTGGCTTAAAAGGTGAAAAAACCACGATCTACTACTCAGTAGGATTTTTCCAAACTTCCACTAAAATCACTGAGCCAAAAATTGCATTTACAAAAACTCTTTTGTAATCCTAAGATTAACTCTAATCTTGTTGTGGTACACAGCCTCAACTATTGCGACAACTTCAAGTTAACTCTAACTTGAACACTATTGGTACCTAATACAATTGCTTCTATAAAAGCTGAAAGATACAATGTAAAATCACCTACTACAATTAAACTAGAACAAAAGATAGACACTTGGAACTGGTTCTTCTATCTTGTTCAAGTAGCTTCAGGATTGCACGCTTGAATCACACATAAATTGCTTGCAAAATCGCCTTGCTCTTTTGCTCTCAATTTAAGTTTAACTTTTGCCTATGTGCATTACCTATAAAAGAGAACAACACTGATATTAAATGGGTTAGTAATTAGAGATTGATTGGGATACAGATGCTACTCTTCTATCGTAGAAGAGTTCTAGTTGATCTAATACTCTAACAATATCCTCTTCCTAAACTGTGTTCTCTTCGTGTAAGGAGTCTTTCTCTCCTTATCCAATATGCAACCTTTTCGATCAGATCAGGAGATATTACTTCTGATAAGTTAGATTTATCTCCTTCACGTGCATCTCACATGTTTTGGGTTGATCATGACTGTGCTTCACAAGATGGACCTGGTCCATATCTGAGTTCTTTTGTCAGTCTTCAAAACTTCACCTTTACTTGGCCAACAACATTATATCATCAAGCCACTGAGGGCATCCATCATATTGTCTCGGCTAGTGTGGGCAACATCATCAACATATACCAGCTGATCAGGTGGTGGTGTGTATATAACACCGTAACTTTTTCCCATATCCCATATACATATATTTACATATATACGCATATACAACGCCATCTGGTCATGGGTCAATGCACATGTATAAATGGGTAAAATGCATGAAAAATACGTAAAAATCTCAATATTCCTTCCGGATGAACTTTTTCAACTGCGTATAATTCTGATACCTTTTAATAGAAGATAATAATAATTCTCATGGGGAATCAAGAATATAGACACCCCTAGTACCTCTATGAATAGAGTAATTTATGGAAACTGTGTATTTGCTCGTTTTTTTAGTATAATTTGGACCATGCCAAAAAGAAAGAAGGGTATCCTTAACATACCTGGAGTAGAGAAAACTCCGTATAATATTCTTAGAGAAGATTACACGTACTCCTTTAGGACCGTAAAATTTTACGTTGCTACGATTCTAATAAATTCTCGTTGGAATTGTGTTGCTGCACGTTGGATTGAACTTAGAATCGCAAGAACTAGATTGAAATAGCTACTGTTCTTGAGATCTTCAAACCAGGAAATGAAAATGTTTCTTTCTTTAGGACTATACACGTTCTTGGTTCATTTTTGTTTCTTTCTTTAGGACTATACACGTTCTTGGTTCATTTTTGTCCAAAATGAGTGCAACAAGACTTTTGCTTATTAAATTCTAAAAATTCTTAGATAGATACATAGAATTATATGACTACTTAGTCATTTTCTAGGTTTGTGGCTTCTTGCCACGTTTGGGGGGTTAATTTATTAATTTTTTTATCCACTTATTAATTAACTAGGTAATGTCCTGTTACCCGGTAATTAATCAATTACCCGCATAATTTAAAAATTATCTTAAATTACTTAATATTCTACATATTTTTAATATACTTTATACATTATATTACCGTGGTCATATGGTACCTTGCATGGTACTAGTTCATAATTATCGGGTATTATCGCTCAACCCGTATTTTATCCCAAATTAGTCACTTTCAACGAAATTCATTTTCTTTAATTCGTGTGCCATTTATCCTTCATAACACTCATTTATCGCTTGTTATAAATAGTATAAATATGTTAACCTCAAGATAATCTCACCCCCCAGTCTACGTCAATTAGCTGAAGACGAAACTTTTAGTGTACGAAAACGCGGGATGAAACAATAATAGCTCAGCATAGAAATGAGGAAAGGGGGCGGGATCAGTACTGACCTAGAGTTCTAGTGAAGAACTAGGGGTCTTAACCCAATTAGAACTAGAGGGCTCTTCTTGGGTGGATGTCAAGACCCCAAATACCCGATCGTGATGGCGCCTATCACAATACTAGGCAAGCCAACCCAATCAAGTATTCACAGTCAATTTCTTTTTTTAAAAAACATTTTTCTAACATTAATTACGTCTCAATTTTTCATAAGAAATATCTAAATCACTAAAATGTGTGGAAAACAGTAAAAACATCAAACCAACATAGCCCAACAATCTGATGTCGATTTTCCCCTCGATGAATCAATCAACAATGTGAGGGAAGTAGTTCACAATGATGAATGGGATGAAGGTCAATTGCGGATGCTGCTTCCAAATGACATTGTCGATCACATTATCAAAAATATACCTCCTCCAGTAAATCATGGTGTGCTGGACAAGCATTTGTGGATGTTGGACACAATAGGGGACTTTACTGTGAGCTCTGCATGGGATTATGTGCGAAGAAGAAATGATCCTGGTAATGCATACAAGAACATGTGGGTAAACGGGCTACCTTTCAAGATATCCTTTTTCATGTGGAAGGTTTGAAAAAGGAAAATACCACTGGATGAAACATTAAAGGGGATGGGTTACTGTGCGATATCAAGATGTTGGTGTTGTACGAATCCTCAAGAAGAAACCATTGCTCATGTATTTTTCCGATCACCTACTGCTAAAAGAATATGGAGCTATTTTTTCTCACATGCTGGCTTATCTCTGGAGGAATTAAATCTGTCTCAAGCAGTGGTTCGAAGTTGGATAGCACAGGTTATTCCTAGACTTAAACCAATCTTTCAAGCATTGCCTTCTATTATATTGTGGGAGTTATGGAAGAGAAGGAATTGTTATAAGTATGGAGATGTGGTAACAGTAAGTAGAGTTATTTATCAAATTAATACCACAATACAATCACTTGTTAAGGTAAGGAAGCCAGGGATTAGAAATGTTCCTCATAAGTGGCCGGATATATTGAATATGATGGAACAGTATACACCAAATCTGAAAATCACTAAGGTTCTTTGGAAAATGCCTAATGAAAGGTGTATAAAAGTGAATACAGATGGGGTTGTAAGAGGGAACCCAGGCAGGAGCCTCGATAGGTTATTGCCTTAGAGATGAAGTAGGAGATGTTATTAATGCATGTGGACAGGAGATTCATGAAGCCACAAATACAGAAGCTGAGGCAGTAGCTATTTTGCATGCACTAAGGTTTTTTAGAGATCATAATCTGCCACAGATTTGGGTGCAAACTGATTCTATGTTGATGATGAATGTAGTGGAAGGAAGGTGGAGTATACCATGGGAATTGCGGATTATGTAGAGGAAATTAGAGCTTTGATTCTGGCTTGCAATGCTACAATATCTCACATATTCCAAGAAGGCAATAAACTTGCGGATCATTTAGCTAAATATGCTCTTGATGTGGGTGATATTGAGTGTCATTCTTTTGCTGATTTGGACAGTGTAGGAAGAAGGATTGTGAACGATGACAAATTACAATGTCCATATTTAAGAATAAGAGCTACAAGGAGTTGAAAATGGAGAGATTGAACACAATAAAAGAGATTATAAGAGTACATCGCTATCATGTTCAAGTCCATATGGAGGAGTTCGCATGAGCAATCATAGCTGAACATCATGTTCAAATCCATGAGGAGGAGAACATGATGAACCTGTTTTTTACTAATAATTTTTTCCTTTTTGCAGGTGGTGGATATATTTCTATGTATTATTATTTGATGGAATTTCAAATGGTGGTATTAGTGCTTTGCACACAACCCATTGAAAGGAAATCAAATATAAGCATAGAGATAGAAGAAAAGCAGGGTTCTCTGATGCCCAGTTATCTCTGCAACAGCAGATTGTGTTGTCAAGGCACAACAACAATTGATAAGGTGTTTGGATATGCTTCACAAGTGGAAGATAACACCTTATACACAAAAGAAAGAATTCAAATAACTTCAGGCATAAAGAAGCAGGAACAACAACACCCATGGGAATATAAATAGGACAGCTACATATATTACCACATCTCGGATAAATATGCAGGCCACAACGTTTGGTGGTGTAGTTTAATGTGAAACTTGATAATATCAACTCAAACAAGGAGCCATGCAAAAGGAAAGCAAATGAGGCAGAATGGGTCGCAACAGAAAGACATTTACATCACATAGCTCAATGGACTCTTGGACTTGATCGTCTGGAATACAATTGCAGGTTCGTTCACTATGCTACTGCGTGCAATGGTTAGGAATGCAAAGAGGTGGAAAGAAACAGTAACAACAACAACAAGAAGAAATGGGCACAAACAGTTAAACAATGCAACAAGGTCGGGTCGCCACAACAGCAAAATTTTCCTTGCAGAAAAAATGGACAGCTTCACAGTCGCACACATCTGGTGCAGTGGTGAAACTAGAATACATAAGTGTGAAACATCAGATAATTGGAGCATCGTAGTGTATTCAACAACTCATACATGTAACCAAGCAACTACAATTCCAATCATGGAAACAAATGGATGAGGCAGCACCACCTATAACAGAGATACATCCAGCAAATTTGAAGGCAAAATAGAGGTAAGAGGACAGATTTGGGCAGCAACATTACAGCAAGTGAATCACATGTTCATTGGCAGAGGGTGTACAACAGCCATTAGGAATTTTATGGATGGAGTGGCACAAACAATGGCATTAAAACATCAAGGAAAGGAAATGCATATCACGAGCACAATGAGAGTGACATATTTGCAGGATCACAATGTTTATCATTCCAATCAACGGCTAGTTTCTACGCATCATTGGTTTAAACTTTTTAGTTCACACTTTGTGATACCAAGGTTGAGCTCTATGCTTAACATTGGTAATAGGATGGATGTAATTATCAAATTTTATTGGTTTCATATCGTTAGACCTCCTGACAATGTATTTTGTTTGATTTTCTTAATTTAAATAAAAACTAACCCCTAGGCGTATCGCCTAGTGGATTGCAAAAAAAACAATCTGGTGTCACAAGTCTAAAGCCTCTAAATACAACTAGTCCAACTGTCTAATACATAACAAGTCTAAAAATGCAGAAAACAAGGATAGGAAGGAGGAAAGTAGGGCTGCGGACGCCATGCAGCTACCTTACAGTCTCCGGTCAACTCCGATAATGCTGAGGACCCTCACTCTGCCACTCGGGCACCTGGATCTGCACACAAGGTGCAGGGAGTAATATGAGTACGTCAACTCAGTAAGTAACTAAAGTAAATAAGGTCTGAGTGCAGTGACGAGCAGTTAAAATCATATGTAAGAGTATACAACAGAGTATCAAATCAACTCAACAGTTCAAAAAGCCAAATTGTTCGTAAAACTTCAGTTTCAGTTGAAATACTTTGAAATCATTTACTTAGCAATTTTCAACAGATGCTTATTTTAAAAAGAAGAGTGAAATCAGCAAAAATGTCATAAATGGGCCCCTCGGACAAGGTATCACTCATATATATAGCCTCTCGGGCAAGTGTCTCAGTCACTCGTAACTCAGCTCTCATCACACAGTACTGACGCTCAACACTCTGGCTCAATAATATCTCATAATAGTCATAATTATAATAATCGTTGCGGCGTGCAGCCCGATCCATAGTTTATAGTCGACCTCGCTCACTAGGGATGTACACACTCCGGAGGGGCTCCCACAACCCAAGCGTCATATCGTTGCGGTGCGTAGCCCGATCCAATATATATATTGTTGTGGCGTGCAACCCGATCCATATATGTATCGCCGCGGCGTGTAGCCCAATCCATAATATATACATATAATATCCTCACCATTTGGTTCTCAACCTCTCTCAGCCATTAACCCCACAGCTTCTCGGGCACAACAATAGAAATTAGGGAACTCAGCCCAAATAGTCCTCACAATTAAGAGGTAGAGTGATAAAACCAAATTTAATAAATAAACAGGTAAAACATGACTGAGAATATACTTTCAATCAAATAAAGTGAAGAAAATAGTAAAAATGCCCCTAAGGGTCTAAATATGTTGGCACAAGGCCCCAAACATGGCATACAACCCAAAATATAGTATCAATCTCTAAAATACGGATCAAGGATCCTAAGAAGGGGGACCGTCAGCTTGCCTACCTGCACCTGCCGGCATGAAATGCAGGCCCCATGAAATAGAGCGTCAGTATAAAAAATGTGTTGAGTATGTAAGGCATGAAAATTAGTACGTAAAAGACATAGATGAAACATGGAATATAGAAACACATCTTTAAATTTGAATAACTTTGTAAGTTCTAAAACATTTATAATGCCATGCACGTTCGTATAAATGTCGTGCCATGCATAGATATGGGTGTACATTATATCATCAAGCCACTGAAGGCATCCATCATATCGTCTCGGCCACTGTGGGCAACATTATCAACATATACTAGCTGATCAGGTGGTGGTGCATATATAACGTCGTAACCTTTTCCTATATCCCATATACATATATTTACATTTCCCATATCCCATATATATATATATATTTACATATATACGCGTATATAACGTCATCTGGTCATGGGTCAACGCACATGTATAAATGGGTGAAATGCATGAAAAATACGTAAAAATCTCAATATTCCTTCCGGATGAACTATTTCAACTACGTATTATTTTGAGACCCATTAACAGAAGATAATAATAATTCTCACGGGGAATCAAGAATATAGACACCCCTAGTATCTCTATGAATAGAGTAATTTATGAAAACTGTGCGTTTTCTCATTTTTCAGTATAATTTGGACCATACAAAAATGAAAGAAGGGGTAGCCTTAACGTACCTGGAGTAGAGAAAACTCCGTATAATATTCTTGGAGAAGATTACACGTACTCCTTTAGGACCGTAAAATTTTACGTTGCTACGATTCTAACAAATTCTCGTTGGAATTGTGTTGTTGCATTGAACTTAGAATCGCAAGAACTAGATTGAAATAGCTACTGTTCTTGAGATATTCGAACCAGGAAATGAAAATGTTTCTTTCTTTAGGACTATACACGTTCTTGGTTCATTTTTGTTTCTTTCTTTAGGACTCTACACGTTCTTAGTTCATTTTTGTCCAAAATGAGTGGAACATGACTTTTGCTTATTAAATTCTAAAAATTCTTAGATAGCCACCTAGAATTATATGACTACTTTGTCATTTTCTAGGTTTGTGTCTTCTTGCCACGTTTGGGGGGGTTAATTTATTAATTTTTTATCCACTTATTAGTTAACTGGGTAATGTCCTGTTACCCGGTAATTAATCAATTACTCGCATAATTTAAAAATTATCTCAAATTACTTAAAATTCTACTTATTTTTAATATACTTTATACATTATATTATCGTGGTCATATGGTACCTTGCATGCTACTAGTTCATAATTATCGGGTATTATTCCTCAACCCGTATTTTATCCTAAATTGGCTACTTTCAACGAAACTCATTTTCTTTAATTCGTATACCCTTTATCCTTCATGACACTCATTTATCGTTTGTTATAAATAGTATAAATATGTTAACCTCAATATAATTTCACCCCTAGTCTGCGTCAATTAACTGAAGACGAAACTTTTAGCGTATGAAAACGCGAGATGTAACAATAATGGCTCAGCATAGAAATGAGGAGAGGCGGCGGGATCAGTACTGACCTAGAGTTCTAGTGAAGAACTAGGGGTCTTAACCCAATTAGAACCAGAGGGCTCTTCTTGGGCGGATGTCACGACCCCAAATACCCGGTCATGATGGCGCCTTTCACAATACTAGGCAAGCCAACCCAATCAAGTATCCACAGTCAATTTCTTTTGATAAAAACATTTTTCTAACATTAATTACGTCTCAATTTTCATAAGAAATATCTAGATCACTGAAATGTGCGGAAAATAGTAAAAACATCAAACCAACACAGCCCAACAATCTGGTGTCACAAGTCTAGAGCCTCTAAATAAAACTAGTCCGACTATCTAATACATAACAAGTCTAAAAATGCAGAAAAAGGATAAGAAGGAGGAAAGTAGGACTGCGGACGCCATGCAGCTACCTTGCAGTCTCCGGTAAACTCCAATAATGCTGATGACCCTCACTCTGCCGCTCGGGAACCTGGATTTGCTCACAAGGTGTAGGGAGTAACGTGAGTATGCCAACTCAGTAAGTAACTAAAGTAAATAAGGCCTGAGTGCAGTGACGAGCAGTTAAAAATCATATGTAAGAGTATACAACAGAGTATCAAATCAACTCAACAGTTCAAAAAGCCAAATTCTTCGTAAAACTTCAGTTTCAGTTGAAATACTTTGAAATCATTTACTTAGCAGTTTTCAACAGAGGTTTATTATAAAAAGAAGAGTAAATCAGCAAAAATATCATAAATGGGCACCTCGGGCAAGGTATCACTCATATATATAGTCTCTTGGGCAAGCCTCTCGGTTACTCGTGACTCAGCTCTCATCACACAGTACTCACGCTCAACACTCTGGCTCAATAATATCTCATAATAGTCATAATTATAATAATCGCTGCGGTGTGCAGCCTGATCCATAGTTAGTCGACTACGCTTACTAAGGGTGCACACACTCTAGAGGGGCTCCTAGAGCCCAAGCGTTATATCACTGCGGCACGCAGCCCAATCCAATATACATATCACTGTGGCGTGCAGCCCGATCCATATAAGTATCGTTGCAGCGTGCAACCCGATCCATAATATATATATATATATATATATATAATCCTCACCATTAGGTCCTCAACCTCTCTCAGTCATTAACCTCACAGCCACTCAGGCATAATAGTGAAAATCAGGAAAACTCGGCCAAACAGTTTTCACATATTAAGAGGTAGAGTGATAAAACCAGATTTAATAAATAAACAGGTAAAACATGACTGAGAATATGCTTTCAATCAAATAGAGTGAGGAAAATAGTAGAAATGCTCCTAAGGGTCTAAACATGTCGGCACAAGGCCCCATACATGGTATGCAACCCAAAATATAGTATCAATCTCTAAAATACGGGATATCATAAGATTTCAAATCAAGTACGTGGCTTAGTAGTCGCTACGGGACGGACCAAGTCACAATCCCTACCGGTGCACGCCCACACGCTCGTCACCTAACATGTACGTCACCTCATTTATCAAAACAATACGAAATACCGGGGTTTTGTACCCTCAGTTCCAGATTTACAATGGTTACTTGCCTCAAACCGGATGAATTACTATTCCGCGATCCCTTTGCCTCTCGCCTCGGCCTCAACTCACGCCGAATCTACCCAAAATCAGAATCATAACATTAGAATATACTAAGGGAACGAAGCCCATACAAAAATAATCAAGTTATAACAAAAATTCTGAAATTGGTCCAACCCGATCCCTGAGCCCACGTCTCTAAATTCGATAAAAATCACATCAACGAAATCCTTATCCTCCCACGAGTTCATACATACCAAGAATACCAAAATCCGACCACAAATGGCCCCTCAAATCCCTAGATTAAGGTCTCAAGTTTCCAAGCTCTAACTCCCTAATTTAGGCTTCACATCCCCCAATTTCATGTTTAATTAGGTAGAAATCACAATAGGATCGAGTATTAAGTCCATAATTCTTGCCTCTAAGAAGTTCTCCTTGATTCCCTCCTCAATCTCTCTCAAAAAGCTCCAAAACTTAGTCAAAAATGGTGA
The DNA here is from genome assembly GCF_000715075.1 of Nicotiana tabacum. Classification (NCBI taxonomy): domain Eukaryota; kingdom Viridiplantae; phylum Streptophyta; class Magnoliopsida; order Solanales; family Solanaceae; genus Nicotiana; species Nicotiana tabacum. The sequence continues at coordinate 75,600,521 of NC_134095.1, read as the reverse complement.
ACTTAGGCCAAAAGTCGCGAAAATGGCCTTTTAAACATTCTGCCCAGCGATTTGAAATACTTCTTTGCTAACGCGGTCAAAGCCTCGCGTTTGCGAAGCACAAAAATACCGTTGACCAAAAATCTTCTTACGCGAATGCGACCACCCCTCGCGAACGCGATGCTTCAGCCACTCAAACCTTCGCGAACGCGATATCCCCATTGTGAACGCGATGAACAATGACCCAGCCCTTCGCGAACGCGGGACCCTCATCGCGAACGCGAAGGCCAATGCTCCTGCCTCACATCCTAACCCTTCGCGAACGCGAGGGTCCACTCGCGAATGCGAAGCACAATTGTCTACAACACTAACAACAGATTTCCTGCAATCTTTTTCAACTTGAAATGATCCGTTCAACCACCCGAAACTCACTCGAGGCCCTCAGGACCTCAACCAAACCTGCCAACATATCCCATAACTTCATTCAAACTTGTTCCAACTTTCGGGACGCTCAAAACAACATCAAAACACCAAAATCACATCGGATTCAAGCCAAAAATTCCAAATTCCGCTTTCGATCAAAAAGTCTATCAAACCACGTCCGAATGATCTGAAATTTTGCACACCCATCCCAAATGACACAACAAACCTATTGCAACTCTCGAAAATCCATTCCGACCCCTATATCAAAATCTCACCTATTAACTGGAAAACGCCAAAATTCCAACTTCGCCAATTCAAGACTAAATCTACTCCGGACCTCCAAAACACATTCCGATCACACTTCTAAGTCCCAAATCATCTCCCGAAGCTATCTGAACCATCAAAATTCACATCCGAGCCCTTTCTCACATAAGTGAACATCCGATTGACTTTTACCAACTCAAGCCTACTCAAAAGAGACTAAGTGTCTCAAACCTTACCAAAACCTCTCTGAACCCGAATCAATCAACTCGATAACATGTAATATAGCTGAAGAAAATAATAAGAAGCAGAAATAGGGAAAACAGTGTGGTAACTCATGAAATGACCGGCCGGGTCGTTACTGCGGAGGGATCAAGTCCCTCAATTGGTTCCCCAGTAGTACTGTCAGGTGCCAAAGTTTCGACAGGCACCAATTCCCTACCCTCGACCTCTGTACCATTATCTTCCCCTGAGACTTAGACACACCCTCATAACCTCCATCCAGATTTCTCTCAGCAGCTATTGACAACATATTTTCTATAGCTTCATGTTCTTGTAACTCAAAGTAACTTCAGAAGCTATAAGAGGAGCATTACCTGTAGAAAAAGGCTTGGGGTTGTCATTGTTGATTCATCACTAGTATGACCCACAGTCTGTTCTTTCTCAGATCTTTCCTCCACTGGTAGGCTAGAAACTTCTTGATTTTCTATTTCCTCCACTGTAACTTCTTCGACATCTTTTCCGGCAAGGCAGTAGGAGAGGTCGCAACCACATATTTCTTGGGAGTCGACGTTTTGGACTCCGATGAGAACCAGTACTTGACTGGGTTAGAGAGGAAGCAGAGGGTGATTGTGACTCTAGGTTAGGGTTTGGACTAGTCGGAGTGGGAGTGTGGGCTCGATTGCTGGAGCTTCAATGGATGAAGATCCTATTAAACACGACTTAAATAGTAATTTGTCAATAGTAGGCTGAATAATGTAATTATATACAAATTCAATCAATGATAAATACTCCTCCCAAGAAGCAGCCCTCAAAATATTATTGAAGATCCTATTAAACACTTCCATTATTTCCATGACTTGAGAATGATAGAAAACAACAATTTTGTTCCCAACCTTCCTCACAAGATTTTCTAAAATTGACTCAAGAATTTAGAGTCCATATAAATAATACTAATAATAGTCATCGAATTCCGTACGGCTTCCCAAAAAATTGACACAAACTAATTGACAATATGAGACGCAGCATCACTTTGCTTGCTTACATTCTGTGCATGAACAAGTTAGCTCGATCATTACGTTATTAAATAAAAAGGGGAAAAAGAAGAAGAGAAAAGTAGGGTGCAGCCTGCAGCGACTTGTCTATTGAGTAGACAAATCATCTAAGTTAGTGAGAAGTGATGTTAATTAATTTTTGGCCACAGTCAAAACCAAATCTAGCGCTGTCAATGAGATGGTGTTATATTTTTGAGTCCCGAAACTGACAGTAAGAATTGAGTCATCCATGCGACTTGCATGGGCATAAACGCAGCCTCCGTTCTGAACCATCTCATCAATGGCGAACCCACCACCTCCAAAGCGCCAAGGTCTCAAGAAGCAAAAGCCTTAACTACCACAATCCTCAACCACCTTCGTTTAGGCCGACTTGGAAAGGCCGTCTCTGTTTTATTCTCAGCTCCAGTACCTTTCCCTTTTGATCTCTATGCTCATCTCTTCAGAATCTCTGCCTCTAAGAAGACCATTGTCGAAGTCCGTAAAGTGGAGTCCCATTTGGTCAGTTTCGCCCCAACCCCACCTGTGTTCTTGCTCAATCGAGCTATCGAGGCATACGGTAAGTGTGGGTGTTTGGCTGACGCTCGAGAGCTGTTTGATGAAATGCCTCAAAGAGATGGTGGGTCTTGGAATGCTATGATTACTGCTTATTCACAAAATGGGTATTCTGGGAAGGCATTGGGCGTGTTCTCTGATATGCATAAGTCTGGGATTTTTGCTGCTGAGGTCACTTTTGCAAGTGTTCTTGCTTCGTGTGCCTCTACCTTGGCATTTTGGCTTTCTACACAGGTGCATGCCCTCATTTTGAAATATGGTTTTGGCGGTAACGTGATTTTAGGGAGTTCACTTGTGGATGTGTATGGCAAGTGTAGGAGAATGGGTGATGCGCGGAGAATGTTTGATGAAATTGAGAGTCCAAATGTTGTTTCTTGGAATGTGATTGTTAGGAGGTATCTTGAGGTGGGTAATGGAAAAGAGGCTGTCTTTCTGTTTTTCAAAATGATTAGTCTTAATGCGAGGCCGCTGACATTTACAGTCTCAAATGCTCTAGTTGCTTGTTCTAGTTTTGGAGGATTTCGTGAAGGAATTCAAAGTCATGGATTTACAATCAAGACTAATTATGAAGAGGATGAGGTGGTTTCATCCTCTCTGATTGATGTGTATGTCAAATGTGGGGATTTGGTGAGTGCTCGGACGATGTTTGACCTGCTATCCCCTAAAAATTTGATTCATTGGACTTCTATAGTGTCAGGATATGCCATGAGCGGGAAAACCAGGAAAGCAAGGGAGCTTTTTGATAGGATGCCCGAACGCAATATAGTTTCATGGAATGCAATGCTAGCAGGATATGCGCGTAGTTCACAATGGGATGAAGCAATGGAGTTAATTGTTTTAATGTGCAAAGATACGAGGGACATTGATCATGTGACTCTCAGTTTGATCCTAAATGTTTCTGCAGGGCTTTCTGATGTTGAGTTGGGAAAGCAGGTTCATGGATATATATATAGGCATCGTTTCTACTCAAACTTATCCGTTGCCAATGCACTTCTTGATATGTATGGAAAATGTGGGAACTTGAGAAGGGCTAGAGCTTGGTTTTACGAAATGAGTCATTTCCGAGATATGGTTTCTTGGAATGCTTTGTTGAGTAGCTATGCTCGACATAGGATGAGTGAAGAAGCTTTAGTAATTTTCTGGGAAATGCTAGGAGAGGCAACACCAAGTAAATTCACTTTTGCTACTCTCTTGGCGGGTTGTGCAAATATCTTTGCTCTTGAACATGGTAAACAAATCCATGGATTTATGATTAGAAATGGTTATGATTTGGATATCGTGATTAAAGGAGCTTTGGTTGACATGTATTCCAAATGTCGTTGTCTTGACTATTCACTGAATGTTTTCATTGAGACTCCTGTGAAAGATGTTGTTCTCTGGAATTCTCTGATGCTGGGATGTTATTATAATAAACGAAGTGAAATATTATTTCAGTTGTTTGAGGCAATGAAGGAGGATGGTGTGAAGCCTGATGGTACTACTTTCCAAGCTGTATTGCTTGCATGTATTTCTCAGGGTTGTGTGAAATTGGGTAGGCTGCTTTTCAATTCAATGAGTGATGATTACTTTATTATACCACGTTTGGAGCATTATGAATCTATGATTAAGCTATATGGTCTGTATGGATTCTTTGACGAGCTTGAAGATTTTGTTAAGAAGATGCCATTTCAACCAACAGCCCCTATGTTAACAAGAGTTTTTGACTCTTCCAAAGAGCACGGGAATACAAGGTTAGGAGAATGGGCTGCCAGACAACTTAATCTTCTGAAGGACTGAAATTTTCTATTCCATTCTGCTTCAAAGTTATGGATGAGAACTAACTTGTAACAAGGTTGACAAAGGCTATTGTCACTAAAACATGTAGACACAGCCTGCTTGCTGATTTGGAACTTTTGCAACAATATTTTGATTGCTGTCAGACCAATACTTTACTGGAGCCAAATATTGCAGACTCAGATCTCGGGAAAGTACTTGAACCTATGAGTATTTGCATAATTCAAACACAACAATATTTTGAACTGCAACACATATAAGTTGCATTTTAGGTGGCCGCTGCATAACTCTTGGTAATATAAATGCTGATCATCTGTGGTGGCTTTGGTATTTCCGACAAGGAAATGGCTGCATGATGGCTGTTTCTAACAGATAAATAGGGAACAGATCTTGCTTTTCCTGGTATGTATGTTACACCACTCATTTTTTCTTACCTTTGTATGAAACATGTTTGAAAATTTAATGAAGAAAATTTCTTAGGACTTCCTTTGAAGTATGGAACTGCGATTAGATCATTGTTTACCGTACTAACAGAAGGGACAGGTAGAAGTGGAATTATGTTGTTGGAAAAAAAAAAGGGACGGCTATAAGTGTTAGTATTTTCATTTAGGTGTATAGATGTTCCCCTATGCATTATAAGTTGTACTTTTTGTTCTGTTATGTGCTCTCTTGTGTATTCTCATTTTTTCTGTAACTTTTAGTTGCTTTTTCTGTAAATCATCTTACTTAGTGCTCGAGGATAATTTGGGTGGAGGAAAATGTGGTTGCTCCCTTTTAGTGCATATGATGTTGTACCTACTGCCTTTAATATATGCTTATTTATGAAATTTCTTTTGTCCAGTGAAGATACCTAGTCCTCGTCTACAGCTTAATGGTTTCACAATTGTTATACAGGTCTATTTAAATGTTTATAATAAATGGTTCTGGAAGCCAACATACAACTTCAGATATTTTCCTGCTCATTGCTCGAAATTCTGATCTTATACACTTCGTATCGCAATTCATATGTCATGGTTTGACCATTTTGGGTCAAGTTGATATTTCAAAAGTACATCTTCAGTCCTAGGGTGTCAAATGGGCCAGTCTGTCAAATTTGGTCGGGTTAAATGAGTTAAGTCTATAAGAAGGTCATGCGCAACATGTCCAAAGTTTGTTTAGACAAGATGAATTGGATCAAGATACACTAAGTAATTAGCTAATAGATCATAGTGCAACCCACCCAATTTGACCCTGCTTTACCTTTTCATGCCAAGCACCTACATCGTACCAGCTACTAAAAGAAGGAAAAGGTCCAAATTTGCCCGTAAATTATGCCGAATGGTCTAACTTTTCCCTCCATTAATAGTTTGGATCAAAATGAGGCCCTGTCATGAAAAGAGCTCACCTATACCCTTATTCCGAGACGTAGCATTATTTGTTCAAATTAACTTCTAATTACACTTATTAACACCTGGGATTGCCATGTGTCCCCAGTGGCGAAATTTTAACCCATCCATTTTTACCATCTCCCCTCTCCACCTCCTATCCCCATTTCCCGCCCCCACTCCCAATACCACCACAAATCTGTCCCTTAAAAGAGGCAAGACCACCTTCACTACCTCACTGCCACCTCCCATCAAGTATGGCTGAGATTCCATGGCCACTCTTTCTTGCCAACACCATTCTTCAACCAGAAAAGACAACCATCACCCCGCAAAACAACTATGAAACCCATCAATATCCCAACCCGACATCAGCAATGAGAAAAGAACCACCAGTTCCATCACCTTCGTCACTGCTGATGGCTTTCATAGTCACTATCGTACCATCTCCTCTCTTTTTCACCTCCTCAACCAGATACCACCCAACAACAACAACCTCCATCACCTTTCTGTCGGTCGACCCGATCTCCTCCACTGCTCCATCACTTTCTTCAACTTGTTCCTCATCTCCACCAAATTAGAAATCTACTATCACCACTCCACTACAATTTCTTCACATAAATCAACCTTTACCAAAAGCTTGGCTGAATACTTGTGATCTATGTAAAGCGGTTGTAATAGGGGATCTATGTACTATTCTTCGCATTTATAATGGAAAACTCTCTGCTTCTGCCCTGAGGACGTAGGTTTGATCGAATCTCGTTAACTCCTTGTATTATTTCTTTTTCTCTATTTGCTTTATGTCTGATTGTGTGCTAGTAAAACCCATGATCTTCCGCAACAAGAAATCGTAGCAAGTTGGAGGGCAAGAAAGTTGAACGCCAGAAGAAAAGAACTTTTGGAGATTGACCTTTTTGTATTTTTTGGTTGATTTGGAGGGAAGAATTAGAAGAATTTATGAGGTGTAAAAAAACTTTTTTTAGAGGGTTAAAATTTTTATTCCATTTATACTTCTGATGTGAGACAACTCTGATGTATTTCTATACTACTGTAGTGCCACACCATGTTAGTTTCTTCTTTTAATATTAATTAATAAAGGTAATGCGCCACCATGGGTGCCACATTAATGAAATACTTCAATTTTTTTTTTTTGGGGGGGAAATATTCCTACTCCTTTTCTCAATCTCATAGCTTGTCAAGACAAGTACTTTTTTTAAGTACGGGGAAGCAAATTGGGTATTTTTTAGTTATGTCCACAACACTCGTGTAAATAAAAATTATTGTTTTAAGCAACTACATTTGCTAAATACTTTATTAGTTTTGGTTTTTCTCTTTTTTAGTTATGTCCACAACACTCGTGTAAATAAAAATTATTGTTTTAAGCAACTACATTTGCTAAATACTTTATTAGTTTTGGTTTTTCTCTTTTTAAATAGGCAAGTGCTCTGAGGTGAGGACTTTGTTTAGAGTTAACAGTGCAGCACGTGGTGTGGGTTAGGCGAATGTCATGGGTTCGAATCCTGCCACAGAAAATGCATGCATGTATTTAAGTGGAGGATGGTAGATGAGCGGGCCCATTATCCACTAAGTTTTGAACCATGCGCCATTGGCCTTTGAGATTTCTTGGCCATAAAAATAGTAAGCAAGTATATGACATGGATATATGTGCGTATCTTTCTATGAATGGTTTTAGAAGAGAATTTTGAAAAAGCTGATTGGAGTTTCTACAATCAAAGTTGGGTAAGGATAAAGAATTTAATTTAAGGAGTACTTCCGAATTTACTGCATCATTTGCTTGTACCTATTCAATATATGTTTGGTCGCATGGAAGATGAAAACCTAGCTGTCTTACTTGCTGAATCTTCTTTTTCACCTGCAATAGGATATCCAACTGGGGCAGAAACAGATCGATGGCCAGTGAAGAACAGAAAGCTATTCAATCAAACAACAAGTCGAGGTCAATCCCCATAGAAGGCGGATGTAGTATTAGTGACAAAGTTGCTTCAGAGAAGGAACTCGGCTCTATCAGCCTTTTCACTTGAGCAGAACTAGTCCAAGGTGAACATGGGCGAAGAAATTGTTCTTAATTAAGATGTGATACAAGTAAGTGTTTGTGAAAGAACCATAGTGGACTGCACTCCAGTTGCTATCATTGGACCAGCTGACATGACTACTCAGACAGATGGGTGAAAAGATGACACTGGATTGGGTTAAGCTGAAAGTTAAGCTGACTTCAGGATTCTTCCGACTGTACACCAGAGGCCAATAGAAGAGTTCATTGTAGTACTACAAGCAGTGGAATAAGGCTGGTGATAATAAGTCTAGTTCTAAGTCATATAAGAAGGTAAAAACAGCAAATTCAAGGACATCCTGGAACTACAATATCTGCTATGGATGAAAGGGGAGAATTTCAAATTTTGTTAAGTTAAAAGTGATTCTTCTTCTATTCCTTTTTTTGAGAGTTAAATATGTTCTTCTGTTTATACTTTGCTCATTTTTAGTGTTGATTGAAAAAACTTTTTTTTTTTCTGTTGGTTGACATAACAATTAAAGGTAATAATGTTGGAGGGCGAATTTTTAGTGTTGGATTGAAAAAACATTTCATTTTTTCCCTGTTGTTGACATAACAATTAAAGATAATAATGTTGGAGGGCGAAAGGATGCCGATTTTTGGTGATTGTGACTAGTAGTACAAAACGAATATTATGTTTACATGTTGGAAGCAAGTGATGAAGTCAGAGTTCAAGAAACAACGTAGGAAAGAGTTGCATTTTTTGAAGACTAACCCTTCTTTATAAAAAGCTAACCCTTCTTCTTTATAGAAGGCTAACCCTTTAAAGATGCTGCATTTAAAAGATATAGAGAAGTGTTGCAATTTTAAAAGATTAAATCATCCTCCCTTTCCGGGGAAAAAGAAATACTAGTAGAATTTGCAAGGGTGTAGAATACCTTTTCTGTAACAATAATAGTATTTTTATTGTTTGTCCTTTTGCTTAATTTGTGTTGGATTGGAAAAATCATTTGATATTTGTGTGTGTGTGTGTGTTGGTTGACATAAATATCAAAGCTAATAACGTTGGAGTGAGATAGGATGGTGGTTTTTAGTGATTGTGACTAGCAGTACAAAGCAAAAACAATGTCATGTTGGAAGCAAGTGAATGAAGAATAGTTGAAAAACATAGGAAAGAGATGCATTTTAAAAGACTAACCCTTCTGTAATAAATTATTATTCTTGGGGAAGCATTTCACAGTTTAGGATAACCAAACTAGCATACCAGAAAAAAGACAAAGAAATAAAGAAAAATATTGAAGTTTGTTATCATACATATATTTATAGTTTACGAGATTGTTCAAGCTATTATTGTGAAAATTGATTACTACAAATATCATTAAAATTTTCATCTTTTGAACAGAAGAAAGCAAGAGGTGCCATTTGGTTTCTGCAATTACATAGATTTATTTCTATTTTACATAAAACATAAATACCTCAATTGTTTATTCTCTTCCTTAAACGATGTTTTACATCATCATTGAACCAAAAAAAGCAAGCAAGAGGTGCCACTAGTTTCAGCTATTTACATAGATTAAATTCTATTTGCATAAATATCTCAACGACTCCTGCTCGAGTAACGTAATGTGATTTCACCCAAAGTCCAACTGAAAATTAAAGAAATGCGCCATCCTAGAGCTAAGAAGAAAGATGTCCCAGTAAAACACATGAGATCAATCAAGCGGGCAGAAACTACATATATATTGATGAAACAAAAAAAGGAAGCATTATCTTTTGCAAGTCTGCAGAAAACATCCCTCAGAACAGAAAACAAAATTTAGAATACTAATATTTCATAATAGAAAACTACCAAGTAGAACACCAAAACAAGGGAGCATAACGTCTGAACAATCATCATCAAGCTTCAACCCTCTCAGGTGCTGGCGCCTCCTCAGCGGGGTAGACAATAACCTTATTGGCAGGTTTAGACAAGATATCAGCATACTCTTGGAAAGGAGATTTGGTGAAGCGAGTCTCCTTCCAGAAGTCTGGAGTCAGGAACCCATAAGTCTTCATCAAACAATCAAATGTAGCCTGCAACATATAAAGAATGGCATTTACCACCAGTAAAATATATGGTATGTGAACATCAGATGAGGCATCCAAGTGCTATGGCTGAACACATTTAACATTCAGTTAACTGGAAAGTACAAAATGATCCTTCTGCTTGTGAATTTAATTTACTCTTGTCTTATGTCAAGCATGTACTATTACTCCAAAACTGAGGGTAATATAATTCTTAAAATAATCCAAATATAGCATATTTTCTATTTAAAGAGACCAAAAACACACATTTCTATTGCCTATTGATACTATATATTTCTATCTTATTCTACAAACTCTCGCTTTTATTTCCTGAAATTTGGAATTTCGAGGACAACAATTGACTATCAAAAAGGATACAAAAAGCAGGGAGTACTTTTGGTTTTCAGCAACAAGATACACAAAAGTTATGAAATAGATATACTTTTTTTGGTTCAATCACAAAGTTGAACAACCAATTGCATCCATTCTTACACTATAAGATCACAACATGTACTGAACATATGATCATGTAACAGAATCAAAATACAATGGAAAAAAGATAGTTGCGAGATTTGTTAAATAGATCGAACCTTAACGAAGTTGCCGAGGGTTTTGGTGGATCCACGAGAAGAGGTGAAGACATCCTCAATACCAGCAAACTGAAGCACCTTCTTAGGAACACGAGCAGCCACAATACCAGCACCACGAGGAGCAGGCACCATCCTCACTGTAACTGACCCACATTTCCCAGTTACCTTACATGGCACTGTGTGTGGCTTCCCAATCTTGTTACCCCAGTACCCTCTTCTCACCGGAATCACTGATAACTTGGCCAATATAATTGCGCCACGTATAGCAGTCGCCACTTCCTTCGAGCACTTCACCCCCAAACCGACATGACCGTTCCCATCACCGACGACGACGAAGGCCTTGAATCGGGTTCTCTGACCGGCCCGGGTCTGTTTCTGAACCGGCATGATTTTCATCACCTCGTCCTTTAGAGATGGTCCGATGAGTGTGTCGATGATTTGGAACTCCTTAATAGGGAGTGAGTGGAGGTAGATTTGCTCCAGTGAACGGATTTTGTTGTCTTTCACTAGCCTTCCGAGCTTTGTGACTGGGACCCATTTCTCCTCCTCTGTCTCACGGCGGGGACGACGGCCACCACGGCCGCGTCCGCCGCGGTCTCCACCTCTTCCACCGCGTCCGCCGAAGCCACGGCCAAAGCCTCCTCTCTCCCCTCCTCTCTCAGCCATAGTTGTTTGCTGTCAACGCCTAGGGTTTTAGTAAATACAGAGGAAGTATGAAAATGCAGAATAAGGGGTTGGTTTATAAGGGCTAGGGTTTGTTGATGCGGTGCAATTGGGCTTGAGAGTAAGCTGATTGTGACCCATATAGAACGGCAAGCTTGGCCCAGAGATTTGTAGGAAGGTCATATAGTATTGGGGATCAAATGTGGCATAACTATAACATTAAGAAAGGAAATTCCTAGTTGTACTTTTACAAAAATTACCATTCTTAACTATATTTGAATTTTATAGGAAATATACCTATAGTATTGAAACAAGAAAATAATTATTTTAAAATAAAACAAAAGAGCAACAAGCTCTAGTAGGCTAGTTGGTTAGAGCACTTGTTTAGTAAACGAAGATCTAGGTTTGACTCAATTAAAAGTATTGACACAGCTTGTATTCGTTGCGCGTCTGAATACAAATAATTTTGCACTTGATATGACTTTTTAGCCACTAGTTGAAATGTAATCGAAAAATAATTAATACTTTTTAAAGCGAAAATAATTTTTGGACAAAAATACCCCTATCCCAAAAAAGGCTATTGCAGTTCAATCCCCATGATTTAAACCTAAAGTTCTAAAGTTCTCTACAGGGGAAACTCCAACAATGTGTGGCACTTTAAAGGTAAAACTCCAACACTCCTCGCTTAAGGTAGTCATTTTCTATAAAACTATCTTGACTTATAACTTTATATTACTTATTCCAACTAACACTTAGACATAATTATTAATCTTTAGTATCCAAAAATTTCACTAAACACTCTTTGATTTACTACTAATAATAATTTTTTAATTTTTAATTTTTTTTTAACTTGCCAACCAAAATCGAAAAATTTATTTTAGGATAACAATTTTTATATAAACATATTATTAAAAGACAAGTTGGACATAGAATGAGAACTGGTTTCACCAGCCACATCAGGAAAAGACAAGAGAGGTTGGTCTGATGGTAAGCAACATCCACTTCCAATCAAGAGGTCGTAAGTTCGAGTCTCCCCAAGAGCAAAGTGGGAAGTTCTTGAAGCAAAGGATGTTCGGGTTTCTATTTGGAAACAAACTCTCTACCCAGGGTAGGGGTAAGGTATGCGGGGTTGATACATACTCTCTATTCATCGAAACACTTTAATGCCAAGACCTGGACTAAACGTGCTCCAATACTGCAAACGTAAAGGACCATTTCTGTTCATGGTTACATTATAAGGACCAAAATACAACCTATTAGTATACTTAAACTATCTCAAAGAGAGAGCGCGAACCAGAAAGCAAGCTGAGTTTCTCATTTTTGGGGTTTAGGGTTTTTGCAATTTTGCTTCCGATCTTCCCATCTCATGGAGGAACCAAATAGTCCTGTCTCTAATCAGTCTCCTCGCAGCTCCACCTCCTCTTCTTCCTTCCTCAGAGAAGTACATTTTTTTTCTTAATAAAAAATTAATAATTTTGAATTTCCATTAGTTACATTCAATTTGTATATACTCACTAAGTGTTCACTGAGAGGTGCATGTAATTTCTTGTGCAGGTTCACTTATACGATTGGTGGTTGACTAAAGCCGAGGATGATGCTGGAGGCAAGCAATTGGCTGTTGAAGGTTTCACTTGTAAAGAGTAAATTCTACCCTCTTCTTCAATTTCCTTGTTATTTGTAAAAACATGTTAACAGTTTCTACTTTATTAGAAGTTAGTTTTTAGAGCAGCACTTAATCTTATCAATCAATAAATCAATCCGTCAATCAACCAGGCTTAATCCCAAACTACTGTGGTCGGACTATGAATCCTCTTTATTGATTCCACTCCTGGCTAATTCAATTCATGTGCTACTTGCACTATCTTTCGGGGCATTTCTAATCTTATTTACTTTAATATGACCAAAAATTCATTTTAAAATCCACATTTCTACTACACTTATTTTGTGGATATGTTGGATCTTAGAGGCGCATTATTCACTTCTTTATAACACTGCTTAACCTCATAACCATTTTATAACATGCTTTTATTTTTGTTAAAATTTAATCAAGACGCAGATGATATGTGGATTTCAAAGTTTTGCTTTGATTGTCTCTCAAGTAGCCACGCAAATTCTTATGATCTTTTCCATGTTTTTTCCATTGATCAGGTAAGAAACACGGTTCGAGAAATGTTCTTTTACATGGATTGTTTTCCAAGTTGCATTCATAAGCTTTTAGAACCTTTTCTGGAAGGGTATGAAGATTTCTTTGGCAACGATCTCATTTTCTAGAACATAATTAGCATAGCTCAGTTTGGAGGCCTTCTTTTGATTTCTTTTCCATGAGTATGTCCGATAAAAGATTTAATTCTCTTTGCACCTGGATGCCCCTACTGGACTGCTCATATCCAAACATAGTAATTCATAAGCTTATCTAGTCTAAAAGTGTTTTAATGGAGCTAGCGTACTGTATTTATTTGATTTCATGTGACAAGGCATTTATTGGATTCCAATCATGTGATATTTTGTTGCACCCCCGTTAAATAGGCGACCAGATGATAGACTTTTCACCTCCGCAGCAATTACAAAGAGGCATGATACTGTCACTTTAGTGACAGTGGATGGCATCACCATTCTTGTTAGCGGTTTAATAAATAGGGCTCGGACTCTTCAAAATGGGTTCTCGTCAGAGGTATTGAAGTTATTTTAGTTCCTAACTCCTCATATGACTGCTTTATTTATTGACAGCTGTTGAGATGGAACATATGATTGAGGTTTACGTTAGCTAACAAGTTTTAGAGGTTCTATTTGAGCCCAACTGTAGCATTAACTGTTGAAATCATAGTACTAGCGGTAGTTTGTCAAACTTGGTGGATGACAATGTACGACACAACAGTGTCACACGCACATCTTGTACATATTTTTTCACGTCAACTTAGTGTTTATTAATGAAATTTTTTACTTGTAAAAATATTCATATTACTATCCAATGGGTCCTTTCTTGTTCGTTTATTTTTGCTTACCTGTTCTGAAATTTGCTCCCCACTCCCCTTTAAGTTCTTCTGAAATCTTTCATCAGCTATCAATCTTCTTACAGATAAACTTTAGTCTTTTTCTGCTTTTGTGCTTTTGCTAAAATAGGAAAGAAAGCCTGCTAAATCATAAAAAGGACTCTTTATTAGCACATTAGTTACAAATTAGAATAAAGTTTTTTTTGAAGATGAAGATAATAAAACTAACTTTCAAACCAACAGGTTTGCAACCAGTTCCTTATTGGATTTCCTTACAACTGGAAAGAATCGGCTGCTCTACCATTTGGAGAATCAACCAATGAAGATACAGCCTTTGGACTTCCTGGTTTCTCGGAGTCAAAGGCATCAGCTGATCGCACAAGTAGCTCCTTCTCTATGCCTATTGATCATCTTACCGCCACTGTTTTACGAGATATCTTAATATCGAGTGCTGGTAATCTAGAAGGTGGGATGCTAAGAAATAGTATTTTTCGTGAAATAGTGCAGAAATATGGCACCAATGCTTTTAATATTGGTGAAGCCTCTTGTTTGAACCAAAAAAGTAGTAATCAGGTCACAACCGAAGATCCTTCTTTGAATGAAAATCCTATTCAAAAGATGAAAGCTAAAACTAACTGGAAGCAAGAGGATAGCTGTACACCAGATGCAAAATCTGGAAAAGAAGACTTTCAGCAAGCTACTCCGGAGGATATACCAGAAAAGAGTGTTTTGAGTAGAATGCTACATAAAAGTGGTGACAATGCTTCTATCCTTGGTGAAAATTCTTGTTTGAACCAAAAAAGTGGTACTCAACTCATAAGCAGAAGTCTTTTACTGGATGAAACTGCTTATCAAAAGAAGAAAGCTGCAGCTAATTTGAAGAATGAAGATGATAACCATGTGCCCGATGCACAAAGTAGAAAAGAAGTGCTTCAGAAATGTAATGATGAGAGTGGAGCTGGCATTGATAACAATAGCTCAAGTAGCAATCCTTTCACAAGAAGTAAAGATACCCTATATAAGAAAATCACAGTTAACCAGAAGGAAGAAGAAAAGAGAGATGTGCATAAAGTAGAATTTTTACTAGGAGATTTTGAGATACTTAACCATGCCACTAGCTCGAATAATGGTCCATTGACAAGAAGTAGAGCTCAAAAACAAGTTTAAGCAACAAGTTCAAGAAGGAAATAGATTTTTGTGAAAGGTGTTATCGGAGTTCCGTTGTGCAGATTAACTACCTCTGAATAGTAATGGAATTTCCATAAATCATAGTGTTTGTAGATTTATCGCCATGTTGTTGTAGTCCATAAGGGAGACCGGGGAACCATTCTTGTTCAAATTTTGAAGTTTATGTTTTGTTTTGTCAATCTAGCATTTCAATTTTTCTTTTTTGTGTTCCTCTTAAGAAGATGGTGATCGTGCTTGGACCAAGAGGTATTAAGAAGATTAAGCAGTTTCATCTTGTGACAGGGTACTTCAATGCTGATGCTGTATTTTGCACTTTGTCAAAGTTAGGTTATTAAAAGAATAGCAGTTACTTTCACTCTGTGAAGAAGTAAATGATATAGAACAATTGAGGGATCTATATTTCAATGAGATATTTGTACTACTCATCTATTGACCATACTTCGAGTTTTTGCTAGAACGTTTCTTGAAATTTACCACAACATTAGATATGCCCTAAAAGAAAATCAATCTATGTATTGATTTTGGGTCATAGTTAGGAAGCTAAGTGAAGGTTACCAAGTTTGAAAGTAGGTAAATTAGACGAGCAATGTTGTGAACCAAGTTGACTTCATAAGGGCCTATAGGCTAGAAGAGATAAATGAGACTGGGTCAATTGAGATTATTGGATCGAGTAAAATGTTGGAGAATTATATATGGGATCTAGGCCCAGTTAGAAAGTGGATAAAAAGGACTACAAGGACTAGGAGGTTAGAAAGAAGGAATATGTGAATTATGTTGAAGCTTGGCTCGGCTCATCTTCTGGTTTTGTATCTCATCCTTTTTCTTCTTAGCTTCCTGTTGCAGTTTCTTTTCTCATCTCGTCTCTATTTCTTAAGTGTTATTTTCTATTGTTCTATGAACATTTGGTTATTGTAATTTCGTTTGGTGAATTAATACCATCAGTTGATTTGGGTGTAATCTCTGGTTTGTTACATTGGTGCTTTCACTGATTAGTACTCCAATGACAGTATTATTAGATCGATTCAGCGGTGGTGACCCAGCGGGTTGGATTTTTTGGGCCGAACGGTATTTCAACTTTCGTGGTTTCTCAGAGAAGTACTGGTTATCTTTGGCTTACCTCTACCTTGATGGCGCTGCACTTTCTTGGTTTGATTGGTTGTATCGGAACAACCAGTTTTGGGATTGGAAGCATTTTAAAGAGAAATTAGTAATGCGCTTTCAGAAACGAACCTTTGCCAATTCTGTGGAGCGTCTAGCCTATCTTTCACAGACACGTTTTCAATATGTACATTTCGAGACTATGGTTCCTCTTAAACCTCAGGGCCCTATCGTTGCTCCTCTACATAATAGCTTCAATTCTTCTGATTTAGACGATGGAGTAGATACAGATGCTTTGGAGGCCAAGTTGCAGGGGTCCCAGACAGATACATCTTTGGGATCAAAGGATGAGTTTGTAGCGAAGGATAGGGAGGACTCTAAGTTGTCTGTAACAGCCAAATCCGCTCCTGTCTCTCAAGATGTCGTTTCGGAGCTTGTCGAGTCTGTTAAGAGCTCGTCAGCAACTTTCGAGCACCAAGTGTTTGATAAAATTTCTCATAGAGCCGAGATAATTTTACCAGAGTTATCCCTTATAGAAAATGACTCGGAGAATATTAGTCCGGTTTTCAACAAAAATCTGGAGTCTGAGACTGAATTATGCATGCATCACAGTCTAATAATTGGTGACTATGGAATTTCTCTGGTCATTAAGGATGGAGACGGTTACAAAGTCACTTATGGAGATGAAGAGAACTCACACACTGGTGTGTGCCAGGCGTTTGATAATTATTCTCAAAAAGCCAGAGAATTTTTGTTTAACAGTGCAGTGCTCTACTCACTTTGGGAAAGGAGTGACCCCTTGATTTTGGATGGAACCCGATTGATGCACAAGCATATATTCATACACTTTCCATTTGATCCTGGAATTGATATTGAAGAAAGAGGGAGTAAAAATGGCATCACAGATACTGCTAGCTGTGAATTGCTATTGAAATGTATAGCAAATGTCTCTTGCATTGCTGAGAATGTTCCTGGGACAACTAATAGTGCTGCTAAGCTCAGACAAATGACTTATGGAAGCTTGAGTGACACCGTTAGGAGCTTTGCTGTTTTGGACACATCTCAAATTGTCACACTTCTTTGCCATGTTATTTGGAATACATTTATTGTTCTTCTGAAGCTAAGCAATAAAGATGAACCCAAGCCTAAACTCCAAGCTACCAACCAAATTATTATATTATTCCTAAAAGTTTCTGCCTATCGTAGCCCATGTGTTTATAATACTCTAAATTGACCAACGAGATTTACTTGCTTGAACCTTGAGGACAAGGTTCTTTTTGAGGGCGAGAGTATTGTTGTGAACCAAGTTGACTCCATAAGCGCCTATATGCTAGAAGAGATAAATGAGACTGGGTCAATTGAGATTGTTGGGCCGAGTAAAATGTTGGAGAATTATATATGGGATCCAGGCCCAGTTAGAAAGTGGATAAAAAGGACTACGAGGTTAGAAAGAAGGAATATGCGAATTATGTTGAAGCTTCAGCTCAAGTCTGTGTTTCTCATCTCATCTTCTAATTCTGTATCTCATCCCCTTTCTTCTTAGCTTCCTGTTGCAGTTTCTTTTCTCTTCTCGTCTATAGAGAGTTAAGTGTTATTTTCTATTGTTCTATGAACATTTGGTTATTGTAATTTCGTTTGATGAATTAATACCATCAGTTGATTTGGGTGTAATCTCTGGTTTGTTACAAGCAGCAGGCTGTTCACTTAAGTCATTCCTTTTGGTGTTGGTTCATCTAATTTTGCTTTTCTTGAGAATGAGATTTAGTAAACTACCTATGTTAGACTCAAGGGCATTAAACTATCTGCTGATAAAAGATGGCATAAGT
Source organism: Nicotiana tabacum (assembly GCF_000715075.1). Classification (NCBI taxonomy): domain Eukaryota; kingdom Viridiplantae; phylum Streptophyta; class Magnoliopsida; order Solanales; family Solanaceae; genus Nicotiana; species Nicotiana tabacum. Next base: position 75,582,468 of record NC_134095.1, on the reverse strand, counting down.
TTATTTTGCAAAATAGGTCTATATTCTTGTAACTTCTGTCAAATGAAGGACAATCCATACAATTTGATTTTAAAATTTGGAGGAGGAAGTGTGTGAATTGATTTAGGCAGGTGAAAATGCTCAAGGCTTAACCAACACCGTCTCCCAGGGAACTTCCTTCTGTAATAACAGATACACTTCAATATACAAGGATCAAATTAGCTTAAACGAAAAGAAGAAGAAAAAAATAGTGCGCATTAGCTCTATCTTTTTTTAATTGTACTATTTTCATGCTTAAAAACTATTACAACTATATTTAACAATTAAAAAAAAATACAAAAATTGTACGAAGTCATGATCGAAGTGCTTCGATTTTTGTTGAATATCATTTGCGTCATTTAGAATTGTGTCGTATATAATTTTTTTGAATAATTTAAGATTATCAGTTGTTATTTGTCTATTATACAATTGGATTGAGGGGAACGACATCCAACTTAACCATGACCACCAAGCCCTCCTCCGTTCTAATGTTAACTTGTCAACGGAATGTTTGGAGCAAAGTTTCAAAGGTAACTATTAACTCAAAACACATCATTTAATTAACACCGCAGTATCCTAAGTATCCTAATTTACGTGTTTAGTGTTTACATCGAACAATATTAACTTACTATAGTTAAATGGTTTAAACCTTAACCAAGTGGTGTCACGTGATACCGTTTCATTGAAAAACTTTTTATGTATGTATACAGTCAAAATCGAGCTTACCCGATTTTACTATTTGATCGAGACAAGGAAGTTGCATCGGGGGTAGCCTCGTAATGAATCAGACACGAGCTCGAATACGAGGCATCGAATCTAAATATCGGAGTGTCTGTTGAGACCGAGGCCAGCAGCAATCGAGATTAAGTATGACCGACTTCGAGTGAAGTGCAGTAACGAAAAGGCGAGATATCCATAACCAGTCGAAGATCACGGTGAAAATCTCCGAACAGATCAAATCAAGGGAAGTTATCTGTATCAATCATGAGATTTACTTTCGTAATTCAAATTGTTCTATAATTAAGATTCATCTAGTATATAAAGGGGGTCCCCATCATTTGTAAACACTTTACATTCACGAATACCAAGACAATATAATATTTCTTTCTTCTGCTCATCAACTTACTGCTCTTGAAATGTTCTTACTTTACTATTCTCGAGGGTTCATCAGCTCGAGGGCATTGCCCAAGCATTGGTTTGTTTTACATTCTTGTCAATTTCCATCATTTATCTCTAAATTAATCAATTGGTATTAAGTAAAATCATGTATCCTTAAAACCATATTACAAGCTTAATTGTTACTCGATTTTTAGGGTAAACAGTTTGGCGCCCACCGTGGGACTAAGGATAATAGTGATTGCTTAATATTAACCTTCATAACACACACTGCTTTTACATTTGTTCTCATAAGTGTTTTTGATTTCAGGAATCAACATGTCAAATTCTCAAACAGTACCCACTCACACTGACACCGGCATTGGTCTTCAGGACGAAAACGAACACGTAGGCGCCCTGGGAAACGGGGTGCCTCCAATCAATCCCGATGCACCATAGGCGGTGGATCTGGTTGATGTCAATTCTCATGTCGCCATTCATGGGGATTTAGGCGCCAACCCTGAAAATAGCCTCCGTAGAGACGCCTCAGTAGCCGATCGGAATGCACAAAATGGTGAAGAAGGCGGAGTTAGCCTTCGAATGATATTTGACATGCTACAAACTCAGTAGGCCGCAATAGCGCAACTCCAAAATTAGAATCGAGCCTCAAGTAGAATCGAACTCGATACATCACAGGAAGTTGCTCATAAGATCGAACCCGTGTAGGAAAAATTGAATGATAATGGATCGGGAACTAATCCTGCCATCATGAGAATGCTCGAGAAGCTCACCAAACGGATAGAACCAGGTGAAAAGAAAATCGAGGCTAATGAAAAAAAGGTAGAAACGTACAACTCACGAGTTGACCAAATACTGGGGGCACCCCCGATCCTAAAAGGTTTGGATTCGAAGAAGTTTGTGTAGAAGACTTTTTCTCAAAGTGCGGCTCCAAAGCCCATTCTTAAGAAGTTTCGTATGTCGTACATCTCCAAATACAACGGGACCACCGATCCTAATGAACACATCACTTCGTACACATGCGGAATAAAGGGAAATGACTTAGAAAATGATGAGATTGAATCTGTTTTGTTGAAAAAATTTGGAGAAACTTTATCGAATGGGCAATGATATGGTACCATAATTTGCCGCCCAATTCCATCGATCGCCATGCTCATCGATTCGTTCGTAAAGGCACATGCTGGAGTGATAAAGGTCGCGACCAGGAAGTCGGACCTCTTCAAAGTGAAACAAAAGGACAATGAAATGCTAAGGGAATTCGTATCTCGATTTCAGATGGAACACATGGACCTACCCCCGGTTACCGATGATTGGGTTGTCCAAGCCTTCACTTAGGCTTTGAACGAGCGAAGTTCGATAGCATCACATCAACTAAAGTTGAATTTGATTGAATATCTAGTGGTGACCTTGGCCGATGTGCATAATCGATACCAATCAAAGATCAAAGTCGAGGATGATCAATTGGGAGCTCCATCCAGTTCCATTTACCCAAACAAGTCCGAAGGAAGGATTCAAAGAGACATAGACAGAGAGCCTCAATCGAACAGAGATCGATACCAACCATATAGCACAGATCGAAGAAATAACAAACTGGGACATAATGTCGTTCGAAATGATCGAAGGAATGATCAAGGTCAAAATTCTCGATGGCTCATGAGAAAGAATGGCTCTGATAAACATGTCGAGCCTAAGGAAGCACCACGGTTATCAGAATACAACTTTAGCATTGATGTTTCAGGTATTGTGTCAGCCATTGGACGGATCAAGGATACTAGGTGGCTCAGACCCCTACAAACCGATCCAGCTCAAAGGAATCCGAATCAAATGTGCAAGTACCATAGAACCCATGGTCATAGAACCGAGGACTGCAGACAATTAAGGGAAGGGGTAGCTCGTTTATTCAATGAAAGCCATCTTCGAGAGTTCTTGAGTGACCGAGCAAAAAATCACTTCAGAGACAGGGATGCAAACATGAAAAATGAACAGGTGGAACTGCAACACGTGATTCATATGATCGTCGGTGGGGTCGATATCCCTCAGGGACAAACATTTAAACGCACCAAAGTCACAATCACAAGGAGAAACGTACCTGAGGCTACTTACCAGAAGATACCTTATCCTTCAACGATGAGGACGCGGAAGGGATCAAACAGCCTCACAACAACGCACTAGTAATATCTATCCTTATGAATAAATATCAAGTTAAACGTGTATTGGTTGATCCAGTTAGCTCGACGAATATTATTCAATCGAGGGTCGTGGAGCAACTCGGCCTTCAGTATCAGATTGTTCCTGCAGCTCGAGTGCTTAATGGTTTCAACATGGCGAGTGAAACCACCAAAGGGGAAATCATGTTGCCATTAAACATGGTTGGAACTATCCAGGACACGAAGTTCCACGTGATCGAAGGAGATATGAGGTACATGCACTGCTCGGAAGACCTTGGATCCATAACATTAGGGTAGTACCTTCAACGCATCATCAAGTCTTGAAATTCCCAACACCAGAAAGAGTCAAAATGGTGTACGACGAGCAACCAACAACCAAAGAGATGTTTGCAATTGATGAAGTAGTACTGGTATCAGCACTAACATCAACAAAGGGACCAAAATCAAAGGAAAAACAGGATGTCAAATAGCAACCACAGTCGCCGGCCTCGACCAGATTGAAACAGTAGGAAATTATCAAGGATGATGCTTGTATGATACCTCAAACCTTCGTAATCCCTGATGATTCCGATGCCATAAAGTTGACGGTCAAAGAGCTGGAGCAAGTCATACTGATCGAGCATCTGCCCCGATCGAAAGGTATACCTGGGCATGGGGTTAACTCCCGAGCTCAGGGAAAAACTCATTAAATTACATATTAAAAATATGGATTGTTTTGCTTGGTCCCATCTTGACATGATAGGGATCCCACCAGAGACCACTACTCATCAATTGAGTTTGGACCCGAAGTTCAGACCGATAAATCAAAAGAGAAGGCCACAATCTGAGGTAAAGCATGCATTCATCAAGGACGAGGTAACCAAACTTCTCAAAATAGGATCCATCCGTGAAGTAAAATATCCCGAGTGGTTAGAAAACGTAGTTGTAGTCCCCAAGAAGGGGAATAAACTTAGAATGTGTGTAGATTACAAAGATTTAAATAATGCATATCCTAAGGTCTCTTTTCCACTACCGAATATCGATCGCATGATCGATGCCACGTCCGGCCACGAGATTCTAAACTTTCTCGATGCCTACTCGGGGTACAACCAAATACAAATGAACCCAGAGGATCATGAAAAGATCTTATTTATCACTAAGTGCGGTACTTATTGCTATAATGTAATGCCGTTTGGGCTAAAAAATGCTGGTGCTACCTATCAACGCCTAGTGAGCTAAATGTTCGAAGAACAAATAGGTAAATCAATGGAGGTTATTGATGACATGCTAGTTAGGTACCTGTGCGCAGAGGACCATTTGACACATTTGCAATAGCCTTCGACATATTGAGACAGTACAACATGAAGCTTAACCCCGAGAAATGTGCATTCGGGGTCGGTTCAGGCAAGTTCCTCAGCTTTATGGTGTCAAATGGGGGAATTGAGATCAATCCCGATAAAATCAAGGCAATCGAGGACATCACAGTCGTGGACAGCGTTAAGGCCGTACAAAGATTAACAAGCGGATAGCCACTCTAGGCCAGTTCATCTCGAGGTCTTCAGATTGAAGTCACAGTTACTTCTCACTGCTCAAAAAGAAGAACAATTTCACTTGGACCCCAAGTGCCAACAGGAATTGGAAGAACTAAAATAGTATCTTTCCAGCCCGTCGTTGCTTCATACTCCAAAAGCGGACGAGTCGCTACTTATATTTGATAGTCTCGAAAGTTCCTGTAAATGGTGTCCTAGTTCGAAAAGAGCAAGGTACGCAATTTCTTGTTTACTATGTTAGCCAAACATTAGGCGAAGTAGAGACCCGGCACCCACACTTAGAAAAATTAGCATTTGCCTTAATAAGCGCCTCTAGAAAATTAAAATTGTATTTTCAATGTCACCCAATTTGCGTCGTAACCACTTACCCCGTTCGTAATATTTTGCACAAGCCCGAACTCTCAGGCTGATTGGCCAAATAGACCGTCAAAATTAGTGGGTACGATATCGAATATCAACCTTGAATGGCCATCAAGTCCCAAATCTTAGCAGACTTCGTGGCCGACATCACGTAAGCCCTCGTACCCGAGGTCGAAAAGGAACTTTTGATAAAAGCGAGTATGTCTTTAGGGGTGTAGACCCTTTTCACAGATGGTACTTTAAATGTGAAGGTATCCCCTCTAGGCATCATTTTTGAAGCCGCCTATGGGAAGTACAATTAGACAATCTATCAAAACTCCTAAGTTGACTAACAATGAGGTTGAATATGAGGCCATGATTACAGGTCTCGAGCTAGCTAAAAGCCTAGGAGCATAGGTCATTGAGGCCAAGTGTGACTCCCAACTCATGGTTAACCAAGTCAACAAAACCTTCGAGGTTAGAGAAGATCAAATGCAGAGGTACTTGGAAAAATTGTAGGTAACCTTACACCGGTTCAAAGAATATATCCTGCAGCATGTACCTCGAGAGCAGAACGGTGAGGCTGATGCCCTTGCAAACTTGGGATCATTAGTCGAAGATGATGAAATTAGCTCGGGGACTGTCGTACAACTTTCAAAGTTGGTAGTCGAGAAGTCCACACCTAGATAAACTCCACAAGCCTAACTTGGGATTGGAGAAACAAATACATCCATTATCTGAAGAATGGGAAACTTCCGTCGGATCCAAAGGAATCGAGGACTCTGCGAACGAAAACTGCATGATTCACATTGGCCGAAGATGGGACATTGTACAGAAGGACATTCGATGGGCCATTGGCAATATGCTTGGGTCCGAGAGACACCGACTACATCCTACAAGAAGTTCACGAGGGCACTTGTGGGAATCATTCTGGTGCTTAATCACTGGTTCACAAAGTCATCAGACCATGGTATTATTGAGACAGCATGGAAAAGGATACTAAGGAGTTCGTTCGGAAATGCAACAAATGCCAAATACATGCGTTGATGATTCACCAGCCCAGGGAGCAGCTTCATTCAGTCCTATCCACGTGGTCGTTCATGAAATGGGAAATGAATATCGTCGACCATCTGCCATCGATCCCAGGTAAAGCTAAGTTTATTTTATTTATGACTGACTATCTCTCTAAATGGTTTGAAACACAAGCCTTCGAGAAAGTCAGAGAGAAAGAAGTTATACACTTCATCTGGGATGACATTATATGCAAATTCGGGATACCCACCGAGATAGTGTGCGACAATGGGAAACAATTTATCGATGGAAAAATAACGAAGTTTCTCGAAGATCACAAAATAAAAAGGATATTATCGATACTGTATCATCCTAGTGGGAACGGGCAGGCCAAATCAACGAACAAAACCATCATTCATAACCGAAAGAAGAGGTTGAAAGACGCTAAGGGGAAATGGAGAGAAATTTTGCCTGAAGTTCTTTGGGCATATTGGACAATGACAAAATCCAGTACGGGGGCAACACCGTTATCCTTAGTATAAGGAGCCGAGGCTCTGATACCGATCAAAGTCAGGGAACCAAGCGTCAGGTTTCGATACATAACAGAAGAATCAAATCACGAGGCTATGAACACAAGCCTCGAATTGTTAAAGAAAAAATGGGAAACCGCCCTCGTCTGAATGGCCGCCCAGAAACAACGAATTGAAAGATACTATAATCGAAGAGCCAATCTTCGACACTTCAAAATAGGGGACTTCGTTCTGAGGAAAGTCACCCTCAACATTCGAGATCCAAAAAGGGGAAACTCAGCCCAAATTGGGAAGGACCATATCAGGTCCTCGGTGTCATCGGAAAGGGATCTTACAAGCTTGACACGATGAACAGCGAACAACTGCCAAATAATTGGAACATATCACTCCTCAAACGATATTATTGCTAAGGTATGACTCTCTCCTTTTTTTCGTTTATATTCGATACTAACTTTTTGCAGGTGTTCGGTCAAAGACATCGGGAAATTCTTCAACACAAAGACCTCAAGTTTTAAAACATGCATTGTACGCTTTTTCCCTTAGATCGATTTTTGTCCCAAATGGGTTTTTCCGACGAGGTTTTTAACAAGGCAATAATTACCTGTGCTACTTGGGGACAAATTCAACAGTATCCAAGGCTTCTTTACAATCAACCTCGAATACTGGGGGGCATCACCCTCGGATATTGTGTTTTCAAGGAAGATGCTTCATGTCAACAGGTCTCAATAGGAAAATTTTGTAAAAGGCCAAACGGTCAAGTGAACCGTGCCCAAGTAGATTGCCCGAGCCCTGATAACAAAACATGTACGCATGAATGGTCTATTGAAAGAAGTACCTTTTCCTTATCAGATATTCCATGCCTTAGTGAAATTTCTACTTTACAATTTCGCACTTACGATATTTTATGGAAACTAGCTCAAGAGCCATTCGCAACTAAAGCTCGAGCAATTAACCCCGTACTCGGGGACTGTCGTCCGAAAATCGACATGCTCGAATCGTTAAACTTCGAAATCTTAAGACCTTAAAAAGGCGATCCTCGATTTTATAGGCCACGACCACCCCACTCAGGGACTAAAACTTCGAACAAGTTTGAAGTATAATCGAGAGACAAGCCCGATGGGAAAATATCAAGTTAAAGGCTACGGCCAAACTAAACTAACACGATTCGGAGACGTTCGAATTCCATAATCAAACAGGCCTTCAAATAATTTCATAAAATCGGTTAAAATAGGGCTACCCTCAGCAAATTTACATAGGGTTTCGATAACATCGTGTCACGCCCCAATCCTCGGGGAGCGTGACCGGCGCGCAACCGAGTGAACCCGGTCGAGCAAGCCTATCCAACCTTTCCTACTCGACTCACTCTATATCGGAAGAAGTTAAGTAATGCATCACCAATTATTAAGCACGGGAGAGAGAGAGGGAGTCATTATATAAATGCATAAACGTTGCTAGTTAAATTTTTACTTAAATACAACATGCCATAGTTAAGCTTCCAAAAGGTCATACAGTTGACAATCTATTGGAGAAAGATTTCAAAATACACCGTGATCCTATGACCACCCCGGCACCCATACATGACCCACATAAACATCCACGGAGCCTCTAAGGATACAAGACCAAAATAACAATGCCGGCAACAAGGCCCCGACTATACTTCAAAATATGGAAATTTGTACAAAAGAAGAACTATAAAACCCCTGGAAGAAATGGGGGATCACCAAGACTGTTGTGAAGTGATAAAGAGAGCACTACTATCTGCGATCAGCACGATCAGCAACAGAACTACCTACATCCATTCAAAGATATAGCGCCTCCAGCAAAAGGGACGTTAGTACTGTCGAATAGTACTAGTATATAAGGCAAACATAATTCTTAATAAGATGAACAGTGAACAAATAGAAGACAGTTATAACATCAACAAGTACTTCATAAGATTTCAAGAACACACCAAATAAGGTTCGCATAGTTCCGGTTAAGTCTTTCCATTTCTTTAGGTTAATATTCTTTAGTGCCAAGTGCCATAACCCTTAATGCCACCGTGATTTTACACGGAGTCCGGTCTCGGCCTGACTGGCTAAGCCATCCCAAGTAAGACATATCCAAATACACAATGATAATCAGAAGTCCAATGTAAATGCCACCATGTGTACAACATGGCGTCCGATCTCGGCCCGATCGGCTAAGCCATCTCACTTGGGACATAACCTCTTTCAATTCTTCCTTAGTTCACATTTCCTTCCATTTTTTCATTACATGGCACAACACGCCTCTTTTATTAATTAATTCTTGGCACTTGGATATATTTTTATAATTCAAGTCTTTCCCTTTTTTATTTGTTCATAGAGCTTCATCATCCATGTCGATAAGGGATATCATATAAGGCATGCACACATGAGAAAAGAAAAGAACACTTGAAAAACATAATCACATTTTTTAACTATCATGATTTCAGAGTAAACACATAGCACAAATTTTTGGAACAAAAATCTGTCAACCCAACACATTAATGAAATCCATCTAGTATGATCAATTCGAACTCACGCCAACTATTTGCACATTAAGAATTCAACACTAAGAAGAAGAGGGTTAGCCATACATACCTCAATAGAGCCTTTTCTTAGATTCTTACATAAGTTCCGGAACTCTTAGCCACTTCGATCTATTTTATGAGAATTACAAGTTGAACCAACAATTAGAGAGATATTCAAGATTCTAGCTCACTTGAACACATTATCAAACACCAAGTGGGCATTATGAATTTTAAGGTCTTTTTGTGAAACATTCTATCACCCCACACCCCATTTGTTACATTCTTAGTTCACAATCTCTCCATACCTTTTTATCATACATGCATGCAAGACAATCAACCCTTATACCTATGAACCCATTTGTTAATTACTTATTCTAGTAGAAATTTCGAAATCAAAGGTTAGAGCACAAGTCCTTACCTTTTAGGATAAAGGCTTGGTAACTTTTGAAAATCTTCAAGGATTGAGTAGAGGCTCGGTGATGATCACTTTCTCCCTCTAGAACTCTTGCTCTTACTCTAAGTGTAGTGGAAATTAGCTCAAAAGGGTCTAATGGGGTGTTTTTAACCGGATGGGGTCGGGTTTTAAAAGTTAGAAAATAGGAGCCCCAACATATGCGACTGCATAACTGATATGCGGCCCGTAAAAGTGGCCCTCAAACCTGGATACTCTGCCTGGGTATATGACCAATATGTTGTCCGCATACCTATTTTGCGATCGCATAATGCACCGCAGAACTGCCCTATACAAAAATCCCAAGGAGGTTGTGCGACGACTATGTGGCCCACATATCGATTATGCGATCGCATAATTGTCCTCAAATTGGCCAACATACTGACTCACTTTGCGGCAGATATGCGGACCGCATTGTTATTATGCGGCCGCATAATGGGCCGCAGAAACGCGCTCTTCTGAAAAAACATTTTTCCTTAAAGTTTTAATGCACAAATCACCAAACATATTCTTAACTTGGCACTACAAGATTTCGGGTTTTTGAGTAAAAAATTCACGAGGTCTTACATCCTCCCCCACTTAGGATCATTCCTCCTCGAATGAGGAACAAGGTTCACTTAGCAGCACCTTATGCAACTTCAGCTCCACACTACTTACCAACAACCCCCAAATTTGGCTAACGCTCTAGATTTCCGAAATTTTTGCTAGAGTTTCCTTTGTATCTAGGCCTATCCACCTACCAGAAAGCCTCCAAAACACATCTTAACAACATATATATGATCAAATAATACGACAAAATGCATAACAACACCAACTGAGGTCTCATGAAGAACATATAACTAGAAAGGAATGTCTTTATATTAATTAAACAAGTAACACAACAATTTAGGGGAAACAACTTCATAGAACTATTACATGGTTATTCAAACAGGGTGGGGTACTTCTCTTTCATTCATTCTCGGCTTCCCAAGTAGCTTCTTCGACTTGCTGATTTCTCCATAACACCATTACGAATGCAATCTCTTTGTTCCTCAACTTTTGGACATGTCTATCAAGAATAGCAACGAGGACCTTTTCATATGACAACTCTTCGCTAACCTCAATGGTCTCAACCGGCACAATAGCGGACGGATCTCCAACTACCTTTTTCAATATGGACACATGGAATACCGGGTGCACTTGCGACATTTCAGGTGGCAGCTCGAGTTTGTACGCCACCTGACCTATCCTTTGAATGATTCTATATGGTCCGACATACCTCGGGCTCAATTTTCCTTTCTTCCCAAACCGCATGATACCCTTCATGGGGGATACCTTCAAAAATACCCAATCACCTTCCTTGAACTCTAAATCTCTGCGACGAACATCCGAATAGGATTTCTATCGACTCTGAGCAGTTTTCAACCGCTCTTTTATAATTTTAACCTTCTTCATAGCTTGATGCACAAGGTTTTGTCCTATCAGCTCAGCTTCTCCAACCTCAAACCACCCAATCGGTGACCTATATCTTCTACCATACAATGCCTCAAACGGCGCCATATGAATACTGGCATGGAAGCTGTTGTTGTAAGCAAATTCTATGAGCGGAAAATGATCATCCCAACTGCCTTTAAAGTCAAGCACATAAGCATGCAACATGTCCTCGAGCATCTGAATAGTTCGCTCTGCTTGTCCGTTAGTCTGTGGATGAAAAGTTGTACTAAGATTTACCTGCGTACCCAAACCTTGCTAAAATTTCTTCCAGAAATTAGCTGTGAACTGGGGCCCCGATCAGAAATGATGGAAATGGGACTTCCATGAAGCCTGACTATTTCCTTGATATAAATTGAGCAAACTATTCCATGGTGTCGGTGGATTTAACTGGTAAGAAGTGTGCCGATTTCGTAAGTCGATCCACGATTACCCAAATTGAGTCGAACTTGCGTGGAGTGCGCGGTAGCCCCACCACAAAATCCATATTGATCATTTCCCATTTCCATATTGGAATTTCTATACTCTGAGCTATCCCACCGGGCCTTTGATGTTCGGCCTTCACTTGTTGACAGTTTGAACATTTTGCCACAAAGTCCACTACGCCCCTCTTCATGTCATTCCACCAGTAAACTTCCTTGAGGTCATGATACATTTTCGTAGAACCTGGGTGCACGGAATACCTAGAAGTGTGGTCTTCTTCCATAATTCTTTCCTGAAGACCATCCACATTTGGAACACATAGTCGTCCTTAGTATCGTAATATACCGTCTTCTATGCCAAGAGAAACAACCATAGTCTTGTATTTATGAATCCCTTCCTTCAGTTGTACCAACACTGGATTGTTGTACTGCTTTTCCTTGACCTCCACCACAAGCGATGATTCTACCCTATTCCGCACAATCACTCCCCCTTCGCTAGAGTCCACAAGACGAATTCCCAAACTGGCCAACTGGTGAACCTCTCTGGCCAAAGGCCTTTGACCTACCTCCAAGTGAGCCAAACAACCCATAGATTTCCGACTAAGAGCGCCCGCCACCACATTAGCTTACCCGGGATAATACAGAATGTCGATGTCATAATCTTTGAGTAACTCAAGCCACCTTCTTTGCCTCAAGTTCAATTCTTTCTGTTTGAAAATGTACTGAAGGCTCTTGTGGTCCGTGAATACATCCATATGGACTCCATACAAATAATGACGCCAGATTTTCAATGCAAAAACCACCTCCGCCAGCTCTAAGTCATGAGTTGGGTAGTTCTTTTCATGATTATTAAGTTGCCTTGAAGTATAAGCTATAATCTTACTATGTTGCATTAATACACACCCAAGACCGATCCTTGAAGCATCGTAATACACAATAAACCCTTATGTACCATCTGGCAGGGCCAACACCGGCGCCGAAGTCAATCTTGATTTCAATTCTTGAAAACTCCTTTCACAAGCATCGGACCACTGGAACTTGGCCGCTTTCTGCATCAATTTGGTCAATAAAGAGGCAAGAGTGGAGAATCCCTCCACGAACCTTCTATAATACCCAGCCAAACCCAAGGAACTGCGAATCTCCGTCGGAGTGGTAGGTATAGGCCAATCTTTTACTGCTGCGATCTTTTGAGGATCTACCTTAATTCCTTCTTTGGAGATGACATGCCCCCAAAATGTAACAGATTCAAGCCAAAATTCACATTTAGAGAATTTTGCATACAATTGGTGCTGATAAAGAGTCTGCAGAACTGCCGTGAGGTGGTCGGCGTGATCTTCTCAATTCCGTGAATACACAAGGATGTCGTCAATAATACTATCACAAAGGAGTCAAGAAATGGCTTGAAGACTCGGTTCATAAGATCCATGAAAGCTGTCGGGGCATTTGTTAGCCCGAAAGAATTACCATAAATTCAAAATGCCCATACTGGGTTCTAAAAGTTGTTTTCAGAATATCCTGCTCCCTTATCTTCAATTGATGATACCCGGACCACAAATCAATTTTGGAGAAGAACTTAGCACCTTGTAATTGATCAAACAAGTCATCTATTCTTGGCAATGGGTACTTATTTTTTACTGTGACTTTGTTGAGTTGCCGGTAGTCAATACACATCAGCAGCGACCCATCTTTTTTTCTGACGAAGAGAACCGGTGCACCCCAAGGCGACACACTTGATCGGATAAAACCCTTCTCTAGCAAATCCTTCAGTTGTTCCTTCAGCTCTTTTAATTCTGTCGGCGCCATTCTATAAGGTGGAATGGATATAGGTTGGGTGCCTGGCTTCACATCAATCCCAAAATCGATCTCCCTGTCTGGAGGAATCCCGGGGAGCTCATTTGGAAACATATCGGAGAATTCATTCACAATTGGTACAGATTCAAGGGTAGGCACCACAGTAGTGGAGTTTGCAACTCGGACCAAATGATAAATGCACCCCTTCCTGATCATCTTCGTGGCCTTAAGGTAAGAAATAAACCTACCTTTTGGTATAACATTATTCCCCTCCCACTCAACAGTTGGCTCATTAGAAAACTCAAGCCTCATGGTCCTAGTTCAGTAATCGAGTTTGGCAAAGCATGAATAAAGCCAATCTATTCCCATTATTACATCAAAATCAATCATTCCCAATTTAATAATATTGGCCATGGTATCTAGGCCACGTACCGTAACAACATAATCCCTATAAATCCGCGCAACCATAATAGACTCACCAACCAGAATAGATACGGAGAACGGCTCATGAAGCTGTTCCGGTTCTATCCCGAAGCTTGTAGCAATATAAGGAGTAACATAGGATAAAGAAGACTCGAGATCAATAAGAGCATACACATCATGAGATTGAACAGTCAATATACCTGTAACAACATATGGGGAAGCCTCTGCACTCTGACGACCACTCATAACATAGAACCGGCTTGGTCCTCCCGAACTCTATGCACCACCCCTAGCTGCACCCCGCCCGGCGGGTGTTGGAGAGCCTCGAGCTGGAGGGTGTACTGAAGATGTAGCAGTTGTAGGACTGGATGACTGAGCAGTGCCCCTGCCCGCCCTCTTGCGGGACGCACGACAATCCCTCTGAATATGGCCTCTCATCTCGCATCCGTAGCATACTAGCATGTCTAGGTAGCAGACTCCCGAATGTATCCTTCCATACTTAGGGCATGGGGCCCTCTGCTGTTGTTGGGATCTTTCTCTCGATCGGCCCTGATGGTGGGACCCCCTACTACCCTGGCTGGGCCTAGAGAGACTCCCCTGCTATTGATCGTACCCTGATGGTGGGGCACTGGGTGAAGACTGAGCATAAGACTGGGATGGCCCTGACGATCCTCCCCGAAAAGCTGATCTTTCACCTCCAAATAAATCCCCAAGGTTGCCCGCTGATCGGGCCCTACTATTACCTTCTCGTTCCATCATGTACTTTAACTTTTGAGTCTCGGTAGCTTGGGCAAAGGCCACTATCCTTCCATAGTTCATGTTAGAATTTAGAGCAGTTATGGCAGCTTCATTAATAACCAAAGGGCTAAGGCCCTGCACAAATCGATGCACCCTAGCCTCTATAGTCGGCATCATGTTAACATCATACTTTGACAGGCGCACAAACTCCATATGATACTCCCACACACTCTTACTACGCTGTTTAAGGGTCTCAAACTCTGCAGCACGAGCTGCCTTAGTCTCGGCAGGCAGGAAATGGTCTATGAAGGCATCAACAAACTCACTCCATCTCGCCGGAGGGCTCCCATCCTCGTGGGAATCCTCCCACATCTCAAACTAGGAATATTCCACCCCTTTCAGATGATAGGAAGCCAACTCCACTCCCTCTGTCTAAGTAGCACGCATAACTCGGAGAGTCTTGTGCATCTAATCAATGAAATTCTGAGGGTCTACTCCAGGATCAGTACCTGTGAACACTGGAGGGTCTAACTGAAGGAACCTATTTACCCTAGAACCAGAAGAATCCCCTTGCAAGCTAAATGATGTAGGTGCAACATTCGACCTTTGGGCCTGAGAAGCCACTAACTGAGTTAGCATCTGAATAGCTCATCTAAGATCGCCCATCAGAAATACCGAAACCAGAAACTGGAGATGGGGAGGAGCAGGCATATCAGCGGGAGGGACGGTGGTACCCTCCGTAGGTGTAGGAGTTGGGGTAGTGTGCTTTGGAGTAGAGGAACTAGGCAGAGTGATAGCAGGGCGATTGTTCTCACCCGTAATATCAAGTAGGTGATCATCAGCCACTCCTGAGGTGGCAATGGCTTCTTGGCCAATTCTCGCTTTCTTCTTAGGTGCCATTTATTGAAAGATAGAACAATGCACGAGTTAGAGGAAAACAACCTCATATACCACTCTAACGTATGATATAGAACAACAATGAAGGGTATTATTCCTAAATGTCCAAGTAGCCCCCTACTTATAGATGTGGTCAACAATACACCGATAAGAAGGGCTCTACTAGACACGGCTCTGAGACATATTAGGACGCTTTTAAACCTTAGGCTTTGATACCAAGTTTGTCACACCTCAATCCTCGGGGAGCGCGACCAGCGCGCAACCGAGCGAACCCGGTCGAGCAAGCCTATCCAGCCTTTCCTACCCAACTCACTTTATATCCGAAGAAGTTAAGTAATGCATCACCAATTATTAAACACGGGATAGAGAGAGAGAGACAATCGTTATATAAATGCATAAACGTTGCTAGTTAAATTTGTACTTAAATACAACATGACATAGTTAAGCTTCCAAAAGGGCATACAATTGACAATCTATTGGAGAAAGATTTCAAAATATACCGTGATCCTATGACCACCCCGACACCCATACATGACCCAGATAAACGTCTACGTAGCCTCTAAGGATACAAAAGGCCAAAATAACAATGTCGGCAACAAGGCCCCAACTATACCTCAATATGGAAATTTGTGCAAAAGAAGAACTACAAAACCCCTGGGAGAAATGGGGGCTCACCAAGACTACTGTGAAGAGAGAAAGAGAGCACCACTATCTGCGATCAACAACGAAACAACCTACATTCATTCAAAGATGTAGCGCCCTCAGCAAAAAGGACGTTAGTACCGTCGAATAGTACTAGTATGTAAGGCAAACACAGTTCTTAATAGGATGAACAGTGAACAAATAGAAGGCAGTTACAACATCAACAAGTACTTCACAGGATTTCAAGAATACACCAAATAAGGTTCGCATAGTTTCGGTTAAGTCTTTACATTTCTTTAGGTTAATATTCTTTAGTGCCAAGTGCCATAACCTTTAATGCCACCGTGATTTTACACGGAGTCTGGTCTCGGCCCGACTGGTTAAGCCATCCCAAGTGAGACATATCCAAATCTACAATGATAATTAGAAGTCCAATGTAAATGCCACCATATGTACATCATGGAGTCCGATCTCGGCCCGATCGGCTAAGCCATCTCACTTGGGACATAACCTATTTAAATTCTTCCTTAGTTCACATTTCCTTCCATTTTTCCATTACATGGCACAACACACCTCTTTTATTAATTAATTCTTGGCACTTGGATATATTTTTATAATTCAAGTCTTTTCGTTATTTATTTGTTCATATAGCTTCATCATCCATGTCGATAAGGGCTATCATATAAGGCATGCGCACATGAGAAAAGAAAAGAACACTTGAAGAACATAATCACATTTTTCAACTAGCATGATTTCAGAGTAAACACATAGCACAAATTTTTGGAACAAAAATCTGTCAACCCAACACATTAATGCAATCCATCTAGTATGATCAATTCGAACTCACGCCAACTATTTGGACACTAAGAATTCAACACTAAGAAGAAGAGGGTTAGCCATACATACCTCAATAGAGATTTTTCTTAGATTCTTACATAAGTTCTGGAACTCTTAGCCACTTTGATCTATTTTATGAGAATTACAAGTTGAACCAACAATTAGAGAGATATTCGAGATTCTAGCTCACTTGAGCACATTATCAAACACCAAGTGGGCATTATGAATTTTAAGGTCTTTTTGTGAAAAATTCTATCACCCCACACCCCATTTGTTACATTCTTTGTTCACAATCTCCCCATACCCTTTTATCATACATGCATGCAAGACAATCAACCCTTATACCTATGAACCCATTTGTTAATTACTTATTCTAGTAGAAATTTCGAAATCAAAGGTTAGAGCACAAGTCCTTACCTTTTAGGATGAAGTCCTGGTAACTTTTCTTGAAAATCTTCAAGGATTGAGTAGAGGCTCGATGATGATCACTTTCTCCGTCTAGAACTCTTGCTCTCACTCTAAACGTAGTGGAAATTAGCTCAAAAAGGTCTAATGGGGTGTTTTTAATAGGATGTGGTCGGGTTTTAAAAGTTAGAAAATATGAGCCCCGACTCAATCTGAGGTCACATATGCGACCGCATAACTGATATGTCGCCCGCAAAAAGGATCGCAAAAATGGCCCTTAGACCTGGATACTCTGCCCGGGTATGTGACCAATACGTGGTCCGCATACCTGTTCTGCGGTCGCATAATGCACCGCAGAACTGCCCTATGCAAAAATCCCAAAGAGGTTATGCGACAACTATGTGGCCCGTATATCGATTATGCGATCGCATAATTGGCTGCATAGTTGTCCTTAAATTGGCCAACATACTGACTCACTCTGCGGCAGATATGCGACTCGCGTTATTAGTACGCGGCCGTATAATGGGCCGTAAAAATGCGCTATTCTGAAAAAACATTTTTCCTTAACGTTTTAATGCACAGATCACCAAAAGGGTCCGAATAATTTTATAAATTCCTAACACATATTCTTAACTTGGCACTACAAGATTTTGGATTTTGAGTAAAAATTTCACGGGGCCTTACACATCGACCCTCGAAAATCTTAAGAGGTACCAAATTGAATAAACTTATGCTAAGGCATAATAAAGTTTTTTGACAACATTGAATCCTAATGGGTACAGATTTGTCTCATGTTATGGCATAACAAATTTTTATATGATTAAACTTTTAAGCCGAAAATGGGAAAAGCCACTGTTTTGAGGCCATATCAGCCCGATTCAAGAGCTAAGGGCCATTACATTGTCGAGCTTGAGGACCCGCACTCGCTTAACCAAAACCTTAGGGTTTTTTCTACTCCGAGTTCGAGCAAGTACTCACTTGACTATAGAAACTATAGTAATCCGATTTCAACAAAATTTTCACAAGGCAACGAAGTGAGTCAAATTTCTCGCAAGACCTAAAGTATATCAGAAGTATCATAAGGCGAAAGAAAAACAATGTTTTTGCAAAACAAAAATCATAGACAAATTGGAAAGAAAAAGGATCTTTCATATATACAAAAGTATTTACAAAGACCACTCAGGGTCTTACACAAAAAATCTAAAAATGAAGAAGAAAAAATCTAAGTGCCTAATCTTCCCAGGGAGCCTCATCTTCATCTTCTCCGCTCTCGGATCCACTTGCGCTCCCGTAGTCACCATCATCAAAGAGCAAAGATTTGGCTTCGGCCTCGAGCATTTTCGCGTTCTCGATATCGGCAGTGAGGTCAAAACTAGGAGCATGAATTTCTTCGAGAGTCTCTCTCCGAGACTAGGACTTGGCATGCTCTGCAACGCAGAATGATCAGACCTGAGCTGCATCGGAAATTTCCTTTGGTCGAGCGTGAGTAGCTTCAACATCAGCTTGGTAGACGACCACGACTTTTACTTTTTCTGCCTCAGATGTGGCCTTTGCAAGCTCAACGGCCAACCGAGCCTTGATCTCCTCAAATTTCTTAGCTCGGGCCAAGCTCTCCTCCTTCACGCTTTAGAGTTGTTGCTCAACCGAAGACAACTGGGCTCGAGCTGTATCTTTCTACGAGGCGGGGCGATCCATGTTCTGCTTCCACCCCAAAGTCTCTGCCTCTTTCATCTTAGCTTGCTCGCAAAGCTGCTCTATATTTTCGGCCTTCTACTGAACCTGTAGGATCTAAGTGTTAGTCGCCGATATCAAATTGATATATCAAGCTCCCCAAAATTTACATTACCTGCTCGATGAGATTGGTCTGCTCTTTATGAGCTATTGCCAATTCAGCTCGGAGGTCCCTGCCCTCCTCTTCTTTTTGCACATAGAAGAGTTTGAGGGCGTCTCTCTCCTTCGTGAACCTTTTGAGATCGGCCTCACACCGGTTCAGCTCAGCTCGGGATTTGGAAATTGCTTCTGAATGAAGCGTCATAGCCTATGAAGAAAGGAATGAAATCAGATAAAAGGAAATAAAAGCAATCGTAAACCTAATAACGGGGGCTGAAATCTACCTGGTTCAGGAGTCGCTAAGCCTCATCGTAAATGATCGATGCATCTAAGTCATAAACATCATCGAACCCCATGAAGCAGCCACAAAATAAGTCATCCCCTTCGTGGGTCGTTCCCACATCGGGGGTCTCCATAGATTGTGCCTCCTGAAATTGCCCTTCAGAAAATGTGGGGAGGGGCGGCGAATCATCAATATTGATTGCCCCAAGCAAGACAGTTGGGGCACTCTCCTTTTTGGAGGGCCTCGAAATTGGACCCTTCAGGCACACCCACCGATTGTTCATCACGGTGGACAAGCACACTCGCCGGTTGTTCGTCACAGCGGGAGACATATTCAGGACCCGATGACTCAGGGACTTTGCTTGGAATATCTTCCGAGATCTCCTCGGTCCGAAGATGAGCCTCCTCGACCATCACCGGCTCAACTGCTTTTGAAGCTTCGGCGTTCCCCTCTTTCGAACCACCAGCTCATAGTCAGCTTCTTCTTTCTCCTCTTTCATCTCTTAGCTTTTGGGCTACGTGTGCAGGCAGAGCGACAATGTCATTCTTCGATTTACGAGCCTTGCTTTAGGTTCTAAGGCTTATTTGACTAAGAAAAGGGGAGAGTCTTTAGATTGGCTCAAGCTAGTGTGCTCAACTGAGTTGTGGTGGTACGGGAAGGTGCACGAGGTGTTAAACAGTAATTTCAGACAACTCCAGAGCAGTTCTTAGCACGTTCGAGGACGAACATATGTTTAGGTGGGAGAGAATGTAACGACCCGACCGGTTGTTTTGAGCTTTAGCATGTCGTTCAGCGGTTTGAGGCCGTGAGTAGCTTCATTTCAGGTATTGTGACTTGTACGCGTGGTCAGAATTGAAATTGGGGAAGTTCAGAGTAGATTTGGAAAGAGAATTCTCATTTCGGAAGTTTTAATTTGAAGAATTGGTTAAGTTGTGACTTTTGAGTAAACGACCTTGGAATCAGGATTGAAGGTTTTAACAGGTTTTTATGATGATTGTGGACTTGGGCGTATGTCCGGATTGGGATTTGGATGATCCGGGAGCGTTTCGACGCCTATTGTAGAAGTTAGTATTTTAGAAGAATTTCATAAGTTTAGGTTGAAGTGCATTTCAAAGTAATCAATGTCCATTTGAGATTCCGAGTCTGGGAATAGCTCCGTATGATGATTATGGTATTGGGAGTGCGCCTAGAAGAGGATTCGGAGGTCCGTAAGTCATTTGGCTAAAGTTAGAAATTTGAAGGTTTTTGAGAAGTTTGACCGAAAGTGGACTTTTTGATATCAAGGTCGGATTCCGATTCCGGAAGTTGGAGTAGGACTGTAATGTTGAATGCAAATTGTGTGCAAAATTTGAGGTCAATCCGATGTGATTTGATAGGTTTCGACATCGAATGTAGAAGTTGATGTTCTAAACTTCATAAAGCTTGAATTTGGTGTATGATTCATGACTTCGGCGTTGTTTAATGTGATTGATGCCTCAAGAAGGTCCGCATTATATTTTGGAACTGGTAGGTGTGATTGGACGGGGTCCCGGGGGCCTCGGGTGGATTCTGGGTAGTTAACGGATCAAACTTGGAATTTGAGAAAGAGCTGAAACAGCTAGTGTCTGGTGCAATCGCACCTGCGTGAAAAAGGGCCGTAGGTGCGAGCCTGCAGGTGCGGAGTTATGGTCGCAGAAGTGGTCCAGGACCACCTGCACAAAGGGCCGCAGATGCGGAGCTGGGGGCGCTGATGCGCATACGTATAAGCGGAGAGGGTATCGCAGAAGCAGGGTTAGACCTTTGGTGTTGGACCGCAGGAGTGGTCAAGGCTCCGCAGAAGCATGACCGCAGGAGCGGGTTTTTGTCTGTAGAAGTGGACTTGGCTGGTCTTGATGGAAAGTCGCACATGCGATGGGAATGTCCGCAGGTACGGAGCCACAGAAGCGGCTAGTGGATCGCAAATGCGAAAGTCGTCTGGGCATAAGGGTTCTTTTAAAAATCGGCATTTGGCCCATTTTCTCTCATTCTCTCTTGGTTGGACGATTTTTGGAGAGCTCCAAGTAGGAATTTTCATCATTCAAGTCAAGGTAAGTAATTCCCACCTCATTTTAAGTTATATACACGGATTTTTAAGGATTTAAACATGAAAATTGGTAGAAATTGTGGGATTTTTGGTAGCAAACCTAGAAATTTATATTCTTGCATTTTGACCACGAGATTGGACATGGAATTTGGAATAAGTTATATATTCGAGTTCGTACTTCGTAGTGTTATGGGTAAGTTTATTTTCAAAAAATTTCGGAATCCAAGCCTGTGGACCCGAGGGCGATTTTTATCAATTTTTCGATTGGGGTTAGAAATTGTTATAAATTGGATCATTATGAGTATTTGAGTATATATGTATGGGTTGCACAATTATTGACTAGTCTTGAAGCATTGGGCATCGGTCTGAGTTATCGGAAGGGCTTGAGAGCCGAATATAGAACTTCGAAGCGAGGTAAGTCTCCTTTCTAACCCTGTAAGAGGGAATTTATCCCATAGGTGAAATAATCCAATATGTACTTCTATTTATAGGGGGCTACGTACGCACGATGTGACAAGAGTCCGTACGTAGCTACTATTATGCTTAAGTCCGGGTAGTCTAGGATCCGAAACATGCTATACTTGCAATATTTGTAACCTTATTGTCAATTTAAATTGCTTAAATCATATCGAATTGGTAAATGAATTTCTAAAAAGTTAAACTTCATTTTCTTGATCGTTAAAATAGGATTGACATTTCCTTGGATAAATGCTCCTTTGATTGCATTTTTCTTTTGTGGAACGGGCTGAATGCCTCGGTAGATTAAATAGATACATCTATGTTCGCGCCATTCGACCCTCCGACAGTGCACAATTTAATATTATATTGGATCGAGCCGTACGACCTCGATATGACTTGCGCATGATTGAATTGATTGATTTGACATTGATAGTAAATGATATTGCCTCATTGGCCCGTGATAAGTTGATAAATGATAAAAAATAAAGTTGGAAATCTCCTATTAACAAAAGAATTGTTTACTTGTTTCATGTTATTGAGTTTACAGTCGCTTTATAAAAATCCATGATTAATCATATTATCGGTATATTATTCTTGGCCATAGTAAGTGTCGGAGTCGACCTCTCGTCACTACTTCTTCGAGATTAGACTGGATACTTATTGGGTACGCGTTGTTTTCGTACTCATACTACACTTGCTGCACATTTTGTTGTATAGACACATGTATGTCTACTGGCCTTGTGGGTGCAACGGCATGGTCGACACGGGGAATTTGGTGAGTTGCATCTTATGAGACGATCCGCCAACCAGCAGAGTCTCCTTCAGAGTACCTGTATTTTCTTTCTGTCCAAATTTGTATTCCAGACAGTTATTGTATTTAATCTTATTTCATAGTAAATGCTCATGCACTTGTGACACCGGGATCTGGGGTGATTATGGGATATCTAATATTGAAATTGAAAAACGTTATTATTATTATTCTGTAAAGCTCTTCTTTTACTAGTTAAATTGAAGGAAATTTATAGTTTCAGAAATATTAAAATGAGAAATTAATTAACTATTTGGTGTTAGCTTGCGTGACAGTGGTGTCCAGCGCCATCACGACCTTTAATGGATTTTGGGTCGTGACAGTAAGGTTATTGGTTTAGTTCCCATTGGCCACAATCTTGTTTAGGTTTTTAACATTTTTTTTGAACCCCTTACACCTTGTTTGAATGTTGTTACACATTGTTTTATATTGTATCGTATTGTATTGTACTGTATCGTTTGATTAATACAATGTTTGAATAAGATTGTATCGTTTGCTGTTGTTTCATCATATCACGCACCAGCAAAATGAAGGATAAACTTGCAATATTATAAAGCAAAATTACGATAGGGGATAAATTTATTATATAAAAAAGATAGAAAAAACAATAAAATAAAATTATTTAATAATAATAAAGGGTGAGAAGAGAGAAAAAGACAAGATAATGGTGCCACCACACCAAATCGGCCATTACATAAAATGATATATTTCGTCGTTACAACGAATTTAACAATAAGATACAATAAAATTTAAGTAACAACCAAAACAAAATATCGCATTTAAAGTAATAATACGATACAATATAATAGGTAACAATCATCAATAACAAGAGCAAAAATCCTGCTTTCGCCCGTGCTTCCAAGTCGACCATTTTCAACTTTCACTATCAATGATTAAAACATAATCAAGAAAGAGTGTCCATTAACTACCAGATTAACTTCAACCTAATTAAATTTGGTTCACTACACCATTGCAAGGGTTCATTGTTCATGTTAGAGTGCCTTTTATCTTCGGGCGAAACTTCAAAAAGGAATTGAGGGCATATATATTGAATACTCTTCCATTACAATTGTCATTGACTTCTAGAGTTGGAGTTCTACAAAAGAATAGTCGTGAAGCTACCTTAATTGACAATTCTTTTCCAAAGAATTTAAGAACTTCTATATTTATTTTCATTTGTACTTCCTCCGTTCACTTTTACTTGTCATGTATATATTTTTATTTGTCACTTTACGCATATCAAGAGAAGATAATTTTTTTTCCTGTTATAACCACAGTATTTATTAATCATTTCAAATCATTTTTTCAAATCCAATAAAATATGCATCAATTAATATGTGTATCATGGTAAATTATACATTTCATTTATTATTTCTTAAGTGTCATGAAAAGTCAAAACGTGTCAAGTAAAAGTGAACGGAGAGAGTATAATTTTTCATGTACTCGGTATCCACAGTCCCACTTTAAAAATAAAATGCTCCTTATCACAAGTGATACTATTATTTCTAGGCTAATAGCCTGTTTGGTCTAAGTTTCAAAAATTAATTTATTTCGATAAGTTTGTGTTTGACTAATTAATTTGAAAAATATTTTTGAGCAACAATTTATGTTTGACCAAATTTTTAAAAAGTACTTTTAAGAGTATTCTCCTCAAAATACTTGTCAAAACAACACTTTTATGGAGAAAATATTTTTTTTTCTTTTCTAAAATTGCTTCTGACCTTTTTTTACTTTTAAAAGCTTGGCAAAATATTTTAACTTAAAAAAATATTTAAAAAAAAAAGAATTTGACTTTTGAAAAAGCTTGGCAAAACAGACAATAAAAAACTCAGAATTTTAGTTAAAAATAAAAAAAATATTTATCGCTCCATCGTAATGTTTTCGTCCTTCAATTCAATTCAATTCAATATAATTGTTTGTTGTGGAGTTTCTTATTTTTTGGAAGTGGTCAATCCTAAGACTACGCGCTTACAAGTTACATTAGCCTATCTAAATTTATCCGAAAACCCTCCCTACTAATTAAACCACCCTCCCTCTCTCTCTCTCTACGTATTATACACGTTTACTTTGCAGACACATATACTTTCTCTCACTAGACTAGATTGTGGGTTTTTATTTGATTTTTCTCAGAGGTAAATTATACCAAGATCTTGACTGCTTCATATCTTATTTGTCTATAAAATTTTGATACCTTTTACTTTGATCTTTCTTTGAGACTGTTTTCTTCATATTTATTGTATAAAGTCATGATCTTGAAATTACTCCTAGTTGGGTTTGCTTCAATTTTGTTCTTCTCTTTTTTGGACCTTCAAGCTTTTATTTGTATTGGATGTTTTTGTTGTGCATTCTAGAAACTAGAGATTTGTTAGGTAGGAAATTGGGAATTCTGATGATCTATTTCCTCTTTGATTTTTGGTGAACTTTGGTATCATTTGTTGAATTGCAGGTTAGTTAAAGTTTGATTCTTGGTGAGGTTCTACTTTGATTTATTTACTGTTTTTGTGTGTTTAAAGGGTGTGTTTATGTTCTTACCTTTGAATTTATCAGTTTTTTAACAATTTTTTTTTTCTTTTTCCAGGGAGATCAAAGGTGGAACAATTTGAAGAAAGGGTGGAAAGTAGAAAAAGATGGCTAATAATGCAGCAGCTTGTGCAGAAAGGGCAACAAGTGATATGCTGATTGGTCCAGACTGGGCTATAAACATTGAGCTTTGTGATATTATCAACATGAATCCTGGGTATTTTATCTTGACCATATTTGTTTAAGTGATTATCTGTCTTGAAACTTGACTGCACAGTATGCACCATGCTTTGCATTTTGTCTCTTTCAGCATCACAAAGTAATAAAGTGTCATCTGCATATAGAATATGTCATTCTGTCAATCTATGTGGAAGTCCTTGAGCCATCAGTAGCTTTTTTCTAACGAGTAAAAATTTCATTTGACAATTTCAAGCTCCAGCCTTGTTAAGCATTCAGCTTAACACTTCCATGACCATGACAAAGAGGTAAGGATGGATAGGGCCTCCTTGTCTTAATCCTCTTTGTGGTTTGAAAAGACCATCACGGTTCCAATTTAACAATTTATTTATGTGATTGTAAGAATTTCTCCTAGAAGATGTATACCAAATTTGAGAACCTTACATGGTATTTGTTGCTGGTGGGAGGTAGCAGGTGCGCGCAAGCTAGGCCGGACATCATAATTATCCAAAACAAAAAAGAACCTTGCATAAAGACGTGATTCTCTCAAGAGTATCCAATCAAAATTAGTGACTGCTACATCAAAAGTGTTCCGAGAATACACAAAAAACGACATTTTCCGCTAATTTGTGCAATGGAGTTTTCCACTCCTAGAAAACGTTCCACTATTAGTAAATCACATTTTTCTGTTGAAACATTCTGGCCTTCCGATGTAAAAACTTTTCTCGAAATGGTTCATCTATTTTCTGTTTTCCTATGTTTAAGAAAATTTTGTCTTGTGCACTAGTGGCTGTGATCTCCTTATTAGGTAACATAGTATATGTCAGCCCTGCCTACTTTTCGGTACTGATATGAGCCTAGCTACCTTTTGTTGTATTCTTATCTTTTGACTGGTGCAATTCTTAATATTTAGTAGCTGGGGTAATTGGATATAAATAGTCTAAGCCTTCTTGCTTGACCAAGTCCAAATTAGTGTTTGGGTTAGGCCATTTGGAGTTTTATAACCTTGGGAGCCCACATAGTGGGGATGACAGAAATCCTACTCAATCTTAATGTTCTGGTGCTTGAGCAAATTTTTTTAATTAGTTTGAGATTTGATGTACAATAGGTGCTGTACTTCTGTCCTTTTATTTTTATTTTTATAAATGTAGTTAGTATTGAGCTCTTGCATAAAAAAAAAGAAGGATTTTGACTAGACATCTGCTATCGAAGGCAAATGTGTTTTGGATCTTCTATATCTTATCCAAAAAAGAAAACACTGTGTAAGAAGGATTTTCCGTCAAACTTAGTCCCACAATGTGATGTCATGGAAGAATTAGTCTTATGTTACGTTCACCACACATTTTGGGTAGGTCGTTTCAAGGACTGGCTGTCATGACTCATGAGTGACCACACTTTCAAAATAGCCTGAAATGTGATCCAGCTTTGCATCCTACTTTAGTCTCTAGAAGAAATCCCAGGGTATGATAGCAGTGAAGTAGGTAAACTGTGTATACTTCTTGTATATGGGCCTTTTGTTTGTGCAAACATTAATGCAGTTTATTTACCTTATCAAAGAAAAAATTGGAGGCAGGCTTTCTGGCTGATAAAGGTTTAAGATGCATTTCTGCTGATTTTTCTTTTGCCTAAATGGTATTTCTACATTGTTTTATGATCTTCTGAACTTGTTTGTTTTCTTGTAAAATTTCAAATTGCCCTAGTCTTTTTTGCCAGGTTGAGCTTTTCTGTAGTTGATCTTGTACCAGCTTACTGCCTTACTCATTAAACTCTTAATTTTTTTGAGAAGGCTTACTGATTAAACTCTAATTGCAGACAAGCAAAGGATGCTCTTAAGATTATCAAGAAACGTTTAGGGAGTAAAAATCCGAAAATACAGCTCCTTACCCTATTTGTAAGTACATCTCACTTGAACTTAATTTTACTAGATTTCTTTTTGTCTAGGATTCCATAGAGTTTATTTGCTGAAATATCTTCCCTCAAAATTCTAATTTGCTGAAATTTTATCCAGAAAATTATTCTCTTGCTTTTCTCATATATGAATTGTTGAGTTTGTCTCCTTATATGGTCTTGGGCAATTTTACCTCATGATTAAAAGTACCAAGATCCATATTTGAGCTAGCTTTTGAGGTTGAATTAGGCCCAAGCTCCATTTCTTATCATGTTTAAAAGTACAAGTCTAAAATTTGAACTTCCCATATCTTATAAGATCCACTTATCCTTAGTTTAACATACAAATTTGACATGTTACTGGTCTCATCTCCTCATTTCTGACATATCGTCTGTGAAACTGGTATAACTGACAAGAGGTGAATATAGTTGTCAAACTTTAACCTGCTAGTGTACTATGCTGAAATATCTCTTATGTGTTTTCAGTACATCTGTAGTGTTGGCATTTTTCATATAGGTCGATAACAATTGCCAATAGAAATTCACTTATCAATGTGTCATGTTTGACTGCTTATGTCTCGAGACAAAGTTAATTTATCAGTAAAAAATTCAGTGGATATTCTGGGAGTACAGTTGTTCATTCTCATCATGGGATTTGCCATTTGAAGTTGCAAAAAAGTTCATAAAAAGAAACTTGAACTGAAGATCATTTACTATCTATTTTATTCTCCGAACTTTTTATTCAGGTTCTTGAGACCTTGAGCAAAAATTGTGGAGAGAATGTGTTTCAGCAAATTGTGGAGCGGGACATTTTAAAGGACATGGTCAAAATTGTGAAGAAGAAGGTAAACAACTTCCTGATATACATGGTTTCCTCAACTTGTTTCACCTCTTTGAGATCTGTACTAACTTCACGATTATTGTTGTTGATGTAAACTCTGCAGCCTGATTTAAATGTGAGGGAGAAGATTTTGATTTTGATAGATTCATGGCAAGAGGCTTTGGGAGGGCCAGGGGGGAAATTTCCCCAGTATTACGCTGCATATAATGAGCTGAAGGTGATTCTTTTGTGTCCATGTTATTATGTTTAAGCATCTATCAATCTTTTTGTTAAAGCTGTTTGCAAATCAGGGGCGGACCCGCAATAGGGTCAAGAGGGTTCAAATGAACCTGCTTCGTCGAAATTTTTTGGTATTATATATAGGTTAAATTCTGTAAATTTGATATAATAATGTTATATTGAATCCTCTTGAGCAAACATGATCTCGTGGACAGATGGTTGCGCAGGTTCAATGTTTGATGCAGGTTAAGGGTTCGAAACTTTGTAACAGCAACTGTTTGCTGTTTTTTCCTTTTGCAGTTTTTGTTCTTGCATATCTTTTGTGCTTTGTCACCGTATGTGCACAAATGCACATGTGTGTTCAGTCATCAATGCGTGAAATCTAACATTATTTTGCTAAAACATGCAAGTGTAGACATTGAATATTTATAATTCCTAGTTCATCTTAAATTATTTTATGCTAAATTAATTATTTATGTTACGTTGAACAAGTTAGTTTACTTTATCAACTCTCTTATTTTATATTAGTTTAATTTAAGTTATAACTCTTTATTTTTTGTTTGTAAATTAACAATTTTGTTCTTTATAAGAAAAAAATCTAATAAATTTCCAAATTGGTTGAATTTTTTTTTTGTTAAAGTTTTACAAGCTGTAAAATTCGTTTAGGTATAATTGCTAAATTAAGTAGATGAATTGTTAACATTTGCAGCTAAAGTAATTTGTCTTTGTTAAACATTTTAAATATCTTTCTCAACTATTTTTGGAAAGAAAAAAAAGGAAAAAAGAATGTCGATCTCAACTTTTTGGATGTTCGTTTTTTGGTAGCATTATGACTCAAAAAAAAAAGGTCGGGCAAATTTTACTTGTCCGTACAGACCTTATTGTTGGTTATAATTATTTTTTATTGAACTCGCGTGCATAAAATTCTGGGTCCGCCACTGATGCAAAGCATTCTAGGTTGATCTTTCCCTTATTGTAGCACCTTGCTGTAGCAAAGTTTCATGTTTTCAGTTTCAGTTGGTAATAATTTCCTAGATATCTTTATCACAAAAAAGAAAAAAATTCCTGGATGAAGCTGAATCAACTCCTCTATATTGATCTGTTAGATAAGAAAGTGGATATGTTTCCCGGTATCAATTCACATTGACCTCTATTCAGATGTCTTTGGAACTGGATAAAACAAAGTGAAAGGAATGGAAAATGAACCAAAGAAAGATAAAGAAAACTGAAAGAAGAGAGTTCCCTTCCTTTTGTCTAGGACCTCTAGGTGCAGAGCAAAGCTAATGGAAGACAATTTTCTCTCTCATCACTATCCTGGTTGAAATAATTAAGTCTGCCTTAGTAGAAAATAGTTTTCCTGATTTCATATTGCTTCCCTCTCTCCATCCAAACCAAACAGCTTAAATGAAAGTTGCTGCAGCCGTGCAGGAAGAGAAGGCAAAACAACTTTCAGTCATCGAAGTACTGTGCAGAATTTCTGTTCATGATAATGCTATTTTCTCACTGATGTCCCTTAGCATTCTCTTAGGTCTGGCTTATTTTGATAGCTTTTGTCATTTTCCTGGTGGTTTCCACTTTCCAGGACTCGCTTTATCTTGCAGGCAATTGCCTGTTTTCCACAAGAGATTGTTCTCCTCCGAGGCTTGAGAGCTTATTCCCTTCTTGTTCACCTTTCCATCCAGAAAATAAAAGAGCCTTCACGGAAAAACTGATGGAACGAGATCTCTCATACAAAAAGACATGAACTAACTACTCGCTCAATGTGCATTGCAATTCTAATGAATGCCTTTGATTTCAACTATAACTATATGTCGGTCTTTTCTTTCGAACACCCCATTCTGCAGCGGAGTATGAACACAAGTAGCGGGACATGACAACGGTTGGGGAGAAGGAAAAGCTATCGGACATCAATCCAATGAATAGACAAAGCGGCTTGGCCGAAGAGGGTGTGTGTGTGTATATATATATATATATATGGGTTTTGCTAACCTACAACATGGTTGTAGTAGGTTGGCATTGTAAACATAATTTAGTTCTCCAAAATGCCCATGTTATTTGCTGCCACCACATTAAATTTAGGGGATTTTTTTTGGTTCCAGAAAAATTCGCCATTTTAACTTTCATCTCTGCAATTTGCATTTCCCACCTCTACAACGTTATGGCGGCAAACAAAGTCAGCAACACCTTTATTTTCCATCATCAACAGGCCATTCTTCTCAATCCAGTATCTTTTTCTCTCACAACTTGACAATAATATAATGGAAGTAATTTTTTACTCTAATGTCTCTTCATTTTAGTAAACAGATTATGGTGTAAAATTTTGTCAGTTTGCTTTTTGATTTGTTTATACCCAACAATTAGTCTATTTGATTTGTCCAATAGAATCCACCATTTATTGTTCCAAAATTGGATGTTACAGATTCAAGATTCATTTTTCTTCAATCATGCACAAGGAGTCTATTAAAATAATACAATTCTTATTTTGTGGTTTTGTCTTTAGTCTTCTTCTGAGTATGTACTGAACCTTGCAAAATCACTTTGCTATTTTGCAAATTGTTCTTCGTTGCTATGGAAAGAGAAGAGGGAGAGGTAAAGGGGCTACTGCGGAGAAAGAGTTCTAGTAAGCTGGGTTTAGTATTTCAAGTTTAGAAGGACATAAAAGCCCCTAAATTTAATGTGGTGGCAGCAAATAATATGGGCATTTTGGAGAACTAAATTATGTGTATAATGCTAACTTACTACAACCATGTTAGCAATATGTGTGTGTACATATTGTATCTTGCTAACCTGCTACATGGCTATAGTAGGTTTGCATTGTACCAACTTTTAGTTTCCATATATTTCCCTGTCCGCAAATTAGCGACACATGAATTAAATGGGTTCTTTGTCTTTTAACTCATCCAACTCTTTCCTCCACCGTACCTGGCGTCTCTCTCGGGCAGAGAGGAAATCCAATTTTGCGTCACTGCAAATTCTTTGCAGTTTTCAACCCATTTTCTTGACTTCAATTTCCACCAACAATTCTTTGCAGATTTCAACATTTTCTTAAATGCCTCCCCCATTTTCTTAACTTCAGTTTCCACTGTAAATTACGTTCTTAAAATGAAAATTTCCAGATTAGCGTTTGCTGAATTTTCATTGCTTCTTTCATTTCTTTTCCCGGAGAATCCAATGAAGAGCAAGAGAAAAACGTGAACAGCAAAGTCGGTTATTAGGAGGGGGGGGGGCAATTAATCTGATTTAGACTAATCAATATGGGTCTAGTTTGTTTTTCAATATATTTATTCTTTGAGTTTGGAATTGTGAAAACTTTAATGGTGATACCTATGGAGAATAGCAACAACTAGCCATGTAAAAAGCTTTAGTTAGTTGAATATGAAAGTATATGAGAGAATTGAAAAGAGAGGAGGAAGAGAGAGGGAAGGAGAATTAGATATAAATTTTGGTAAAAAGACAAAAGAGCTCATATGACACATTGTTAATTTGCTGACAGAGACATATGAAAACTAAAAAGTGGGTACAATGCTACCTACTACAACATGTGTATGTAGGTGCGTAACTTTAAGTAGCTTCAACATTGGCTACAAAATAGGAGATAGATAGAATATAGAATAACGATGTACGAATAAGAACCAACCATAGAACCCCGTTCTATAAGTGGAATGCATTAGCTGTTTGCTCTCAGGTTGGGCAGTCAGGTTGGAGAAGGGCAACGACTCATTCTTAGTTAGAACGGGATTCCGACTCAGCAGCCTTTGAGTTAAATTTTGAGAAGAATTGCTCTTTGGAGAGCTTCGTCTCTGGTAAACTTACCAAGGGCTAAAGTCATAGTAATCCTCTTAGTTAGAATGGGCTGCTTTCCAAACACGCCCCATGACCCCTTGGCCGTGCCCCATGGCGGCCTAGAAAGCCTCACAATGCCTAGCGCCATAGTCGGCCCCGTGGTCTTGGCTGCGCCAAGTGACAAGCGTGCATGCGCCTCTGTCGCCCCACCGATGCCTCTCGCCAGCGCCCAAGGGCTGGCCAATGACAACAGTGTCGCGCGCCCTGACAATGCCGCGCGCAGATCCTGATGCCTTGCCAGCGCCCAGCTGCAGGCCCATTCCAGCAGTGCGCGAGGCACAGACCCTGATGCCAAGCACCAGCGCCCAGCCTCAGGCCAACACAGCAAGTGTCGCGCGCGCCCACAGCAACGCGCGCGCAGACCCTGACCCGCAAGACAAAGTTGCTGCCATCGGACTTAGTTCTATATTGTAATAAACTAAGTCCTTTTCATTGTAATCATTGGCTAGTTTACATCATTTTCATTGAGTGTGCTTTTACAGCTTTATTAGGACTAGTCATGTAATGTTGGTTTATTTTTCTTAAGCATTATTAGGGGGGATCAAGCAATCAAACATTTTCAGCAATCAATTTTCTGTACTGGTGTCTCTCCCCCTCGACACCGCATCTTTTGTAATCAGCATTTCATTCATCAATAAAATCATCATCATTCAAAACCCAATTCTCTCTCAGCTTCCGCAATTGCTCGTGACATTGGTTTTCCCGCACGACACTGACAATCTAGTCTAGCGTGCGGATGGGACCTCATTGGCGGACAACAACCGCACTGACATCGGTTGCTTAGCCTTACGTTGCCCTTCCAAAGAACATCAGGAAGGCGTTGCGTAACAGTTGGTATCAGAGCCTAGACTCGACATCGGACGAGGGAACACATTTGCCATCATCACCATTTCTGACCATGGTGAATCATGGGGAGCGTCTAGCATCCCTAGAAGAGACGGTTGACCGATTACGACCTATCGTGGATACGATGCCTGATCAAAACAACAACCTAGTGCAAAGGTTGGACGACCTGGACCGCCGAATGCGGCAGGCAGAAAATGACATTGCAAACATCAGTCGTGACTCTGACGATGACCGACAAACGGCAGCCATCGAAACTGCCAATATTCATGGCAAATTTGAGGACCTCCAAAAGGAGCGTGCCGACGATTTAGCCCATCGGCAACAAGAGGCAGACAGACTAACTGCCATGCAACAAACCATAGACGACTTGACAGGCAAGCTCAATGTTGTCAATGCTGCCCTACAGAGCCTACTTTGAGGAGGCGACAACCACATAAGGGTGCAGCAAACCTCACCCCCATTCCACAAAAGCTTAAAATACCGGAGCCAAAGCCATACGACGGATCTCGGGACGCTAAAGAAGTGGAAAATTTCATCTTCGACATCGAACAATACTTCGATGCCGTGGGCCATTTGGAAGAATCCAAAAAGGTAGCGACTGCTGCCATGTATCTTTAGGGCGATGCCAAACTTTGGTGGCAGGTCAAATACGAAGCCATCAAGGCCGGTGAAGATACTCTCCAGACCTGGGATGAATTGAAGGTAGCCATACGCCTGCAGTTCTTCCCCGAAAATGTGGAATACAATGCAAGGAGAAAGCTACGGGAACTTCGCCACACCAAATCAGTGCGGGAGTACGTGCGCGAATACTCCGCACTCATGCTAAACATACGCGACATGGGGGACAAAGACAAACTCTTCGCATTCATAGAAGGTTTGAAACCTCATGCCCGTATGGAACTACAGAGACAACGGGTAGACACCCTGCCCAAGGCCATTCAAGCTGCAAAATGTCTTGGCGATTATCATTTGGGAACTCAGAACGACATGCCCCAGCTGTCTGTCCGAGGGGGATTCAACGGGAACCATCCCAGCAATGGTGGCCCAAGCAAAAGTGGGGGAGATCGGAGTGCATCCAAAACTAAGACTCCTCCCTCCGGCAGCAATAGTGCTGCATCCATCAACAACAATCAGGGGAGAAAGCCTCCCTCAGAATGCCGTCATTGCGGCGGGGCACATTGGAATAATGAATGCCCAAACATAAAGGTCAAATGCTCATCAGACTGTCGAGGATGAGTCAGACGCATCAGACACATCAGAAGAAGACCAGGTAGGCGCCTTCAATGCAATTGTTGGCTCTATCCCGCATGCCTTAGCATGTCCTCCTAAGAAAATCTCAGTCCCAATCACCAAGAAAGGGAAGGAAAAGATGAACGAGAGACCTCTTAAACAAGCGAGGACCCTAATGTTCGTCGAATTGAAAGTGAACGGCAAGCCCCTTCACGCATTGATAGACACGGGTGCCACCCACAACTACTTGTCGTCAACTCAAGTAGAGCGCCTGAGTCTTGTTGTGCAAAAGAGCAAAGGCCGCGTCAAGGCTATCAACTCACCACCCCAGACATTGGGTGGAACAGCTACAAATGTCCCAGTGAAACTTGGCCCATACAAAGGAAGCATCGACCTCGCATCGCAATCATAGATGACTTCGACATCATAGTGGGTTTGGAGTTCATGAGGCAAACCAACACCATACCGGTACCATATGGCAACATGCTCCTGATGATGGGAGGAAATGGGGCCAAGCCCTGCACCATACCATGCTTTCCCATAAAGATGGCCGCTGAAAACATCTCGGCCATGCAGTTGGAGAAGGTCGTCAACAGACATGAACCCCTGGTTCCGGCTACCCTTCGCAACAACAATCAGCCATCATGTCATCGGCCTCAAGAGACTGGTGACGCTCCTCAGCGTGCGAATCAGCTATGCCACAAGGACAAGTCGGATCACTCATCACAGAAAGGACCCTCACAGCCATTACATGTCCCTCAGAGACCATGGGAAAGTGTTTCCCTCAGATTCATCACGGGATTGCCCCAAGTCGGTAATCTTGCATCCATCATGGTTGTCATAGATCAGTTTTCAAACTATGCAACCTTCATAGCAGCCCCGCAAAACGCATCAGCAGAAGATACAGCTCGACTCTTCTTCTCGCACATTGTCAAACATTGGGGCCTGCCTAAAGACATTGTTAGTAGGCGCGACTCACGCTTCACTAGCAACTTTTGGGCCCGTCTCTTCAGGTGCTTTGGGTCAACAGTGAGTCACAACTCAGACATCCATCCACCATCGGATGGCCAAACAGACCGGTTCGATGACATGCTGGAGAATATCTCCGCAACTTTGTAACCGGATCACAGAAGCATTGGGTGAAGCTCTTGGATGCTGCTCAACTGTGTTTCAATTTTCAAAAGAGCCATCATACAAACAAAAGCCCTTTTGAAATTGTTACCGGAAAGCAACCGCTTCTCCCGCAAACGGTGAATGCATCAACCATGCCGAAATCTCCTCGAGCTGCCAACTTCTCGAGCGAATGGGAGCGCAACATGGGGATAGTGCGGAGCTATCTCGTCAAAGCCCAAGAGCGGGCAAAAAGATTCACCGAACAAAATCTTTGCTTTGCCCAACATCAAACAGGGGACAAAGTAATGCTATGCATCCCAAAGCGGTACTTGTTTGCAGAGAGGACCCATGACCCTCGCCTGCAACAAAAATACATCGGGCCCCTGCCCATTGACAAACGCATTGGGAAGTCCACATACCAGGTGAAAACTCCATCCTGGTGGAAGATCCATCCAGTCTTCCATGTTAGCCGCATGAAATCATTGCGTCGCGACAACAACAAGCTCACAGAACAGAGGGGCGCAAACCTCCCATCCAACAACCACCAGAAGCATCATCATCATCATCATCATAAGGCTCCGAGGACGGCGCCAACTCAGGTGGGGGAGAATGTCATGGGCTGCTTTCCAGACACACCCCATGACCCCTTGGCCGCGCCCCATGGCGGCCTAGAAAGCCTCACAATGCCTAGCGCCATGGTCGGCCCCGTGGTCTTGGCTGCGCCAAGTGACAAGCGCGCATGCGCCTCTGTCGCCCCACCGATGCCTCTCGCCAGCGCCCAAGGGCTGGCCAATGACAACAGCGCCGCGCGCCCTGACAATGTCGCGCGCGCAGATCCTGATGCCTCGCCAGCGCCCAGCTGCAGGCCCATTCCAGCAGCGCCTCGCGCACAGACCCTAATGCCAAGCACCAGCGCCCAAGCTTAGGCCAACACAGCAAGTGTCGCGCGCAGACCCCGACCCGCAAGACAGTTGCTGCCATCGGACTTAGTTCTACATTGTAATAAACTAAGTCCTTTTCATTGTAATCATTGGCTAGTTTACATCATTTTCAGTGAGTGTGCTTTTACAGCTTTATTAGGACTAGTCATGTAATGTTGGTTTATTTTTTTAAGCATTATTAGGGGGATCAAGCAATCAAACATTTTCAGCAATCAATTTTCTGTACTGGTGTCTCTCCCCCTCGACACCGCATTTTTTGTAATCAGCATTTCATTCATCAATAAAATCATCATCATTCAAAACCCAATTCTCTCTCAGCTTCCGCAATTGCTCGTGACATTGGTTTTCCCGCACGGCACTGACAATCTAGTCTAGCGTGCGGAGGGGACCTCATTGGCGGACAACAACCGCACTGACATCGGTTGCTTAGCCTTACGTTGCCCTTCCAAAGAACATCAGGAAGGCGTTGCGTAACAGTATGTAGGTGCGTAACTTTAAGTAGCTTCAGCATTGGCTACAAAATAGGAGAGAGATAGAATATAGAATAACGATGTACGAATAAGAACCAACCATAGAACCCTGTTCTATAAGTGGAATGCATTAGTTGTTTGCTCTCAGGTTGGGCAGTCAGGTTGGAGAAGGGCAATGACTCATTCTTAGTTAGAACGGGATTCCGACTCAGCAGCCTTTGAGTTAAATTTTGAGAAGAATTGCTCTTTGGAGAGCTTCGTCTCTGGTAAACTTACCAAGGGCTAAAGTCATAGTAATCCTCCTATTCAACTACTTCGACCATTCTGAGCACCTCATATCATTTTTGGGGCATCAGAAGATTCGATCATAAAATTGCATGACTAAAAATCGTAAGCTGTTTGGTTTTAGAATTTCAAAGTCTAATTTCCCTATAAATGTAGGTGTTACTAGCTCAGCTCAAGAGTTTTGAGTGGTATAGACTTTCTCGGATGATTATATTTTTCCACTTTGCTACTAAACTATATAATAGCAATTTTTTTTGATAACTGTGGTGTCCGGGCCAGCTTACGACACCTTGACTAATTCTACGGGATACCTGCTAACTCCTACCAGCAACATGTACCTGGTCACTCTATCCACCAAGGCTTCGACTTATGGGAAGAAATTACGTCGTGTTTTTTGTCTCTGCTGGGATTAGAACCTGAGACCTCATGGTTATAATTGCAAAATTATGCTGATGAACATTAATGTTTATAGTCCTTATGACATGTTAGTGATAATCAGTTTACTTAGGAAATCAATATCCGGATGCTGCCTTTTTCTTTTAGTTTTTTCAAACTTTCCTACATATACTAGTCGCACTTGCATATTACAGTTTTATACGTTAGTTTTTTTTTTTTCCGATTTGTTTTAGAGAATGTTATGACAACAGAAGTGCTTTTATATTTGAACGTGTTATTACAATTACACTTTTAATGTAAAGGTGCTTTTACATGGCTTTCAGAATGGCCATCTTGGTGGCTTGAGATATTATTATGAGGGCCCATTCGCTTCTTTCTCTCTTTATTTCCCCTTTTTATTTCTTTTGGGTTTTCGTTAATAGGAGTTTAGTGCACAGTAAAAGGAAGTAACACTAACACTTTGCCATAAAGCATGTCGCATGTTTTGCCAGCAAATTGGAGCAAAATGCTCTATTAAGATTAAACATTGACAGATTCGATGGTGAAATAAAGAAAAAACAACCATAGTTTGATTAAACCATCGGTGCAGCAAATATCGGAATGTGAAAGAAAGAGCCCAAGTTGAAGAATGTCCATGTTTCCCGAGAGGATTAAGTAGACAAGCAACACAGAAGAGAAGCTGCAAACAGTATCTTTATTTCTAATGCGCAAAGGAGTGGCTGCAATTATGCAGGAGATCTCCGAATTCACCACACCAAAGCCCCGATTTAGTTAACCTTTCTCAAGTAAAATTTAGAGTCCATCCTCCATATCGAACACTCATTCCTATCTGTATATAGAAAGATATCAAAACTTTAGTTAGAAAGACCGCTAAACCTAAAGCCGTGGCACTAAATACAACACAGGAATTTCCAAAAAACTTTGGTTTCCTATGTAATAAACTATGAAATCACTTGGCATCACCATTGTCTCACTATATTATTTGTAACTTTTGACATGGTTTTGTAATCGGAGAGTTCATCATCTACATGTTACCTTTATCTTCAGTTTTTTATGTTTTCATAATTACCTCAAGTTTTTACCTGAACTAACGGTTTTCCTTGTTTGGGTTTCTTTTAGTGCTCCTTCTGTATTTGATAGTTATACATCTTTTTATTCTTTTATTTATATACTTTTTGCTCTTTTTTTTTTGTACAATTTGGATGGCTGCTCTGTTTTCATGCAAAGTAATTCCGCATACGATCTTAGGGTAGCACCGACTTTGTTTCATAATTGACAATTCTCTTTCTAAATAAGTTTTCTGGTAAGTTCCTTTTTTTTTTGAGAATGATCTTTCTGGTAAGTTTCTTTTCCTAAATAAGTTGATTGTTCATGTCCTTTCAACTTCTTTAATGAAGCACATGGTAGATTGGAAAAGCGGACACCATTTTGTATCCATTCTGTTCGAATTAATCATGTGGTTTGCTCACTGAACTAGCGTCCTTACTCTCCCTATAACTTCCTTCTTGTTGTCACAGTTGCTCTGTTATTTTGCATTTGTTTCTTTTAAGACCCTTTTCCCCTCCAATATGGAAATTAGTGGACCTAGTGGTATTAGTTTACTATATATCACTTACAACCTACATCTTTTTTAGTTTTACTATATATCAATTTGATGGATTACCCGTCATATATTCATTCAAATCTTCATGTATTTGCTTTTAATATGAACTTTGCAGGCATATGGTGTAGAGTTTCCACCTCGAGAGGAAAATAGTGTACCTTTATTTACACCACCACAAACCCAGCCAATAGTCCACATGCCTTCAGCTTATGAGGAGGCTGCAGTTGAGGCCTCTCTTGAATCAGATCCTTCTGGACTCAGGTATTGCATAACTTGTTCTTTTCCCTTTAGCATGGCTTCCTGCTCAAAATTTTTAGATTTTTATTTACGGACATCTCACTTATTTTAAGGACACAATTAAGTTTTATATGGATGTTGTTAATATGGAAACATCTCCGCTTTCAGTAAGTGCTCCACTGTTGTTTATGGACACCTATGTTTTAAAGGTCAATAAGTGCTCCTTTAGTAGCCTCAAGTTAACTATCTAGAAATGAAAATCTGAGGCAGTACTTTTTGGTAGTTCAGCATTCATTGGTACCTTGTTCAAGTGTAAGATGAAGTTTTTGATTAAAAAATGCATTGTTTTTTGCTGTTACATTAAGTTGACGAGCTTGCAGTCTGTCCCATTCATACATGTATTCAAACTGGAAGAATGTAGTGAACCATAAATCTCAGGTGAAATAGAGCAACTTTTATCAAAACTCAGTTTCGATATTGCCATTCATTTGGGAAACGTTTTATGATTGGTATAAATACTCCGAATTTTGGCGGGGGTGGTACTATATGAGGAAAGCCCTGAATTCAGCTATACTGTACTGCATCTTTCTTTTGAATGAGTTATCATTGGCATCTAGGCTGCTTGTGACCTCTGGAGCTATATCCTTTTTTCATGGAGTATGTACTCTTAGTGTTGTGGATTTTTTATCTGGCTTTCAAACTTTATTGCAACTTTCTCCAATGCTTTCTGTCCCTTGTCTATGCTGTTTAATGAGGCATAATGTACAAAAGAAGAAAAGCCCTGGGAAGTCCTCATGTTGCATCCTCCTTTTTCAATGAACACAAACCTTTTTTTTAAGCTTCCCAACCACTTTTACCTTATCAAAAAAAAAAAAAAATGAAGAAGAAGAAGAAAGTACTGGTAATTTCAAGTAAGTGACATTTATGGTATCCCGTCTTTCAGTGTTTCGGAGATTCAAACTGCTGAGGGACTAGCAGATGTTCTAGCGGAGATGCTTGGTGCATTGGATCCAAAAAATCCTCAGGTCAGAACTAGTTTTAACTCTCTTGTTTCTCAGGTTCATAGTGTTTACTTGTCCTCACTCGCTACTAAAGTTGAAAACTGGAAGGGTCGTATTTTCAAATGAGTTTCTTTTCTTGGATTGTCTTTGGTGACTGTATTCGATTAAGTTGACAATTTCAGGACTACACCTTTTAGAATGCTCCCTTTCACCCCTTCACTATTTGAAAAGAGAAGCTTAGATAAAAAGATTAACCCCCCCCCCCCCCCCAAAAAAAAAAAAAAAAAAAGAAGAAAGAAATATAAAAGAAAAGTAAATAGAGAAAAAGAATGAAATTGTACCTTCAGAAATCCTTTAATGTAAAGTATCTGGCATTTTTTTTTTTGAAAACTTTTTGATGGGGGCAGACAAAATGGTTAATGCAGTGAATTAGGTTAAACGGCAAGTTTAGATTGAAAC
Source organism: Nicotiana tabacum (assembly GCF_000715075.1). NCBI lineage: Eukaryota > Viridiplantae > Streptophyta > Magnoliopsida > Solanales > Solanaceae > Nicotiana > Nicotiana tabacum. The sequence continues at coordinate 75,541,641 of NC_134095.1, read as the reverse complement.
ATTGAACGCAGAAATTCAGTAGAAGCTTCGAACATTTTTTGGTGAAGACAAATATGCTAAGGTAGTTTTGGGCATGAAATTGGGAAGAATTAGGAATCTCTAATTTTAATGTTGTTTGGGATATTTAAATTTCTGTGCCTATTATAGGTATCTTGTAGGTTAATCTTGTAGGTTAAATCCATATGGTTATATAATATATAGGCATCCTGTTCTTCTACCTTTCTCGGCCTTTTAGCTAAGATCAACTGTAGTCTTGTTCTTCCTTTCAGTAGGCCTAAATACTAAGAGTTCCCTGTTTATATTTCATTTTTTGATAAGTGATCTTATGTTCCATCATTGAGTGCTAAAATCCATATAGGTTGATCACCATTGTATATCCAATTTACGTTGGGCAGTACTTGTAAAATCCAGATGAATTATTGTTTATGCTCTAATTTATTGCTTGACATCTTTACAGGCCGTAAAGGAGGAGGTGATCGTCGATCTTGTCGAACAGTGTCGTTCTTACCAAAAGCGTGTTATGATTCTTGTGAACAACACAGTGTAAGAACCTGTAGGTTTTGTGGTTTTATTTCATTCCTGATCGCCCCTTGACATTGTTCACCTTTCCAAATTTAGAGACGAGGATCTGCTGTGTAAAGGATTGGCACTCAATGATGATTTGCAGCGAGTTCTTCGTAGACATGATGATATTGCCAATGGAACCTCAACAATTACAGTACAGCCCAGAGAAACTCCTGTTGCACCCCTCATGAATGTGAATCATGAGGATGATGAGTCAGAAGATGATTTCTCTCATTTAGCACGAAGGTAATGCTTGGTCATTTTGCTGCTTTACTGTTCCTTCTCCCGTTTTCCTTGTCCATACCAGTAGTATTAGTGTTAGTCTTGCATTTTCTTATTTTTTTTTATTTCTATTACTACCTGCTGTTTCTTTCGCTTCGGTTTTCTTGTTATCTTGTTGGTGTTACTGTCTATCGGTAACAACCTCTCTACCTTCTCAAGGTAGGGGTAAGGTCTGCGTACCCACTACCCTTTCCATATCCAACTTTTGGGATTACACTGGGTTTGTTGTTGCTGTACTATTCCTTCTCCCCCACCCGCACAGTAATTGTCTTCAGTTTTATAATTATGGGTTTGCCGGGTATTTTCTGTTCTTACTGCAAATATTGCCACTTTAGAGTACGTGATGTAGTAAAAGCATTTTGATTAGATCTTTAGATGGTCATTGATATGAGAATATAAATCAACTGCCTCTATTCTCCATCAAGGAGAAGTTGGATTTCATTTTCTGGGAAGAACTTTATGTCAAATGATTCCTAGAGATCATTTTTGCTTTAGTTCTCCTAGCTGGTTAGCACACTTAAACATTTATAGCCTGTTTGGCCAAGCTTTTTTTTGGGGCTAAAAATGCTTTTTTTGGCCAAAAGCACTTTTGACCAAAAATTGAGGTGTTTGGCCAAGCTTTTGGAAGGAAAAAAAGTGCTTTTGAGGAGAAGCAGAAGCAGTTTTTGAGAAGCAGAAAAAAGTAGCTTCTCTCCGAAAGCACTTTTGAGAAAAATACACTTAGAAGCAGTTTTCAAAAGCTTGGCCAAACACTAATTACTGCTCAAAAGTGCTTTTTAAATTAATTAGCCAAACACAAACTGCTTCTCACCAAAAGCATTTTTTTAAAAAGTACTTTTGAGAAAAGCACTTCTCAAAATAAGCTGATTTTAGAAGCTTGGCCAAACAGGCTATTAGTCTGTTTGGCAGGCATCCGAGGTAACCTACTTTTAGATTTATTATAGGTTATCAAAAAAAGATTTATTATAAAGCAGCAGTGGATAGTTAATTCCATATTTGCTATTTAAAAGAGACCAGAATTGTGATACTGTTTCAAACTTGGGGTTTCACCAAACTATTACCTTCTCCTTTTGGTATACATTGAAAATAATCGATTTTAGCCAGTTGCTGTTATGTGTACTTTTCATATAACCCTATGTGAAAAAGTCAATAAACTTCAGAGGTTGAAGGTAAGGCGTGTTTGGCTGACTAAGCTCTTCATTTCTAAGGGGATTTTAGTTAGATTATAGAGCAATCAAAGAATATGAGACCACATCAAAATTTTGGTAGCAATAGTGAGAAGAAAAACTGTAGAGCTGATCATAACTAATTTTGGTTGAGGTTTAGTTGATTGATTTTTGGTGAGCAGAAAAAACGTAGTCCTTCTAATATTATTTGTTTTGTCTTTCAGTATAAATTGATATTAACAGTGCTACAGGGATTTGTCTGTGTAATGTCAAAGGTTTTTGCTTTTACCACTATGTAAAAGATTTCTTTGTGTAACATCAAAACTTTTCGCTTTTTCCAATAGTGTAATTTTTGCATTATAGCATTTCTTTCTTGTTATGATTCGTTTGCTTGATTGCGAGTCTCTGCATAATGATGAATGGATATCCAATAGGTGAATGTAGCTTAGTACAAGATCACTTTCTTCAACAATTTAAGGCACTTCCTTAGGAGTTGGGAGTGATTTGTTGGGCTTAAGTACATTGTTCCAAAACTTTCCCAAGTCCTCCTTAAACTCTTCTTGGAACTCTTCCTATCTTGGCCTTGCAGTTTCCGTGAGTTTCCAGCACATAGTGGTGCAATTTCCTTTTCTCAGTTTTCTTTTTTTTTTCCTTCTGAAAAAGTGCGAAACTCCAGCATTTTATCCATTCACTGTGAGTTCCACACAGTTGGGACTTGTTATTGAGATTCTGTTTAGTACAGAAGAATGGCTTAGAAACAAACAAGTGCATCAGAGCTTAGTGTCAAATGCCACCATGTTATCCTGGTTAAGTGTCCAAGACTGTATGCCTTGCTGGTTGGATCTGAATCTGCTCTATAGTTATCTAATCTCTTTCTTTTTCCTACCTCCCCTACAAAGGGATTCCCTAGGATTTTGATTACAGTTGGAGTTACTATGGAATTTTGCTAAGTACAGAATAATGGTTTAAAGCAAACTAGTGTTGCAGAGCCATTGGAGTTGTGGCTCTAAATCCTGCATTTCTCATGTGCATGAGTTGGATCGCTGGGGAAACCAGCTTCTCTATTCTTCTTTAGAATTTTCTGAAATCATATTTTTGTACCAATATGTACTTGACCTAATTTATATTACAATAAGCCATCAGCACTTGAAAGATTTTGACACTTAGAATCCAAAAACATTATATGGGTGAGTGATACAATAAGCCGGAACTGCATTTCATCAGTGTACTCAAAGTTTAGAACATGCATAGTTGTTAATTCACAAAAGAGCCGAAGAAGTTTTTGCTCCACATCAAGTAAGCTTCTGATTCTTGGTTTTCCACCAGCATAAACATTTGCTGTTGCTTAATAGGAAATTGGGAGATAAAGAAGAGGAAACGATGAGTTTCATTTCCTGTTTATGGTTTTTAATGGAATAATGGGCTGATGATTATATTACCATTTGAAGTTCCAGGGGCAAAGGCCTTGTGGGGGAAAGTTTGGGATACAAGAGTTTGTCGTACCTATTTCTTGAATCTTTAATTTCTTTTCTCGACCTAGATTTCCTACTTCTGCATCTGGTGGTGTGATGATAACTTCATAATGTTGTCAAATTCTGAGTACTGGTAGAATGTTTCCTGGGTTCTCAAGGGCAAGAGCTTGGCAGATTGATATTGGTCTGTCATGCTTAAAAGACGTGCAGTCTAGTTTTGGTGTAAATCCACTTTATTCATCTGTGTGCTGTCATGTGCACAATTCTATTTCTAGACTAAGAATCCTCATTGAGTGAGAATTTTTGTGCACCGAGTATGAAATTGTACTTCCCTTAGTATATATAATTGACAATGATTTGGACATCCATTAAAATTGGTACGATAAAGAGAAGATACAAGTGCCAATTATTTTTATATCCATCATAGATATAGGTTTGTGCTTTAATTTACTCAAGGATTTCAAAAAGCGCAGAAACATTTGGTTGTGTTTTGTCAAATCTCTACTGGTATCCTCTTGGTGGTGTTGTCCCTGGCTTTGCTCGTCCTTTTCTTGATGTGTTTTTACCATCACTCGTGTTACAGATCTTCAAAGGATCCATCGCAGGCACAGGGGCGGAAGACTGTTGATGTAAAGAGTGAACCTATGCGAATTACCCCTACTCTTCCTCCCCCACCTTCATCAAGGAGACCAGTTTCTACTGATGCGGGAATGGTTGATTATCTCAGTGGTGAAAGGTTTGAATCTGAAAGATCTTTTGGAACAGCAGGATCCTCACCTATTGCTGTCTCAACTAATTCAAACAATGTGAGCTCCATCCCGCGATCAAGTCCCAAGCCTTCTTCATCCGCACCCCCTTCGGATGATTTGCTAAACCCAACAGCTGATGATGATTTCGTGAACCCCACTGCATCCTTGTTTACTGGAAAAAGCAACAATGGCGAATCTGATACAAAAGCCAAATCTGCTGATCACTTGCCTCCAGCACCTTGGGATGCTCCTCCTCCTACCACACTCCCTCCACCACCAGCCAGATATAATCAGAGACAGCAGTACTTTGAGAAAAATGTTTTTGGTGGTGGATCGAGTTCTTATGATAGCGTAGTTGGACAAACAAAGAATCTCTCCATTAACTCTTCGTCGCAATCCAAACAAGAGAAACCTGAGGACGCACTGTTCAAAGATCTTGTTGATTTTGCAAAAGCCAAGTCTTCGTCATCGTCAAACCAATCCAATAGATCATTTTAAGTGATTGTAATGGATATGAATAATTTGTGGTGGTATATATCAGCTTTTACATCTTGTAGACAATAAATATTAAACAGAACTGGGTTCATGGATTACTGGAGCTGCTCCCCCTGCTTTGTTTTAGTTGTGAACCTTGGGCTTTCAGCTCCAAGGTGAGTGAGTGTAGCCGACATGAGATTTACAGATTGGTTATTATGTATTCTTTTCTTCCTTTTCAATTGGTTTGTAATCATAACAATACTTGGGTTCTACTATGTCTCAATTAGTAGGGATGATCGTCTACGACTATATGAGTTCTGTTTACATGATTATATCTTCTGCAGGTGGGCTGAGTGATTCTGCCTCCAAGAAGAAAATCCAAAGGTTCAACACCTCTCTCATATTTCAGTTTGATAGCATCAAACAATACATTAGAGGATGTAATGGTGGTTGCTTAAGAATATCAAAATCCATTTATTTTTGCATCAACTGAAACAGAGGAAAATATGACATCTTCCAATGGACACAATCAGATAATTCTCATTGACAGCATCCTTGGATGTGAAGGCTTAGGCAGGGAAGTCAAACGTATCAACCTTCTGAGTGTACTGTGGTCAATAACCCTTCTGGTTCATCAGAGAGGGATTGCCATAGCGACGCCACCTTGTTCAAGAGATACTTTACAACATCCTGCATGTTGAAGAATTAGTCATTGATTGGACCAGTCATCTTGTTTTTAACTATGTTGATGTGAACTGTGTTTGTTTAGGAACAAGAAAACTTCCTCATTAGCAACTTGAGAATAATCTCCATAGAATCTAGAAGATTGACGCGCAACTTTCTCCAGCCACCTTCTTAAGTCGTCTGACCCTCATACCTCTTCTCAATTTTGCTGCTTTCTCCCATAATCCAACTTCAGCATACTTGTTTGCTACCATAACTAAATTCCCACTCCTTTTAGGCTCCAATGCAAGCAACCTCCTTCTGACCTTCTCTCCAACTCCAGTATTGTCATTAATATCATGAATGTGGCACGAACTCAGTAATGTCCTCCATATAACTGCATCAGCCTCAACAGGCATGTCCGCGATGAATTTGTACGCTTCTTCAAGACGACCAACACGACTCAAGATATCTACCATGGCACCATAATGTGCCATCATAGGTTTGATCCTATGGACACTTTCCATCTCTCGAAACAAACGTTGCCCCTCTTCTACCATACCAACATGACTACAAGCGCAAAGCACACCTAGAAAGGTCACATAGTTAGGCTTCATAGAGCAATCCTTCATTTTCCTAAAGAGTTCCATGGCCTCTACTGCAAATCCATGCCGTGCTAATCCAAGAATCATCGCACTCCATGTCCACACATTTCTTTCACCAATCCTATCAAAGATCAAACGAGCATAATCTACTGCTCCACATTTAGCATACATATCAACAAGGGAAGTTCCCAATTGACAATTCACAAACATCCCTTGCTCAATCACTTGACAGTGTATCCATTTACCTAAACTCAAGTCACCCAACTCAGCACAAGCAGAGAGCAAAACAACCATAGTTGTCTCATCCGGTTGGAACTGACATTCTCTCATCTCACGAAAAATCTCAACCGCTTCGTAAAACCAACAACTTTCTACAAAAGCCGAAATCGTAGAATTCCAAGAAATAACAGTTCTCAGCGACATAACAACAAACACCTTATATGCATCCACAATCTTCTTGCAAGATCCATAAAAATGAACCAAAGTGTTCTGAACATAAACGTTGTTACAAAAACCGATCTTGATTGCTTCAGCATGAATCTGTTTCCCTTCTTTCAGACCCAAAAAGGACGAACAAGCTTTGAATAGAAAAGGGTATGTGAATTCATCTGAAGCAGCTCCACACCGCCGCATTTCGACAAAAACACGAATGGCTTCACTATGTGAACAGTTGTTGCACGTGGCATAATTTCTAATGAGGATATTCCACCACACATTAGATGAGTTGTGGGATTGTTTGATGACAAGACCCACGTAAGTAGCTGAGTTTATAGGGGTATGAGATGCAAAAAAGTTGACGATTTTAAGGATGATAGAAGTTTGTTGACAGAGTCCGGAGATTATGATGTGAGTATGGATTTGGAAGAGGTGTTTAAGAGAAGAACAAGAGTTGAGAAGAGCCAAGAGTTGTTGGGTTTTGGAGGTGAAGCTCATGCCACAGCACTTTTTAGCAGCGTGACATTTCCCCCCTTCGTTTTCTAGTGTCAACTTATATATGGGAAAAGGGTTAAATTTACCTTTTACTTTAGAAATTGATCCATATTTAATATTCATTTAACAAAAATGACCCTATAATTAAGCTATGTAGCAGACTAGCAGTGATGACTATACCCTTCATATCACATCAATTGTGTACTATAAAACATTGTTCATTCATTAGACATGAAGAAAATTATTAAAGTAGCAAATGATGTTAACACAATAAATGTCTAGCTTTTAGGTTTGCATATCCATAAGTGTGTCATTAAGCTAGTCCAACCAAAATATGGTTCTTTTGGACTTAAAAAACGAAAATATATGGAAAAAAAAATTTAGTGACCAAAATATATATAGCGTTTTTTTGAAAGATGCTATACATTAACGGTCGTTTGGCCAGTTAAGTATAGCGTCTTTTAAAAGACGCTATATTTGAATTAAAAATAGCGGGAAACTATAGCGTCTTTTGTTAAGACGTTATATATATAACGTCTTAACAAAAGACGCTATATATATATATAATAAAAAACGGTCTCCATCTTCCCCAAAATAAAACTCCAGAAATCGACCCCCCCCTCCACCCCAAAATTAAAAAACCAGTGGTCACCCCCCCCCCCCCCAAATTAAAAAAACCAGCGCCCCCCCCCCCCTCCCCCTTTTAATCCAAAAAAGCTTGAGAGGAGCCCACCCATCTCACAAAAAGTAAAGATTCTCTATTCCACGTGCTAGCTAAGGTGTTATCTCGGACATTGTTGCTTGTTTCGGCTCCAAATCACAAAATCTTCGACTTTCTAAAAATCTTAAATCGAGGTATTCCGACTTAGTTTTTGTTAAAACTTGTATAAAAAATTCATATTAGTTGTTTTGTATGTGCTCTATGTTATTTTGTGATTGTTTTGCGATTTAACTAATTTATTATTTTTTGTCCGGACTATAGTATTAGTGTGCTAAAAAAATTCGTAAAATAGAGAAATTGTTGTTAGTTGTTAAAAAAATATTAAGTAGTTACTTTTTACTGTGGTATATGTAATTTCGTGATTAAATTGATTTGTTATTTTTATCCGATTTAGATTATTAATTTGCTAAAAGACTAGTAAACTAGATATATTTTAACTTTAGTTCATGTAAGCTAATTCGTTCAGAACTCAGTTGACTCCTTCTATAGAGAAGGCGGAGCGTCCTTGGCTCAACATTATAGCACATAGGGCTTCGGCGCTACTACAACTTGGTATCTTGTGGCCTAATGTAGTGCTCGTATTTATAATATAGTGACCTTTTAATGTAGTAAAACGTAGTGCCCTTTAGCGTAGTATCCTTGTAGTTATAGAAATTAATCATTTAAGTATCTCTTATTCCCAAAATACGTCAAAAAACTGATAGTTCAAACACAAACTATCTCCAATTATAGTCAACAAACGTAAGAATATAAGAATTCAGGATACATTGGTGCGTATTGGGCCTCAAATATTGCGTCCGGAACCAAAATGTGAATATTTAATAATTAAATCTTGTATAATTATAAAAATTAATTATTTAATTTTAGTATAGTAAAAAGTAAGTCAATAACAAACAAAAAAACATATAAAATAATAAAACTAACATATTAAATAATAAAACCAACATATACAATAATAAACTAACATATAAAATAACAGACTTATTGAGTGAAAAATCGGAAAAAAATTCTCATCATGAACATAAGAATTCAGGATACATTGGTGCTACTAGGCCTCAAATATTGTGTCCGGAACCAAAATGTGATTATTTAATAATTAAATCATGTATAGTAAAAAATAGGTGAATAACTAACAAACATATAAAATAATAAAACTAACATATAAAATAATAAAACTAACATATTAAAGTAACGTATAAAGTATAAAATTATAATATTGAAAATGTATTAACATAAATAACAATATAGTAAAAATATCGAATAAAATTTAATATTCAAGGTATTGCAATATATTTAAGCAATGGAAAAAAAAATTAATGTAATTAATTTTGTTCAATTTACGGTAGTCGTCATAGAGATTCTGCCTTTGTATCCCGGACCTGCCTCCCTAGAGCTACTATTGCTACAGGTCGAGCATAGGTCTTCCTACATATGGGAGGAGCAGTTATTGGCACAGACTTTACGTTCTAGGAGAATAGACGATATGTGGGACTTTCTTAAGGACCGCCAGTTCCATCCCCGTATAGTCAGACGCCTGCAGGATACGAGTTTTTATAGGATCATTGAGATCGGTTGGCTGCAACTGGATTGGTCGTTGATCACGACTTTGATAGAGCAGTGGCGACCAGAGACGCACACATTCCATTTGCCCATTGGCGAGGCCACTATCACGCTGCAGGACGTGGAGGTTCTGTATGGGCTGCCGGTTGATGGACTTCCTGTTGCTTTGCCGCAACCTATGAGAGATTATACGGGAGCTCAATACCTGGACACGTTGCAACGGCTCACCGGTTTCCGGCCAGAGGATAAGGGTGTATTGGTTGGGGCTAGTCGTCTTGCGTTGACGCATATCCGACTGCATTTGGAGGCCATGCATGATGATATGACTCATGATATACCAGAGCTTCATATTAACCGGTATACGAGGTCGCTGCTGCTTTTATTTGGAGGCGTATTGTTCCCGAACACTTCGGGAAACCTAGTCAGCTTGAGATTTCTTCATCATCTTGAGCGGCTAGATGATTTACATCAGTACAACTGGGGTGCTGCTATTCTTGGTTACTTGTACCGGCAGATGTGCCGGGTATGCATGGGCACCCAGTGAGACGTTGCAGGATTTATGCCGCTGCTGCAGGTGAAGACATAGTCAAATACTCTCTTCATTATAACATACATCATAAAAATATACCTTAAATTTTACTTCCAAATTGTATATTAGGTTTGGGCCCAGGAGTGGTTCTTGCAGTTTCAGCCACCTCTACCACCCATAGCTCAGGATGCACCACTTCCACCATTTCTCCCTTTGGCTAGGAGGTGGGTTGAGAGGCGGGGATACGGAGGCGAGTACGAGGCTCGACATAATCTCCCCTATTGCAGAGATATGTTGGATTTGCTGGAGGACGCGCAAATAATTCTATACTTATGTTTACTTGGCCTGCGTTAGATATATGTTTTGTATACGCACGATTCCTGTTTTTACGTAATAGTTCATTTGGAGGCCATACATCGACGAGCTAATAGCTGGTTTGCCCGATTATTGCTCGATCGGAAGACTTATCTAGAGCTATTCCGTCCCGTTGATATGTCTCGATATTGTCGAGCATCATGCCACCGAGCAAGTCCTTCGCCAGTTTGGTCGACCACAACTTGTACCTCCACCGCCCGCTTGGGTTAGGACACATTACCAGCGGGATGATCGTTCGAGGGTTGACCAGGCATATGAGGCATGGCTAGAGTTGCAGATCGAGATTTGGGACCAGCGGCATGACCTGATTCTGCCACCCCTCCACCCGAGCGTATGGATGGTGAGCATAAGTATATCGGTTCTAGAGGCCAAGATAATATCTACCATTATATGCTTGATCCTAAGATTGTTTATTATTTACTCTGCTCATCAGCTCTTGAATGCATTTCTATTTGTGTTTTCTTTAAAATTTCCGATGCTCAGAAACACATTTCTATCTACAATTTTAAGAATAAGAATTTAGGATGTTTATGTTCCAACTTCAGTCTTAATTAACTTAAAGGTTTTTGGAGAGAGGGCCTGATTAAAGTTCAAATCTCCGCCATGGTAGTTTTAACTTAAGGATAATTGACTTTTTACATGAGCAAGTTAAAGTAGTTAGTAGTGTCTCTATCATAGACAGCCTATTTTGTAATTTGTTGACCTAACAAAATTGAAATTTGTATTAGGCAAAAACTTTAAGCAAAAAAAGATTTCTTATTTATGACAATACCGTTGATTAAAGATATCAAATCAAAAGAATGCTGGTGCGGGTGCTTTTGTATCACTTGCTTTAGCCATGTCTTAGCTTTCTGTTACTGCATTGTATAGAGAGTGAAAGTTAATATAGGGAAAATGATGTTTTCTTGTTGGTCATGCTTTTCCACTGTTAGAGAGCTTAGGAGTTATCTTGCTTGTGGTGTAATGTGGATTCTACATTTTGGTTTGCATGTTAAGAGGCAAAATTATCAGTCATTGGCTAATCTCAGCTACTCAGAGACAGAGTACTTACTACATCATATTGGCAAAGGTTGGAGTCGGGCGCTACAATGGAAGCGAGTCTATCTTCTTGTAGACATGCTTCTATATATCTAAATTCTGTTTTATGCTTTCAGTGCATCCTTACTGTGTGGCGTTTACAGAGTAACTGTCCTCTGTGTTTTTATCCATTGAGTACATTACTCGGAACCAGCGCAGCTTTCAGTATAAACCACACTGATGGAAATTGTTCTTTATGTTTTTTATCCATCAGTTGACGTTTACGAAATTGATGTCTTGTTTCATTACTTCCGTTAGTAACATTGTTAGAACTAACCCTTAATAATGTTTAGCTTTTCTATTGGCTGAAGATGCCTGGTTGCAGTTTCTGCATTTAGTTGTTTTTCTTATCATTGCAGATGCAGTGCATGCATCATCAGCCAATTACTTTGAATAATCTTTGTAAAACATTCATGCACCGGCTGCAACATTCATTTGACCAAGACCCTTTAACGTTATACAGGATCTACTAATGGTTAGCTAGAAGGGTTTGTTGGTCTATCAACTCATTGATAGGATATTTTGTTCAAATACTCACGTGTGTGGTGATTGTGTTGCACTTATCGTTCCCCATGTGTTTCTGCAATATATACCATTTCATGCAGGATGTGCTGGTAATTCTTTCTCCAGGTATTCGAAATTTCTAAGGCGACCTGTAGATTCTGAATCTCTCTGTTGGTATCTTCATTTTTCATTAATTCTGGATTTGATTACCCTAAAACAAGAATTAAAAGGGCTTGCTGGAAAAAGCAATGCAGTTTATCTTTTACATGTGTTCGGCCCTCAGTATTTGCTGCTATCGCTCCTGTTCTAAGATACTTTTGGAATGAAATATATTTTTATCCTTATAATCCTCATGTTTAGGTCAATATTGTAGCTACTTCAACTGCCTTTCTTATATTTCATGACAAAACGCCACCATAAAAAGGGTTAGAGGAGGGGCCAAAAATAATAAAAAAAAAAAATCCTGATATAGGTTGAGCTCTTAGTAACTAGCCATTGATTACTTATCAGAAAAGTTGCATATGTGATCGTAGTTTATGTGTGTATCTTTGTAAAGACCGGCCAGTTGTTTTGAGAGTAATAACCCCGATTCCCTATCTATTGCTAACCCCGTATCTTTTTCTGCTCACGTAACTTGCCGAGAGGTTTTGTTTTTTGGTTTCAGAGTGTTTTGGGACACTTAGTCCCTAAAATGGAAGCTTAAGTCTTAGGATTTTGACCGCAGTCAGAACTATGGGAAGACGACTCCGGAATGGAGTTTCGTTGATTCCGTTAGCTCCGTTGGGTGATTTTGGACTTAGGGGCGTGTCCGGATTGTATTTTGGAGGTTTGCAGCTGATTTAGGCGTGAAATGGCGAAAGTCGAATTTTTGGAGATTTTGACCGGTAGTGGACTTTTTGCTATCGGGGTCAGATTCATTTTTTATAAGCGACACGGTGTCACATCTATAAGAGTACAACAATAACAATAATATTAACATATTCGGTGTGATGGGTAGTGTGTACGCAGACTTTACCCCTACCTAGTGAAGTGAAGAGGTTGTTCCAAATAGTAATGCCAGGAGTAAAAGAGAAAAAGAATACATATAATAAGTAATAAGAAATTACCTAGGTTGAACTTGGGTGGCAGTATCTAGTGTAGTAAAGAATAAAAATGGTAACAAATTTAAAAACAGATATATATATAGGGCATATCTTCATCTTTTTTATTTCCTTTTTGACCAGAAACCTCGGGTGTTATTACTAATATTTTATTTATTCGGCATATTGCTCATTCTTGCAGTTCACAAGTAAGAAAAATACAGGTATACCATGTAAAAAAGAAGCAAGTCTTTATACAATAAACACCATTATTTAATTATTCATCACTGGTGGTTGATAAACTTGTAGTAACCAGTGACATGCACTTTCTTTAAATAAGGATCAAAGTTTTTAAACGTATGTCTTTATTAAGAGAGGCCAAAAGGAGTAGCAATCAAACAAAAATCATTCTTTCTGCTGGCAGTTACCCCTTGTGTTTCGATCATGTCAAAATCGTCCAGACTAACGTTGGCAGGAAGCTTCCAATCAAAGTGATAAAGCAATTGAGCTAAAGGATACCCGGCATTAGCTAAACCAAATAACATTCCTGCACATATATATTCTTCTTCCTGCGCCAAATGGAATAATTCAAAGTCAATAGCTAGTACTATTCTCAAATCTCTCAGGTATAAAACTTTCTGGATTATGCCAGTACTTAGGATCTCTTCCAATTGCCCATGCATTAACTAGGACTTTGGTTTTGATAGGAATAGTGTATCCATCAATCTTTGTTTCTTCTCTGCATTCCCTTGGGAGTAATAGAGGAACTGGAGCGTGTAGCCTTAATGTTTCTTTTATCACTAATTCTATATACTTTATCCTCGTATGTTTTCTTTGCCTTTAGGACTCCGATCCTCTAACTTCACGTTGTGCTTTAGCCATGACGCTTGGATTTCTTATCAATTCTGCCATTACCCAAATAAGTGTTGTGGATGATGTTTCCGCTCCTGCCATGAACATATCCTGCATGTAAAAACTTACCAAGATTTACTATATGCTGGCCAAAGTTTAATGTTAATAGCTAACGAAATGAAAAGAGAACATAGATTGAGATGTTGTAGAAAGAAGTACACTTACAAAAATAACTGCTTTGATATTCTGATTGGTGATTGGCATTCCAAATTCCACACTCTCCATGACCCTCAGTAGAATATCGACCAGATTTTCTTCTCCAGACTCACCATTACCCTTTTTACCATTTGCTCGATTTTCTTGATGTTCACTTATGATACAACAACAACAACAACAACAACAACAACAACAACAACCCAGTATAATCCTACTAGTGGGGTCTGGGGAGGGTAATAGGTACGCAGACCTTACCCCTACCCCGAGGGGCAGAAAGGTTGTTTCCAGGAGACCCTTGGCTCAAGAAAGTGACAAGAGACTATTAATACTATCCATAGATTCATAATAAAATAACATAAAATAAAATAAAATAACATACCATAACATAAAATAAAAATAACAACAGTATAAGAAATATAGGAAGTACGAAAAAGATGGAAGATATAATAATATCCAGCAGATAAAGCCCTACATCAGTAATTGATCAGTAGCATCCTAAGACTAACTCCTAACTGGCTATTCTCACTTTAGTGCGATGTAGAAATACTCACACCTTCCCCCTAGCCTACAACCTTAATGCTCGACCTCCACAATTCCCTGTCAAGGGCCATGTCCTCAGTAATCCTAAGTCGCGTCATATCCTGCCTGATCACCTCTCCCCAATATTTCTTAGGTCTCCCTCTACCTCTCCTCGTGCCCACCACAGCTAGTCGTTCACACCTCCTCACCGGTGCCTCAGTGCTCCTCCTCTGAATGTGCCCAAACCATCTGAGTCTTGCTTCCCGCATCTTGTCCTCCATGGGGGCCACGCCTACCTTCTCTCGAATATTTTCATTCCTAATCTTATCCATCCTTGTATGCCCGCACATCCACCTCAACATCCTCATCTCTGCTACTTTCATCTTCTGGATGTGTGAGTTCTTAACCGGCCAACACTCGGTCCCATACAATATGGTAGGCCTAACCACTGCTTTATAAAACTTACCTTTTAGTAACGTTGGCACTTTCTTGTCGCACAGGACTCCCGATGCTAACCTCCACTTCATCCACCCCACCCTTATACGGTGTGTGACATCCTCGTCGATCTCCCCGATCCCCTGAATAACTGACCCAAGGTACTTGAAACTACTCCTCTTAGGGATGACTCGAGAGTCAAGCCTCACTTCCACTCCCGCTTCCGTCGGTTCAGCCCCAAATTTGCACTCGAGGTATTCCGTCTTCGTCCTGCTCAACCTGAAGCCTTTAGACTCAAGGGCCTGTCTCCAAACCTCTAGCCTCTCGTTGACACCGCCTCGTGTCTCATCGATTAGAACTATGTCATCAGCAAATAGCATGCACCATGGCACATCTCCTTGAATATGATAAGTTAGTGCATCCATCACCAGGGCAAATAGGAAAAGGGCTGAACGCAGACCCTTGGTGTAACCCCGTAACAACAGGAAAATGCTCGGAGTCGCCTCCTACTGTCCTAACCCGAGTCTTAGCTCCATCATATATGTCTTTAATCACCCTAATGTAGGCTGCCGGGACCCTTTTAACCTCTAAGCAGCTCCATAAGACCTCCCTAGGAACCCTGTCGTACGCTTTCTCTAGATCAATAAACACCATGTGGAGATCCTTCTTCTTATCCCTGTATTGTTCCACCATCCTCCTCATAAGGTGGATAGCTTCTGTGGTAGATCGCCCCGGCATGAACCCAAACTGGTTGTCTGAAATAGACACCATCTTTCGCACTCTCATTTCTATCACTCTCTCCCAGACTTTCATGGTATGACTCAGTAATTTGATACCCCTGTAGTTGTTACAGCTTTGGATATCGCCTTTGTTTTTATACAACGGAACCATTGTACTCCACCTCCACTCTTCAGGCATCTTATTAGTTTTGAATATAACATTAAACAACTCAGTAAGCCATTCCAAGCTTGCTCTACCCAAACACCTCCAAAGTTCAACATGAATTTCGTCTGGCCCGGTCGCTTTGCCCCTTCTCATCTTACGCATTGCCTCCATGACCTCATCGACCTCAATGTCCCTACAATAACTTAATTCATGGGGACTGTCGGCATTCCTCAGTTCACCTAGTACAATATCTTGATCCCCTTCTTCATTTAGAAGTTTATGAAAGTAGTTCTGCCATCTCCTCTTAATCTGGTCATCCCCCATCAAAACTTTGCCGTCATCATCTCTTATGCACCTCACTTGGTCCAGATCCTGAGCCGTCCTCTCTCTCACCTTAGCGATTCGTAATAACTTCTTCTCCCCGCCTTTGTTCCCTAGTTCCTCATATAGACGAGCAAAAGCTGCCGTCTTAGCCTCCGTTACTGCCATCTTCGCCTCCTTCCTAGCTACCTTATACCTCTC
Organism: Nicotiana tabacum; assembly: GCF_000715075.1. Classification (NCBI taxonomy): domain Eukaryota; kingdom Viridiplantae; phylum Streptophyta; class Magnoliopsida; order Solanales; family Solanaceae; genus Nicotiana; species Nicotiana tabacum. The sequence continues at coordinate 75,525,459 of NC_134095.1, read as the reverse complement.
ATTGTTCGCTCTCTTCTCCTCCTCACCAGTGCTCCCTATTAACCGTAGGTAAGCCGCCTTCTTTGCTTTCACTTTACCTTAGACAACTGCATTCCACCACCAGTCTCCTTTGTGGCCACCGGTGCGGCCCGAAGATATCCCTAACACCTCTATCGCCGCCTTCCTTATACAGTTCGTCGTCGTCGACCACATAGTGTTTGCGTCCCCACTGCTTCTCCAAGCTCCCATTGCCGATAACCTTCCTTCCAAATCCTGAGCTTTATCCTTAGTCAAGGCGCCCCACCTAATCCTCGGGCGTCCTCTTACTGACCTCTTCTTCCTCTTTATCATGATACCAATGTCCATCACCAAAAGCCTATGCTGCGTTGCAAGGGTCTCTCCTGGGATAACTTTGCAATCCTCGCACAACCTTCTGTCACATCTCCTGAGGAGGAGATAGTCAATCTGAGTCTTCTCCACCGAACTTTGGTAAGTAACCAGGTGCTCCTCCCGCTTCGGAAAACACGAGTTCGCAATCACTAGATCGAATGCCTTGGCAAAGTCCAACAGCGAAGTGCCCCCTTCGTTCCGCTCCCTGAAACCAAAGCCGCCATGCACCTCAGTATAACCACCTGCCGAAGACCCAGTATGACCATTGAAATCTCCTCCTATAAATAACCTCTCAGAAGGTGGAATACTACGAACGACGTCATCCAACCCCTCCCAAAAGTGCCTTTTAATCTCCTCATCCAAGATCGCTTGCGGCGCGTACGCACTAATGACATTTAAAATACACTTACCCACCACTAATTTAATAGTCATTAGTCTATCATTCACCCGCCTAACCTCTACCACCGACTCTCTAAGATGGCTATCCACCAGGATACCCACTCCATTCTTACCTCTCTGGACTCCAGAGTACCACAACTTACACCCATTCGCGTTTTTCGCCCTCAATCCAACCCACCTAGTCTCCTGAACACATGCTATATTAATCTTCCTCTTCTGAAAGATCTTTGCCAACTCTATAGACTTACTCGTTAGTGACCCTATGTTCCATGACCCGATTTTCAACCTATAGGCTCCCTTACCCCCTATACCTCCCCTACTTCCCGTCCCACCCCCTGACCCCGGCCCACACTCTGCCCTACCCGAGGACATGCCCTTAATCTATCATCCCAGACTGCATCCACTACACATACGACAATCTAAAGAAGACTCGCTAGTGTACAACGGACAACGAATCAAACTAGAAGGAAACAAGTGACTACTAGTACACTAGTAGAAAGATTTGACTGAACTATTGTGAACTAAAGTAACACCAATTTAGATAACAACAAAAGAGAACGGGAGGTACCAACTCCCAAGAACCAAACCTGTGTTGATTTGCTGTACTCGATGTAGTTGTACGCTCACACACCGCTTCCCACCACCCTTTGCTGAAGCACGTCCAGGTTACTCCCCTTTGCTAGTGCTCCTGCGCCCAACTTGTCTCCAACACTTTGAGAATTTCCCTTGTCCCCAACTTGTCTCCAACACTTTGAGAATTTCCCTTGTCCCCAACTTGATGTTCATTTATGTTATTGTCCAAAATTACATCCGCCTTTGTGTGAGCCTTCAACAATTTGGACTTCATTCCACTGATTTCGTGAAGCCACTTTTACGAAGGGAACAAATCAGCCAAGTCAAATCCTCCCGACAACGAAACTACCTCCTTCACCAACATTACTAATGTATCTTGATCATGAACAAGTTTTCCAAATGTAGACCTACAAGTTACAGAACTTGTAAACCAAAAAATTTTGTTTGATAGGTGTTGGGATATATATTATTAACCATGGATTGGTTTAGATATAGTATTTATTATGATATAATTGTTCATTCAATTTTAATAAAGTTTTAAATAGATCATATATTAGTCCGTGTCATTTGCTTATATAGTAGATGATTTAGTGTATAGAGTTTAGCTTATACACGAAAGATTAAATCATTGGTTCTTATAAGTATAAAGTTTGAATTCACAATCTAATGATGGAATTGGACAAACCATCAGGGATGATTGTAGCGCAAGGTTAAATATAAATTATCTTGATTATGGGAATGGTTTAATTCCAACTTCTTGTGCTAGTACATTTTGTATGTATTGAGCGGACCAAGTTGAGATAAGTATTTTATACTGACTTAATAAAATAAACTCTCTAGCCATTAAATGTACTTATACTCTTAATCTTGACATAATTATTCTTAGATGTGTACATTATTATTATTTTGATTTATTAAAGGCGAGATTCTTTCGTGGGTCAATATGCCAAGTAAATTGGATAAAAATAATGTACATTGGCGAAGTAATAGTTAGTTGATGGAATCCATGTCTCGGTTTAGAGATTGATGATACACCTTTATGAAAGCTTATAAGTTTTCATGTGTAAACACGGTCGGTGGATTTTGTATCCGACACATGAAATAAGTTAAGCAAAAGTCTAAAGGAAATAATCAATAAATTAAATCGTTAGTAATTTAATTTAATTGATTAGTATCTGAATCTTAACATGGAGAGTTAAATATGATTTAATGGATGAATTTCGAAATTGAATAAGGAGTGCAATTACTGATTTTTAGTGGAATAATTCGTAATTAATTATGGTGGATATTAATTTCAAAAATTATAAATTAATTCCATAATTGGAAGCCTTGTTAATTAAATTCCGCGGTCCCTGATGTGCCTAAATAATAGGAAATAAAGGAATCATTTTTCTGGTGGAAAAGAAAACCTAACAGGTTTTGGAAAAGAATTTTAACCCAAAAAGCTTGTGATATAAATAAATAAGGTTTTCCTCTTAGAAAAGAAAGAGAAGAGGTGGCCGAAATTTCAGACCTTTTCCTAGAAATTTTGCCACACGAAAGTGCTATTTTCAGGTATTATTTGGGTAACACAGTAGAAGACCGTGGAACGTTTAAAGATCACGATTGTGCGGGTGATGGAGATTCCATTGAGAAGTTATGGAACTGAAGGTGTTTGACGAAAAGATGTCAAAACCTTTTTGATTAAACAATTAATAATAATGATGAGGTCAATCTTAGTTAAGCACAATAAAATCTAGATGAAATGATTGAATGAGTACGCAAGATGAACGATATAACAAGTCTATTCGAAGCAAATAAATGCTCATAAATGCTAAGAGTTAAATGCACAAGTAGAACCGTCGCAAACGTAATCGGTGTAAGGGAGAATAAGTATGGGATGATTGAGGAATCTTAGGATTTTCTCTGATGAACAAGACTGTTTTTGCATTCAATCTCAGATGATTCTTTTACAAAGTGTTCTTTTATCTTTTTTCTCCGTTCCTTTTCTTCTTTACTCCCCTTTCCTATTTATAAGGGACAATCTCCCAAAAAACCCTAAAAAGTACAGTATGGAGAATATTCGAAAAGCATATTCCTACTGTCTCTCACTAAATGTACATTGTCGTGGACGTCATGCATCTACTGACTGCCCAAAGTCGTTACCTTTCACCACGACGACCATCGGGCGGTGCATCATGATAACCTCATTCCTCATCCTACTCGGTAATGGTCGTGGTAGCCAAATTTGGACCCATACAGTTAGTCCCTCCTCTTGTTGAGGTCGTGGCCTTGTACGTCCTTGATAAGCGGACGCCGCCCATTTTTGTGGAGAAATTTGGCGGTTTGATTGTAACGGTTTGATCAATAACGAAAGAGCGACGCAATCTACAGTATTCCGGATAGCGTAGCATATCGGGAAATGACGTCACTCTCACGTGCGTCATCATTGCGCATCTTCCCGAGGCAGAGACCAACTGGCTTGCTGCTTCGATTTTGGTGCCACTGGCAGCCTTTCGCTTCGCTTCTGGCGCTATCCAAACCTTATAAATAGATGAAGGTTTGGTTCTTTCAAGAACTTTCGATCATTTTTTTCTAGTGTATGTGTTATCTTCTTTGGCCATTTCTTCTCGTATCTTCAGCTCTACTTTCGTAATTTTTCTCTTCACCTTCTTCCGTTCATCGTTCTTTGTTTTATCAATATATCCTCTGCCATCGAGATGCCTAGAACACATCGTTCCCACGAGGAGATTTCTGACACCACCCCGCTTTCCATAGCACCTCCACCTGGTAGTGAGGATGTGGCAGTAGAGGAAGAGGACAGCCTTCACACGTGCAGGAGATACTACCGAGAAACCCCATGTCTCGAATTGATTTCCTTACAGAGTTTATTCCTTCTCCTGTTCTGGTGATTTCTGAGACTGAGCAGGCTCACATAGATGACCTTCAATCTACGTATAACATTCCCTCTCATGTTGAGATGGTTTCGGCCGAGAGGGACTTCGTAGATGTCCACAGACCGGGATATTGCGCCTTTTACATATAACCCTTTGTTATTGGCCACTCTTTTCCCTCTTCTTCCATTAGCGGAAGAATTCTGTCGGTTTTATGAGGTCTTCCCGGCGCAACTTTCTCCATACACGTACAAGATATTCTTGGTACTGACGAAGTACGCGGAGTTGGCGGGGTGTGAAGTTGGCCTCCACCACCTTCTACATTTGTTTTCCCCTAGTTTTCATAGGAGAACTATGGTACATTTGAGGCACCGTGGGACCAGGGGATTGGTGGTCGGAATGGATGACCGGGCAAGCCGCAGATTTTGGCATAAATACTTCTTTGTTAGAACCGAGCATCTAGTGTCGGACCCTGCTGGATTCCCAGAACGGTGGAATTATCACGGTGTCTATGGCCGGCCCAGTGGAGGGCTTGTCACTATGACTTCCGGAGACGACTCGGGGGTGGCGTTCTTCGCTATCATATTCTTTCCCCCGGCTGCAGAGGAACACCTTCTTTCTGGTTGCTTGTTCTCCGGGCGGGGACTTCGTGAAGAAACACTTGTACCCGAAGTAGGCCCAAAGACACATGTTCGAGTTAGCGCCTCCTGAAGAAGCCTCACCGCATCAGTAGGATCAACCAAAACGTCCTCCTCAAGGACGAAAACCGAGCTTGCGGGTAGACCTGATTTCAAAAAAAAAAAGGGAAAAAGGATCAATCAATTTCCTCACGTAAAAAAGTTGAAACGAGATGAGTCTAATTTACCATGATTTTTGGCCTTCCACCCGTATTTGAGGACCAGTTCTTTCCACTTGCGGGTTTCGAGCGTAGTGACGTCCAAAATTTTCTGGACCCACTGGTCCAAGCCTTCAACCCTAGGTGGAACCCATCGAGTTGCTGAAACAGCCATTGTCGGAATGATATCATTGGTGGAAACTGCAACGAACCGTTCCATCTACCCACGGTCGTTATCATCATCCATGCTAGATAATAGATCATGGTGGCCGTGTTTGCTGAAGTTTATCATTCCCCCGCGAAAGACTTTGGGGGAATAGAGATTCATCACATGAGCTAAGGATAACTCTTGTCCCGTCTCTTGGCACAAACGCCGAAGACAAGTAATAGTCCTCCACACAGAAGGACTTGCTTGTGTCAAACATACTTGGTAATGGAGGCAGAACTCCGCAATAATAGAGTCAAGCTCTCCACTCAAAGAAAACTCTCTCAAAGTAAAGGGATACGTGTAAAAGTATGTAAAACCCTCCTTGTGTAAGGTTACTCGCTCTGTTAGATCAGGAGCAATAATATCCAAATCTTGGCAGCGACAATCTTCCTTCCCAACAGAAATACTGGAAGGAAGGATAGAAGAAGGGTATCTTCCAATGGCCCACGTGTCGTGCGAGGGTTAGCAGAAGGAAACTTCTCTTTGAAATCTTTAAAGGTGACTAGGATCTTCGGAACAATGGTGAATATCGTAGGAGGGGTGGCATCATCAGCTTTGCCTTTATTCTTTGAAGATAGGTTTTCTTGAAGAGGAGGCCATTTTTTATCAAGAGGAAGAGTTTCCCTTTACTCAAAGAAGGAAGCTAAAGAATGGTTAAAGTCGGAAGATGAGTTGAGTAAAGAGAGTCTTAGAAAATTTAGAGTGTTATAAAGTATAATGAAGGAAGGTGATGCGTATAAGTGAAGGTATATGCGGCTAAATTCATGCCCATTATTACCTCGATAATTGGCAAAAGTTATGCTGAATTGTGGGATGACGCGTGTTTAGGGCATTAAATGCGGAGAGATGTGCATCTAATCAACCGTCAGAAGATTTTCAGAAGGAATTATAGTAATTCCAGCCAAAAAGAGTGTTTCTAGCAACTTCCTGGTGCCACAAAGTTATGTCACCAGAAAGCGGGGGGACTATCTGTATAGGGTAAAATATGCTATGTTAAGTAATTGCATAAAAGAGTGACACGTGGCATTGATGGCAGAGGATAGCTAAGACCGAAGACAACTGTTCTGTTTGCTACCGAAGAAAATGATGCTCATAAAGATATAATAAATGTCTGCCACCAGGTAGCATTTAATAGAGAATATTCTACATCAATCAGTACACTGCCCATTACAATGAATTTAGCATTTATGCTCACTGTTACACCTTCTTCAATGGCCATCATAATTGACATTAAAGAAGGGAATGATCGTACGACCTTGTTTCCTAGGTGCAACTATAAATAATGAGCTATGTTGTCATTGTAAAACAGACGAATTTTCTGGCAAACTTGTGCTATAATCGATTCAAAGCTTTATACAATTTTATCTTCTTAGTTCTTGATTTCATTGTTGTTGTGCACGGAAGCCCTGCTCCCGGAATTACTGTTTTTGCTATTTTGTCTTCTTTTCAAGGCTAAGTATTGTGTATTTCTTTAATTATTTTATTATTTTAGGGTCGAATTAATTCACTTGTCTAGAAACCACATATAAATTTAACTGTATCGTTTTACGGATAAACAGTCATGAATATTTTTAACGAACTGCAAAAAATATAAGGGGAATTTAGTCTTTGATACATTATATAACATTGATAAAATTATAGTTTATTCAATCAATATACATAAACAACTAAACAATATTTTAAATGTTTCAGTAGAAAGTTAAAAGGGTAAAAGAAATTAAAAGCATACTATAAAATAAAAAATAAAGAGAAAAATAAAAAAGTCTAAATGATGCAGGGCGGGGCAGAGCAGGGCAAATTTTTGATAAAAGGCTAAATGAATCAAGGTAGGGTGGGTCAAAATTTGAGCGGGTCAAGGCTTGCGCTGCCCTATCCTGCCTTACCCTATTTACATCTCTAACTTTGGCAGGCCAAAATAGGTTAGGTTAATAAATGGACAGGTCATCATACATTATTTTTTGGGAATTTTACATAAATGTCCTAAATAAGTCCCAACTTACCAACCTCTAGCCATTAATCATAAACTTACCAAAACTAGTTAATCACATATAAAAATTGAAAACTCAAATAAAAAAGGTTCTTTCTCTTCAAGAATCACAAGCAAAGATCTCCTTCCTTATTTTTAAGCGTTATTAGCAACATTAGATGAAAGACAAAAAGGAAATTTCATGGATGAGGTAGCAAATAAGGTGATAAAATAAAAAATATATATACAAGATTCAAAAAATTTAAGCAAACAAGGACATTTTTCAATGGGTATGGTTGACGTTCATTAAAAACATATAGACAAGTCAATATATAAATTTGAGGAAGATTGGAGGTGATTTGGTATCAAAATTCATAGTTAAAATCGAGTTCAAAAATTCTTCTGCGGCACATGTATCAAATATATATCACCCATAGGTATATATGGATATACATGTGATACATATTTGATACAAATATGATACATATGTGATATACAATGATACATAGTGTGATACACATATTCTTTTTTCATATTCATCTTCTAATTTGAATTTTCAATTCAAACCACATCAAAGGTATGTTTGGTATGGAGGAAAATATTTTTCAATTTTTCCATGTTTGATTGGCTTAAATGTTTTGGAAAACATTTTCCTTATGAGTTCATTTTCCTCCAATTGGAGGAAAATATTTTCTTTATCAAGAGAAGGGAAAATATTTTTCAAAACTCCTTCTCAACCTTCCCCACCCTCACCAACCCACCCCATACCCACCCCACACCCTCTCTCTAAAAAGTTTTTTTTTCGTCCCTCCCCTCTCCCCCTGCAAAAAAATATTTTTTTTCTTTTATTTTTTTTTTGTAATTTTAAATTTTTGTTTTTTCGTTTTTCTGCACCCTCCCCCTGCCAAATTTCTTTTATTTTTTTACTTTTAAATTTCTATTTTTTCGTTTTTCTGCACTCTCTCCCCCCCCCCCCCCGATTTTTTTTATTTTATATATTTTCAGTTTTAGTTTTTTCATCTTTTGGTTTACAGGTTCGAAACTTTACAAGTTCCAAAGTTATTAGTTTGGAGGTGTATGTATTTGGAAGTTTACGGGTTTAGAAATTATAAAATTTACAGGTTCGAAACTTCGTGGTTTCGAATATTTAACGGTCCGAAAGTTTATAAAATTTGTGGGTCCGGAAGGTTGTTGGTGTTGGGTTTTTTTAGCTTAATGTAGCTTAAAAGAGGGTGAATGAGAAATGGAGGGAAAATGATGTATTTGAGTTTCATTTGAGATTTCCTCCTTGACAAAGGGACATTGTCCCATATTGGAAAAGGAAAAAGTGTTTGATGGATATATATACAATTGCTCTTCTTGTAGCTATTAAAGAGTTAAGAAGAAGGCAAGCCTCGCGCCGTCATCATCATCACTCGCTAGGCTCGGCTTCGGCTTCGGATTTGGTCAAATGATCGATTGATTAATTGATTAATTTTTTGGACCAAATTTATTTGTTAATAGTAAATATTAACGTAATATTATTAAATATCCGATTTTTGTAAACGGAAAATTAATATTAAATCCAAATTATTTGTTTTCTCTATGTCCCGTTTCTATTTTTTGTAACGGAAAATTACGGCTTCGGTTTCGAATTCGGATTTAGTCAAATGATCGATTGATTGATTAATTATTTGGACCAAATTTATTTGTTAATAGTAAATATTAACGTAATATTATTATATATCCGGTTTTTGTAAACGAAAAATTAATACTAAATCCAAATTATTCGTTTCCTCAATGTCCGGTTTCTGTTTTTTGTAACGGAAAATTAAGTTCCCTTCCTGTCCGTTGGGGATTAAAATCTACGTAATTTTAACGTTTGTTTGCGTCATTCTTTTAGAGAAATGATGAATGATAATAGGAACCAGATTGTTCCTATGGTGGCTGCCAATACATCAACAAGTCGAACAACACCGGCATTGGCACCGACAGAAAAACCCAAAAAACTTTCGGGATTGATTTCAAGCGGTGACAGCATAAGATGTTATTCTACTTGACTACTTTATGTCTACAGAAGTTCATTAAGGAAGATGTTCATGTTCTACCCGATGAGACTCCAGAGAATGAACGCTTTCTCGTGATTGAGGCGTGGAAGCATTCTAATTTTCTGTGCAAGAATTATATTCTTAGAGGACTGGAGGACGATCTGTATAATGTCTACAGTGGTGTGGAGACATCAAAAGAAATGTGGATTGCGATTGAAAGGAAATACAAAACTAAAGATGCTAGGTTGAAGAAATTCGTTGCCGCTAAATTTTTGGACTACAAAATGGTAGATAGCAAGTCTGTTTTTACCCAAGTCCAGGAATTGCAAGTGATTATTCACGATCTCCTTGCTGAAGGTATAAGTAAAATTGATACTAGTGTTGGTAGTATTAATTTTATTATGTTTACTAACAGAATTTTCATTGAAGGTCTTGTCATCAATGAAGCATTCCAAGTAGCAGCGATGATTGAGAAGTTGCCTCCGTTGTGGAAAGACTTCAAAAATTATTTGAAACACAAACGCAAGGAGATGTCGCTTGTAGATCTCATTGTTCGATTGAGAATCGAAGAGGACAACAAAGCTGCTGAAAAGAGAGGCCGTTGAAACTCAACAATAACGGGAGCAAACATTGTTGAGGATACTCCTCAAAATAAGAAAGAGTAAGCAGGCTTCTAGACCAAAAAGCAACCCAAGCAAGAAGCGGTTCAACAAAAATTGCTACAACTGTGGAAAAGCTGGACACAAATCTACAGATTGTCATGCTCCGAAGAAAGAGAAGAAGAAGGGTCAAGCAAACACAGTTGAAAAGCACGAAGATGTTGATGACTTATGTGCTACGCTTTCTGAATGGAACTTGGTGGGAAATCCTAAAGAGTGATGGATTGATTCTGGAGCCACTCGCCATGTTTGTGCTGTTAGTAAGAATTTGCTACATATGCTCCCATTGGACCCAAAGAGACATTTTCTATAGGAAATTCAGCAACGACAAAAATTGAAGGATGTGGGAAGATATTTCTGAAAATGACTTCTGGCAAGGTAGTCACTCTGAACAACGTCCTTCATGTTCCCGATATTAGAAAGAACTTAGTCTCTGCTGGACTTCTTGTTAAGAACGGGTTTTAATGTATCTTTGAATCTGATAAGGTTATAATAAGTACGAATGAGATATTTGTACGAAAAGGTTACCTCACTGAGGCCTTTTCAAGCTGAATGTAATGGTTGTTGAGAATAATAATAAAATTCTTCTTACTTACTTGAGTCAAATGATTTATGGCATATACGTTTAGGTCATGTCAATTATAAAACCTTGCGGAAAATGATTAACTTGGAAGTATTGCCTAAGTTTGAATGCGAAAAAACAAAATTTCAAATATATGTGGAATCTAAGTATGTTAAACATCCTTATAAATCAGTTGAAAGGAATTCAAATCCTTTAGACTTAATTCACACAAATATTAGTGACATGAAGTCAATACCATCTCGCGGTGGAAAGAAGTATTTCATAACTTTTATTGACGACAGTACTCGATATTGCTATGTTTACTTACTTAATAGTAAAGATGAAGCAATAGATGCATTCATGCAATACAAAAATGAAGTTGAAACGCAACTTAACAAGAAAATCAAAATGACAAGGAGTGATAGGGGTGGTGAATATGAATCTCCTTTTGAAGAAATATGTTTAGAATATGAAATTATTCATCAAACAACGACCCCTTACATTTCCCAATCCAATGGGATTGCGGAAAGAAAGAATCGTTCATTAAAGGAGATGATGAACGCATTGTTGAAAAGTTCTAGTTTGCCACAGAACTTAAGGGGGAAGCCGTTCTTATGGCTAACCGGATACTAAATCGAATACCCCATAGCAAACCATAATCTATTCCATATAAAAAATAGAAAGGAAGGAAGCCCAACATGAATTATTTTAAAGCGTGAGTGTGTTTGGCAAAAGTGCAAGTTCTTAAACCCAAAAGGGTAAAAATTGGGCCGAAAACAGTTGATTGTGTTTTTGTAGAATTGCGACCAATAGTAAATCATATCGATGTCTGGTTCATAAATCAGAAAATCCCGACATTCATACTAATACGGTTATAGAATCAGATAATGCTGAGTTTTTTGAAAATATATATCCGTATAAAAAGGAATGTGAGTCAATTGGTGTGCGATCTAAACGACCTCGGTAAGAAATAAAAGAAAGTACATTTAATCAGGAGGATCCAAGATGAAGTAAACGTCAAAGAAAGGCTATTTCGTTTGGACCAAATTTTGTGACTTTCTTATTGGAAAATGAGCCTCTAACACTTAAAGAAGCTATGTCTTCTTTGGAATCATTGTTTTGGAAAAAGGTAGTCAATAGTGAAATAGAATCTATATTGAACAACCATACATGGGAATTGGTTGATCTTCCTCTTGGAAATAAATCTTTGGGTTATAAATGGATTTTCAGAGGAAAATAAAAGATGATGGCACTATTGATAAATTTAAGGCAAGACTTGTAGTCAAAGGGTATAGAAAGAAGGTCTTGACTACTTTGATGCATACTCTCTAGTTACAAGAATTACGTCCATACGAATGTTAGTAACATTAGCTGTAGTTTGTGGTCTTGAAATTCATCAAATGGACGTTAAGACGGCCTTATTAAATGAAGATTTGGAGGAAGAAATCTATATGGAACAATCTGAAGGGTTTGTGGTTCCAGATAAAGAAAAGAAGGTATGTAGACTTGTTAAGTACCTTTAAGGACTAAAACTAGCACCTAAACAATGATATGCTAAATTTAACCAAACAATGTTGTCAAATAGTTTTAAGATAAATAAATGTGATAAATATGTGTACATTAAAAATATTCCAACTCACACAGAAATTGTTTGCTTAGATGTGGATGATATACTGATAATGAGTAATGACATTGCCAATATAAATGCGACTAAATGTATGCTAACTAGCAAGTTTGATATGAAGGACTTGAGAGTTGCTGATTTAATTCTGGGGATTAAGATCCATAAGACTCCTCAAGGTCTGGCATTGACACAATCTCATTATATTAAGACAATACTTGAAAAATTCAAGCACTTAGGGTTTAAAGTTGCAAAGACTCCAATTGACGTGAATCTTGCATTAGCAAAGAACAAAGGCCAAAGCATATCACAATTAGATTATGCTCGTGTGTTGGGATGCTTAATGTATATCATGAATTGTACACGACCATATATAGCTTGTGCTATAAGTAAATTGAGGCGATACACGAGCAATCCAGGTCAATCTCATTGGATGGCAATGAAACGAGTTTTAGGATATTTAAAACATACACATAACTTTGCTTTGCACTACAGTAAATATCCTGCGGTGATTGAGGGATACTGTGATGTAAATAGGATCACCAATTCCACTGATTCTAAGTCCACAAGTGGATATGTATTCAATATTGGTGGAGGAACAATATCTTGGAAGTCATCCAAATAAACTTATATTGTCCGCTCTACAATGGAGGTTGAGTTCATAGCCTTAGATAAAGTCGGTGAAGAAGCTGAATGGCTCCGGAATTTCTTGGAAGACATTCCATTTTGGCCCAAACCGTTGGCACTAATATGCATACATTGCGATAAACAAGTGGCAATTGGAAGAGCTGAGAGTGTTATGTATAACGGTAAATCTCGTCATATACGATGAAGACATAAAACCGTTAGGCAGCTGTCACACCTCCTTTTTCCTACATCCCGGAAGGGAGTATAAGGGAGTTTTTTCCAATTTAAGTGACAGTCGAAACGGGATTATTTATTTAACATTCAGAGTTGCAACTTGGGATAATTTATGGTGTCCCAAGTCACCAGTTTCAAATCCCAAATCGAGGAAAACATGACTCTGTATTATAGTCCGCGAACCAGAAATCCGAGTAAGAAATTCTGTTAGCCCGGGAGAAGGTTTTAGGCACTCCCGAGTTCCATGGTTCTAGCACGATCTCTTTGATTATACTTGGCTTGACTAAATTGTTTAATTACTGAATTTAGAACCTATGTGCTTTCACATTTTACCGCTTTTTTAATTAAGAAATTAACCTAAAGAGAGTCACGCGTACGTGTACTCATTTGTTAAGCGCGTCAAAAATCATGTCACGCGAACGTATCCACAATTAGTAACGCTTCATTGTTATTAAGAAAAGTTTGGCCGAAGTTGCGCAAACGCATACTCCGGATTTGTTTTTAGAAATCGTAATCATGTCATGCGAACGTGTCCACAATCACGATAGTAAATTTTTTTAAATACGTGTCCAAATCACACTAGCGATTAATTATTATGAGGCCACGATCTTATGGATGAATAAAGTATTTTGGAGATATTAAATTTACCAACATTTTTAGAGCATGCATGAACATCTATGGACTATAGGGGAAATAGGCTAGCCTTTATTAAGTTGTCTAGTCTAGGAGCCCAGATATGTTTTAAACCATTGACAATTATATCAACCAGACTCGAATATATATCCCCGAAGCCCAAACCATCTTTAAATGACCAATCCTTCTTATTGTCTGGCACTTAAACCAACAGTCCAATACTCTAGCAAATGAGGCAGCCCAAAACGAATTAGTACATAATTTAGTAGACTTAAAATCAGTCATATCATCATCGTCTTACATTCAATCTCATCACTTAAATTCATTTGAACTAGCTAAGCAAATTTACCGTCCATATTATAATCAGATCATTGCGCCAAGGTAACAATTGTATAAAAACATGATTTAATTCCAAGCATCAAAAGATGAACCATCCAACATATTTTAATGAACTCGTAAAGCAAGTAAAAATAAGGAATCATATATCATCAAGGAAGCAGATTATTAATTAAGGCGACAAACAAAGACAAGCTAACACCGAAGAACAACAGCTCACCAAAACCACTATATTAGAAAAATGTTATGGAATGAGAGGAGTATAAAGAAGGGACCTTTTTATAACTTTCAGAATCAAAGATCTTCCAACTGTTTGCAAAAAGAAAACAGCAATGAGGTTGAAAACAAACAGGCCGTGAGCAGGAAACCACGACGGAAATCTCGAACCTCAAGTGACTCGAACGACGACCTCTGTTTACTGAAGACTGCATGTTTCAGAACTTCTTTGCTGATAAGAATGGAGTTCGGGATGACGTAAATGGCAGCTAAAGGTGAGAGATTTCATGGCGTATGGGAGCTAGGCGTTGGAATGGAGGACTTCACTGGTGGAATCGCGACTGTTTCGAAGAATTGTCGCCGGATTTCCAGCGAGCTGGTCGGGTTCGGTGAGAGACGGAGACCTGGGCTACTGTGTACGCTTGGTCGCCGGAGTTATGGTGAGGAAGACGAGTTGGATCTCTCCTAGGGTTGTTTTGTTTTCTAATTTTGGAAGACGGAGAAGAGAGGTCTCAGGGGTGTTGCTTTTGCTGAAAGAAATGAAGGACGAGGGGTGGTGGGGTTTGTTGGAGAAGACCGCGCGGGGGGGGGGGGGGGGGAGGGGTCGTTCTGCTGCGCAGCTTTTCAGCTGCTGCTTCTTTTCATTTTCAGCCTCTTTTCTTTAGGTCATGCGCAACTTTCTCTTCTTTTTTTTTGTTGCGTTTTTCAGCTTTTTTTGTGTGTGTATTAGGTAGATTCTTTTTATAGGTTTAAGGTTTTAGAGCTTTCTGGGTTAGGGGTTATGGGCCTAGGAATTATGGGCCTGAAAATCATGGGCTAGGTAAAAAATTAGGCCTAAAAATGGGTTGCTCGAGCCCAAGCTTTATTCTTTTGCTACGAACGAGATTAAAAATACGGGTCCATTTATTAATTAATCCTACTATTCAAATAATTACTAAAATAAAACTAACCATTAAAACTAACC
The DNA here is from genome assembly GCF_000715075.1 of Nicotiana tabacum. Classification (NCBI taxonomy): domain Eukaryota; kingdom Viridiplantae; phylum Streptophyta; class Magnoliopsida; order Solanales; family Solanaceae; genus Nicotiana; species Nicotiana tabacum. Next base: position 75,510,357 of record NC_134095.1, on the reverse strand, counting down.
TATTTTTGGTATTTTCAAATATCATATTAAAATAAAAATACGATACTATTTTTATATATTTATTTTTAGGATTTTTTTAAGATTAAAAATGACTACAAAACATTAATGAACCTATTTTTGTGATTTTTGTTTTCTTGTAATAAAATAAAGTAAAAGAGTCAAAATTACTTAAAATATCTATATTATGCCTAAATTAAATATTTTACGCTAATGTATAAAAAATCTCGGGGAAGGTCAAAAATCACATGTCTACAGCTGCCCCTCTTTGACTGGAAACGTACAGAGTTTTCAGACAAAGACTGACTAGACAGGTTTTTGACCCGACCCTTATTTGAGGAGACTAAAACTGAGAGAGAGAGAGGAATGTGACCGAGCCCTGGTATCTAGGCTGCCTACATATCCTTGGCTATAAAGGAATTAGGCCACGTGTAGTTCAGAGATGAGTAAGATGATGGAGTATACCGAGGTGGAGAGCCGGTCGAGGTGCCGTTCCGTCGAGGTTCCGGTCCGCAGTCCTGCTATTACATCAAAATTAAAACATGAAAAAGACTAACTAAGTCTATCAACTACGAGTTACAAGATTCCTATCTATAAGTCTTCTGAAGCTTGATCTTGAGTCTTGAATGGTTTTTCATGCAGACTTTAGATTTGAACCTTGGCACTTGTTAGCTGCAGGTGCTAGCTCGTTCTTCTACAGTTTTTGGGTCAGGACCGGACATGTAGTGCTTGTGACTTCCACCACGTCTTAAGTAGTTCACATCTTTCATTAACTTATGCATTTGGATTCACTTCTTGCCTTTCTCTCTTTCCATTATTGTGACTAACTTCTGTTGATCACCTCGGACTGTTGGCTCGCATTCTTGCCGTGAGATTCTTTGGTTGCTGACTTCAATTGCAATCTGAGATGTTTTTCCTTTTCTTCAGGTGGACGCCTGACTGTTGAACTCGAACCGTCTTCTCATGTTACTTGACACTGTTTTCCTTTGCACCTTGAACCATTTTCCCCTGAAACTTGAACTGTCTTCCTTTGAAACTGCTTTCCCTAGAAACTCGAGTTGTCTCCCCTAGTTCTCCAGGTGGGTGCCTGATTACAACAAAATAGACAAAACAAAGAAAATTTTCTGCCCCAGTTTGCACTAGGAAGATTTGTGAATTGTTAGCAAAATTGTAAACCACTTGTACTATTGATGCAATGATGAAATTAAACTAAAGAAGAGACTAGGAAACTATAAACTAAGCTTGACTAAAGTAAAAACTGACCCTATTCTCCAGGCGGGGCCCCTGACTGCTAACTTGAAATGTATTCCCTGCTCTCCAGGCGGGCTCCTGACCGCTGAACTTGAAATGTATTCCCTACTCTCCAGGCGGGCTCCTGACTGCTAAACTTGAATGTATTCCCTGCTCTCCAGGCGGGCTCCTGACCGCTGAACTTGAAATGTATTCCCTGCTCTCCAGGCGGGCTCCTGACTGCTAAACTTGAATGTATTCCCTGCTCTCCAGGCGGGCTCCTGACTGCTGAACTTGAAAATATTCTCTGCTCTCCAGGCGGGCTCCTAACTTCAACTTGAAATGTATTCCCTGCTCTCCAGGAGGGCTCCTGACTTCAAATAGACAAAACAAAGAATTTGAAAGGTAAAACTTAAATTGTACTCCCTTGTTCTCCAGGCGGGCTCCTGACTGCTGCGCTTGAAAGTATTCCCTGCTCTCCAGGCGGGCTCCTGACTTCAACTTGAGATGTATTCCCTGCTCTCCAGGCGGGATCCTGACTTCAAATAGACAAAACAAAGAATTTGAAAGCTAAAACTTAAATTGTACTCCCTTGTTCTCCAGGCGGGCTCCTGACTGTTGCGCTTGAAAGTATTCCCTGCTCTCCAGGCGGGCTCCTGACTTTAACAAAACAGACAAAAATAAAGAAAATTTTCTGCCCCAGTTTGGTGGCTGGGGATAGATGTGATTGTAAAACTAAATCATATTACCAAGTATTACTAAGGATTTGAAAGCTAGGTCCCATTATTTAGGGGGGTCTTGACAACTCTTAACTAAACGACGATTTAAAATCTAAGTTATATCTTCTACAGGTGTGACTTCTTCTAAATCTTGCTATTTAAGAGGATCTTTAAACTACTCTCCATTATCCAGGAGGGTCCTGCAAATCAAAAGTCCAATTTTATCTTAAGAGTGACAACTTTTATGGCTGAATTATACTACCCTACAGCAGACTTTACGCTAAATGTTGTTATCTAATCGAAATCTTAAAGCTAAGTCCCATTACTCAGGAGGATCCTGAAAACTCCTAATTGAATCCTATCTCGAACATGCAAACTTCTAAACCAACTTATATTCTTTTGGGATACATTTATGCTAGATTATGCTATTTTCTGAACTTTAAACTAGGTCTCATTTTCCAGGAGGGTCCTGAAAATCAAAAATCAAACCTGTTTGGTGACTGCCTTTCTGCACAGAGGGTTTCTCCGAAACAAACGAACTTTTTTGCCCCTATTTCAATCAAAGAAAAATCTTGTTAGTTTAAAATGTGGTGGTTGGTTTGTGGCCTTGACTTTGAGGGCGATTGCTCCTTCACTTCCTAGGATAACTGATTTCCCCTCGAGGACCTTGCTTGCTTATGGACTAGCCACTTTCTCTGTCATCCTTATCACAGAAAATGCCCCTTCTCTGTTCAGACGCAATTCCTTCTATCAGTTGCACTACTCATGAACTGACATTTACCAACCTTTATGTTTTAGCGAAAATACCTTTGATCCGTCCACCTAACACCCTCTATCTGTTGCATTGTTCCTGAATTGATGTGTACCAAACTTGTATTTCATACGGATCCCAAAGCATGTTGATTATTACAAGCTCAATACGCTTGTTGTTCTTTCCTGACTTATGACACTTTGATGTACTGGCCAGATCCCATTTTGTGCAATTGAAAAGTTGGTGGCAAATTTTGAAGTCATTTCTCACTTATTTTGACCAAACAGACTCAGGAAGAGGAAGTAAACAAGACAAAAGGAACAGAGTAAAGAGCAAAGGAAAGAGATGATTCCTAACAAGAAAACTACAAAGTAGAAACCTATCAGATGTGGATACCAACTCTAATGACCATGACATGCACCTGTAGCCTATTCTGTTGAGCAAGTCTGATGTTCAACCCCTGTTATACTTTTGAACCGTGAAACTGGACTTCAATGCTCCGATTATTCAATCTGATTCACAATCCTTATTTGACTTGTAGTGCCCGAAGAGTTTTCACCATCAAGCCTCTCTCATTTTGTTCTTTCTCTCAACTTACCGTCGCCTTATGGTGCCCGTGAGGGTTTTCACCAATAAGACTCTCTCATTTTTGGATTTCTCTCAGCTCCCGTCGCCCTACGGTGCCCGTGAGGGTTTTCACCAATAAGACTCTCTCATTTTCATTATTTTTCTGCTTAGGCCAGAGTATTGCCCCTGATATGAATTACATCTTCTTGATCGACTTGGCATCTCTCGAAGACTGATCGGAAGGTCTTTCTTTGGACCGTAACGTGGGCTTTTGGATAGGGTTAAAAAGAAAGGATGTCAAAGGCTCAAAAACAATTCTCATGGGTTCAAACTAACAACTTTCAGAATCAGATTTCTTAAAACAACCACAACTTCTGCCCCAGTTTCTTGCTTGGGGACTTTTGGATTTTTATTTTGATGAGGCCGAACGGCGAGGCTGCCTACGTATCCTTGAAAGAAATCAGGTCGAACGTAGTGCATGACATAGAAATTGCTCTGTTGTTGTGATTTTTCTTTTCTCTTTCTCTTTTCTTTTCTTTTCTTTCTTCCTTTTCTCTTTTTGTTGTTTTGTTGTTTTTTCTTTCTTCTTTTTCCTCTTTTTTTTCTTCTTTTTTTTATTTTTTTTCAATTTTCATTTTTTCTCTTCTCTCTTTTCCTTTACTTATCTTTTGCGCTTGCGTTTCTGATCTTTGCTACTGATTCCAAAAGAGGGGTACGAAAGGAAGTAAGTAGGCTCAAAGGGGGTAACAAAGGATAATGTGTTTAGATAGCAGAACAAAATGTCTTCGTTGTTCCAGTCTTCAAAACATGCTAAGTACAAACAACACGATTAAACAAACCAAGGAAAACATTCGTAACATCTTTTGATTGCGCCAGACTTGATAACCATATTCACACATTCGCCTTCTACATCTGTTACATACAAAGTGCCATTGGACAACACTCTCACTCTCATAACCACGAACGCCCCCCTAAAAATTTGGGGCAAACTTGCCGTTATCTTCACCCGATGCAGCTTGATGCATTTCAATAGTGTATTTTTATGTTCTATCTGCCCTAGTTTCACACAATTCAGGCTTGAAGTGATCTCAAAATGCCTTTACTTATTTCCCTCAAATGTCCTTATATCTTCAATATTATTTCATTGCTTTGTGATTAAACTGACTTTTAAAACCAGGCTGAGAATTACGCGTGCATGTCACGTCACCAGAGTCAACAAGAAAAGAACTATAAAAAGAAAAGAGAGCTAAACGAAAATGACTAAAAATCACAGAAAACAGAAAATGGCATTAGACAGATGGTGAAAGGGTTTAGACAACGAAACAAACAAACTAGACTGGGGTTACAAACCTAGAACAAAACTAGACAACACTAAACGGGCTATTATGACTAAACAAACTAAGCAAAATAAAAGGATAGAAGGGTTTGAGTCACAAGACAGTATCTGGATTACAATCCTGCAATAACCCGGACAACAGAAATGACAACAAAATAAACCACCAAAACTCCTCCCTGACTAACCAAGAAAGGAGCATCTTTCCAATTGCCAAGCTCGGCATCTTAGACACTGAATTCCGCATCAACATTACTAGGACCTTTACAAACTTCCATCACATTGTTCTTAACAAGTTGCTTTTGGGTTCCATTTGATGGCTCGTTCTTAAGATCAACCTCTGATAGCACTGAAAACTTTGCAGCGCGGGGGCCTTCGAGGATCTCAGAAGAATTTTCATATTCCTTTTCAAAACAAATCATCCTCACCATATGCGTCTCAGGCGATGGACTTTGGCTACTGTCTGCTGCATCTGGATTTTGCACGATAATGTCACCTGCATCAATAAGCTTCTGAATTGCTTTCTTCAGATTCCAACACTTCTCTATGTCATGTCCCAGGGCATATGAGCAATATGCACACCTTTGAGAGAAATCAAACTTCTTTGACAGAGGTTTTGGAATTTTTATATGAATCGGCTTCAACATGTTCAATTGCTTCAACTTTTGGAACAAACTAGCATATGACACTCCCAATGGGGTGAACGCCTTTTCTTTTTTCAGCAACCTCTCATTCTTAAATTCTTGATTGGGCCGGAAACCTGATCCAGGGGGTTTCCGATAGGCTCGTAGGGGTGGATAGGCATTTTGTGGAGCTGGGTACTGAGAGAGTGATGTACGATTTTGGGAGTTCCGTGGAGAGAAGTGGCATTGGGGAGGATCACCTGGTGCATCAGGATATCCATGGGGACGATGTCGAGGCTTGAAGTGTTGAGCAAGAACGACCACTGGACCCTATCGTCGGCGGGGCTCACCAACATATTTTCTATCAATGGGAGGACTATTCTGAGCAATTTGTTCGTTCCATCTAAGCCAAAAATCCCTAAAACTTTTCTTGGGTTTCTTTTCCATTTGAGATAGGGAGGAGCGGTCTTGGACAACACCTGATCTGTATTGAAATTATCGAACAAAATCTTGAGCCATGTCACCCAATGTAGGCCACTTACCAACATCTTGACGATTATGTCATTCCAAAGCTGCCCCAGTCAGGCTCTCACTGAAGTACGCCATCAAAAAATCATCTTTCTCGCCAACACTTCTCATTTTACTGCAATAATCCCTTAAATGGGCTACCGGATCCCCACACCCATCATATAAGTTAAACTTTGGCACTTTAAACCCCGCAGGCAGACGAACGTCGGGGGACATAGACAATTCTTTGTAAGACATGCTACCCTGGTCTCCCATTCCTTGCTTGTTCTTTAAAGACTGTTATATGCCTTTCGGCCTCCTGGGTATCCCATCTCGCCCTTTTCTTCCTGTGAACTCTTCATTTACAATATGAGGCCCATCCCGCGGACCCTGCTTGTATGAGTTATGAACCTTGTGGGCAACCTCCGAGGGATAATATTCGGCATTATGAGCTTTGAATGAGTATTCATTGTCGGGGATAGTAGATGTGACATGAGGGCAATTTTTGGGAAAGGTAATTGGAAGATGAGTGACGGAGCTACTAGGGTGGTTGGGAATGCCACGATAAGCGAGTGGATCTGGAGAGTATGATGGATCATCTGGCACTGTGACGGGGATTATTTGGGTAAGGGTAACATTTATGAAGCTAGGAGGTGGCGGGGGTGGTGCCTTCCCAGTCATCCAAGCATGATACATGTCCACCATGTGTTGTCTTAACATCTTTACCTCTTCAACCAACCCATTGTCCTGTTCAACCAACTGCTTTCGGGCACCGGTATCAACCAACTCAGTTCTGTTGTTGTCTGCCATTGCCTCTTGACTTTGTGTTGTAGAGAAGAGTTACCACTTTAAAAACCACAAATCAACCACCTTTCTGCTATGAATATAACAAAATGAAGCCATCATGTTAGCGTTAGGGCATTTAACATAAGATATTCTCACTTTATGTGCAATGCACCTAGCCACAGTTATCGGTTCTAAAATGACTTCGAGGGTACAAAGGTCAATTGGCATCATCCCAATTTGTTCATTTCAACCTCGCTTTTCTTTGTTTTTCTGGTACTTGTTGGCTTGCCCATTTTCCTTCATTTCTCTTTCTTTTTTTTTTTCCTTTTTTTTCATCACTCTTTCTTTCTCTCATATCTCACATCTCACATCCCACAATTTCGCCTCTTTTTTTCGTTTCCCCTTTTTTCTTTTTTTCTTTTTCTTTTAATAATAATAACAAAATGATTCGATCGAAGCCTATGTAGGTTGCCTACGTATCATGACGCTGCATGAATCACATCTTTGCGTAGTTTTGGAAGATCGGGAATAAAGTAAACAAACTAACATTTTCTTTTTCATTTTCTTCTTCTTTTTTCCTTTTTACCTTAATGACTAATCCGATGGGAAAAGAGAAATAAAAGAAGCGAATTTCTTTTTTTTTGAATTTTCTAGACTGAACGCTCTATAACCTATTCTAAACTCAAGTTTAACGGGCATGTTTTTCTTTTCTTTTTTTTCCTTTTGAAACAAATACTCTACAACAACAACAACAACAACGACCCAGTATAATCCCACAAGTGACAAATACTCTATTAAGAAAAAATCCTACAAGAGAAAAATATTTTATTTTTACAATTTTTTTTATTATCCTTTTCATTTTTAGGAAGAAAATCTAAAGAATAAACCACAAAAAAATATATTTGAATTTTTATTTGATATCCTGATGCAAGATTTCGACACAAGCAATGAAAAAAATAAAACAAAATGTTTTTGGATTTCAATTTTGATTGCCTAAAGAAGGAATTTTAATGATAAACAAAAGATAAAGTATATTTTTTTCTACGTACAATATCCTAAAGTTCTAATGAAAATAAAAGATTTTGTTTTTATTTGTCACTAATTTCCCAAAAAACACCTCAAAGGAAAATCATTTTGGATTTTGGAATTAACACCTTAAAGAAAGCTTTTAAAGTACTAAAAGAAAATTCTCTTTTTCTTTTGAATTTTGGTCATAATATACTAAAGGAAACATAAAAACAATTCATTTTATGTCCTAGATATTAATTGCCTAAAGGAAAAATAACCTCAAAATTTTTTCTTTTTTCCATTTCTAGAATTAGTAATCTAAATAAAATTTATAACGGAAATATAAAATGCAACATCTCTTTTTTTTGGATTTTTGACTTGTAACACATTTCCAAATACAATAACAAAACACTCGGCAAATTTAACTAGACTATTACAAACTCAAAAATTAACTAAATGACTGAATACTACTGTACAAGACTAGAAAGTAAAACATGAACAAAAGACTCTAAATCATAAAAAAAAAAACTCCTCAGGCAACTCCCGAATGTAGTGATCCTGGGGTATCTGTCATGTTCAAACTCCGGTAAATAAATCCACACCTGTATGAGAAAATTAAAACCAAATAGGTTAAAGGCCTAGAACGCTATGTGAGACAAAACCCCTTTATGTTGGAAACAAGCAAGACATGATTTAGGCTATTTTTTGCAAAATGGCTTATTTGGCCAAAAGATGGCTAGAAGTACAAAATTTGTCTAAGACCCCGCAAAGCCAAGAATCTAAGATTTACTAGGAAGACCAGGCCCTATGTGGGTTGCCTACGTATCACGCCCCGAAAGACGAGAATCAGGTATGCGTAATTCGGGCAGATTGGATACGAACGAGAATAATAAAAACAACTAACATATATAAAATACATTTTTTCCTTTTTTTTCAAACAATGATGAAACATATAAAATCTTTTTGGATTTTCTTTCTTTTTTTTTTGGATTTTTTTTGATTTTTGAAAAATGATAAAAAGTGCAAAATCTTTTCAATTTTCAAGCTCTTGTTTTTTAACAAAAATGTAACATAAAACATAATTGGGCCTTACTCTCTTTATCCTCACACGTCACCCTTTCTTTTTTTTCCTTTTATTTTTCTTCCTTTTTTTTTTCATTCGCCCTCAGTTATCATTGGTCCGCCAAATGACCCTTTTACCCTTGAAGGAATGCAACATGTAGCACACAGGATGCATCGAGATGGTCTGTTATTTTGGGTACACCTTTCCTAGATGGACCCAACCCCTGTGTTGAGTCCCCTAAGTCAAATGCACGTGATGCAAACAAACGTTCCTACTAGGGATCCGACATGAGGTTGTGTTCTTCTAGGTTTAAATCCTGGGGTTTTGTTCTAGACTTGGGGTACCCGAGCGGACAACTGGGGCCGAAGAGGGGGCGAGGTACCGGGAGCACTGAAATCTACCCGGCCTTGTCGCTTGCCCAGCCTCGTTCTATTTGGTATAATTTCTACAAAAAAGCGGGCTACGCGAACGTATGCACCATTTTCAGAAGACTCAGAAGGGCGGCGTAAGAAGACAGTTATATACAATTCAAACAATATTAAAGCGGTAAACATATAGCATTTAGCGCAAAAGGTTCACAGAATATAGTAATATAAACAATAAATAAAACCAAGCAAAATCATATTAACAAGCTCGAATTCTTAAACCCTGAACCAGAGATTCTGGGTTCGATTCCCCAGCAGAGTCGCCAGAGCTGTCACACCTCCTTTTTCCTACATCCCGGAAGGGAGTATAAGGGAGTTTTTTTTTTTAATTTAAGTGACAGTCGAAACGAGATTATTTATTTAACATTCATAGTCGCCACTTGGGATAATTTATGGTGTCCCAAGTCACAGGTTTCAAATCCCAAATCGAGGAAAACTTGACTCTGTATTATAGTCCGCGAACCAGAAATCTGAGTAAGGAATTCTGTTAGTCCGGAAGAAGGTGTTAGGCACTCCCGAGTTCCGTGGTTCTAGCACGGTCACTTTGATTATACTTGGCTTGACTAAATTGTTGAATTACTGAATTTAGAATCTATGTGCTTTTACCTTTTACCGCTTTTTAATTAAGAAATTAACCTAAAGAGAGTCACACGTACGTGTACTCATTTGTTAAGCGCGTCAAAAATCATGTCACGCGGACGTGTCCACAATTAGTAACGCTTCATTGTTATTAAGAAAAGTTTGGCCGAAGTTGCACGAACGCATACTCCGAATTTATTTTTAAAAATCGTAATCATGTCACGCGAACGTGTCCACAATCACGATAGTAATTTTTTTTAAATACGTGTCCAAAGCACACTAGCGATTAATTATTATGAGGCCACGATCTTATAGATGAATAAAGTATTTTGGAGATATTAAATTTGCCAACATTTTTAGAGCATGCATGAACATCTATGGACTATAGGGGAAATAGGCTAGCCTTTATTAAGTTTTCTAGTCTAGGAGACCAGATATGTTTTAAACCATTGACAATTATATCAACCAGACTCGAATATATATCCCCGAAGCCCAAACCATCTTTAAATGACCAATCCTTCTTATTGTCTGGCACTTAAACCAACAGTCCAATACTCTAGCAAATGAGGCAGCCCAAAACGAATTAGTACATAATTTAGTAGACTTAAAATCAGTCATATCATCATCGTCTTACATTCAATCTCATCACTTAAATTCATTTGAACTAGCTAAGCAAATTTGCCGTCCATATTATAATCAGATCATTGCGCCAAGGTAACAATTGTATAAAAACATGATTTAATTCCAAGCATCAAAAGATGAACCATCCAACATATTTTAATGAACTCGTAAAGCAAGTAAAAATAAGGAATCATATATCATCAAGGAAGCAGATTATTAATTAAGGCGACAAACAAAGACAAGCTAACACCGAAGAACAACAGCTCACCAAAACCACTATATTAGAAAAATGTTATGGAATGAGAGGAGTATAAAGAAGGGACCTTTTTATAACTTTCAGAATCAAAGATCTTCCAACTGTTTGCAAAAAGAAAACAGCAATGAGGTTGAAAACAAACAGGCCGTGAGCAGGAAACCACGACGGAAATCTCGAACCTCAAGTGACTCGAACGACGACCTCTGTTTACTGAAGACTGCATGTTTCAGAACTTCTTTGCTGATAAGAATGGAGTTCGGGATGACGTAAATGGCAGCTAAAGGTGAGAGATTTCATGGCGTATGGGAGCTAGGCGTTGGAATGGAGGACTTCACTGGTGGAATCGCGACTGTTTCGAAGAATTGTCGCCGGATTTCCAGCGAGCTGGTCGGGTTCGGTGAGAGACGGAGACCTGGGCTACTGTGTACGCTTGGTCGCCGGAGTTATGGTGAGGAAGACGAGTTGGATCTCTCCTAGGGTTGTTTTGTTTTCTAATTTTGGAAGACGGAGAAGAGAGGTCTCAGGGGTGTTGCTTTTGCTGAAAGAAATGAAGGACGAGGGGTGGTGGGGTTTGTTGGAGAAGACCGCGCGGGGGGGGGGGGGGGGGGAGGGGTCGTTCTGCTGCGCAGCTTTTCAGCTGCTGCTTCTTTTCATTTTCAGCCTCTTTTCTTTAGGTCATGCGCAACTTTCTCTTCTTTTTTTTTGTTGCGTTTTTCAGCTTTTTTTGTGTGTGTATTAGGTAGATTCTTTTTATAGGTTTAAGGTTTTAGAGCTTTCTGGGTTAGGGGTTATGGGCCTAGGAATTATGGGCCTGAAAATCATGGGCTAGGTAAAAAATTAGGCCTAAAAATGGGTTGCTCGAGCCCAAGCTTTATTCTTTTGCTACGAACGAGATTAAAAATACGGGTCCATTTATTAATTAATCCTACTATTCAAATAATTACTAAAATAAAACTAACCATTAAAACTAACCTATTTTTGGTATTTTCAAATATCATATTAAAATAAAAATACGATACTATTTTTATATATTTATTTTTAGGATTTTTTTAAGATTAAAAATGACTACAAAACATTAATGAACCTATTTTTGTGATTTTTGTTTTCTTGTAATAAAATAAAGTAAAAGAGTCAAAATTACTTAAAATATCTATATTATGCCTAAATTAAATATTTTACGCTAATGTATAAAAAATCTCGGGGAAGGTCAAAAATCACATGTCTACAGCTGCCCCTCTTTGACTGGAAACGTACAGAGTTTTCAGACAAAGACTGACTAGACAGGTTTTTGACCCGACCCTTATTTGAGGAGACTAAAACTGAGAGAGAGAGAGGAATGTGACCGAGCCCTGGTATCTAGGCTGCCTACATATCCTTGGCTATAAAGGAATTAGGCCACGTGTAGTTCAGAGATGAGTAAGATGATGGAGTATACCGAGGTGGAGAGCCGGTCGAGGTGCCGTTCCGTCGAGGTTCCGGTCCGCAGTCCTGCTATTACATCAAAATTAAAACATGAAAAAGACTAACTAAGTCTATCAACTACGAGTTACAAGATTCCTATCTATAAGTCTTCTGAAGCTTGATCTTGAGTCTTGAATGGTTTTTCATGCAGACTTTAGATTTGAACCTTGGCACTTGTTAGCTGCAGGTGCTAGCTCGTTCTTCTACAGTTTTTGGGTCAGGACCGGACATGTAGTGCTTGTGACTTCCACCACGTCTTAAGTAGTTCACATCTTTCATTAACTTATGCATTTGGATTCACTTCTTGCCTTTCTCTCTTTCCATTATTGTGACTAACTTCTGTTGATCACCTCGGACTGTTGGCTCGCATTCTTGCCGTGAGATTCTTTGGTTGCTGACTTCAATTGCAATCTGAGATGTTTTTCCTTTTCTTCAGGTGGACGCCTGACTGTTGAACTCGAACCGTCTTCTCATGTTACTTGACACTGTTTTCCTTTGCACCTTGAACCATTTTCCCCTGAAACTTGAACTGTCTTCCTTTGAAACTGCTTTCCCTAGAAACTCGAGTTGTCTCCCCTAGTTCTCCAGGTGGGTGCCTGATTACAACAAAATAGACAAAACAAAGAAAATTTTCTGCCCCAGTTTGCACTAGGAAGATTTGTGAATTGTTAGCAAAATTGTAAACCACTTGTACTATTGATGCAATGATGAAATTAAACTAAAGAAGAGACTAGGAAACTATAAACTAAGCTTGACTAAAGTAAAAACTGACCCTATTCTCCAGGCGGGGCCCCTGACTGCTAACTTGAAATGTATTCCCTGCTCTCCAGGCGGGCTCCTGACCGCTGAACTTGAAATGTATTCCCTACTCTCCAGGCGGGCTCCTGACTGCTAAACTTGAATGTATTCCCTGCTCTCCAGGCGGGCTCCTGACCGCTGAACTTGAAATGTATTCCCTGCTCTCCAGGCGGGCTCCTGACTGCTAAACTTGAATGTATTCCCTGCTCTCCAGGCGGGCTCCTGACTGCTGAACTTGAAAATATTCTCTGCTCTCCAGGCGGGCTCCTAACTTCAACTTGAAATGTATTCCCTGCTCTCCAGGAGGGCTCCTGACTTCAAATAGACAAAACAAAGAATTTGAAAGGTAAAACTTAAATTGTACTCCCTTGTTCTCCAGGCGGGCTCCTGACTGCTGCGCTTGAAAGTATTCCCTGCTCTCCAGGCGGGCTCCTGACTTCAACTTGAGATGTATTCCCTGCTCTCCAGGCGGGATCCTGACTTCAAATAGACAAAACAAAGAATTTGAAAGCTAAAACTTAAATTGTACTCCCTTGTTCTCCAGGCGGGCTCCTGACTGTTGCGCTTGAAAGTATTCCCTGCTCTCCCGGCGGGCTCCTGACTTCAACTTGAGATATATTCCCTGCTCTCCAGGCGGGCTCCTGACTTTAACAAAACAGACAAAAATAAAGAAAATTTTCTGCCCCAGTTTGGTGGCTGGGGATAGATGTGATTGTAAAACTAAATCATATTACCAAGTATTACTAAGGATTTGAAAGCTAGGTCCCATTATTTAGGGGGGTCTTGACAACTCTTAACTAAACGACGATTTAAAATCTAAGTTATATCTTCTACAGGTGTGACTTCTTCTAAATCTTGCTATTTAAGAGGATCTTTAAACTACTCTCCATTATCCAGGAGGGTCCTGCAAATCAAAAGTCCAATTTTATCTTAAGAGTGACAACTTTTATGGCTGAATTATACTACCCTACAGCAGACTTTACGCTAAATGTTGTTATCTAATCGAAATCTTAAAGCTAAGTCCCATTACTCAGGAGGATCCTGAAAACTCCTAATTGAATCCTATCTCGAACATGCAAACTTCTAAACCAACTTATATTCTTTTGGGATACATTTATGCTAGATTATGCTATTTTCTGAACTTTAAACTAGGTCTCATTTTCCAGGAGGGTCCTGAAAATCAAAAATCAAACCTGTTTGGTGACTGCCTTTCTGCACAGAGGGTTTCTCCGAAACAAACGAACTTTTTTGCCCCTATTTCAATCAAAGAAAAATCTTGTTAGTTTAAAATGTGGTGGTTGGTTTGTGGCCTTGACTTTGAGGGCGATTGCTCCTTCACTTCCTAGGATAACTGATTTCCCCTCGAGGACCTTGCTTGCTTATGGACTAGCCACTTTCTCTGTCATCCTTATCACAGAAAATGCCCCTTCTCTGTTCAGACGCAATTCCTTCTATCAGTTGCACTACTCATGAACTGACATTTACCAACCTTTATGTTTTAGCGAAAATACCTTTGATCCGTCCACCTAACACCCTCTATCTGTTGCATTGTTCCTGAATTGATGTGTACCAAACTTGTATTTCATACGGATCCCAAAGCATGTTGATTATTACAAGCTCAATACGCTTGTTGTTCTTTCCTGACTTATGACACTTTGATGTACTGGCCAGATCCCATTTTGTGCAATTGAAAAGTTGGTGGCAAATTTTGAAGTCATTTCTCACTTATTTTGACCAAACAGACTCAGGAAGAGGAAGTAAACAAGACAAAAGGAACAGAGTAAAGAGCAAAGGAAAGAGATGATTCCTAACAAGAAAACTACAAAGTAGAAACCTATCAGATGTGGATACCAACTCTAATGACCATGACATGCACCTGTAGCCTATTCTGTTGAGCAAGTCTGATGTTCAACCCCTGTTATACTTTTGAACCGTGAAACTGGACTTCAATGCTCCGATTATTCAATCTGATTCACAATCCTTATTTGACTTGTAGTGCCCGAAGAGTTTTCACCATCAAGCCTCTCTCATTTTGTTCTTTCTCTCAACTTACCGTCGCCTTATGGTGCCCGTGAGGGTTTTCACCAATAAGACTCTCTCATTTTTGGATTTCTCTCAGCTCCCGTCGCCCTACGGTGCCCGTGAGGGTTTTCACCAATAAGACTCTCTCATTTTCATTATTTTTCTGCTTAGGCCAGAGTATTGCCCCTGATATGAATTACATCTTCTTGATCGACTTGGCATCTCTCGAAGACTGATCGGAAGGTCTTTCTTTGGACCGTAACGTGGGCTTTTGGATAGGGTTAAAAAGAAAGGATGTCAAAGGCTCAAAAACAATTCTCATGGGTTCAAACTAACAACTTTCAGAATCAGATTTCTTAAAACAACCACAACTTCTGCCCCAGTTTCTTGCTTGGGGACTTTTGGATTTTTATTTTGATGAGGCCGAACGGCGAGGCTGCCTACGTATCCTTGAAAGAAATCAGGTCGAACGTAGTGCATGACATAGAAATTGCTCTGTTGTTGTGATTTTTCTTTTCTCTTTCTCTTTTCTTTTCTTTTCTTTCTTCCTTTTCTCTTTTTGTTGTTTTGTTGTTTTTTCTTTCTTCTTTTTCCTCTTTTTTTTCTTCTTTTTTTTTTTATTTTTTTTCAATTTTCATTTTTTCTCTTCTCTCTTTTCCTTTACTTATCTTTTGCGCTTGCGTTTCTGATCTTTGCTACTGATTCCAAAAGAGGGGTACGAAAGGAAGTAAGTAGGCTCAAAGGGGGTAACAAAGGATAATGTGTTTAGATAGCAGAACAAAATGTCTTCGTTGTTCCAGTCTTCAAAACATGCTAAGTACAAACAACACGATTAAACAAACCAAGGAAAACATTCGTAACATCTTTTGATTGCGCCAGACTTGATAACCATATTCACACATTCGCCTTCTACATCTGTTACATACAAAGTGCCATTGGACAACACTCTCACTCTCATAACCACGAACGCCCCCCTAAAAATTTGGGGCAAACTTGCCGTTATCTTCACCCGATGCAGCTTGATGCATTTCAATAGTGTATTTTTATGTTCTATCTGCCCTAGTTTCACACAATTCAGGCTTGAAGTGATCTCAAAATGCCTTTACTTATTTCCCTCAAATGTCCTTATATCTTCAATATTATTTCATTGCTTTGTGATTAAACTGACTTTTAAAACCAGGCTGAGAATTACGCGTGCATGTCACGTCACCAGAGTCAACAAGAAAAGAACTATAAAAAGAAAAGAGAGCTAAACGAAAATGACTAAAAATCACAGAAAACAGAAAATGGCATTAGACAGATGGTGAAAGGGTTTAGACAACGAAACAAACAAACTAGACTGGGGTTACAAACCTAGAACAAAACTAGACAACACTAAACGGGCTATTATGACTAAACAAACTAAGCAAAATAAAAGGATAGAAGGGTTTGAGTCACAAGACAGTATCTGGATTACAATCCTGCAATAACCCGGACAACAGAAATGACAACAAAATAAACCACCAAAACTCCTCCCTGACTAACCAAGAAAGGAGCGTCTTTCCAATTGCCAAGCTCGGCATCTTAGACACTGAATTCCGCATCAACATTACTAGGACCTTTACAAACTTCCATCACATTGTTCTTAACAAGTTGCTTTTGGGTTCCATTTGATGGCTCGTTCTTAAGATCAACCTCTGATAGCACTGAAAACTTTGCAGCGCGGGGGCCTTCGAGGATCTCAGAAGAATTTTCATATTCCTTTTCAAAACAAATCATCCTCACCATATGCGTCTCAGGCGATGGACTTTGGCTACTGTCTGCTGCATCTGGATTTTGCACGATAATGTCACCTGCATCAATAAGCTTCTGAATTGCTTTCTTCAGATTCCAACACTTCTCTATGTCATGTCCCAGGGCATATGAGCAATATGCACACCTTTGAGAGAAATCAAACTTCTTTGACAGAGGTTTTGGAATTTTTATATGAATCGGCTTCAACATGTTCAATTGCTTCAACTTTTGGAACAAACTAGCATATGACACTCCCAATGGGGTGAACGCCTTTTCTTTTTTCAGCAACCTCTCATTCTTAAATTCTTGATTGGGCCGGAAACCTGATCCAGGGGGTTTCCGATAGGCTCGTAGGGGTGGATAGGCATTTTGTGGAGCTGGGTACTGAGAGAGTGATGTACGATTTTGGGAGTTCCGTGGAGAGAAGTGGCATTGGGGAGGATCACCTGGTGCATCAGGATATCCATGGGGACGATGTCGAGGCTTGAAGTGTTGAGCAAGAACGACCACTGGACCCTATCGTCGGCGGGGCTCACCAACATATTTTCTATCAATGGGAGGACTATTCTGAGCAATTTGTTCGTTCCATCTAAGCCAAAAATCCCTAAAACTTTTCTTGGGTTTCTTTTCCATTTGAGATAGGGAGGAGCGGTCTTGGACAACACCTGATCTGTATTGAAATTATCAAACAAAATCTTGAGCCATGTCACCCAATGTAGGCCACTTACCAACATCTTGACGATTATGTCATTCCAAAGCTGCCCCAGTCAGGCTCTCACTGAAGTACGCCATCAAAAAATCATCTTTCTCGCCAACACTTCTCATTTTACTGCAATAATCCCTTAAATGGGCTACCGGATCCCCACACCCATCATATAAGTTAAACTTTGGCACTTTAAACCCCGCAGGCAGACGAACGTCGGGGGACATAGACAATTCTTTGTAAGACATGCTACCCTGGTCTCCCATTCCTTGCTTGTTCTTTAAAGACTGTTATATGCCTTTCGGCCTCCTGGGTATCCCATCTCGCCCTTTTCTTCCTGTGAACTCTTCATTTACAATATGAGGCCCATCCCGCGGACCCTGCTTGTATGAGTTATGAACCTTGTGGGCAACCTCCGAGGGATAATATTCGGCATTATGAGCTTTGAATGAGTATTCATTGTCGGGGATAGTAGATGTGACATGAGGGCAATTTTTGGGAAAGGTAATTGGAAGATGAGTGACGGAGCTACTAGGGTGGTTGGGAATGCCACGATAAGCGAGTGGATCTGGAGAGTATGATGGATCATCTGGCACTGTGACGGGGATTATTTGGGTAAGGGTAACATTTATGAAGCTAGGAGGTGGCGGGGGTGGTGCCTTCCCAGTCATCCAAGCATGATACATGTCCACCATGTGTTGTCTTAACATCTTTACCTCTTCAACCAACCCATTGTCCTGTTCAACCAACTGCTTTCGGGCACCGGTATCAACCAACTCAGTTCTGTTGTTGTCTGCCATTGCCTCTTGACTTTGTGTTGTAGAGAAGAGTTACCACTTTAAAAACCACAAATCAACCACCTTTCTGCTATGAATATAACAAAATGAAGCCATCATGTTAGCGTTAGGGCATTTAACATAAGATATTCTCACTTTATGTGCAATGCACCTAGCCACAGTTATCGGTTCTAAAATGACTTCGAGGGTACAAAGGTCAATTGGCATCATCCCAATTTGTTCATTTCAACCTCGCTTTTCTTTGTTTTTCTGGTACTTGTTGGCTTGCCCATTTTCCTTCATTTCTCTTTCTTTTTTTTTTTCCTTTTTTTTCATCACTCTTTCTTTCTCTCATATCTCACATCTCACATCCCACAATTTCGCCTCTTTTTTTCGTTTCCCCTTTTTTCTTTTTTTCTTTTTCTTTTAATAATAATAACAAAATGATTCGATCGAAGCCTATGTAGGTTGCCTACGTATCATGACGCTGCATGAATCACATCTTTGCGTAGTTTTGGAAGATCGGGAATAAAGTAAACAAACTAACATTTTCTTTTTCATTTTCTTCTTCTTTTTTCCTTTTTACCTTAATGACTAATCCGATGGGAAAAGAGAAATAAAAGAAGCGAATTTCTTTTTTTTTGAATTTTCTAGACTGAACGCTCTATAACCTATTCTAAACTCAAGTTTAACGGGCATGTTTTTCTTTTCTTTTTTTTCCTTTTGAAACAAATACTCTACAACAACAACAACAACAACGACCCAGTATAATCCCACAAGTGACAAATACTCTATTAAGAAAAAATCCTACAAGAGAAAAATATTTTATTTTTACAATTTTTTTTATTATCCTTTTCATTTTTAGGAAGAAAATCTAAAGAATAAACCACAAAAAAATATATTTGAATTTTTATTTGATATCCTGATGCAAGATTTCGACACAAGCAATGAAAAAAATAAAACAAAATGTTTTTGGATTTCAATTTTGATTGCCTAAAGAAGGAATTTTAATGATAAACAAAAGATAAAGTATATTTTTTTCTACGTACAATATCCTAAAGTTCTAATGAAAATAAAAGATTTTGTTTTTATTTGTCACTAATTTCCCAAAAAACACCTCAAAGGAAAATCATTTTGGATTTTGGAATTAACACCTTAAAGAAAGCTTTTAAAGTACTAAAAGAAAATTCTCTTTTTCTTTTGAATTTTGGTCATAATATACTAAAGGAAACATAAAAACAATTCATTTTATGTCCTAGATATTAATTGCCTAAAGGAAAAATAACCTCAAAATTTTTTCTTTTTTCCATTTCTAGAATTAGTAATCTAAATAAAATTTATAACGGAAATATAAAATGCAACATCTCTTTTTTTTGGATTTTTGACTTGTAACACATTTCCAAATACAATAACAAAACACTCGGCAAATTTAACTAGACTATTACAAACTCAAAAATTAACTAAATGACTGAATACTACTGTACAAGACTAGAAAGTAAAACATGAACAAAAGACTCTAAATCATAAAAAAAAAAACTCCTCAGGCAACTCCCGAATGTAGTGATCCTGGGGTATCTGTCATGTTCAAACTCCGGTAAATAAATCCACACCTGTATGAGAAAATTAAAACCAAATAGGTTAAAGGCCTAGAACGCTATGTGAGACAAAACCCCTTTATGTTGGAAACAAGCAAGACATGATTTAGGCTATTTTTTGCAAAATGGCTTATTTGGCCAAAAGATGGCTAGAAGTACAAAATTTGTCTAAGACCCCGCAAAGCCAAGAATCTAAGATTTACTAGGAAGACCAGGCCCTATGTGGGTTGCCTACGTATCACGCCCCGAAAGACGAGAATCAGGTATGCGTAATTCGGGCAGATTGGATACGAACGAGAATAATAAAAACAACTAACATATATAAAATACATTTTTTCCTTTTTTTTCAAACAATGATGAAACATATAAAATCTTTTTGGATTTTCTTTCTTTTTTTTTTGGATTTTTTTTGATTTTTGAAAAATGATAAAAAGTGCAAAATCTTTTCAATTTTCAAGCTCTTGTTTTTTAACAAAAATGTAACATAAAACATAATTGGGCCTTACTCTCTTTATCCTCACACGTCACCCTTTCTTTTTTTTCCTTTTATTTTTCTTCCTTTTTTTTTCATTCGCCCTCAGTTATCATTGGTCCGCCAAATGACCCTTTTACCCTTGAAGGAATGCAACATGTAGCACACAGGATGCATCGAGATGGTCTGTTATTTTGGGTACACCTTTCCTAGATGGACCCAACCCCTGTGTTGAGTCCCCTAAGTCAAATGCACGTGATGCAAACAAACGTTCCTACTAGGGATCCGACATGAGGTTGTGTTCTTCTAGGTTTAAATCCTGGGGTTTTGTTCTAGACTTGGGGTACCCGAGCGGACAACTGGGGCCGAAGAGGGGGCGAGGTACCGGGAGCACTGAAATCTACCCGGCCTTGTCGCTTGCCCAGCCTCGTTCTATTTGGTATAATTTCTACAAAAAAGCGGGCTACGCGAACGTATGCACCATTTTCAGAAGACTCAGAAGGGCGGCGTAAGAAGACAGTTATATACAATTCAAACAATATTAAAGCGGTAAACATATAGCATTTAGCGCAAAAGGTTCACAGAATATAGTAATATAAACAATAAATAAAACCAAGCAAAATCATATTAACAAGCTCGAATTCTTAAACCCTGAACCAGAGATTCTGGGTTCGATTCCCCAGCAGAGTCGCCAGAGCTGTCACACCTCCTTTTTCCTACATCCCGGAAGGGAGTATAAGGGAGTTTTTTTTTTTAATTTAAGTGACAGTCGAAACGAGATTATTTATTTAACATTCATAGTCGCCACTTGGGATAATTTATGGTGTCCCAAGTCACAGGTTTCAAATCCCAAATCGAGGAAAACTTGACTCTGTATTATAGTCCGCGAACCAGAAATCTGAGTAAGGAATTCTGTTAGTCCGGAAGAAGGTGTTAGGCACTCCCGAGTTCCGTGGTTCTAGCACGGTCACTTTGATTATACTTGGCTTGACTAAATTGTTGAATTACTGAATTTAGAATCTATGTGCTTTTACCTTTTACCGCTTTTTAATTAAGAAATTAACCTAAAGAGAGTCACACGTACGTGTACTCATTTGTTAAGCGCGTCAAAAATCATGTCACGCGGACGTGTCCACAATTAGTAACGCTTCATTGTTATTAAGAAAAGTTTGGCCGAAGTTGCACGAACGCATACTCCGAATTTATTTTTAAAAATCGTAATCATGTCACGCGAACGTGTCCACAATCACGATAGTAATTTTTTTTAAATACGTGTCCAAAGCACACTAGCGATTAATTATTATGAGGCCACGATCTTATAGATGAATAAAGTATTTTGGAGATATTAAATTTGCCAACATTTTTAGAGCATGCATGAACATCTATGGACTATAGGGGAAATAGGCTAGCCTTTATTAAGTTTTCTAGTCTAGGAGACCAGATATGTTTTAAACCATTGACAATTATATCAACCAGACTCGAATATATATCCCCGAAGCCCAAACCATCTTTAAATGACCAATCCTTCTTATTGTCTGGCACTTAAACCAACAGTCCAATACTCTAGCAAATGAGGCAGCCCAAAACGAATTAGTACATAATTTAGTAGACTTAAAATCAGTCATATCATCATCGTCTTACATTCAATCTCATCACTTAAATTCATTTGAACTAGCTAAGCAAATTTGCCGTCCATATTATAATCAGATCATTGCGCCAAGGTAACAATTGTATAAAAACATGATTTAATTCCAAGCATCAAAAGATGAACCATCCAACATATTTTAATGAACTCGTAAAGCAAGTAAAAACAAGGAATCATATATCATCGAGGAAGCAGATTATTAATTAAGGCGACAAACAAAGACAAGCTAACACCGAAGAACAACAGCTCACCAAGGTCAACCACTATATTTGAAAAATGATATGGAATAAGAGGAGTATAAAGAAGGGACCTTTTTATAACTTTCAGAATCAGAGATCTTCCAACTGTTTGCAAAAAGAAAACAACAATGAGGTTGAAAACAAACAGGCCGTGAGCAGGAAACCACGACGGAAATCTCGAACCTCAAGTGACTCGAACGACGACCTCTGTTTACTGAAGACTGCATGTTTCAGAACTTCTTTGCTAATAAGAATGGAGTTCGGGATGACGTAAATGGCAGCTAAAGGTGAGAGATTTCATGGCGTATGGGAGCTAGGCGTTGGAATGGAGGACTTCACTGGTGGAATCGCGACTGTTTCGAAGAATTGTCGCCGGATTTCCAGCGAGCTGGTCGGGTTCGGTGAGAGACGGAGACCTGGGCTACTGTGTACGCTTGGTCGCCGGAGTTATGGTGAGGAAGACGAGTTGGATCTCTCCTAGGGTTGTTTTGTTTTCTAATTTTGGAAGACGGAGAAGAGAGGTCTCAGGGGTGTTGCTTTTGCTGAAAGAAATGAAGGACGAGGGGTGGTGGGGTTTGTTGGAGAAGACCGCGCGGGGGGGGGGGGGGGGGGGGGGGGGGAGGGGTCGTTCTGCTGCGCAGCTTTTCAGCTGCTGCTTCTTTTCGTTTTCAGCCTCTTTTCTTTAGGTCATGCGTAGCTTTCTCTTATTTATTTTTTTGCGTTTTTCAGCTTTTTTTTTGTGTGTGTATATTAGGTAGCTTCTTTTTATAGGTTTAGGGTTTTAGGGCTTTTTTAGGTTAGGGGGTATGAGCCTAGGAATTATGGGCTTGAAAATTATGGGCTATGTAAAAAATTAGGCCTAAAAATGGGTTGCTCGAGCCCAAACTTTATTCTTTCGCTAAGAACGAGATTAAAAATACGGGCCCATTTATTAATTAATCCTACTATTCAAATAATTACTAAAATAAAACTAACCATTAAAACCAACCTATTTTTGGCATTTTCAAATATCATATTAAAATAAAAATACGATACTATTTTTATATATTTTTTTTAGGATATTTTTAAGATTAAAAATGACTACAAAACATTAATGAACCTATTTTTTTGATTTTTGTTTTCTTGTAATAAAATAAAGTAAAAGAGTCAAAATTATTTAAAATATCTATATTATGCCTAAATTAAATATTTTACGCTAATATATAAAAAATCTCGGGGAGGATCAAAAATCACATGTCTACAGCAACTACTCTCTAGAGGAATTATCACGATTGACTACATAAAGTCAAGTGATAATGCGTCGGATCCACTAACAAAAAGCCTAACTAGAGAGGTGTTGAGAAAATCATCGAGGGGAATAGGACTATGGCCGAGAACAAGTCATTGTGGCGGTAACTCTACCTAGAAGAATGGAGATCCCAAGATCTAGGTTCGAGGAGATCAAACAAAGTCATTAATGATGGTTCAACATTGTCAACTAAAATTTTGGTCCATTCTCGTGATGAGACAATGTTCACTACCAATGATAAAGCATTAATGCTTTTTAATGATTTCTAAATTTGATACGGGGTATATCAAATAGTGTATCTACGGGATAACACGTTTAGGAATCACCTATGTAAGTGTGAAGTGTTATCTACGGGTTTTTGATGGGTATATATATACAATTGCTCTTCTTGTAGCTCTTAAAGAGTTAAGAAGAAGGCAAGCCTCGCGCCGTCATCGTCGTCGCTCGCTCGGCTCGGCTCGGCTTTGGCTTCGAATTTGGATTTGGTCAAATGATTAATTGGTTAATTTTTGGACCAAATTTATTTGTTAATAGTAAATATTAACGTAATATTAGTAAATATACGGTTTTGCAAACGGAAAATTAATATTAAATCCAAATTATCCGTTTCCTCAACGTCCGGTTTCCATTTTTTGTAACGGAAAATTAAGTTCCCTTCCCGTCCGTTTTTCATTTTTGTAATGGAAGAATAAGGTTTGAATTCCTATTTTATTATTGCGTAAATAGCCATTTCCATTATGGCCGTTTTGCTTAAACGGTCATGATAGCCCTTCTGAAGAGTCACAACATATTGGCTATATATATCAGATCATTCTCTCAGATTTTCCATACGAATTTCTGAGTTCTCCTCCTTTCTTCTGCATTGTTTTAACTACTAAGCAACAGTAAGTGTGATTTGCTACTGATCTTTGTGTTTGCTAAAACACTGGGGTTTGAAGTACCGCTACACCAGTGTGTAATTCGTTCTATCCTAGGAGGAAATAATCCACAACCTTGAGTACTAGGAGGGGATTAAATTCCTTAAGGAAACACTGTGAATTCAGTGGACTCGGATTAAATTGTGTTTTTGTTTTTCATTTCTATTTATATGTTATTTTTATATTCTCCAGAATTATTTTACAAATACAGTATACTAACAGTTGGTTCGAAAGTTTATGGCTTCATATTTATTGTATCTAAATTATTTATGAATACTCTTGAGAAGTTATTTCCTTAATTTGCATACCAAACACCGAAAAATGAATAAGATTACTACTCCCTCCGTTCTTGTTTATGTGAACCTATTTCCTATTTGGTATGTTCCAAAAAGAATGACTCATTTCTAAATTTGAAAATAATTTAGCTAAACTTCCCATTCTATCCTTAATGAGAAGCTTTTATAGCCACACAACTTGTTTAAGACCACAAATTCCAAAAGCTTTTATTTTTTCTTAAACATCGTGCCTAGTCAAACAGGTTCACATAAATTGGAACTGAGGGAGTACTTGTTTTCCAAGAAAACATTTTCTTGGAAAACATTTTCTACGTAAAATATTTTTCGTTGTACCAAATACACCCCAAAACTCCACTAAATCATCCAAAAGCTGAGATTTAAGCTCCTTAAGATGTATCCAATCTATTCTAATAACACTCACTCATAAGGAAGCAAAAATTTGACTTTTTTTTTTGCTATAAATAGCTAATTGGCTAATAAAGATAATATTTAGTAATATTTTATGAATTGACCAATTTTTATAATAAACTACTTATAAATGGACATAACTGGCAGTTTCCCTTACCTTTTTCGTGAGTATTATGAATTTAGAATTTTTACAGTAACAAGTAATTAAAAATACGTAAAATCATAGTAAAAAAAAGTCATTTTATCTCAAAAAATAATAATGTCATATAAAATATCTCAAAAATAATACTGACATATAAAATGTACTACGACATGATGACGCTTCTGTAGTTACTCTATCGGCGCATTTCAGATACCTATCATTTCCAATTTCACTTCATCTCAACAATTAGCTTCATTTCTAACAATTCAAATTCCATGCAAGTACATTCACAACATGTTCAAAACCACAATTAGGGCATGTTTGGGGGTCGAAATATTTCGAGCCAATATTACTTAGAGAGAATGCGAGCTCAAATTCTGTAGGAACTAAACCCTATAAATTAAAAAGCCTACAGAACTCCTCAATTACCAGCCAGTGTTGTTTATCAATAGTTGCAGGTAGGGGTGGCAAATGAGGTCGGGTCGGATATGGGCCGGTCAAACACAGGTAATGCAAACACGGATAAATTATTCGACTCGACCCATATTTAATACATATAAAAATGGGTTAATCGGCGGATATATCCATGACTTCTTGAATATGATCACTTCCTAGTTTTCCAAACTTGAGGAACCCCCCATTTGAGGATTTAGTAAGGTAGAAGTTAAACTCATTAGTTATCCATTGATTATCTATTTTCTAAGTGGATAATATGATTTTTATCCATATTTGACACGTTTTTAAAAAGTTCATTATCCAACCCATTTTTCAATGGATAATATGGGTGGATAATTGTTTTCTTTTATCTATTTTGCCACTGCATGATTCTAAGTTGAATTTTCTTTTCCTTTTTTTGTATGTGCATATTCTAGTGCCATTGGGAACAAAGCTCAAGAATAGCTTCTATATTTGAGATTTCTAGGATCTTGATTTCATTGACTTCAATAGTTTCGTTCATGTTATAGAGGGAAATGCTGAAAAAAGTGGGTAATGAGGATTGTTTGGATTACTGTGTAGTATTTTTAGAAATAGAACAGTGAAAATTTTCAACTAAGCTGCTTTCACTTCTATATATTATGTATTATGGAGGCACCAACCTTCAGGTTTAGGGTATCAAGTTGCATATTTGTTTCCTAGGCTCAAATTTATTTACAAACTTGGCTATCTTAAGTTTATAATGGAGTCGTTTATAGATTTTTTACACCATCAAAAGTTGACCTCTAATAATAGGTAATTCCTCGTACCAACCTTGAAATGGTAACCTGAAAAATAGATAAGTGACCTATCACTTGTTAAATTGCATTGATGGTGTCATGTTTTTTGCACTGTGATTGTATATAACTTAAATTCTTTTTGCTTTTGCTTTTCATCCTCATTTTCTTCCTAAGAGAGCAAGTTGAGAGGGCACAAAAAGACAGGAGTGGGCTCCTATGAAGAATATTACCAAGCAAAATCTTAGATAGACCATAAGGCAATAAGGATATGAGTTCATTCTATTGCCAATGACTAAACAGGAGTCATTCTAGTGTACTCTAATAATCAGATACCAGATCATTCAAAAGTACAAAGATTAAGAAAGGTGAACTTGTACTCCTTTTTCCCTTCTTCTCCAACAAAGGGGAAAGGAAGAAAGCAAAAGAGAAGAAGAAAATATCATCTTATAACTAAGCTCAAATCTCATATTTGACTGTTTGAGTAATCAAGCAGTTTGTGTATAGAAACTAAAATTTTCAGAATAATAAGTGGACATTCAATCCCAACTCCCAAGTAATAGGGTGAAAAGGGGCAACCTATATTCAGACACAATAGATATCGATATGTAAAAGAGAAAATAGTCATTGGTTTTACAAGAATTGTCAGTCAAGATCTCATTCGAAAGAATGCAATACATACAAAAGAATCAAAATGACCTTGCAAACAATTCTTGTCTTTACAAGTCATTGGAATGTAGGATCCCATGACTCTAAAATGTGTTTCAACAGAGATCCTTCCAAAATCCATGAACCCTTCTCACCTTAGAGAAGGAAGGTGAAAAGAGCTTGAAAGATTGATTTTGCACTTAGGATTTTTGGCGGGTGAAAATCTCCCTTGCTTGTCGATAACAAACTGTTGATATGATCCCCTTGTCTTCCCTGGAAAACACGAATAAGTTGTATAAAATCCAAAGAATAAGTTTTAATACAGTTTTGTTGACTTCAGACACCGGTATTATAAATCTTTCTTTAACAATAAAGCTGAATATCTTGAAACTATACAACAAGTACTATAAATCACACATTATAGAACTTGAAAATGATTATCACATAAAAGGTTAGAGTTGGTGTGCAGAAAGATCATAATCGCTTTTGATCTATTAAAATTGGATCGTACAGACAAACAAGTTTGAGGGAGTTAGGGATGACATTGTCATAATTCTATGCTACCTTAGCAGCATCTTTTAGAGGACCCCAGCATTCTACACGATTGTACTTCTTCGAGCTAGAATGGAAATAGACTCGAACAATAGCATTCATTAGTTCTTCATGCTCCTTGAAGAAATCTGAATCCCCATAGAGCACAGCCTCAAGTACCTGGCAGTTCAGAAACGCAATCAATTATGATACTAATTAAGAGAGTAAGCAAACTGTAGACGAGATTAGAGGTAAAAACCAAATTAAAGTTCCACAGTGGAATGAAAAAGAAGTCCTTAAGCTCATCCAACTGGCAGCAATATACTAGAAGTAGTTGTACACTGGAACAGTTACAGTGTCAAAGGAAATTCCAAATAGTAAATTCAAGAGGAGGAAAATTTGAGAAATAGAAATACATAACTGGTAGAGGAGCAGTTTCTTTAGCTCATTAATTTAGTTGTTTGGATAACTTCATATAGGCAATATGAGCCTAACATCATTGTAATAACTTTCAGTTACGGCATTTGTTACATTACCTTGGACAGAGAGGGAACCCTCTGCTAAAGACTAAGGCATTACCAGAATACTTTTAATCTTGAAGTTGAGGTATCTGTCCGTCCCTATGTACACTTACCATGCAATATTCTGGAGTTAATATTTGATCCAGTAAAATAATCTTGGACAGGAGGTACATAACCTCCTCTTTATTTCGTCAGTGTCCTGAGCTATATTTTCTGAGCAGATATTATAAGTTTTATCAATGTGACTTGCAGGTTGCAACTTAATGCAGCTATATGCTAATCAAATTTCACATTTCTTGGAAAACGCTTTTCTAATCAAACTTTTCTTTCTTTTGTCCCGGTAAAAAGCATATAAAGCATTTATCGAGGGCTTTGGTCTCTAAGCACATAAAGGGGGGCACAAGTATTTTAAGAAATTACCAGTGGCAGTTCCTTGGAGAATATATGGTATCTGAACTCGGCAGCCAGCTCTTGTAAGGGATTTGGTCCACTGACATAACAGTGGATGTCAAGAAACAAATTGCCTTTCACTTCTGTCCATTCAGCAACCACATCATCCTTATTATACCACCCTTTCAACTGCCATCGAAAATGTGGCACAAGAATTGAAATCAAATTACAAAAATTTCAAAACAAAGTTCAAAACCAGACACAGCTTAAGGATAAGCACTTGCTCGTTCAGAAATGCAAAATGTCATACCTGATCGTATTGGATATTATTTGAGATGGTTAATGTGAGATTAGCAGTAAAATCACAATGGGAGAGGGTATATGTCCGTGGCACAATAGTGGAGTATGTATCAACTTCTTCTCCTTTTAACAAGACTTCCAACTTTGATGCTTCAAATCTTGCTGGAGGACCCAAGAGCCTAACAGCCTGGACGTCAGACCAAAAAAAAGTAATTATTTAAATTAAGAACTCAAAGTCAATATTTTGAGTTTTGCAACATAGTTGTCATGATTGATCATCCCCATTTGATAAGCCGAGGTTTATCAAGTTGAATGAAAAGTTTTTGATTCATTTTCACTATAGACAGACAACACTACAAAGATAAAGTGACATACATATAAAAGAAATTGATTCATCATCTGTAACATCTACTTCAGAAATGATCGTCTCAGTAGGCACACCCAAAATACAGAAAGTTTATGAGGAGAAGAAGGAAGATGAGACTGCCAAACATGCAGAGGAATGTAATAAATAATGTAATTGTGCATATGAATGTAATGAATAATGTAAAAGGATCTCCTATGTTTTTCAGTAATGAAGATATAGTTGTCAAGCCTTCTCTTTGCTTTTATGGTGGAACGGATGATTGGCCAATTTGGAGTATTGCTAATCAGGGTACTTTTACTGCAAATCTACTTGGCAAAACCTGAGGAGACGAAGGAATAACTCCTTCACAGCTTCTATGATTTGGCATAAGAAACTCCCATTCAAAATCTCTTTCTTTATGCTTAAAATGTTACAGAATAGGATTCCAACTGATGAGAATGTACAGAAGTTCTGTATGGTTCTCTAACTCAAGAGCCCTTACTCAAGAGGGCTTGATCAATTGGTGCGCTGGGATGAAAGAAAGTTCTTCGGTACTCCTCCAGGACGAACAGTTCTAAGTGCTCATGTTGTAATAATCACAAGGAAGAAACAGTCACTCACCTTTTCTCTGAAAGCCATATTGCAACTCATGTTTGGTCCTTTTTAGTAAGAGTGGTGGCATTACAGTCAGGCCTGGAAATACTCGACAACTACTCGTGTCATGTTGGTTATCTAAGGCAAAGAATGGAATTCATGCTGCTCTGCTCCAATTCCTACCTTCAATTATATGTTGGGAAATATGGAAAAGCAGGTGTTCTGCTAGATTTGAGAAGGTACACATGTCTGGTAAATTCATTATTATATAGGTATGGAGAACCATGACCATGCTCCTAGTCAGTCTATTTCCTAAAATGCAACTGCCTTTGGATGCTTGAATTGTGTAATGTAGTGGAGAAAGGCAAAACAAAGTATCAGCAGCAAAATGATAAGATGGATGAAACCTGACTCTGGATGGCTGAAGCTAAACACAGATGGTTGCCGTAAAGGAAATTCAGGAAGTGCTGGCGTAGGTGGTGTCATCAGAGACAACCTTAAATGCTTTATTTTTGCATATGCTGAAACCTATGGTAAATGTAGTAATAATATGGCTGAGGTTATAGCTTTGAAACATGGAACAAATTTCTGCACGATAGAGGTTTTCTCAATGTGAAGGTGGGAATCCGATCCCAAATTGATTATTGACATGATTATAGACCAGATTGTTCAACTCTCTAGCAAAGGTTTTCGTTTTTGTCCTTACTTTCAGAGAGTGAAACACAGTGGCTGATCAACTAGCTAATATGGGAGAATCAATAAGGGGTCAGATTATAATTGCTGATACCAGTTCTTTACCGGATACAGTGCAATCCTTATTGAAGCTGGATCAAGATGGCAGCCCAAATTTCAGATTTAAGCCAATGAAGAACCATTTTGTTATTAATGATGCTAATTCTACATAATTTTGTACATTGTATAGTGCTGCTAACGATAGGCATAGTATCCTGTAGTTTAGAGCTTAATTGTCAAATTGTTATGGAGGCAATCTTCCAACTTAGGCAGAGTTCTTGGCATTTGTTGTTCACAAGGATGATTTATGTCATTCTTCGCCATGTTCTGGAGGTTATGGTCTATGTCCGCCTCCGTGTACTAGTTCTTTTTGATAATATACGAGTCGGGGTCTATGCCTAATAAATAATTAAAAAGAACAGTGCAGCAACATTAAAACAAATTAACATAAAATACGATGAATTCATATCCATGAATACTCATATAACATTCTATAAATCGTAAAAAGTGAATCTACATAATTGAGCAAATTGTACAAGTTCCTCAGTAAAATATTCAATTCCCACTTCCAATAGGCAGAACACTACACAATCTACAGAATTTATCACACAAAGGGAAAAAATTCACATCAAGAAAACCGCACAATTATGACTTACAACATGTTCACCAAAATAAAAAAGAGACAAAGAAGAACCTGGAAGACAAGGGTATTGTAAGGGGGTTTCCTGTCACTAAAAGAAGAAATCTGCAGGACAGCAGGAGTTGTTGAATGCTTTACTTGACAATTATAAATGTAAAAACAATTTGATGAAGAAGGGAAATGGTCTCTGTTTGGAGAGGATGAAGAAAGTGCAGAATAGTAATGGTGACTGGCCATGGATTGCATGACAAACTCATCCTCTTTCCTTCTCTCTACTATATTCTATTCCCCTTAAACATTTCACAACCATATACTTTTCTCCTTCTCTTTGTTTCTTTGTGTTTCAAGAATGTGAAAATTGTGTTGACAGAGAGACTAGTGAGAGAAATGGAAGAGAGAAGGAGAATATGTGGATGCGGAAGGAGAATGTAACATTTCAGAGGTCCATACTTTTTACGAGGGCCCACAAAATCCATAATAATTAAATGGACCAATAGTTTATTTACATTTGTGTATAACTCTCATCCTCAACTCGAAAATACATAACCTCACAAACATCACAATTTTCATACATATTTTTTTTTCATTCAAATACATAAGTTTGGGGAATATAATTTAGGCGGAATGATTTTTTGGCTACTTAAACTTGTAGGGCATTTGAAAGTCGATACATGAACTTTAAATTTTTCCATTTGAACACTCGAACTCATTATTCTTTAACTAATAAACACATTTGACCATTGACCATGCCCATGTGGCGTCAGTTGGTCCTAGTCAGCCTGCTGCATGAGGAACACGACGCAGAGGAGTGTGAAAGCCCTATTCCCAACGCCCAACGATCCAAAATGGATTGTATTTAAGTGGGTTCTTATTCATTCCTTGTAAAATATATTATTCCTCCATTTTTCTGAAATATGAAGCTCTATTTATTTTTATTTTCTTTTCCCAGACCGTGAAAATGATACAAAGTCCTATATTTTATCATTGTGGAGTTGAAGCTAATTAGTTTTGCATCACTTGGAAGCCAACAAATCGAGGAAGAAGGTTTTATAGGTACTTAAATTATGGTCGAAACAATTCGTGTAATTTTTTTAGGTGGTTTGACCCACCTCTTCCAGATCACTACAAACAAGCGATTTTCAGGGTTGTTATCAAGAATTAGAGAGAGAGAGATCACAGCTTAGGAAGAGGGTGAATATCTCTGTAACTTTAGTTGTTGTATTAACACTAATCATTGTAATTTTCTTCTTAGTCTAGTTAGCAGTAATCATTGTAATTTTCGTCATAACCCTATGTACAATGATAATAACAAATTGTATAATGAATTTTTGTGGAGGAAAAGCAATGTTTGACATAAACAAGCAGACACATATAAACAATCAAGTTCGATCAGCCTTCTTGTTTACAAAATTAGCTACTGAAAGTTATCTCGTAGCATAAACACTTTAAACATTGTGCCAAAATAAAAGTCATACTTAAACATCCTTAGTTAACCTACAAATTAAGTTCTGCAACTAACAGACTTAAGCTATCACAAAAACAAACATTCAGCAGATCATTATGGTTTGAGAGGTTGATGTTTTGCTGAGATGGCTCAAATGGGGACATGGAGACTAGCTTGGTTGAGATGAGGAATGGACTTGAGATTGGCTAATGCTTACTTGAGTTTGTCTTCTCCTCAACTGTTGTTGAAGTTGCCTTTGTGTTATAGCATTTCTTCCTTGCCATCTTAGTCCAGGTGCACTATATCCAAGATCAATATTGATATACCCAACATCCACTATTTTTGTAGGGGCAAAAAGTACTCTATCTCTTGATCCACATTGCATAGAAAGTCAAATTAGTACCCAAAATACTAATACCTAAATAAAACTCTAAATCCAAATCACTTACCATTTCTATCATTGTCCCTGAATCACTAAAAAAGATACTAAATCCAGCAATTCTTGGTCTTCCTCGAAGTCAAGTAGCTCTTGGCCTTCCTCTAACACTAGATAGAATATTCTCAGAAGTCCTTGATCTCATACTTCCAGTATCCAAATATAGGATAAAGTACTATCTAATAATGTAAAAATAATGGTCCTAATACAACTTAATTAAAGTAAAAATGAATACTTACAGATGCACTTGCAACAGTTGATGGTTGAGTATTTCTAGTAGCAGCAGTTCCATATCCACTTGCAGCCTGAGATGGTTCAGTATTTGTGGTATCAGTAGTTCTAGATCCACTTATAACGGTTGATGGTTGAGTTGTTCTTTGAGCAGCCTGAATAGTCTGAGTATTTCTGGTACCAGCAATTCCAGAACCACTTGTAGCAGCTGATGGTTGAGTTGTTCCTTGAGTAGCATTAGCATTTCTGGTACTAGCAGTTCCAGATCCTTGTCCTTTCTGAAATTTCTGAAAAAAGAGTTATAGAAACAAACAAAATACAAGTCACAAACAGAAAATAAATGAATGCATTATCTAAACATTTACCACGATAGGACACCCCTTCTTATTATGACCTACTGTCTTACAATGAGAGCATGTCATTGGTGTCCCTTTCCTTGATCTCTTACCAAACTTCTTTTTAGGTTCATCCTGAGCTTTTCTTCTATTTTTCTTAGGTCTACCAAGCATCTTAGTAATTACAAGAGGCTCAACAGTGAGATTCAAAGTTGATGGATACATCTCCATATTGGTTACTGGTTGTATGTAACAACTGAAAACCTTCAAGTATGTTTCTTTCTTGTACTAGTGAACAACATAGTCAGCAAGCTCAAATTTCCTAAAAGATATTGCACATATTGCATGAGAGCATGGTATTCTTTTGAGCTGCCATGATCTACATGTGTTGCCCTAGCATTAACATCACTTCTTTGCCCATGTGGTGTTTCATTAAAGCCATATGATTGAACATTAGTGGGGTCCACATTTATACCACCAATACTCAATATTTCATCTAGGTCCAAATTAATATATGGTATATTAATTGTATGACATGGATACACATCAACAAAATCTCCATCCTTAAGGACTTTACACAAAGCTAATACATCGTTATCATATTTCAGAAATCGAAATTCTCCTTTTTTGTTAGTTTTTACATGCATATTTATCTACTATTAAGTACCACATATCCTTAGCCCAATCATTAGAATGAATTATATGTAATTCATCAATGTCAGCCTGAAGAATAACTGGCTAAATTTGCCCATTTATATACCTCATAAATGGGTTAGCCAATAACCACCCTAGATGATGAAACTGTAATTTTACATATACCGCCATTGAAACCTATAAAAAAAAAGGCCAAGTCAGATACACTTTAACCTTAAAAGCCATAATTTTATCATAGTGGGAGATAAAAATATTTTAATATGCAAAAAGCTCTAATTTGTTTTAACCCTAAATGCTAGATCAATTATGAAAAAGATAAAATCCCTAAAGTAAAGTTAAGATTCGACTATTTTTCCCAAAAATTCTAATTTAAAATATCAAATAAAAACAAATATTTTGTGCATGCAAACAAAAAATAGCTCTGACTACCACACATTATTTCATAAGAAATTAGATGGCAAATGAGAAAGCGACATCAAAAGAGACATCCCTAAAGTAAAGCTAAGATTCGATTGTTTTCCCCAAAAACCTTAATTTAAAATTCCAAATAATAAATAATTTGTGCATGCAGATGAAATATAGCTGACTATCTTACATTAATTCAAGAAAACATATGAGAAGAGAAAACGACATCAAAAGAGACAAACTAACCTTCAGATTTTATAATGTCACTAGAATCGAAAGCACAACCAAACGAAGCTTGATCAGAACGAGATTAACAGATAATAAACGAAAAGGCGAATAATGATGAGTGATTATGATCGATTTTGGAAGGGGTGACTGATTTTTCAGGCTATTACTAACCTAGGTTTAAGAGGGGAGGGTTTGGTTAGAGCGAGGTAAGAGGGAAAATGAGTGACTTTTGGTCGATCTATGGAATAAAAGAGGGGGGGGGGGACCCCGATCAACTGGGTTTTGTTTTCACGCCCTTGACATGTAACAAATCCATTGGTTATTTGTTAACTGGATGGACACGTCTGTGTATGTGTAATACACGCGCGTAGGGTCAATGGTCATATGTGTTTATTAGTTAAGGGAATAATGAGTTTGAGTGTTCAAATGAGAAAGTTTAAAATTCATCTATTCCCTTTTAAAAGCCCTACAAGTTTAACTGGTCAGGAAGCCATTTTCTATAATTTATAACTTTGTTATGAATATTCAAATCCTTTTAGAGATTTATTTCTAGCTTTGATATAAAATGGTGTTTTGCGAAAATGTATTCCCTCTTGGCTCATCCCATTTATATATGACATTCTTTCATTTAGATATTCAATTTTTTTCCCTTTGTTAAAAACTTTTCTGGCGTTAAATTTGAATTTTTTTAAAGTTTAAATATGTAAAAGTATGTATGCGAGTTTAAATAAGTAAATATAAATTTAAAAATCAAAGAAATTAACATCATAAAAACATAAATACAATTTAACACTAGAACCGTTCTTTTACAACCGTGTTTTTTTTCCTTAGAGTAAGAGTGATAGAGTTTTTGATCACGTCCAACTCGTTTAATAAAAGGATTAGCGGTCATTGTATCTCGCATAGAATTAACCTATTAACTATGACTTTATCGCAAGAATTCACGCAGTCAACTCTTAAAGTAGAAAATAATGATTTCTTGATTGTGTTACGCAGTAGTGGCAAGTAATAAAATTCTCACGAAATAAACTTAAACTTCTGAACAAGATTATGGAAGCCTAGGGTTGTGATTTCTCCAAATGTAGAAGTCCCTTCTGCTACGTTAACTATAATTTCGCGTAAATTTTCTATTGATCATGGGTACTTCACTCATTAAAATTCTCTCTCGAGTAACTACAATAATTTACTAAAGTACTCTCTCAAATTACGCTAGTTGCACTTTTTTGCCACGTCAAGGTTTTATTATTTTTAAACCCACATTTAAATCCTCCGTATTTAATTTCTCATATACTTTAGAAGCGATGTTATTCAACAATCAACTAAATATGCACTCTTTCTCACGTAATACATGAGCACAGTCAATCAAGGGCCCTTCAATCAACAAAGATAATCACGTAGTTGAACAAATAGAGAAAATCCAATGACAGAAATATAGTAAGCGTAACGGATCATCCTCCAGTGGTCTCATATGCCTATTAAAATTTGAAAATAACAAAATGATCTTACAAAATATCTTATGTTATTTTAACTGATCTCGCGTAAAAAAGAATCATATAACAAAAATAACTTTCGCAATGAACTACAACCAGACCTCCCACATAACTACCAGATTACATCAATTGAATATTCAATAATTAGAATCACTTTCACAATAAAACGAAAGTAAAATGTTATAATGATGGGTCTTTTGTGTAGAGGACTTCTTGAAAACAACAGAATATACAGTCTCATTTCACGTTTGGGCT
Organism: Nicotiana tabacum; assembly: GCF_000715075.1. Lineage (NCBI taxonomy): Eukaryota > Viridiplantae > Streptophyta > Magnoliopsida > Solanales > Solanaceae > Nicotiana > Nicotiana tabacum. The sequence continues at coordinate 75,473,966 of NC_134095.1, read as the reverse complement.
TGCTGGATGTTGTTGATTGAAATGCTTGGTGTTGGACCTCTTTATTCTTCTTTAATGAAAATCATTTACTTCTTTTCAGTTTTCTTTTTTCATCGGAAAAAAAAATCAGAAATAGCCAGATCTATAACTGTAATTGAAAAAGTGATAGAAATTTAGCGGTCACTTTTTCATGTAAAGATAAAATCTGAACAAAATCATCCTTAAAAATTCGGAAAAATTCCAGCATAATGTACTGAAGCTCGAATTGTTTACATATGAGATTCCATCATAGTATGCAGGAATTTCGTGGCTATTTTTCAATAACTTTGCAAACGCTGATTATTATTCAATTACCGATCCGAAAGCTGGCTAGCCAGTTCTATTTTCATTTTTTCGTCAAGTAGTAATAAGGAAAGCATCATACAAATATGAAATAAAAACATAATTTTTCGATAAAATTTGACCCCAAGTCCCGGGAGCTATTGGTCTAACTAAACCACCATCTTTAACTATTACATCGAGATTCCATTAGCTATGGACAAAAAGGAGAAAAAGAAAGATCCCGTTAGCTGTTTATTTTCAGACTATTTAAGTTAATCCACATGGTTCCCACAATTTGGCGAAAGTTCGCAATCTCGAATAGCCTTTAACCTCCAATTTTAAGTTTCACTGCGTTAGCAATCCAATCTTTGAAGCAGATTAATTCAAGAGCATTTGTCCACTTTGTTAATACTTTTTTCAAATCTAGATATGTCTTCTTCTTCCATTTGAACTTTTAGTTCTTTGTCCTTATTTAAAGGTCTTTGAATTTTTAATGTTAAATTTATAATTTTAGCCAGCCAACATAAAGAATGTTAATTCAAATGGTTAAGAATTGAAATTTATCACTATAATACTTTCACACTGCGGTAGAGCCAAGAATTCATATAAGAATATTCAAGAATACATCTAGGACTTGAATATGTGACCTAAGACAATTTTTGAACCCTTTACAATCACACTAGCATAAGAGAGGGAATCCGTATAACAAATATATATAGAAAGAATAAAGAAGGGGAGGAACAAAACAAGAGAAAGCTTTTACTGAATGAAAAAAATACAGCAACTAAATTCTGGAGAAAGCAATGCCTATTTGCTATATATGAAGATAGATCACCAAACCACACCAAAGGATGTGGTGCAGTGGATGGGACTGCTCCTCCCTTAACCAGAGGTCTCGGGTTCGAGCCCTGGGTATGGAAAAATCCTTGGTAGGGAGCGCTTCCCCCCGAATGGGACCCTACGCGGTGCGAATCCGGATATAGTCGAGCTCCAATGCGTGTACAGAATACCGGGTGAAAAACCAAAAAAAAAGATAGATTACCAATACCGATATAGCTCCTACAGTATATGTACCCGCGCGATGCGTGGATTAGTTCAAAGGGAAAATGAGAGGAGAGAGATAATAAAAAAAGATGTATATTGCAGAGAAAATTTAGCGACTGTATTCAAAAGAATTAAGCCCAAAAAACAAATAATATATGCAACTTTTGCCCTAAAATAAAGCAAATTGACCAAAAAAAAAATCAAGAAAAATCCAATTATTTATTGAAATATGATAGGTGATATTTAAAATTTCTCATCAAATAGCACATTGTAGTGGTTATGAAGCTTTAGCTATATGACAGACCATGGGTGAATCTTTTTAAGGCAAAGCAGCTTGCGATTTTTGCCCGTAAGAGTATTTTGGAAGGTTATGCATTATTTTGTATAACTTATAAATTCCAATATTTTATGATTGATATTAGTACAAAATAATTTTACATTATGAAGAGATTTGTTCTTCATACAGTAGTACCAACTACCAACTATCAATGAATTCCTTTAAGCATAGAGCTTAGACATCATATTGTTTCAAAATTACACACCTGGAAGGGGTGTGAACTTTTTTTAGCCCATAAAAAAGTAAGATAGAATGTTGGGAAGTCAATGCTTATGCCATATTACCCCTTGATAAAATATAACATACAAAAGACGGTACATAATAGTTGTACATGATTAAATACAACTATACATGAGGCCTGCAAAAACATTTGCTTCCTTATCAACATCTGTTGCCAAACAAAATATCACAAAAAATCCTAAGGGAAGAATAAAGAACAAAATTAAGCTTTAATTTGTAACAATTTATAACCACCAAATAAATCCTATTCTACTTCTAAGAGACTCATAATAGAAAATAAAGTTCCTGAACGTATTCATCTAAACGTTTATCTCAAACTGTCAAATATGCTTCATGGAGGATAAATTATGACTGAGAAATAGTGATGGAAAAAGTTCATCGAGGCTTGGTGACATTTTTATATTTTTGACTTCCTCTGAATTGGAATCAAAGTAAATGGAGAAGTATCCACCATTCCTATAAATTGCACCATTTCGAAACATTTCTCTATCATAGCCATAAAAGGGTATAGAGGAATAACAATAGAATCTTCATGACATATTCCTTGTCAAACAGTCCAACCAAACAGAGTTCAACTTTCAACGGCAATAAAATTGCAGCAACAGAGAAGGTACACTAACTTCCTTAATTAATTCAATCATGGATATGTTTGTAATAGCAAGTGAAGGGCGATAAAGGTTGAATGATAATTAAGTATAAAAGTTCGATTAGTTCAAATAACTAATACGTTGCATAAATATATCGCTAACAGAAATAGTCAAGTAATTAAATATTAAAGTACATATTCTTTAATAATAATCACGATCAAAGAGTAATATTAAAGTACATATTCTTAAATAAGAACCTGGATCAATACTTACATTCTTTCGCTTCAATTCAGAACTTGCCCAAATAATAGAAGTACTTCCTTCCAAAACCTACTTGACTAAGGAAATCTATAATCGGATAGGTAAAGTCATTTCAGTACAGACAATCATGGACTTTTTTCCTTTTTAACCACTTTGCGAACCTTTGTTGCTCGAGAGCTGACAACTCGGATCGTCATCTAGTTCTATTGATGATGCCTTATTTGCGGATCTTGTCCTCTTGTCATACGTCTTCAATGAAGACATCATGTCATTATTGTCTATACTTTCCTATAGGAATAAACAAAATGAACATTCATATGCTTAATTTGTTAAAAAAAATAAAAATAATCATATCCATGCATATACAGTCGTTTAGCCATTATTTTTATATTTAAGCAGAACAAATTAAGCTCAAATAATGACTTTCTTTGTTATACTATGATGAGAGAGAAAAGTGAAGCAATTGCAAAACAAATTTATAGTTTTATCAAAAAGTTCCATGCAAGTGAATAAAGTATTTCATGATTTACGCATAAATACAATCTTGTGATACAAATATTAATGCAGTTTATCAAAAATTTTAACAGCATATACGTTTACTTACTACTGAATATAAACCCTTGAATTCTAAGAATTGAGTTCTTTAGTGAATACTTCAAAGAATCCGTGTTCGTCCAGTAAACTAACTCCTAAAATCACTCTACTAGTACACCACTATTTACTCCTAACTCCCAGGCCACTGTCTAAGGTGATCAAACCTCACTTGAATGGTTATTTTGACCTAGTAAGTGCAGTAACCAGTACTGCCTAATGCAAGGCAATAAGTTGCACTAATTTGTTACACTCCCCCTTCGTGCAAGCTTACGATTAACGACTCCTAGAGCATCTCGAAAGTATTGAAACTTGGGCTTCACCAAAGCTTTAGTGAATATATCAGCTACTTGAGCATTGGTGCGAAAACTTGTGAGTTCCATCTCTTCACTTAAGACTTTCTCATGAATAAAATGATGGCAGACCTCGATATGCTTCGTTCGGGCATGGAAAACTGGATTCGATGCAAGTTTGATCGCACTTTCGTTGTCAAACTTGATTTTCACAGCATGGTCTACTTCATGGAACATGTCTCTGATCAACCTCTTCAACCAAATGTGCAGCCATGGTTGCTGCAATATATTCAGCTTCGGTGCTAGACAGAGCAACAATATCCTGTTTCTTGCTACACTAAGAAACTACTGCTAAACCAGTGTTAAAACAGTAACCTGAAGTTTAGTGACGAACATTTGTATCTCCTGCCCAATTTGCATCAGTAAATCCACTCAATAAAAATCATCACATCTCTTATACCAAAGCCCAAGAGGCCAAGACTAAGAGATCCTTTCACAAAGCGCATAATCCTTTTTGCAGCATCTAAATGACAAGTTATGAGATTATGCATAAATTGAGAAACGACACTAATTGAGTAAGAAATTTCTGGCCTTGTGATGGTCAGATAAATTAAGCTTCCAACAAGTTGTCGAAACTTCCTCGCATCCTTCAAAGACTTCCCTTCATCTTTCTTTGACTTGAGATTTGGCTCCATTGGAGTAGCCTTTGCTTTTGACTCCCCCATGCCAAAACGCTCCAAGAGACTCTCTGCATAGCCTTTTTTAGAAACAAAATAACCTTGATCTGATTTTTCCACTTCTAGACCAAGAAAACACCTAATCTCCCTCAAATTTTTCATCTCAAAACGAACATACAAGTCATTCCTCAAAGTAGAAATTTCTGATTTATTTTCTCCAGTTATTATCACATCATCAACATAAAATAATATCAGGAGATGCATATTTGATTCTAAGTTTACAAATAAACTAGAATCCGAATCAGAAACTCTAAAATCACAAAAGATTTAAGTATTGAGCAACTTTACCATACCAAGCTCGTGGTGCTTGCTTTAGGCCATAGAGCGCTTTCTTCAAATGGAAAACATGATTTGGATCATAGAGACAAAGCCATGAGGTTTCTCCATAAAGACTTCTCGATCCAACTCTCCCTATAAAAATGCATTTTTTACGTCAAGCTGCCACAATTTCCAATGTTTGAAAGCAACAAGCGAAATAAGGGACCTGACAGTTACCATTTTCGCCACCGGGCTAAACGTCTCCTCATAATCCAGTCGATAATTTTGATAAAATCCACGAGCAACTAGATGAGCTTTATACCTGTTAATAGTACCATCTGAATTTTTCTTCAAGCGAAAAACCCATTTGCAGGTGAACGGCTCACACTTTTCTGGTTTGGCTACCAATTCCCATGTTTCATTTTTGTCTAAGGCGTCAATCTCTTCTTGCATTGCTCTTTCCCAATGTGGAAAGCTCTTTGCTTCTTCATAACTTAATGGCTCCTCAGTACTTAATGCTCCTGTGAAGAAACATGAAGTCACAAAGTGATTGTTAAGTTCTACCTTATAATCTTTGAGATAGCCTGGCCGCTTTTTCTCTCTTGTTGACGTTCTGACTGCTTCTTGTTCACCATCTTCTTCTCTTGAAATGTTTTGATATGGGCATTCATTTTCTGCCTCTGGAAGAAGTCATGTGACATGTATTCTCCACCATTGTTGCTCCGAAGACATTTTATCTTTTCTTCGAACTCTTTTTCTACAGCAGCTTTTGTACTCCACAAACTTAGACAATACTTCACTTTTCTCTTTCAAAAATTTCACCCAACTGAACCTTGAGTGATCATCCACCAACACCATAACATAGCGATGCCCACTATAGCTTGGTGTTCTCATTGGTCCCATCAAGTCTGTATGAACGAATTCAAACAATGTGGATCTCCGATTTGACGATATTTTGAAAGGAAGACGTTGAGATTTGCCATATTGGCAGCCTTGACAAATCACATCCTCACGCACATTCTTCAAAGTTGGCTAGCCATCTATCAACTTCTTAGAAGGAATCTGCTGCAATATTTGATAGCCTACATGACCCAACCGAGCATGCCAAATTGCGACATTATCTTTTTGGCTTGTTTTCTTTATATAGGCTTCAGCTGCTGACAAAACAAATAAAGAACATTTCTTCTCACCAGTAAAAATAATATCAGCAGAAAATAATAGTATTATTTTCATATATTGTCAAGCGCCTTCACATCATTAGGTCCAAACAAGACATATTTTCCAGAATCAGTAATTTGAGGAACTGAAAACTAGATTTTTTGTCAAACCTGGAACATGATAAACATCATGCAACTTGATACTTTTAGATTTACCAGCAACATCAATTGTCACAACACCTTCTGCTATTGTTGTTTTTGGTATAATTGACAAAAGCTTGCGCTGGCTTTTGAGTGCGGGTCAGAAACGGGTCAAGAACCATTGGGTTCAGCGCACGGCCGGTGATATTTTATGGGTTCCTTTTTAACTGGAGCTAGCTTCGTTTGGAGTCTTGATTATATGGTGGACTAAAATTTCTTGCCTTCACCCACTTTTCATCATTTGTGAACACTTTCAAACGTGAAGCATATTATGCCGATGTCTTTAAACAACGAAAAAAATAAGAGGAGAATGGGTTATTAATTTTGATTTGAATTGTCATTTCCCTCTATACAAATATTTGCTTTTAAAAATTCCAATTATCTAGAAATACAAGCAGTTTATGCATTTCTTTTATGATGTGCTTCTCATTTTCAAGTTCTAGCAAAGTAAACTGTTTGCTTATTGGATTAGAATAAAATTTTAACATAAGAGGAAAAAATACTGTTTTCATGGTCAGAGATTATTTATCTACAATATATTAAAAGTAGAAACCTTTTTTACTAAAAGTTAAATTACATTATTACCCTTATTTTAGTAAATTTAGATGAAATTACCCTTTAGTTAAATTTAAAAAAAAAAAAACCTTCACCTACGCGCAATCGCAATTCGCACCCTTTCCTCGGCGACAGACGCCTATTCCAAAATACTTTCATCTAACCATCATCTTCTCAAGCAGTTGCACAACTACTTTCTCTCAATCTTACTTTTTCTCCATTAAAATAACATGTGTGGAATCTGATCTCTACTTCACCAAATTGCCATATTTTTCAATTATTTTTTTCCTATTTGATTTTTCCTAATCTCTTTCTTTATCAGATTTTTAGGGCTATTACTGTTTCATCTTCCCAGCCCTAAATCCTAGCCGATATTGATATCTGGCATAGTTAATTTGTAAGTTCCTTGCTTTTGTTTTCTAAGTTCCTTGATTTTGTTTTTTCATTGATTTTATTTTAATTTTACCTTAAATGGTTTCTAAATCGCTGTTTACAATTGTTCAACTGAGATATATTCTTTGAATTAGTTAGAATTTGGAGATGACATGCATTAATTGAATTTCAATTTTCATTGCTTGATTAGAGTTTACTTGAAATTGCTTTTTCTGCGTTACTTTCTAAAGTTTCTATGTAACCTTTGTTTACTGTTATTGTTGCGGAAGCCAAATGTATATAGTGTGAATGAGACACAACTACTATACTAAAAATTATGGCACCACTAAATAATAAATAAGACAATAATACAACAATAAAAGGAACACCAGAATTTACGAGGTTTGGCCAATTTTGCCTACTTCCTCGGACACAACCAATATTTTATTCCACTCCAAAAATACAAGTGAAATAATACTAAAGAGAGAAGATACAAATGCCTTAAGAAGATAAGAAGGCAAATGAGAGGTGTGTTTAAATCCTAAACATTAGGACTTCTTTTATTGGGTGAAATACCAACCAAAATTGGTACTTCACCGATGCGGGACTTTGGCACTCAATAAATCTCCACCTTGGCAAAATTTCACATCTTCAATTTTCTCTCAATAACAAATTTTGGTTGTGTCTTCATCTTCAATCTTCAGTGTTCAACTATGTTGATCAAATCCAAACAATGTTGAAACTTGACTGCAGTCACCACCTTTGTCAACATATCAGCAGGATTCTCCGTAGTATGAATTTTCTTCATCGTGACTCCACCTTCTTCTATGATTTCTCATACGAAATGATACCGAACATCAATGTGCTTCGTCCTTGCATAATAAACTTGGTTCTTCGCTAATTGAATAACACTTTGACTATCACAAAAAAAAATATGATACTTTTTTGTTCAACACCAAGCTCTTTTAGCAACCCTTGAAGCCAAATTGCCTCATTCACAGCCTCTGTAATAGCCATGTACTCTGCCTCTGTTGTAGACAAAGCAACTGTTGACTGCAAAGTAGACTTCCAACTAACTGGTGCCTTTGCAAAAGTAAACACATAACCAGTAGTTGATCTTCGTTTGTCCAGATCACCTGCAAAATCTGAGTCACAATATCCAACTACAGACTGATTGCCTTCCTGCTCAAAAACTAACCCAACATCTACAACATTATGAATATACCGTAAAATTCACTTCACGGCTTGCCAATGCTCCTTTCCTGGATTATGCATATATCTGCTAATAACTCCAACAGCTTGTGAAATGTCAGGTCTCGTACAAACCATTGCATACATCAAGCTACCAACAACATTTGCGTATGGTACCTTTGACATATACTCTTGTTCAGCTTCATCTTTTGGCGATATAGTAGTACTTAGCTTAAAATGGGGAGCAAGTGCAGTACTAACTGGCTTAATCTTTTCATCTATGCCAAAACATTGTAGTACTCTTTACAAATATTCTTTCTGAGATAAACAGAGTTTCTTTGAACGTCTATCTCTTATTATCTCCATGCCAATAATTTTCTTTGCCTCACTCAGATCCTTTATCTCGAACTCCTTCTTCCGTTGAATCTTCAACTTATCAATTTCTTCTGAATTCTTGGAAGCTATCAACATATCATCAACATATAGGAGAAGATATATAAAAGAACCATCTTTAAGCTTTTGCAAATACACACAATGATCGTACTTGCTTCTCTTGTACCCTTGCCGCAACATAAACTTGTCAAATCGTTTGTACCATTGTCTAGAAGATAGTTTCAATCTGTACAACAATTTTTCAAGTTTGCACACCATATTTTCCTTTCCAACAACTTTGAATCCTTCTGGATGAGTCATGTAGATTTCCTCCTCCAAGTTTCCATGTAAAAACGCAGTTTTTACATCCATCTGAACTAGTTCCAAATCCAATTGTGCTACCAAAGCCAACATAATTCTAATGGAGGAATGTTTTACAACTGGAGAAAATACTTCATTGTAATCAATTCCCTCCTTTTGAGCATATCCTTTAGCCACCAATCTTGCTTTGTAGCGAACATCTTATTGGTTAGGAAATCCTTCTTTCTTTGCATATACCCATTTGCACCCAATTGTTTTCTTTCCCTTTGGGAGATTGGCCAATCTCCATGTATAATTCTGATAAAGGGACTGTATTTCATCATTCATGACAATCCTCTACTTATCTTCTTCTGAACTTTAGACTGCATCTTTATAAGTGGTAGGAACATCATCAGCTACAATTGAGGCGGCACAAGCAACCATCTCTATAAGACGAACAGGTTTTGTTATTGTCCTTTTTGGCCTGCTAGTTGCTATTGATTCAAGTTGTTGTTGAGGTTCCTGAGTTGGAATCTCCCTCTCTCTGGCTCTTCTTCCAGAGGATAATCTTCATTTGTTTCCTCCTCTGCTTCTTGTGTAGGAAAAATAAATTTTCCCTCAAACTCCACCTGCTTAGAAGCACCCTCATTTTGTTTGGTATCTTCTGTTACATTATTTACCATAGTAGATTCATCAAAGGTAACATCCTTGCTGAATATTACTTTCTTTGTCATAGGACACCATAAGCGGTATCCTTTGACTCCAGAAGTAATCCCCATAAAAATAGCCTTCTTTGCCATTGGATCCAATTTTAATCTGTCACATGATAATATGCAGTTGAGCCAAATACGTGCAAAGAGTCATAATCTGCAACAGGCTTTCCATACCATTTTTAAAATGGTGTCTTGCCCTTAATAACAGCAGATGGTAGACGATTAATGAGGTGGCATGCATATATAACTGCCTCAGCCCAAAATTCTTTGCCCAAGCCAGCATTGGACAACATACACCGTACCTTCTCCAGCAAGGTCCGGTTCATATGTTCTGCCACTCCATTCTGTTGTGGTGTATATATGACAGTGAAGTGTCGGACGATGCCTTCATTTTCACAGACATTATTAAAATGAATATTTTTGTATTCACCTCCATTGCCTGTGCGAATACACTTGATCCTCCTGCCTATTTGATTCTCCACCATCATTTTCCATTTGAGAAAAATTCCCAACACTTCATCTTTGCTCTTCATTGTATACACCCACACTCTTCGGGAATATCATCAACAAAGGTTACAAAATAGTGCTTCCCACCCAATGAAGGTGTTTTGGAAGGACCCCAAACATCAGAGTGTACATAATCCAAAATACCTTCAGTATTATGGATCGGTGTACCAAATTTAACCCTTGTCTGTTTCCCTTTGACACAATGCTCGCAAAACTCCAAGTTGCAAGCCTTTACTCCTTTTAACAATCGTTGATCTGATAAAGTTTTCAAGGATTTTCCTCCAGCATGTCCCAAGCGCATATGCCATAGCCTAGTTGTTTCTGCCTCTTTTTCGTCACTGGATGTTACTGTCGCTGTCTCAATAACTGTACTATCGCGATAACGGTACATGTTATTGTTCTTCCGATTGGCCTTTATTACCACTAGTGCACCGGAGCATATTCTCATCACTCCATTTTCTGTAATGATTTTGAACCCTTTTGACTCTAGGACTCCCACAGAGATGAGATTTTTCTTCAAAGTCGGTACATATCGAACATCTGTTAATGTTCTGATCATTCCATCATGGTTCCTTAATCGTATTGAACCAATGCCATATAAGGTAAGATGACTGTTATCCGCTGTGTGGACGACTCCATATTCTCCTTTTTGAAAATCCATGAACCAGTTCCTGTTGGGACACATATGATAGCTACAAGCCGAGTCCATCAACCATATGTCTGATAATGTTGATGGCTCTGTTGTAACTAATGAGAAGTCTGAATCATCACCATCAGCTACATTTGAATCTATAATGGCCTTTCCATTGTTATGATTGACCTTATTCTTCAACTTCGGACAGTCTTTCTTCCAGTGCCCCTTTTCTCGACAAAAAGCACATTCATCTTTGCTGGGTCTAGATCTTGACTTGGATCTTTTTTTCTTTGTCCTCGTTTGATTTTGAGGACGACCCCTCATAACCAGTGCTTCTCCTTCTCCGCCCTTCTGTTTTTCTCCCTTTCTTTGTTCATAGCTGTACAAAACCGAACAAACTTCTCTGAGAGAAATTTCGTCATTTCCATGGAGTAGAGTAGTTTTAAGGTGCTCGTACTCATCAGGAAGTGACCCCAACAACATCAAGGCCAAGTCACCATCATCAAAAGTTGCATCTATATTTTGCAAATCTATGACCAACTTATTGAAACTGGTGATATGTTCATTCATCGTGGTACCAGGAACATAGATGAAGCGAAACAGTCTCTTCTTCATGTATAATTTATTTTGACTGTTTTTCTTCAAAAATTTATCCTCCAGTGCTTTCCATAATTTACTTGCAAAAGTTTTCTTTGTGTATGGATATTTCTGCTCTCTAGCAAGGTAGGATCGAATGGTACCGCAAGCAACACGATTGATAATTCTCCAATCTTCTTCTCCAATAACATCTGCTCTCTTTTCTTCAATAGCAATATCTAGCCCTTGTTGAAAAAGGACATCTAGAACCTCGCCTTGCCACATCCCAAAATGTCCTGACCCGTCAAAAATTTCTACCGCAAATTTTGCATTTGACACAATTCTTGTCATAAGCGAAGATGCCAATGATGACGTATTATTGACACTTGATGTATATTCTTCTTGTTTATTGTCTTCCATCTTTGATATAAATATTATTTAATAGCTGACGACACAAATCAAGATTATTTCCTTTTTGGTGTGGAAGATCAGACTAAGATGCAACCACAGAGCATATTCAAACAGAACCTTGACTCAGTTACCAAGATAAATCTTTTCTGATGTGGAAGATCAGACTATGTTTCAACCACAAAGCATACTTAGACAGTACCTTGGCTCTGATACCAATGGTTGCGGAAGCCAAATGTATATAGTGTGAATGAGTCACAACTACTATACCAAAAATTATGACAGTCACTAAATAATAAATAAGACAATAATACAACAATAAAAGGAACACCAGAATTTACGAGGATCGACCAATTTTGCCTATTTCCTTGGACACAACCAATATTTTATTCAACTCCAAAAATACAAGTGAAATAATACTAAAGAGAGAAGATACAAATGCCTTAAGAAGATAAGAAGGCAAATGAGAGGTATGTTTAAATCCTAAACATTAGGCCTTCTTTTATAGGATGAAGTACCAACCAAAATTGGTACTTCACCAATGTGGGACTTTGGCACTCAACAATTATTGCTTCAATATGTAAATATAAACTCCTACAAAAATTGCTTCATACCCTCCACAATCCCTTCTTTTAATTATGATTTAAATGGTTAGCATGGTAAAACTGAATCAAGGAAACATAATTTATGGTATGTTTATGGAGAAGAAAGGGTTAACATTCCTTAGCGATGAATATGAAAAATTTCAAAAGAATTCATATATTTTGTGAACAAGCTATGGACCATTTTTTATTATTTGCTACCAGGGTCTAAGCGAACCAAATGCTTCATAAGTTGTCATGTTCCTCTCAAATGAAAAAGAACACAAACAAATTATACAAGGGAAGAAGGCAAAACATTGAGGAATAGTCAATGGTAATAGGTTTTAGACTGATGAAAGTTGCAAAAAATACTAGAGCCTCACATCATGAATACCTTACTTCCGGCCGTTTCTAATGGAAATACTAATCACACACCTTAGTTCCTACACTACCTTTGTACAATGTATCTCTATTAAATTATTCTACAATGGTTAAATCAGTAATATTTATCTCAAATTTCCATGTACTCTTGGCTTAGATGTATGTAAAATGCATATATTAAATTAAACAAATTTTTACCCAAGTTATATTCTTATTATATCATTGTATTATAAATTGTTGTAATAATCTTTCTGTTGCTACTATTGTGAATCTTTGTGCGACCATGTTATGTAGAAGAGAGTAGACCGGAGTAGGAGAAGAGAGTTTATAGTTACAAATGAAAGGTAAGTTAAATTATGCAAGGTTTAATAAAAAAATGATCATTTCATGTATTATATAGATAATGAAATGCAACTAATATAATTTTTAATTTAAATTATAAATTTGATCTTATAACAGTTACTTTATGGGGAGATTTTTCTGAAAATGACTTAAATTCTTGAAAAGATAAAATACGATAAACCAATCCTTGGCTTTTGTGATGCTGGAGTCTCATTTTACAAAAGTATGCACCAACAACTGTTTGTATTTATATTTATCAGACTTTATACACTGAAACTATGCTAAATATATACCCACTTCTTTAACTAGGGAATTTTGGAATATTAACTATTCCTATCAGTAGTGTGCTAATTAATCCAACAATTCAAAAGGCAATAGAAGTCCGAAATTGGTACCGTATATATTTTTCGAATATAATAAAATCTTATTTATGATTAGTAGCCATGTATATTGTTGGTGAAATATTTATTTTCTTGTTTGTTTTGAGTTTCACAAAGTTTCCATCTTCTATATTCTGCTTTTGTTTTCTCCAGTCTGTTTGGAAAAAATTTAATTTCTCTGTATCGTTTTATTCTATCCATATTCGTATCCAAACTTTAGCTACAATGCAATGCACACTATTTGTTTGATAAGACATACGGACTATTTAGTTAGAGTTGACGAAGTCTGAGTCTGTTCCTGAAAATAAAAATTTGCACAGTCAAATTCCACTTTCAACATCAGTTTAGAGCAGATAAATTCAATTAATAAATGGTGTCGATTTGAACTAACCAAAAAACAAAATTGAGCCTAAGCAGAATCAAGCGTGAGTGCTTGCCTTGGCTGCTCATTAGATTCTTTAAAAATCCAAATTTGGGTCTTAGCCTTTTTCTTTTTGACTGTCATTTCTGTTGATGCTAGTTTCCAGCCAAAACGATTCAAGACATGTCGTTTATGTTTGTGTGTGTTTTTTCTTATTTTAACCTTATTTGACAAAAGAACATGCAAAGCAAGGAATATCCCATCTTTCACATGAATCACAAGTACATTTTTATCCCCTTTCCAGTTTGTTACGAGAGTGAACTTTACTTTCTTGGTTCGTTTCATATGTTGCGACAATGTCATGCCCATGAGACCACCACTCAGTTACAATCGTGAAGATGTCTACATCTTTCTTTCTATTGTTCTGATTACAGTTAAATTTTTCAATATTTATAGAAATAATGAATCATTTAGCTAAACATATAAAAACATTCATTGATTTATACCTATAATATGTATTATTGTAATGCCTTTAGTGATTGAATAATTGTCTTTATATGTAAATACAGATTAGTTAATCTATAAAAATGGATACAGTTAAAAGTATTAGTAAAAGTATGTATTCAGACGAATAATTCAATTGACGACCATCCTCAGTGATCACTCACAAAGTTTTTATTATATTCTTTCATGTAAACTTACATACTAATAACTTTATTTTAATATTAATTTACAATAATGTGTACTAATGAGCTCGATATACACGTGCAACGCATGTGCCGAGAAGCTAGTTAACTATTTAAATAGGAAAGAAATTATTGAAACCATTAATTTAATTTTATTATTCCTTGTTCAAATTATTTTGACAAGTGATAAACCAATTGTATAAGTGCAAAGAACAAATATAGTTTCCTTTTGATAAATCTCATTACATGTGAAACAACATAATTCAAGATGAAACACATTATACTTGTGAAACTTACAGCTGCAAATATTAAGACAAAAGATAAAAAGGAATTGTGCAATTCTTGTCTTCCCCCCCCCCCCCCCGAAAGCCAGCAACAATTAACACTCTATTTCTGAAGGAATACTCAATGTTAGCTTCAAGTTTCACGTATTAATTTTGATGATAACAAATCAAAATAATTATTAATCAAAGAATATTTACTTGTGGTAATCTTATTCTTGTACAGGAAAAAAAAATGCTGGTAAAGATCCAAACAAATATGGAAATTTATCAAGGAAGATTATTTTCAGAGATTTAATCTAGAAGGAATAATATTCGAAAGTGAAATTTCAAATATTGAATGACTTACTACAATATCAGAAGAAGAATCTATGTGTAACGACCCGGCCGGTCGTTTTTAGAATTTATGCCCCGATCCCCTATTAAATGCTTTCTCCGTATTTATTTCTGCTATTCTGGTTGGTCGGGATGTTCGGTTTTGAGTATCGGAGAGTTTTGGGACACTTAGTCTCTAAATGAGAGCTTAAGTTTTGGAAATTTGACCATAGTCAGAACATTATGAAGACGGCCTCGGAATGGAATTATGATATTTCCGTTAGCTCCGTTGGGTAATTTCGGGCTTAGGGGCGTGTGCGGATTGTGTTTTGGAAGTCCGTAGCTAATTTAGGCTTGAAATGCTGAAAGTCGAATTTTGAAGTTTCCGGTTCGATAGTGAGATTTTGATCCGAGGGTCGGAATGGAATTTTGGAAGTAGGAGTAGCTCCGTAGTGTTGAATGTGACGTATGTGCAAAATTTCAGGTCATTCGGATGAGGTTTGATAGACTTTTGATCGAAAGCATAAATTTAAAGTTTGGGGGTTCTTAGGCTTGAATCTGTGGTTGATTCATCATTTTGATGTTATTTTAGGTGTTTTGAAGATGGGTATAAGTTTGGATAGTGGGACAAGACTTGTTTGTTCTTTTGGTTGAAGTCCCGGTGGCCTCGGGACGATTTTAGATGGTTGACAAATGGATTTGGAATTTGGAGTTGCAAATGAAGCTATGACTGCTGTCATAACTGAATTTACGATGGAGAGACCGCAGGTACGACTCCCGCAGATGCGGAATCAAGCCACAGAAGCGGCCAGATGAGAAGGGGGCCAGGAACCGTAGAAGCGGGTGGATTAATGCACCTGCGGGACCGCAGATGCGGCATTTGGGTCGTAGGTGCGGAGATGGAACTTTTAAGTGAGAACCGCAGAAGCGGTTCCTCAACCGCAGAAGTAGTATTGCAGGTGCGATAGGTGGATCGCAGATGCAGGATAGCTGGGCAGAACATATAAATAGTTGCCTTCGCGAATTTGAGCTATTCTTTCACCATTTTCATCCGGGAAGTGAGCTTTTGGAGAAGTTTTTGGGAGGGAATTCAAGGGAACTTCGAGGAGGTAAGATTCTTGAAACCTAAACTCGATATTATAGTTATTTTTATCATTCTAAGCATGAAAATTTAAGGAAAATCGGTGGTAAATTGAGGGTTAAGGCTTGATTAATTGGAGGGTTTTGAGTGATGATTTGAAGGGCCATTTGAGGTCCGATTTTGGTACTTTTGGTATGACGGAACTCACGAGAGTGTGAAGATTCTGAAAATGTAAATTTTACCCAATTCCGAGATGTGGGCTTGAGGGGCGTTTTGGTTATTTTACCTAATTTCGCGTATTAGCTTAGAGTTTCTTTGTAGAACCACTTACTTGAAGTGTTATTTACATTATGCAATTGAATTGAATAGATATGGGCCATTTGGACTCGAGTATTCGTGGCAAAGACGTGGTTTCAGGCTGACTTTGAGCCACTTCGAGGTAAGTGGCTTGCCTAACCTTGTGTGGAGGACCTTCCCCTTAAGATTTGGTATTATTGATAATTGAAATGCCTTGAGGTGACGAGTGCGTACTTGTGCTAATTGTTGAAAAATCCGATTTTCATTAAGTAAGTAAAAGTATGATTCTCTTCGTGTTTATACTACTTGCAAATTTAAGCCTGTTGTTAGTTTAGGAAAGCATGTCTAATTGATTTAATTGCCTTACTTGTTCAAACTGCCTTATTTCGATTACATGTAGTATGCTAGGTTAGAAATACTTGTTTTACCATGTATGGAACTTGAATTGAACTGTGTACTCTTCCTGTTGTTGCTACGTGTTTACTTTGGGACTATGGGACGGTATCCCGGGAGATCCCCCTGTATGTTTACTTTGGGACTACGGAACGGTATTCCGGGAGATCCCCCTGCATATTTACATTGGAACTACGGGACTGCACCCGCTAGATTCCCCATGTACTGAGTATTTACATTTGGGACTGCGGAACGGCATTCTGAGAGATCCCCTTGCATTATGAGTTGGACTATGGGACGGTATCCCAGGAGATCCACTGGATATTTATAATTGAGACTACATGACGGTATACTGGGATATCCTCGGTTGTTATCTTTGTATTGAACTGTATTTCTTTCTGTGTTTACCTTGCCTCTGTAGTAGTTGTTGCTGTCCTTATATCCTCTGTTGCTTTTACTATTGTACTTATTTATACTGCTTATTCTAGTCTCCCTTTTGTATTAGCCTTTCTGTATTTTTCTTTTCTTTGTTAGACATTCTGGAGTTAGATGCTTGTAGACATTCAAAGGCTCGTGATCATAAGATTTCGGGTTTTAGGAAATGTATTAGTTTTTGAGAGTTGATATTGTGTATGCCGAGCGACACTTTTAAACGCTGTTTTTCTTCACTATTTCGGTTTTTAATTATTTCTTCCGCAAATTGGTTTATTTTTCCGCATTTTTAGGCTTACCTAAACGTAGAGACTATGTGCCATCACGATACTTCACGGAGGGCGAACCGGCATCGTGACAAGTTGGTATCAGAGCTCTAGGTTCATAGGAGTCATGAATCACAAGCCGGTTTATTAGAGTCTCGCTGATCGATACGGAGACGTCTGTACTTATCTACGAGAGGCTATGTAACTGTTAGGAAAATTTCACTTTATTTGATTTCCTTGTCGTGTGAGATTTTGACATCACAATTTTGAACTTCTGTCTTCTATTCTCTCACAAATGGTGAGGACACACGCTACCCGAGATGATCAGGCACCTGTACCCCCTACTACAGCTGTCAGAGGCCACGGCCGGGGTAGAGGCCGAGGATGCGCATGTGGTGCAACCAGAGCACCCATGCGAGCTGCCACCGAGGTAACACCAGTTGTTCTAGCCGGAGCCCAGGCACCTGATATGCCTACTGCTACTACTACTTCAGCTCTCCAGGAGACTTTTGCGCAGTTCATGAGCATGTACACCACTTTGGCTTAGGCAAGGTTGCTTCCCCTTGCTGCAACCATATCTCAGGCCGGGGGAGGAGCATAGACTCACACCGCCTGCACTCCTCAGTAGCGAGTGCATGTTGATTAGGTCCCAGAGATTATTCCTGTAAAACCTGTAATTCTAGGTCAGCCCGAGGATAGGGCAGTAGCTTCAAAGGATGAGCAGCGGAGACTTGAGAGGTTCAAGAAGTATGATCCTTCGGTATTCAGTGGGTTAGCATCAGATGACGCCTTGGGATTTCTGGAGGAGTGTCACCATATCCTCCGCACTATGGGTATATCAGGATCGAGTGGGGTTTCTTTCACTGCCTTCCAGCTTCGAGGAGCCACCTATGAGTGGTGGCACACCTATGAGTTAGACAGTCCGGACGAGGCTGCTTCACTAACTTGGACTCGATTTTCAGATATGTTCTTGAGAGAGTTTGTTCCTCAGAGCCTCAGAGACGAATGACGCGCATAGTTTGAGTATATGCGCCAGGGTGCTATGACTGTCTCAGAGTATGTTGTCCGCTACACTAGCTTGGCTAGGCATGCACCAGCCTTGGTTTCTACTATTCGCGAGAGGGTTCACCGTTTATTGAGGGGCTTATTCCCAGCATCAGGTCTAGCATGGCTCGTGAGTTGGAGATAGATATTTCTTATCAGCAGGTGGTGAGCATTGATCGCAACGAACTCAACCTAAGGAAGAGTGGGCGCTAATACTTTTACCCAATAGCGGTATCGGGGTCAATTTTACACAGAGAGCTTTAATTTGGAATTGAGTGTTTGTATGGTCTAGGACTATGTTTTAGCTCCTAATTGATCTTCTAACATTTTTGGTTTTCTTTTGATTATCAAATACAATATAGAAACTACAAATTTAAAGCTAAGTTAGGCTAAGATATTGATTCTAAGTTGTATGCAATATAGAGAAAGGCACTAGGGTCGTGGCATGCATCTAGGTGGTCAACTAACGGGTAGAGATTCCTAATGCAAGAATGATGAATATGGGACTTATGCTATAACTGTTGCACTTTTGCACCCACTCTCACACCTCTCGGTAGAGAGAGTGATTTTGCTCAATTGACTCTCTCGAGACCAATTGGGTAGGCCAATTTTCCCAAGCAACTCATGGTTCAAGTTGGGTAATTACTCTCTCGAGGTTTAACCCGTTAATTGGGGCTACCATTCTCATGGGTCCATCCCAATTCCTTGTTGGAATTAATCTTGGGGTCATAGACTCCCTTTCTCAAGAAGAATCAAGACTCACTAAGCTAGACTTAGTGTTTGCAACCACCAAATCTTAATGAAAACATAAGATTAATCCAAATAACAAATACCCAACATCATTCATGCACTAAACAATCACACCCATTAGTTACCCACACTAGGGTTGAGCCACAACCATAGCTAATGGGTTTAGCTAGCCATAATAGAAACAGAAATTGAAGAAATAGTAGATGAAATTGATATAATAATTAATTACAATGTTAATCTACTCAAATCCACGTTAATACTAGAAGAAATTGCCCAAAATAGGCTAAAACCATGTAGTCTCGAGTTCAGCTCCTATCTGATAAAAAACCAAAACTGAAAAACTGCATCTAATAAGTAAAATGTTCTATTTATACTACACAGGAAAAACCAGACAAAAATACCCCTGAGGGTCTGGCGCGGACCGCGCACAAATGACGCGCGGCCGCATAGGGTTTTGGGTTTTCATATCTTGCTTCTGGCACTGGGGACGCGGACCGCATAATTGTGACGCGCGACTGCGTGAACTTCATCCATGCGGAACGCACTGATTAGGTGTGCGGCCGCGTGGTCTTTTGCCTTGAATGATTGGGTCTCTGACACTCTTAGGCGCGGACTGCGTAAAAAGGGGCGCGAACCGCGTGGAAAGGGGCGCGGACTGCGCTTCTTGACTTAAAAATGGCATGGCTTCTGAACTTTCCTGCACGGCCGCGTGACAAAATAGTGCGGACCGTGCAGGTTGACCTTGACAATGCCCAGCCTCTGAACTCTCCTATGCGGCCGCGTGACAAACAGTGCGGACCGCACAGGTCATTTTGTTCCCCCTTTCAGTTGTCTTTTGACACTTGGCAGATTTCACTCCTTTTTGAGCCAATCTTTGGTATTTGTCATCTTGTCGTTCAAACCTGCAATCAAGCGCAACTTGTAAGTATTTTGGGGTAAATTTATAGCAGTTAATGCACCAAGCTTAGGTAAGAATGGGTATAAAACATGTAGAAATCACAGTTATCAACTCCCTCAAACTTAAACCTTTGCTTGTCCTCAAGCAAATAAAATGAGACCTACCCCTCAATGGAAAACACCCAAGTAATTCCTGTTTATCCTAAAGTAACCTCAACAAGCATCAATCGGGTCTAACAATTGCCCTCAATGCGAATGCATCATTAACACATTTAAACTTTGAAAACTTGTGGATCAAGCGACACAAGAGCATCAAGAGTTGACACATTTCACCAAGGAACCTTTCTCAATTTCTTTGGTCATTGTGGAACCCAAACTCACACATCCTCGACTTTCCCTGAGTGGACCTCACCTTTTAGAGTATTTGCACACAAATCGAGGTGAATGGACTTCTCTCTCATCTCTCATAAAGAAAAGGCCCTAAGTCCGACTCTAAGTACCATATGCTTGCCCCTTATGTAAGTATCCACTAATGTAGGCTTTCCTCAACTCAAGATCATATAGGGCTTTTGAGGAGTTATTATGAAGGCTTTGGGTAAAGGTAGACCGTGTTTTTGTTCAAATGGGTTCAATCTTCCCTCAAAACACTTCTTTTGATTTATTTTAGCACACTTTCTTGACTCAATTGAGTAATTCACTTCCTTCAAGGGGTTAGAGAGACACATTGTCACTCTTTCTTTTGCAATTCAAACCTTTTCTCCTTTTTATCACTTTTCCACATCTTTTTCACTTTTTTGTTGTCCTTGGATTCCCTTTTTGGTTCTTATTCATTTTTGTCTTTCTTTTTGTCTTTTTCTCTTCTTTTTTTTCATTGCCTTCTTTTTCTTTTTGCTTTTGCGCCTTTTTACCATATTGATGCCTTTCTTGTCTCTCCCCCCAAACTTAGATATTTGCCATTTACTCAAGGGAAGATTTGGGTGCCAAGAGAGGGTTTCGTTAAGAACGGGTATGTAGCTTGGTTCATGAACGAAAAAGGTTTAAGGCTCAAAAGGGTTGAACTAGGGATTATTTCATTGGTAGGTCATGGAAATTGTTCAAATTTTGCATTTTGGATCAATGAGAGCCTATAATCACGTCTCAAGGCAAGTTCCACCTATGATTTCGCCTCAACAAACATTTAGGGCAAGTTCTAGACCATCAGCTCGGTACTTGGGCTCACGATTCGAATTCTCACTACACACACTCAAGGATTGCCTAAGACGGAGTCGAGGGCCCACAACGACCTTAGATATGATTCAAGCACACAATGGCCCAAAATGACCACATGATGATTGTTTGGTCACCACAAGAGTCTCAAGGCCACAACTTTCACCATCCTACACACAACATAATGTCTTTGACCATAGGATCAAAGGCAAATGTGCTAGGCCCAAGTGAAGCTTTGCCTGAGGTACCCTTAACTACAAAAACTTGAAAATCAAAAAGAAAAATCAAAAACGGACTCAAACCCTTAAGAAGGTTATCATGCCATCTATCATTGGGAAGAGCCACCCTGTTCGCACAACATCTACCCTTGGAAAGAACCGTGGCATTAAGAAAACCAAGGGCTTATTGCAAACGCCAAAACAAAACAAAAAGGCTACGAGCCTAACTTTGCAACTAAAACGAAAAATTTTAACGAAAAATAGAAAACCAAAATGAAAACCGAATGAATATGTACAAAAGGGGAGTAGAATATATAACTAGGGAGAATGAATATATACATAGAGTTTGAGAGCATCTAGAATGAACAGTTATATACAAGCCATCTACAACTACGAATGTGCAGAAAGTAAAAGAATATATACAGTAATCCAACAGTCAATCCAAATAGTAGGGCCACACCCCCACGAATAAAAGCTAGCATTGTCCCCAATGCTAACTATCAAAATAAGCACAAAAATGAAAGAAAGGATATAGAAAGGCCCCTCAAGCCTCATCCGTCACCCTGTGCTGGTCAATGGCTCCTAAGTCCTCTGTACTAGCGGGGACCTCAGACTGGTCCCCGGCCTGCTGCTGCTGTGCTGCTGGGCCAGGTGCCTGCTCAAGAACTGGCTCATCAACTGGTGGGGCAGTGGAGGGACTCTCCTGAACTGGTGCTACCTCAATCACAACTCCCTTAGTGCTAGGGAGTTTCCTCTTCTTCCTCGGCCTCTGCTCCTCCTCCTGTACCTGTACAGCTGCTGGCTCTACAACCTGGTCCCCAAATAGTAAATCAAGTGGCAACTGATCTGCCATGAGCTTGTCCACATCCACTCTCAACTGTGTCACTGACTCCTTGGAAGCCTTCTACTTCCTCAACTTCTTGTGCTCCCGAGCCAATTTCTCCAATGCTTTGCCATGTGCCCCAACCACCTTAGTCAAGGCATCCTGCGTCGCCGTCATCTTTTCCTGGTTGGCCAGGATCTTCTTCAATGCATCCTCAATGGAGGAAGGAATCTCAACAGTTGCTGGCGCTCCCTGTGCCTGTACAACAGTGGTCAATGTAGACAACTTGGATGTCGCAACTAACATCCAGTTGTTCAAACTGGCAAGAGAATGGGTGAGCTGGTTTGCGGTGAACCGGTGAGTCTTTGATGAAGGAACTACCGGGTCAGCTGCAATAGAAGGACCAGCTGCTGATGACGAACCTGGAGGCAATGCCTCATCCGTAGCAGGAATGGTGGAAGGCTCACTGGGATGCTCAATGACCGCTGGCTCCTCTGACAGGCCAGGTGCGGTGGAAGTGGATGCCACATTTTCTTGACCCTCTTCGGGTTGTCCGGACCCAACTGACTATACCATGAGTACGGGGCCACCGTAGGTACCTTGACATCATATTTCTTTTTTTTCACCTTCAATTCTCTGAAGTACAAAGAGAGTGTATTCGGGAAGGGGTAGTTTGTTTGGGTCTCATTACCCACTGTAGAAATCACTCTCGACATAATATTACCCACATTCAGAGGGAAGCCCGCCATCATAGATGCTACCAAGACAGCACGAGGGAGGGGAATGGAGTGATCATGTGTAGACGGGTCAAGTCGACTACACACGAAAGTCAATCACCCTTTGGCTTCAAAGTTTAGGGTGTTCCGAAGGATCTTTTCTTGTGCTTTCAACCAGACTGGGACTGTACCCAGGGCTGCCAAGTGCTCGGCCAACCAAGGACGAACCTCCTCTTTCATTTCTAGCTTTTCTAAATATTGCGATTCATCCTCTTCGCCGAACCCCAAGAATTCATTCAATTATTTGCCATCAAACACAACTATCTTGTCCCTCACTTTAGTTACTTTGGAGTCCCGAACTATATGGTGAACATTGCTGTAGAACTCCTTCACCATATGCTCATTCGCCATTTCAACACGTTCTTTGAAGAAGCCCCAACCTTTCCTAGTGCGGAATTGTGCTTGCATATGAGGGTTGAGAGGGACAAGATCGGCATTTATGAACTTCCTCTCCGGAATAAGTTTCCTTCTGGGCCACCACTCTCGGAATATGTGGAAAGCAACCTCACTAACGAACCTGTCTACCCATGCCTCCAGTTTTCTAGTACGCTCAATCCCCCCGACCTGTGGCTCACCTCCCTCAGCATATCCTCCACTCTCCCCTGATAATGAAGTTGTGGGAGATGTGGAGTAGTGCTCTTCGTCTCTTGCTACGGACTCATCAGACGAGTCCGAGATGACATTACCCGGCTTCTTGGAGGAGGCTACATTATCATGATCCGGGGAAGGGGAATCACGGAGCTGAAATGAAGTGGACAAGTGGGTGGGGGAAGACTCCGAGGTAATGCTCCGTGAAGGTGCATACTCACTCCTCGTGGAATGAGATGTAGCTCTATCAGCTTCCCGGATTATCTTCCGGGTTTTCTTTATCAATTCCCTGGTTTGAGGAGTGAGTTTCACAATTCGCCTGCTTTTCCCTCCTTGGGAGGAACCACCTCTCCCGGGTTGTATTTCTTTGCCCATTTGTTTTTTAGCCACTCGTTTTGAACCATTGTCTGCAAGGAATAGATGTCTAACATTGTTAGTAGAAGCACATAAGGTGAAGTAGATAGTTCAGTTAAATGAAAAGAGTGCAGACACAGTTACACAGGCAGAGGGGCGCGGACCGCACCAAAAGGCACGCGGTCCACGCAGTATACTGGCACCAACACATACCTCTCTGAATAAACTGACGCGGTCCGCACAGAAATGGTACGCATTCGCGTTGGTTCAGCGCGGACCACACAAAAATGGTACGCGGTCCGCGCAGGTGAAATACCAAAATGTTGACCTCTCTGAACTCTTCACACGCGGTCCGCACTGTTTTGGACCACGGTCGCGCTGGGCTCACGCGGACCGCACAAAAATGGTACGCGGTCCGCGTAGAGAGGTTCATCATATCTTTACCAGAGTCACGCGAACCGCGCACAAATGCTGCGCGGCCGCGTAGGGCTAATTTAACTGAGCCGGGTGTTTGTTCAAATAAATCCAATTTTTGTTCACCTTCTTGGGTCCTAAGTGTCCCTACTCAGTTATTTAACAAGATTTCATGCCCATGATTAATCAAAAATACACAAAAATCTAATCTAACAGTTAAACTAAGAAGAAAAAGACAAAAGTAAGAAGTTACACTAGTGGAGAGCAATTAAACAAAACAAAAATTAGACTATGATTAAAATGAATGAGAGTTGTTACCAGGGATTAATGAGATTTCAACGATGTGCACACTTAATGTTGATGAACAGTGAAAATTATATCTCAGGTGTAAAATTGGCGAAAAGGTTAAAATGAGGCCCAAGGCCTCTATTTATAGAAAAGCCCTGGGACCCAGTACCCACCTACCAGCGCGGCCGCACAGAAATGGACGCGGACCGTGCTGGATTTTGCATCTTCACTTTAGCTGTTCAATCCACGCGGACCGCACTGTTTTGGTGCGCGGCCACGTGGGACTTTTTCAGAGACTTGGTACTTCTTGGTCCTCCAGCGGACCGCATAGAAATGTCTCGCGGCCGCGCTGGGTCTTCTGGGTCTCAGCCTTTTAGCTGCTTACACCTACGCGGACCGCACTGTTTTTCTGCGGGGTAGCGTAGGTCATATTCAGAGACTGACCATTTTTTTGCACATTTGCCCTACACTGGTTCAATATTATCCCTGCAACACTTCACAAATTATCAGCTCAAAAATCCTACTCTTCAACAGAAAAACAAAGAAAAAGAAAAAGACATGGGTTGCCTCCCAAGAAGCACCTTATTTAACATCGCGACACGACGCGTGTTACCATCACAGTCATTTCAAATGAATGAGTGCCACCACGTGGCTATCATCAATCTTTCCCAAATAGTTCTTGACACGATGCCCATTGACTCGGAAAACTTCACCATTCTTATTTTTGAGATCAATGGCACCAAAGGGAGTTACACCAACCACTTCAAATGGGCCGCTCCACTTAGACTTCAGCTTGCCCGGAAATAACCTCAACCGGGAGTTGAAAAGAAGAACCATGTCACCAACTTTGAATTCCTTCCCTCGGGCATACTTGTCGTGAAGGTACTTCATCTTGTCCTTATACAAGGACGAGCTGGAGTAAGCATGAAACCTAAATTCATCAAGTTCATTCAATTGCTCAACCCGGAGATTTGCCGCGACATCCGATTCTAAGTTCAACTTTTTCAGGGCCCACATAGCCTTATGTTCCAATTCTACCGGAAGATGACAAGCCTTCCCAAACACCAACCGATACGGCGACATATCAATCGGAGTCTTGAAAGCTGTACGATAAGCCCAAAGAGCATCATCCAATTTCTTCGACCAGTCGGTCCTATTTGCATTGACAGTCTTGGACAAAATACTCTTGATCTCATGGTTGGACACCTCAACTTGACCACTCGCTTGAGGATGATAAGGAGTGGTCACCTTGTGATTTACCCCATACTTGACTAGCAAAGAGTCAAAAGCCCGGTTGAAAAAATGAGAACCCCCGTCACTGATGATAGCACGTGGAGTGCCAAACCTTGTGAAGATACTCTTTTTCAAGAACGCCACCACACTTTGAGCTTCATTATTTGGCAAAGCTATGGCCTCAACCCATTTTGACACATAATCAACCGCTACCAAGATGTAGGTGTTGCCACAAGAACTTACGAATGGTCCCATAAAGTCTATCCCCCAAACATCAAAAATGTCAACCTCTAGAATCGTGTTAAGGGGCATCTCATCTTTCTTCGAAATCCCTCCGGCACATTGGCATTCATCACATCTTTTCACAAAGTCACCGGCATCCTTGAACAAAGAAGGCCAATAGAAACCACAACTCAACACTTTAGACGCCGTCCTCGCCCCGCCATGATGGCCACCATAGGGTGAAGAGTGACAAGCTTCCACAATACTCAATTTCTCTTCTTCGGGAACACACCGACAAATTACGCCATCGGTGCAAATTTTGAAAAGATACGGCTCATCCCAATAGTAGTCCAAACAATCCCGCTTGAGCTTTTTCCTTTGGTTAGAAGAGAGCTCATACGTAATCACACCGGTAACAAGATAATTGGCAATGTCGGCAAACCATGGCATGTCTAGCATTGAGACCGAGAGGAGTTGTTCATCCGGAAAAGCATTATTTATCTCAAGACCTTCCAAAGGACTCCCTTCCTCCTCCAATCGAGACAAGTGGTCCGCCACTTTATTTTCACTACCCTTTCTATCAACAATCTCCAAATCAAATTCTTGAAGAAGAAGCACTCATCTCATTAACCTCGCTTTTGAGTCTTTCTTCGTCATCAAGTACCTAAGGGCGGCGTGATCGGTATGAATAATCACTTTGGCCCCCATAAGGTATGGGTGAAACTTCTCCATGGCAAAAACAATGGCAAGCAATTCCTTCTCGGTGACCGTGTAGTTCCTTTGAGCTTCATTCATTGTCTTACTTGCGTAGTACACCGGATAGAATATTTTGTTGATTCTTTGGCCCAAGACTGCCCCCACCGCAACATCACTAGCATCGCACATGATCTCAAAGGGCAAGCTCCAATTTGGTGCGGTAATGATGGGGGTAGTCGTCAACTTGTGCTTTAGAAGCTCGAAAACCTCCATATATTTCTCATCGAACACATATTTTGCATCTTTCTCTAGCAATTTACACAACGGGTTAACTACCTTAGAGAAGTCTTTGATGAATCTTCAGTAAAAACCCGTGTGTCCAAGAAAACTCCTCACCCCTTTGATGGAAGTAGGGGGAGGGAGCCTTGAGATAACCTCAATTTTCGCCTTATCAACCTCAATCCCTCTTTTGGAAATTTTGTGACCCAACACAATTCCTTCTTCTACCATAAAATGGCATTTCTCCCAATTGAGAACCAAGTTTGTGTCTTCGCATCGGGCCAACACACGATCCATGTTTTGCAAGCAATCACCAAATGAGTCCCCAACCACACTAAAATCATCCATGAAGACCTCCAATATGTCCTCCACCATGTCAGTGAAGATTGCCATCATACATCATTGGAAGGTCGTTGGTGCATTACATAATCCAAATGGCATTCGAGAGAAAGCGAATGTGCCATAAGGACATGTGAATGTTGTCTTTTCTTGGTCTTCTGGGGCAATGAGAATTTGGTTATAGCCTGAATACCCATCCAGAAAACAATAGAAAGCCCGACCCGCAAGACGATCAAGCATTTGGTCTAAGAACGGCAATGGGAAATGATCCTTTCTAGTCACCTTGTTCAACTTCCGGTAGTCCATGCATACCCTCCAACCCGTCACAGTATGAGTCGGAATAATAAGTTCATTGTTGTCATTGGTCACCACCGTCATTCCTCCCTTCTTTGGCACACATTGTACCGAAGAAGTCCACGAACTGTCAGAAATTGGATACACCACATTGGCGTCAAACCACTTGATGACTTCCTTTTTAACCACCTCTTGTATGGCCTCATTGAGTCTCCTTTGATGTTCAAGAGAAGGCCTAGCATCCTCCTCTAATATTATCTTGTGCATGCAAAATGCGGGGCTAACACCCCGAATATCCGCCAAGGTCCATCCAATCGCCCGCTTGCGCTTTTGAAGAACTGCCAAAGTGGCGTCAACCTGCACGTTAGTCAAGCAAGAAGAAAGAATAACCGGCAAAGTGAAATTAGGACCAAGAAATTCATACCTGAGGTGAGGAGAGAGTGGTTTCAACTCCAACACCGGTGGCTCCTCAATAGATGGCTTGGTGGGTGGAGTTTTGCGGTTTTCAAGATCAAGAGATAACTTTCTCGGTTCATAAGAATACGAGCCCATGCCATGTAATGCGTTCACACACTCCACCCTTCTAGCATCATCATCAACATCCATGTTCAATAGCATGGCCTCAAGTGGGTCCTCAACATTTGCCATTGCGCTTTTGTCATCCACTATCACCGCCGTGACAATGTCAACAAACGAGCACACCTCGGTGCTATTTGGTTGCCTCATTGATTTGCATACGTGGAACACCACCTTTTCATCACCAACACGGAAGGTCAATTCTCCCGCTTCCACATCAACCAAGGCCTTCCCCGTAGCTAGGAAGGGACTCCCAAGAATGATACGCACCTCGAAATCCACTTCGCAATCCAAGATCATGAAATTGGCCGGCAATATGAACTTATCAACACGAACAAGGACATCATCAATAATTCCCAAAGGCCGCTCCATTGACCGGTCCACCATTTGAAGCCTCATAGAAGTTGGACGAGGTTGTCCGATTCCCAAAGTCTTGAAGACCGAATATGGCATTAAATTGATACTTTCTCCCAAGTCACAAAGGGCTTTTGCAAAGTCGGCACTTCCAATGGTACATGGGATAGTGAATGCACCGGGATCCTCAAGTTTCGGAGCCATAGAATGCACAATTGCGCTCACTTGATGGGTCATCTTGATTGTCTCACACTCCATTGATCTCTTTTTTGTAACTAATTCTTTCATGAAATTTGCGTATCCCGGCATTTGCTCGAGTGCCTCCACCAAAGGCACATTGATAGTCAAACTCTTCATCATTTCAATGAATTTCTTAAATTGGTTGTCACCCTTTTGCTTGGCCAACCGTTGAGGATAGGGCGGAGGAGGTCTAGGAAAGGGTGCCTTGGCTTTTAGCACCACCGGTTCGGGCATATCAATGACGTGTTCCCTGGATGGGTTCACGGACTCTTGAGTCTCCTCCTCACCCTCATCAATTTCAATTCTCACATCATCACTTGCACTTTGTTCAACAACATCCTCAACTACCAACGGGATCTCATCATTCCGTAACTCATCTTCATCTACCGCAACTTGGTTTCCTCTTGAGGCATGCACATCGCCGCCTCTTCCACTTCGCGTTGTCACTGCCATCACATGATTATTACGCCCACTCTTGGGGTTTACTACCATATCACTTGGTAGAGCACCCTTTGGGCGAGTATTTAAAGACTGAGAGATTTGGCCTAGTTGCACTTCCAAGTTCTGGATAGATGTGTTATGAGAAGCTAATTGGGCCTCGGAATCTTGGTTCTTTTTCATTATTTGCTCGAACATGCTTTCAATTCTCCCCATCTCGCTTCCGGACGAACTCGGACCATGAGAAGGAAAGGGAGGCGGGTTATTGGGTTGTTGATACATTGGGGGCCTTTGAAAGCCTTGCCCCCTATTACCTTGTCCACCATTGTTGTTCCAACCACCTTGACCACCATTGTTGTTGTTCCAATTGTTGTTCCTATTCCAATTACCTTGATTCCCCGAATTATTGTTCCCCCAATTGCCTCCTTGATTGTTGTTGTAATTCCAATTGCCACCTTGTTGATTGCCCCAATTACCTTGGGGTCTCCATTGTTGATTCCTTTGATTACCTCTATTCCCTTGATAGTTGTTGACATATTGGACTTCCTCACTTTGGTCATCAAAACCTTCATTCGAATATCCATTACCATCATTGTTGTTGTCATATTGTTCATAATTACCTTGAGGTTGTTGTCCTCTTTGCCTCCTTTTCAACATAGAAACACCTTCCATTGTGTTGACTTGGCGCGGGTTTTGGACTTGTTGCAATTGCGCCTTTGCCAATTGATTCATAGTTGTTGTAAGCTCGGCTATAGCTTGGCCATGATCGTGCAATTTCTTGTGCAAATGGATGACCGTGGGGTCACCTTGGGGCACATTTGCTCGGCTTTGCCATGCCGAAGAGGTGTCGGCCATTTCATCAAGTACATCGCATGCCTCTTGGTAAGAAAGTTTCATAAAGTTCCCTCCGGCCAATTGGTTCACAATGCATTGATTCGTGGTGTTGATGCCCCGATAAAAGGTTTGTTGAATCATAGCCTCGGTCATGTCGTTATTAGGGCACTCTTTCACCATTGTTCTATATCTTTCCCATATCTCATGCAAAGGTTCCGTTGGCTCTTGCTTGAAAGCTAGAATTTCATCCCGAAGAGCTGCCATATGACTTGGGGAGAAGAACTTGGCAATAAATTTGTCCGCCAATTCATCCCATGTTGTAATAGAATGATTGGGGAGCCTTTCTAACCAATCCAATGCTTTACCCCGAAGAGAAAACGGGAAAAGCCTCAATCTCAATGCATCCTCGAACACGTTTGTCTGCTTGCTACCCCAACATGTATCCACGAACCCCTTCAAGTACTTGTAGGCATTTTGATTGGAGGCACCCGTGAAATAACCTCTTTGCTCGAGCAAGGTCAGCATAACATTTGTGGTTTGAAAGTTTCCCGCCCAAATTCGGGGAGGAACAATAGCACTGGCGTATCCTTGATTTGGTAGAACTCTGGGAACCACTCTCGGCGGTGCCGGAGGAGGGTCTGGAATGTTATTGTTCTCATTTGCATTTATATTGACACGCCGGCCTCTCCGTGGGAGTTGAGGTAAGACCTCATCTTGTTCTAGATCCTCTACTTCCTCCCCCGCTATCACATTGCCGAGAGGGTCATTTGCATTAAGAGCCATTGTACCTGATTGATCGACAAAAACAAAGTCAGTAAATAAGAAGGAAAGAGAAGCAAAACACAATACTAGCTACACAAATAGCGCACCGCATGTTGCGGCGCGGGGCGTGATCGCAGCGGACTCAACCTAAGGAAGAGTGGGCGCTAATACTTTTACCCAATAGCGGTATCGGGGTCAATTTTCCACAGGGAGCTTCAATTTGGAGTTGAGTGTTTGTATGGTCTAGGACTATGTTTTAGCTCCTAATTGATCTTCTAACATTTTTGGTTTTCTTTTGATTATCAACTACAATATAGCAACTACAAATTTAAAGCTAAGTTAGGCTAAGATATTGATTCTAAGTTGTATGCAATATAGAGAAAGGCACTAGGGTCGTGGCATGCATCTAGGTGGTCAACTAACGGGTAGAGATTCCTAATGCAAGAATGATGAATATGGGACTTATGCTATAACCGTTGCACTTTTGCACCCACTCTCACACCTCTCGGTAGAGAGAGTGATTTTGCCCAATTGACTCTCTCGAGACCAATTGGGTAGGCCAATTTGCCCAGAGCAACTCATGGTTCAAGTTGGGTAATTACTCTCTCGAGGTTTAACCCGTTAATTGGGGCTACCATTCTCATGGGTCCATCCCAATTCCTTGTTGGAATTAATCTTGGGGTCATAGACTCTCTTTCTCAAGAAGAGTCAAGACTCACTAAGCTAGACTTAGTGTTTGCAACCACCAAATCTTAATGAAAACATAAGATTAATCCAAATAACAAATACCCAACATCATTCATGCACTAAACAATCACACCCATTAATTACCCACACTAGGGTTGAGCCACAACCCTAGCTAATGGGTTTAGCTAGCCATAATAGAAACAGAAATTGAAGAAATAGTAGATGAAATTGACATAATAATTAATTACAATGTTAATCCACTCAAATCCACATTAATACTAGAAGAAATTGCCCAAAATAGGCTAAAACCATGTAGTCTCGAATTCAGCTCCTATCTGATAAAAAACCAAAACTGAAAAACTGCATCTAAAAAGTAAAATGTTCTATTTATACTACACAGGAAAAACTGGACAAAAATACCCCTGAGGGTCTGGCGCGGACCGCGCACAAATGACGCGCGGCCACGTGAACTTCATCCACGCGGACCGCACTGATTAGGTGTGCGGCCGCGTGGGCTTTTGCCTTGAATTATTGGGTCTCTGACACTCTTAGGCGCGGATAGCATGGAAAGGGGCGCGGACCGCGCTTCTTGACTTAAAAATGTCATGGCCTGTGAACTTTCCTGCACGGCCGCGTGACAAACCAGTGCGGACCGCGCAGGTTGACCTTGACAATGCCCAGCCTCTGAACTCTCCTGTGCGGGCGCGTGACAAAACAGTGCGGACCGCACAGGTCATTTTGTTCCCCCTTTCAGTTGTCTTTTGACACTTGGCAGATTTCACTCCTTTTTGAGCCGATCTTTGGTATTTGTCATCTTGTCGTTCAAACTTGCAATCAAGCGCAACTTGTAAGCATTTTGGGGCAAATTTATAGCAGTTAATGCACAAAGCTTAGGTAAGAATGGGCATAAAACATGTAGAAATCACAGTAATCAAGCATTGCTAGGAGGATTGAGGGTATGCATACTAGGGAGAGGGAGGCCAAGAGGTCTCGAGAGTCGGGCCATTATTCTAGTGCCCGTACCCCAGCTGCAGATCGTCATGGTAGGGGTTACATGAGCCCCGTTCATTCAGCTCTTCCAGTAGCCAGTGGTATTCCAGCTCCTCCTAGGCCCCAGGAGCCTTATTATGCACCTCCAGTATCTATTGCACCTCCTGTGCGGGGTGCTTTCAACTGTCAGTCCAGCAGACCTGGCCCGAGCCAGTCACTGCCACCACATCCTCTCAGAGCTTGTTTTGAGTGTGGTGATACACGCCATATGGTGAGAGATTGCCCCAGACTTAGAAAGGGGTGCACCTCCACAGACTTCTCAGCCACAGCGTGCTCCGCAAAGTTCTTAGGCTATGGTTACCGCTCCAGTTGCTACCCCACCTGCTCAACCAGCTAGAGGTGGAGGTCGGGGAGGTAGAGGTCACCCTAGAGGGGGAGGCCAGGCCAGATACTATGCCCTTCCTGCACGTATCGAGGTTGTTGCCTCCGATTCTATCATCACAGGTATTATACTGGTTTGTCACAGAGATGCATCAGTTTTATTCGATCCAGGCTCCACTTACTCTTATGTGTCTTCTTATTTTGGTCTGCACTTGGGTATACCTCGAGATTCTTTGAGTTCCCCTGTTTATGTTTCTACTCCTGTGGGAGATTCTCTTATTGTGGACCGTGTTTATTGGTCGTGTTTGGTTGCTCTTAGTGGTTTTGAGACCAGAGCCAATTTATTGTTGCTCAGCATGGTAGATTTGATATTATATTGGGCATGGACTGGTTGTCTCCCCATTATGCTATTCTTGATTGTCACACCAAAACCGTGACGCTAGCTATGCCAGGTGTACCGCGTGTTGAGTGGAGGGGTACTTTATATCACATTCCCAGTGGAGTTATTTCTTTCCTTAAGGATCAACATGTAGTTGAGAAGGGGTGTGACGCATATCTAGCTTATGTGAGTGATGTCAGTATTGATACCCCTTTAGTTGATTCAGTCCCAGTAGTACGGGATTTTCCTAATGTATTTCCAACTAATCTTCCGGGCATGCCTCCTAATAGAGATATTGATTTTGGTATTGATCTGTTGCCGGGCACTCAACCCATTTCTATTCCTCTGTATCGTATGGCTCCTCATGATTTGAAGGAGTTGAAGGATCAGTTACAGGAATTACTTGATAAGGGTTTCATTAGGCCTAGTGTATCACCTTAGGGTGCTCCTGTCTTGTTTGTGAAGAAAAAGGATGGTTCTATGCGTATGTGTATTGATTATCGCTAGTTGAACAAAGTTACAGTGAAGAACCATTATCATTTGCCTCGTATTGATGATCTGTTTGACCAGCTTCAGGGCGCACGAGTGTTTTCTAAGATTGACTTGTGCTCAGGTTACCATTAGTTGAAGATTCGGGAGCCAGATATCCCGAAGACTGCTTTCAGGACTCGGTATGCTCATTACGAGTTCCTTGTAATGTCATTTGGGCTGACCAATGCCCCATCAACCTTTATGCATTTGATGCACAGTGTGTTTCGGCCGTATCTTGACTCATTCATCATTGTCTTTATTGATGATATTCTGGTGTATTCCCGAAGTCGGGAAGATCATGAGCATCACCTGAGGACAATGCTTCAGACCTTGAGAGAAAAGAAGTTATTATGTTATGTTCTCGAAATGCGAGTTTTGGTTGGACTCCGTGGCATTCTTGGGCCACGTGGTGTCGAGTGAGGGTATTCAGGTGGATCCAAAGAAGGTAGAGGCAGTACAGAGTTGACCCAGACCATCCTCAGCTATAGAGATCCGCAGTTTTCTTGGGTTGGCGGGTTATTACCGTTGTTTTGTTAAGGAGTTTTCATTTATTGCAGCCCCTATGACCAGGTTGACCCAGAAGGGTGCTCCGTTCCAGTGGACAGAGGAGTGTGAGGTGAGCTTTCAGAAGCTCAAGACAGCTTTGACTACAACCCCAGTGTTGATATTGCCTACAGGTTCGGAGTCTTATATGGTCTATTGTGATGCCTTGAGTATTGGCCTTAGATGAAAGTTGATGCAGGGCGGTAGGGTGATTGCCTACGCGTCCAGACAGTTAAATGTACATGAAAAGAATTACCATGTCCATGATCTAGAGTTAGCTACCATTGTTCATGCCCTGGAGATCTGGCGCCATTATTTGTACGGTGTTCCTTGTGAGATTTATACTGATCATCGGAGCTTGCAACACCTGTTCAAGCAAAAGGATCTTAATTTGCGCTAGAGGAGGTGGTTAGAGTTGCTGAAGGACTATGATATCACTATTTTGTATCACCCAGGCAAGGCCAATGTGGTGGCCGATGCTTTGAGTCACCGGCCAGAGAGTTTGGGGAGTTTGTCTTATTTACCAGCATCGGAGAGGCCCATGTCGATGGATGTTCCGGCCTTAGCCAGCCAGTTTGTGAGATTGGATATTTCGGAGCCTAGTCGGGTTCTACCTTGCATGGTTTCTCGGTCTTCCATACTTGATCGTATCAGGGAGCGTCAATATGATGACCCTCATTTGCTTATCCTCAAGGACAAGGTTCAGCATGGTGATGCCAAAGATGTGACTATTGGTGATGACGGGGTATTGAGGATGTAGGGTCGGATTTGTGTACCCAATGTTGATGGGCTTCGGGAGTTGATTCTAGAGGAGGGTACACACAGGATCGATATTCCGAGAGATCCCCTTGCATTATGAGTTGGACTACGGGACATTATCCTGGGAGATCCACTAGATATTTATAATTGGGAATATAGGACAGTATCATGGGACATCCCCGGTTGTTATCTTTGTATTGAAGTGTATTTCTTTTTGTGTTTACCTTGCCTCTGTAGTAGTTGATGTTGTCCTTATATCATGTGTTGCTTTTACTGTTGTACTTATTTATATTACTTATTCTACACTGTTGAACTTTATATTTTGTTTAACCACAGTAGGGCCCTGACCTTCCTCATCACTACCCGACCGATGTTAGGCTTGGCACTTACTGTGTACCCTCTGTGGTGTACTCATACCCTTTCTGCACATATTTTTCATGTGCAGATCTAGGTACTTCTACTCAGACTTATCACGCTTGAGACGAGGTGCTTGAAGAGACTCCGAGGTATATCTGCCGCGTTCGCAGACCGAAGAGTCCCTTTCTACTCTCCCTTTTGTATTAGCCTTTTTGTATTTTTCTTTTCTTTGTTAGACATTCTGGAGTTAGATTCTTGTAGACATTCAAAGGCTTGTGATCATGAGATTTCGGGTTTTGGGAAATGTATTAATTTTTTAGAGTTGGTATTGTGTATGCCGAGCAGCACTTTTAAACACTGTTTTACTTTAATATTTCAGTTTTTAATTGTTTCTTCCGCAAATTGATTTATTTTTTCTCATTTTTAGGCTTACCTAGTCGTAGAGAGTAGGTGCCATCACGATGGTTCACGGAGGGCGAACCGGGGTCGTGACACTATGGAAATTATGGATGGAAAGCTTTTCAACATCTTGAAAGGAAAGTTGCTAAAATCATGGAGAAGATCTATTATTTTGTGGAAGGAAGATACTATATGGAAAAGATACTACAAGGACAAGGAAGAATATATTTTCTATGGAAAAAAAATATATTATGGATATAGTACAATTTATATTATGGAAATATTATTTTCCAAGATCAAGAAAGGAATATTTTCAATATAACAGGAGAAGAATATATTTTCTATGGAAAGAAAATATATGATGGGTATAGTACAATTTATTTTATGGAAAGAGATTATTTTTCAAGACCTACTAAAGGAACATTGGAGAATTATGGAAGAATGCTTCCTAAAGTTTTGGACAAGATCTACAACATGGAATATTATTACTACAATATTATAGTAAGAAATTATATCTCCAAGAACAAATAAGAGAATCACAGAGGATGGAAAGAAGGCTTATTGAATATAAAAACTATTGCACAAGGAAGTGAAGGTAGTAGTGGATTGTGACTTTGCTAATTAAGGAAGTACAATGGAGCTGCAATCAAGAGGCATTTATGGTATTCCAAAGAATGCAAAAGATCCATAATTAAAATGGTCCATTTCAAAAGGAAAGCTTACATTGGCAGGAGTCATCCAAGCAACGGTCTAAAGATTTGAAAGAAGTTATTACCCCAAGATTCAAGGAAGCAATCATCTAACAGCTACAAGGAAGATTGGAAGAATTTTCAATATTTCCTTGGATTAAGCAATTGGCAGAACAAGTTGAAAGGGGTATAAATATACGAGCTCCATAAAGGAAGAAAGCACGCAGCCTTCTATACAAATTGTCTATCCAACTACAAGTTCTTTATTCTACTCTTAACAAGCATTGTAATTCACTTTAGTAGATTTACCGTGTATACAAAAGAGAGAAGAGAGATAAAAAAATATTGGAGAGGTAGTGTGTCCAAGAGGTTGTGTCATTGTTCGTTTCTTTGGTGAGCGCGTGAAAACCAAAGAGTCGTTGTTGGTGAGCGAGTGAAAACCAACCCTGTCACCGTTGGTGGTGATCGCTGAAAATCACAAAGGTTGTACTCAATTCAATTTACAAAAAGCTCCAAAAGACAACACTCTTGCAACCCAAGAGGACTGGATTAGGATACCACATTGGTTCCGAACCAGTATAAAATTTCTGGTGTCATTTACTTTATCACTTTTGTATCATATTCTGTTCATTTACTATTTATTGTGATTAACACTTGTTTAAATCGAAAAGACTAACAGTTCTGTGCAGGCTGTCTCCGCATAAGTCGACTATACCTGAAGAGTAGTCGACTAGAAATTTAAAAAGGCTACAATTCATGACCTCCCCCATCTTGTACTTTCAATTGGTATCATAACAGGTCTCACATCTTTATCTTTTTGCTTAACAGCAAGTGAGAAAGATCCATGGCAGGTCATCAAATTATTGGAACTATACTTCAAGAGGGATACTCAACAAGAAGGCCACCGTACTTCAATAGTCAATACTATAGCCATTGGAAAGAAAGAATGAAGGCTTATGTCCAATCAATAGATTATCGAGCCTGGCCAGTTATTCAGAATGGACCAAGACCTATTCCGAACAATAGTGATGGAAAGAAACTTGTAAAAAGGGAATCCATATTTGACTATACAAAAGAATAGTTGGATATTATGCAAACAAATGCTAGAGCAATCAACATGCTCTATTGTGTGATTAGTGAAGAAGAATATGAGAAAATATCCACCTGTGAGACTGCTAAAGATATATGGGATAGATTGGAAAATATCCATGGGGACGCCAACAAAGTTAAGGAAATTGAATCCAAATCAACTCTTGAAGAATCTGAAAATGCCGTGATATCCAAGATGAGAAAAAGGAAGAGTAGAAAGAAACAAAATAGAAAATCTCAATCCATCCAGAATCATCAAAAAATTAGAAGAATGAGGTTCAACAACAAGAGAACATATGCTGCTACAAATGTGGTAAACCTGGACATATGAAATTAAAATGTCCCAGCATAAAGGAAAAAACCCATAGAATCTCAACTTGAAGCGACGAGGATGATCAAGAAGAAATGACAAACATATGTCTCAAGAAAAGAGAAGAAACTGATGAGGCGTGCTTTAATGCTATTTTGGATTGTGATCTCAAGAAAAAGAATCACAAATCTTGGAGCGACGAGGATGAATATGAAGAAGAAAACAATCACGAAAGAATGGAGAATCGATGTTTCATGGCAATGGGAGAAATTAACAAGGTATGCCCCACTCCTATTACGTATTGCGATAAATGTGATGAATTGCAGGATGATATCGAATTGGTTCTCAATGACTTTAAGAAAGTTCTAAATGAATATAATAAGTTGAGGAAGGAGAAAAAGAATAGGGAGATCCAACTTGAAGAATATAAGAAGTTGACGCATGAGAAGAAAGATTGGGAGATCCAACTTGAAGAATATAACAAGTTGAGAAATGAAAAGGATGAGTGGGATACTCAGCTTAAAGAATATCTGGTGGAGAACAACTTACTTTAAGAAGAAAATTTTGAGCTTCGCAAACAAATAAGCAGCTTGCACAAATCCCCCAGCCACTATTTTGATCGATCAAAGTCGTCTCCTTGGCTTAACAGCTATAAGTCGACTGAAAAGGGATCTACTGGTAAACATCCTACTTTGAACAAGTTGACTGAGGAAAGCTCCAAGTCAACTAATAAGGCAGCTGCAGTTAAACACTCCTCTTCTCATATTACATGCCACTATTGTGGCAATTCTGGACATAAAGTATTTGCATGTAATTATGACAAAAGTTATGTTAGATCAAAATATATTTGGAGACCAAAACAGTTACATGCATCTCGAATTATTCAATCTACTAACCATGAAGGACCCAAAAAGATTTGGGTACCAAAAATAAATTAATTTGTTTTGCAGGAATTCTGAGTCCAACCATAAAAAGGGATAAATGAAATTTGCATAATGGCTCGTCAAGGCACATGCTTAAAGATGCTTCAACATTCATACATACTCTACAAATGATGAAGGAGCTATTACATGTGATGGTAAAGCTTAAGTGATTGGTATCACTAAAGGTTATTCAAAATCCTTCGGATGCTTTATAAGGTGATATGTATCTAGTAACATTTTTTGTTATGTACAACTACATATTGCTTGAGCGACTAGCTGCAACATACTACTATTATGTTTGGTGTTAATCTTATCTGTGACTTAGATATTTGAATAAGAACGAATATCTTGCATGAACCATGCCTTTTATATAAGCATTAGGATAAGCAAGCATGCATGCATGTATTCCTTTCATGTAGTTGTGAGCTTAAAATAACTTGTGAAGAGAATTACTTCTTAGTTTCAATATTTCATTCAAATTTGAGAAGATTGTTTAACCTTGATGCCTCAGTTACTTGTGCACATATGGAAATTCTCGACCATCCTAAGACTCAAAAGCTTGGAAGGTACATGCATATGTTTCTATTGATGTTTATCCACACTTTTGCTTAGGTTATATTCCTTAATAAGAAAATGATGATTATAGATATAAGTTATGGTATTTGTTCGACAATTTCTTTATCATACATGATTCTTCTCTTATTTAGTTTGGTGCCTGAATTGAACGCAAACTTGAAAAGAAAGCATTATTTTTGCATAAATTGTCATCATTGACCTATATATGCTTTAATATTTACATTGGATCTTATCTTGAATGAAATTCTGTCTTAGCTATGGGAAGGAAGAAAAATTAATTTTTTGGTTATCTTATTTCCTTTGGTTGCAAATGTCTTGGTAAGACTCTTGGCATATTTCTTATTCATTAGTTGTAGAGAAATCTCATCATGCGTGTTTTTCTTTATACTAATATTTTTCTAAGCAATTTGTGAATAAGGATGGAGAATTACAGTAGATAGCTTGAAATAAATTACTAGTGACACATCTATACTAGTTGAACTAGACAGTCATGAAGAAGCATTAAACGATGAATGTTGGATTCTAGTAATACAAGATTTGTTGAGTGAAGCTGAAAGAATCAACAGTATGGAAATCCAGTACCAAGCAAATGAGCTGCAATCATGGATATCTAAAGCGGATAAGACTGGTAAAGTTGTAAAAATTATGTGTAGCCCAAGGTTTCACAACAAGAAGGTTTGTATCTTCCTTGAGAGTTTTGTTAGAATATCATTTTTCATGTGCTTATTACAAAGTTTGTAAAATATTTTATGGATGTTGAATATTTTTTAAATGGTTTAAAAACTGCATAACATTATTCTCTAGCATCTCTCTGGAATTGATAGTTTTTTTAATCACATTCATGTGACTAAGACTAGTTACCATTTGAAACAAATTTATGTTTATCATCTGATCATTATTCTTTCCAAAGATGTAATTATAAGAGCATATTTTTTGTAATACTAACCGAAAGTATGTCAAGCATTTTTAAGCCTATGGTAGATGATCGAGTTGGAAATGAGTATAATGGAGAATTTACCTTATCTTCACATTCCAAATAATGCGAAGCAAGGAGAAAATTAGTAAGTCCAACGATCGATTAAAGTATCAAGGTATGACCGGCTCTTTATTGCATTTTTATGACAAATATTTTGGTATACCTCATCCCATAATATCTCTTTATAGTGCCACAAAAGATCTTTGGTTGATTCTAAATTATGGATTACTGTATGCAAGAACTAATTACTTTGATCTAGTAGAATATTTTCAGATGCAAACCTTGCAGGCAACAAAGTGGAATGAAATAAAAATGGGATGGAGATTTTTAATATTCTCATGTCATGAAAAGGATAACGACTTTCATGAGAATGATCCCGATCCTTATTTTTGGTGATATGAATATATGACCATTTCTTGACTCTTGTAAGCATTAATATGTTGTAATCTTTCTAAGAGTCTTAAGTCTTTGCTCAAATTTTTCTTGAAAGTTTAACATGTAAGGATATCAAAAGTTTCTTAATCTTTTTAAACCATCGAGCGTTTTTCAAGAGACTATGTGAGATTACACCGTCTTATATGCTAAATAATGTTTTGGAAAAATCAAGTCTTCTGTGAGGTTTTTAATCTCTACTAAGCTTTCAATCATGTGAAATGATGTTCTTCTGTGGTCTAGAATTCTTTTTGTCTACCTATAATGACATTTCAATATTTTTTAGCTTTGGGTTAATACTTTGAATATTTTGGTCGGATTAAAAGATGTTAACTAGCTTAAATTTTGTTAGATTTTTCTTTCTGCTTACGACTCTTAAAGGGAATTATTACTACATGTTTTTTATAACTCCCTGAATGATTATAAGTTATAGTTATACTTTACTTGCATATTACCTACAAGTTCCTTCACCCTTTTGATGATGCCAAAAGGGGGAGAAAATAATGTGTACAAAAGTTCGAAAAAGGTAGAATGTATGGAGATAGGGAGAGCATGACGAAGGAACACTTAGAGTAAAGGGGAGCCTGTTACAACCCAAAATCCACTAAGGGTCGTGATGGCACCGGACACCATTGTCAGGCAAGCCAACAACAAATAACTAGTAACTTCTTGTTTTAAATATTTCTGAAATCACTTATTTTATACGTTTAAACAATAAGGAATAAATTTCCACTGAATGAATGATGATATCTTTAACAATTTCAAAATACTGACTACTTCCATAGACATCCCAGAACCCGGTGTCACAAGTGCATGAACTATTTCTAGGAAGCAATACAATACAATAACCATCCGGAATACAAATTGGACGGAAAATAAATACAATAATCTGGAAGAGACTCTGCTGGACGCGGGTTGTTTCGGGAAGTGCAGTTCACCTAAGTCTCCGCGTCAACCATGCTGCTACTCCTACTAGGCCAATAGATGCATATGCCTGTGCAACAAAAATGCACAGAAGGGTAGTTCAAGTACGAAAACAACGTGTACCCAATGAGTATCCCGCCTAATCTCGAAGAAGTAGAGATGAGAGGTCGACTTCGACACTTACTAGTGGTCCAATAATGTTATCTCAATAATATAGTAAATCAGTGATTTTTATAAACATGATTGTAATTCAATGGAATGAAATAAGTAAGAAATTCTTTCTTTTATAGAGAATTTCCAAATTTCCTTTTTCATTGTTTAGACAAATATTCTCAAACCGGGAAGAGGCAATAACAACTTCAATAAGTTTCAAGGCAAGTAATACAAGCATGCACAAATCATGCCGAGGTCGTACGGCCCGATCCAACAATATTTAAACTGTGCATTGCCAGAGGGTCGAATGGCGCGAACCATAGATGTATCAATTTAATCTGCCGAGGCGTTCGGCCCGTTGCGAAATTTAACACACACAGACAGTCAACCAAGGAGTCAACATGGAACAATTATCCAAAGAAAGCCAATTCTCTTTTAACAATTTAAGAAAATGAAGTTTAATCTTTTTTTTTTTAGAAATTTATTTACTAATTCGACGTGATTTAAGCAATTCAAACTGTCAACGAGGTTACAAATGCAATACGGAGCTACTCCCAGACTCGGAATCCCAAACGAACATCGATAACGCTGAAATGCACTTCAACCCAAACTTATGAAATTCCTTCCAAATGCTAACTTCCACAATAGGCGACAAAACGTTCCCATGTCTTCCAAAACCCAGTCTGGACATACGCCGAAGTCTAAAATCATCATACGAACCTGCTGGAACCTTCGAATCCCGATTTTGAGGTTGTTTACTCAAAAATCCACCCTTAGTCAATTCTTTCAACTTAAAGCTTCCGAAATGATAATTCCCTTTGCAAATCAACTCCGAACTTTCCGGAATTCAATTCCGACCGTGCGCACAAGTCATAATACCTAAAGTGAAGCTGCTCTTTGCCTCAAACTATTAAACAACGTGCTAAAGCTCAAAACGACCGGTCGGGTTGTTACTTTCTCTCCCACTTAAACATACGTTCATCCTCGAACGTGCTAAGAACTATGCTAGGGTTGCCCGAAATCACTGTTTAACACCTCGTGCACTTACCCGTGCTACTACAACCCAGTTGAGCACATTAGCTCGATCAATTCTGAAGATATTCCCTTTTATTCAAGCAAATAAGCTTAGATCCAAATTCCAACGTCCGGAATTCTCTGTCAGGCCTCTTCCCACATACGCTCACCGTATCAATCGCTACACGCAGCACCAAAACATGACTGCATACCTTAGCTGAATTCACATTCTACACCACTTTACTTACAGGACCACAATAACATTCTCTGATCCATTTAGTCGAAATTCACTGAATCTGATGCTCTCATTGCACCTCATGGCATACATAGGTCTTGTTCTAACTCTTACAATACCGCCATGATAGAAGAGATGTGTAGAAATTTATAACCAACTGCTGAATCAACAATTCATTGGGTCTATACTCCTGACAAGAGCCATCACCTCATTCTGAACCAAATAATGGTCTTTGCTCTTTAATATACTTCATATAATCCGACTGCACTATTCCTAGATCCAATAGCCTCGTCTTACTCAGTACGAACTACTCAGGCAGTAAGCCACCCCGGACATGATCAAAAGCCTTATGTGATGCCGCAATGTGTCGATAGGCTACCAATTCGAACGTGATACAAAGGAAAACAAACTCTGGAAGGAACTACTCAACTCATGCACTAATATGGACTTTCCTTAGAAAATGGGAAACAAAGCATACAAAAATAGCATATAGAAAACTGTACTCAACATCCTATTGCGGCATGCAACCCAATCCAAATAACATACCCATGGTGGCGCGCCACCCGATCCACACATAGAATTCACATAAGATGATATACATCGAGCTAAATCGCCCATCACAACAAATACCGAATATCGGTCACAAGCACGCTAAGTGCATAATACCATCCTTGGGGAGACATATAGCACTATAAGCTACAAACTCAAGCACAACTGAGGTGCGATATACGATCTAAATCTCAAGAGCCATTCTGCTCATATATCACCATCGTTACGTGGAACCTCATTACATAAAAAATTATCGAGTCATTCACAACTCACATGGCACAATATAGCATTACATTAAATAGCCGACGACGAAATAACACCCCATGTCTGAATAC
The DNA here is from genome assembly GCF_000715075.1 of Nicotiana tabacum. Taxonomy (NCBI): domain Eukaryota; kingdom Viridiplantae; phylum Streptophyta; class Magnoliopsida; order Solanales; family Solanaceae; genus Nicotiana; species Nicotiana tabacum. The sequence continues at coordinate 75,429,680 of NC_134095.1, read as the reverse complement.
TCCTCCATAAGGAGCGCTATGTTGAAATGAACACATTCGGTCTGACATAAGGCCCATATTCACATTTAAATCCATCCACAGACCTCAAGCTGATTCTGATCGCACTAAACTAGGCTAATAACCTTTCAAAGTTCCATAATAACTCCCATTTTTCTCATAACACACAAGAACAACCATCTTAACTGGAGTAATCCTCCACAATCCACAACCCAATAGACCGAGTGCCCTTCAGGCATCAATTCTCAATTTAACGTCATCACCACAATCTTCATACTTGGTTTAACTCTTCAATCAATGACACACTTATACAACCTTCCTGTGGGGCACGCTCCCACAACTCCTCCGTATTAGATAACAGGTCTGTACATCCAAACCACCGGCCGCACTAACGCTGAAAAGCGATCAAGAATCCTTAACCAGGATGCAAAGCCTTTTTCACAAAGCACCAATCTCAGGTGACACTGAGGACAATACCAAATTAATTTAAACATCGAAACTCCCTTCCTGCTCATCCGAGCCCGTGACATCCTTGTCAACACCGAACTGCAACCTTGATCCTTACTTCAATTTTCATACCACTTACTGCACCCATTATGCCAATATGTGATAGAACAGGATTTTCATCATAACTCCGGAACCACTAATAGGTTAACGCTTCATCATATAAAAACTTTTCACCTAACTCACTTCAGGAAAATCGTAGTAACACACAGGTGAATTCTCATAACCGTAGAATATACCAATCTCTAAGTGGTGGTCTAAGCCACCATAGCCCTTCCGGGATCCGCCTTTACATAATAGGCCATAACAGTAGAATGCTTCTGAATAACATCAATTACGGTAGCCGACAAGCCTCACACATTTCGTCACAATCACTTGCATAACTTGATCACGCTGAAGGAACTGATCACTACCACCAATATGCCAACTCAACTATGGCTAGCCAATCTATCTTCGCCCAATTTATCCTTGATTGCCTTTGAAATAATAATAATAATAATAATAATAATAATAATACCATTCAACACATAGCTCACTCCATCCGTACTCATCCCTAGTGACCTTGAATCGCGAGACCATGCTATCTTAAATCCCATGAACCATTTCATACCTCCCAAATGCTACACTGCAAGTTAAAATATCATAGAACATTCTGGGCCTCTTCTCATAAGCTGCTACAAAAGCTTGATTCTTAGCCGTACCTATAGGCTAGAAATCATTAGGCACCACACTTTACCCCCTTTGAATCCACTAGGACCGTTGTTGAGAGCCACCCGCTCTGACTTGGCCCCGAATATAATTAACTCCATGAATATTCAAGACCATGAATACCCTCTCGATGAAGCACCCGGGAGAATCACTTCCCTTGAAACCTGCATCTATACAAGGCATAAATCCTGAATCCTTCCCCAAGTCTGAACATGAGCCAATAAGGTCAACCATAGCATACCTTTAACAATTCTTTTTCTCAAATTACCACTTATGTTCTTTTCCCGTAGCTAAAATAGCCTATCAATATGCTAATAACCAAAAATCTCACAAATAGGCGACCAGACAATCCAACCGTAGGCGGGGACTCTCCCACTTAGCTTGAAGCCACTATTACACAACTTTGGAACCCACCAAGGTTCTTTACTTTTTATAGCCTTGCGAAATCCACCTCCAAATTCCTAGAAAATCCTTCTGTTAGCATTCCATGAACACCCTGAATCTCTCGCAACATTCCTAGGTTCGATTTCTTACTGGGTAGCCCGTAGGACTCTTCGCAGAAGCTTCGCCAACCACGCGACCACTGACCCGTTCACAGAAGATAACCCACCTGAGTCCGAGCACACTCTCTAGCTGCACAAATCCCTTCACCCCTCATTTATATCAATTAATTGAGCGGCAACATCTTTCCAATTCAAAGTTAGGTTGTATCCCCCTTCATTTCAAGCAGCTCCTTTCCGTTATATCAAATCTCCTACCGCATTATAGTCCATACTTCAAATCAATCCGCAGGCCCAAATCACCAATCACTAAAATTCCCAAATCACTCCAACTTTCCTTAAGGTGCGTGGTCATCCTACCACAAGCCCATATACAACTCCGCCACTCTCCCCCTTTGGCGAAACTCACCCCTTTAGTCGACTACTCGACCTTTGCTTCTTATACCTGGCCTTCTAGAAATTTTAACCACCGCTTGACACTTCCCATATGTCCTTCCTCATACTTTGTTGCTCGGTTGTTGCCTTAATAAAATCAATCTTCATAGCATTTGAACCCACAAATCGCTACTAACTTTAAACCTTTCCGAGGATTATTTTTCTCGAGCCGTTGACATTAGAAACACCAATTCAATCCTGAACCACCGCACCCCGCAATATCCAACTGTCGTTTCTCCAATATTATTTCACAATATCCTACCCCAAAGGCGAATTGCAGAAGACCATAACACCGGCAAACCCACCACATACAATTGAGGACGACGACACTACATCGCAGATGAAATTCCACCACGCTCGAAAATACCAAGTCTCGTTACTCCACTACCCCAAATTTGGACATTCATAGGCCAATTGTTTTTCCTCCGCCGGAAATGAGATATACGATCTCTGAATCATACACTAAGTAGACTTCCTTTCAAATCATTCACCGCCCCAACACATAGGCTAGTATCCTACCATCAAGTCAATATTGTGCGATAACCACTCATGACATCATAGCAATCTATGCATAGCCTCAAAGCTCTCAGGAATACTGTTACTAAGCTGAAATGACAAGATATCCTTATGCAAGGCAACGACAATAGCCCAATCAACTATTCAGGAAGAAGCATCTCGCACCACATTGATAGTACTATTACAATTCTTCAATTCTCGATTTATAGCAAGCGATTCGCGTCGCATAAGATTGAATAGGAAGGAAATAAAGGCATAAGCCTCAAAGGAGTCAAACCGCACGATAAGGAATCAAGAAGGGAAGTGCTCCTAACTTCCCCGTAGCCTCTCGTAGATAAGTACAGACTTCTCCGTACCGATCCGCAAGACTTTACTAGACTCACTCATGACTCATGAGACCTAAGGAAACCTAGTGCTCTGATACCATGTTGTCACAACCCAAAATCCACTAAGGGTCGTGATGGCGTCAGACACCATTGTCAGGCAAGCCAACAACAAATAACTAGTAACTTCTTGTTTTAAATATTTCTGAAATCACTTATTTTATACGTTTAAACAATAAGGAATAAATTTCCACTGAATAAATAATGATATCTTTAACAATTTCAAAATACTGATTACTTCCATAGACATCCCAGAACCCGGTGTCACAAGTGCATGAGCCATTTCTAGGAAGCAATACAATACAACAACCGTCCGTAATACAAATTGGACAGAAAATAAGTACAATAATCTGGAAGAGACTCTGCTGCCCGCGGGTCGTCTCGGGAAGTGCAGCTCACCTAAGTCTCCGCGTCAACCATGCTGCTACGCCCACTAGGCCACTAGAGATGCATATGCCTGTGCAACAAAAATGCACAGAAGGGTAGTATGAGTACGAAAATAACGTCTACCCAATGAGTATCCCGCCTAATCTCGAAGAAGTAAAGATGAAAGGTCGACTTCGACAATTACTAGTGGTCCAATAATGTTATCTCAATAATATAGCAAATCGGTGATTTTTATAAATATGATTGTAATTCAATGGAATGAAACAAATAAGAAATTCTTTCTTTTAAAAAAATTTCCAAATTTTCTTTTTCATCGTTTAGACAAATATTCTCAAACCGGGAAGAGGCAATAACAACTTTAATAAGTTTCAAGGCAAGCAATACAAGCATGCGTAAATCATACCGAGGTCGTATGGCCCGATCCAATAATATTTAAACTGTGCATTGCCAGAGGGTCGAATGGCGCGAACCATAGATGCATCTATTTAATCTACCGAGGCGTTCGGCCAGTTCCAAAATTGAACACGCACAGACAGTCAACCAAGGAGTCAACATAGAACAATTATCCAAAGAAAGCCAATTCTCTTTTAACAATTTAATAAAATGAAGTTTAATCTTTTTTTAGAAATTTATTTACTAATTTGACGTGATTTAAGCAATTCAAACTGTCAACGAGTTTACAAATATTCCAAGTATAGCATGCTTTTGGGTCCTAGATTATCCGGACTTACACATAATAGTAGCTACGCACGGACTCTCGTCACCTCGTGCGTACGTTGCCCTTATAAATAGGAGCACATAACCAATTATTTCACATATGGGGATAATTCCCTCTTACAAGGTTAGAAAGGAGACTCACCTCGCTCCGAAGATCCATAATCGGCATTTCACGCCCTTCTGAAAACTCGAATCGATGCTAAATGCTCCAAAGCTAGCCATTAATTATGCAAATCCATTAATATATGCTCAATTACTCATTACAATCTAATTTATAACAATTCCTAACCCCGATCCAAAAGTTGACAAAAACGCCCTCGGGCCCACGTGCCCGGATTCCAAAATTTTTTGAAGGATAAGTTTACCCATAACCTCACGAACTCAAATATATAATTACTCTAAATTTCATACCCAAAATCGTGGTCATATTCCAAGAATATCAATTTTCTATGTTTTTCCTCAAACCCCAAGTTTCTACCAATTTCATGCTCAAATTCGTACATAACCAATGTATTTAACTCAAGATAGGTGGGGATAGCTTACCTTATTGTTAAGAATCTCCCAAGCCAAGAAAATATGAGAGAAAATGGCCAAATCCCGATTTTTAAAACATTCACTGCCTCCAACCATTTCCGCACATGCAGTCACTTGGCCGCTTCTGCGGCTCCGCAGGTGCGGTTGCAATACCGCTTCTACGGTCCTCCTCCTCCTGCCCCAGCCAGCTTCTGCGCCGCACCGACCGTATTTGCGATCTCTCGGGTGCGGGATTTCCTTCGCACCTGCGGCCTCTGAACCTTTCATTCTAACCGCTTCTGCGATACGGAGACCGCTCCTACGGCTCCGCACCTGCGGCCCTAGCCTCGCAGGTGCAGTTACACCAGCAACCAGCAACTTCAGCCTTCTCCAAAATTCTATTTTCGATCCTTTAACCACCTGGAATCCACCCGAAGCTCCCGGGACCCCAACCAATCATACCAACCAGTCCTAAAACACATTACGGACTTGCTCGAGGCCTCAAATCATATCAAACAATGTTAAAATCATGAATCGACCTCCAATCCAAGATTTATGAACTTTAGAATCTCAAACTTCTACTTTCGATGTTTAAACCTATCAAATCACGTCCGATTGACTTTATATTTTGCACTCAAGTCATATTCGACATTACCGACCTACTCCCACTTTCGGAATCGGATTCCGACCCCGATATCAAAAAGTCCACTCAAACTTCTCAAAAACCTTCAAATTTCTATCTTTAGCCAAATGACTCCAAAATGACCTACGGAGCTCCGAATTCACTTTCGATCGCGCTCCCAACTCCAGAATCACTATACGGAGCTACTCCCAGACTCGGAACCCCAAACGGACATCGATAACGCTGAAATGCACTTCAACCCAAACTTATGAAATTCCTTCCAAATGTTAACTTCCACAATAGGTGACAAAACATTTCTGGGTCTTCCAAAACCCAGTCCGGACATACGCCCAAGTCCGAAATCATCATACGAACCTGCTGGAACCTTCGAATCCCGATTCCGAGGTTGTTTACTCAAAAATCCACCCTTAGTCAATTCTTTCAACTTAAAGCTTCCGAAATAAGAATTCCCTTTCCAAATCAACTCTAAACTTCCCGGAATTCAATTCCGACCGTGCGCACAAGTCATAATACCTGAAGTGAAGCTGCTCTTGGCCTCAAACTGCTGAACGACGTGCTAGAGCTCAAAACGACCGGCCGGGTCGTTACAGAGCCTTTACGTGGCATGCCGTCTATGAATGAAAGATAAATCTCGACATTTCAGTGAAGTAATCTTTATTGTACTTTAATTAAGTCTTTGATTAAATTTCTTATTTTGTACTTAATGGTTTGCCATCATCAAAAAGGGGGAGATTGTTAGCTCCAAGGTTTCACATATTAATTTTGATGATAACAAACCAAAATAATTATTAATCAAAGAACATTTACTTATCGTAATCTTATTCCTGTACAGGAAAAAAAATGCTGGTAAAGATCTAAACAAATATGGGAAAGAAAATATCTTGTGAAGAATTTATCAAGGGAGATTATTTTCAGAGATTTAATCTAGAAGGAATAATGTATGAAAGTGAAATTTCAAATATTTAATGGCTTACTACAATATCAGAAGAAGAATCTATGGAAATTATGGATGGAAAGCTTTTCAACACCTTGAAAGGAAAGTTGCTAAAATTATGGAGAAGATCTATTATTTTTTAGAAGGAAGATACTATATGGAAAAGATACTACAAGGACAAGGAAGAATATATTTTCTATGGAAAGAAAATATATTATGAATTTATTACAATTTATATTATGGAAAGATATTATTTTCCAAGATTAAGAAAGGAATATTCAATATAATGGGAGAATAATATATTTTCTATGGAAATAAAATATATTATGGGTATAGTACAATCTATTTTATGGAAAGAGATTATTTTTCAAGACCTACTAAAGGAACATTGGAGAATTATGGAAGAATGCTTCCTAAAGTTTTGGACAACATACTACGTATGGAATATTCTTACTACAATATTATAGTAAGAAATTATATCTCCAAGAGCAAAGAAGAGAATCACAGAGGATGGAAAGAAGGGTTATAGAATATAAAAACTATTGCACAAGGAAGTGAAGGTAGTAGTGGATCGTGACTTTGCTAATTAAGGAAGTACAATGGAGCAGCAATCAAGAGGCATTTATGGTATTTCAAAGAGTGCAAAAGATCCTTAATTAAAATGGTCCATTTCAAAAGGAAAGTTTACATTGGCAAGAGATATCCAAGCAACGTTCTAGAGATCTGGAAGAAGTTATTACCCTAAGATTCAAGGAAGCAATCATCTAACAGCTACAAGGAAGATTGGAAGAATTTTCAAAATTCCCTTGGATTAACCAATTGCCAGAACAAGTTGAAAAGGGTATAAATATACGAGCTCCATGAAGGAAGAAAACACGCAGCCTTCTATACAAATTGTTTATCCAACTACAAGTTCTTTATTCTACTCTTAACAAACATTGTAATTCACTTTAGTAGATTTACTGTGTACATAAAAGAGAGAAGAGAGACATAAAAATATTGGAGAGGCAGTGTGTCCAAGAGGTTGTGTCATTGTTCGTTTCTTTGGTGAGCGCGTGAAAACCAAAGAGTCATTATTGGTGAGCGAGTGAAAACAAACCCTGTCAGCGTTGGCGGTGATCGCTGAAAATCACAAAGGTTGTACTCAATTCAATTTACAAAGAGCTCTAAAAGACAACACTCTTGCAACCCAAGAGGACTGGATTAGGATACCACATTGATTCCGAACCAGTATAAAATTTCTGGTGTCATTTACTTTATCGCTCTCGTATCATATTCTGTTCCTTTATTGTTTATTGTGATTAAAACTTGTTTAAATCGAAAGGACTAATAGTTCTATGCAGGCTGTCTCCGCATAAGTCGACTAGACCTGAAGAGTAGTCAACTAGAAATTTAAAAAGGCTACAATTTAACTCCCTCTTGTACTTTCACTAACATTATGTTTTCTCTAGCCATGGTCCTAGCCGGAAACCGTTGCAAACTAACAACTATACCTAAAAGAAAAGAGCAAATCAGCAACCTAATCATATATTGCAAGACTTCTGTAAGAGAAAGCCCACGTAGAGGTGAATACTTTTCACAAGCTAGAAGGGAAAAATTCGGGAGAAATTCAAAAATAGCCAGATTTACATGCGGTCATTGAAAAATAGCTACAATTTCAAAAGTAATCAAAATTTAGCCACTTTTCATGTAAAAATAAATCTGAATGAAAACACTGTTCAAAATCTGAAAAATATTTCAGTATATTATACTGGAGTTCCAGTATATTATACTGGTCCAGCATAATATACTAGAGTTCCAGTATATTATACCGGTCTGGCGTAGTATGCTGGAAGTTCATACACAGGTGCTCCAATCTCCAGTATATTATGCTGGAACTTTCCGCGTGTTAGAGTTTCAGCATAATATGCTGGAAGTTCATACACAGGTGCACCAATCTCCAGTATATTATGCTGGAATTTTTCGTGTTGCAGCAAAATAGTGTCTATGTTTCAATGATTTTACAAACGCTGGCTATTTTTCAATTACCAGTCTAAAAACTGGCTAGTCCATACTATTTTTACGAAAAATCTGCACCTATATAATATGGGGCATTTGCATCTATACCCACTTTTTGTGTCACATTTTAACTTGTGCCCTCTTTGCAAAAACAATTGCAAGCGTACCCGCTTTTCCGCATAATTTCAGCATACGGGGCTGAAGTAACAAAGGCAATCACGCAAAACTTCAGCATTCTAGTAGTCGGGCTTGAAGTTCAGCTCTAGAGCTGAAGTTTTTGTTTTGTAAATACTTTAGAGCTGAAGTTTTTATTTTGTAACTAGCGAACTTCAGCTTTAGAGCTGAAGTTTTTGTTTGTAACTGGCGAACTTCAGCTCTAGAGCTGAAGTTTTTGTTTTGTTTTGTTTTTGTAACTGGCAAACTTCAGCTCTAGAGCTGAATTTTTTGTTTTGTAACTGTCGAACTTCAGCTCTAGAGCTGAAGTTTTTGTTTGTAACTGGCGAATTTCAGCTCTAGAGCTGAAGTTTTTATTTTGTAATTGTCAAACTTCAGCTCTAGAGCTGAAGTGTTTTTAAAACCCTTGATTATATACTGCTGAAGTTTCTATTTTTGGGGGAGGAAGATTGACCTTTCAAATTCCATCTTCTAAGTTTGGAGATGGCTTCATTGATTTATTATGGATCCAAACGTCGAGGAACGCACTATGGTTCTGCTTGACCATAGCATCTCGACAATGGAGACGGTGTCAAGGGGATTCAGAGAAATGCAAAAATATATTTGAGATTTGAACTAATGACGTAAAAAAATATTTTGAACCACATCAACCACATAACAAAAAGGTTTTCTTACATTACAATTATTTTAATTATGTATAGTAAGATGGCTTCTGAGGAATTGAGTGAAGCCACAGAAGGAGAGATATTGTTACATCAATGTTAAGTTCCAGAGAGCTATGGAGATCACTGGGAGAAGGAGGAAGAGAAAGAGAGCTGAAATTGTTTAAAAAGTGGGTACAAGTTAAAAGTTTTAAAAAAAATGGATATAGGTTAAATGGGGGCGACCAAATAGGGCGCCCCGTGCAATTTTTACATATAATATGGGTTAGCCCATTTTCAATTTGTCCATGGATCATCCAACCTATTTTTTATCCGCATGAAATATGGACAAATTGGGTGATTACCCATTTTTGTTTCACCCGTTTTCAACTCGCTCAAATCCGATCCAATTCGCCCATTTGCCACAACTAATCACGGATTTTTTTCCCTATTCAAAACCTATCATAGGTGTCGGTGATTCATGCCTTTGTAACCAAGAAGAATGATGATAGGCGAGAGCAACTTTTCCAATTTGGCACATGCAAGGGTCCCAATTTCTCTTTCATTCCCATTCAAACATTTTGTCGGTGAATACTATATCATTTAATTAACCATCCAATTAATATTTCAATAATAACATCCCATATGGGCACTCTCACTTTAAGGAAGAGATCACATTGGTCTTATCATAATAAAATGCTCTTAGTCTTTTTTTATAGGCACATCAATAATAGTGAAGGCACCCTAAAAAGGAACAGTAAAAATATGGTCCTCTTCTTCACTCAAAGCTGGGATGAACTAATTTATTATTCTTTATTCTCTTCAAATTATTTGGTAACTTGTTTTTTGGTCATCCGTTAGACTAAAATTTGACTGAAATTGGTCAATGATTTACTCATCTTCCCGTTGCACGATTCAGAATTTCAGATATCACGAAACTATCAATAAAAATATTGTACGCTCGTTGACTTTAGATTTAAAAGGCTAAGTATGAATTTAAAAAGGAAGGGCTTAAAATAGGACGAAAACACATTAAGGTAATGGGGTGATGTTAAAAAAGGAAAAAGTGCGGTAAATAGTAAATGAAATTATTAAACAATAATAAGAGTAAAATGGAAAAGAAAAATAATATAACAATACCACTACTCCAAGTTAATTTTTATGTAAAATAAGTCGTTCACTGTTACGTAATAATAAATTTAATTAATAATATACAATAATAAATAATAGTAAATACAAATATTATAAAATTGTTTAACTACTACTATATATTTAATACAAAAACAAAATTCAAACAACTAGTAAGTTGTATAGGATGAAATCGGTTCACATTAAGTACTCAAATGATACAGTGACACATGGAACTGGCGGACAGACGAAAGACGAAGCGAATAGAAGTCAAGATCGAGGACAACAACTTCAGTTGACATCGAGTAGACCCCGAAGGGAACATTATCAACGAGCACAAATAAATATTTGCCACCAGATGAAATTAAGTGAAGAACATTCATTAGCATTAAATACACATCCGTTACAGAGAATTTTGACATTCATAGTCTGCTATTGCATATTCATCAATGACCCTCATTATTGTCATTTAAAAGGGGCTTGATCCTATGACCTTGTTCCCTAAGTTTAGCTATAAATAGCGATTTCAACCGTCATTGTAACGCACAAAATTTTTGATAAACTTATGCTACACATTATTCCAAGCTAAATAATACTTTATTTTCTATCTTACGACTTTCTTATTGCTGCCTTGAAAAGTCTTGCTCCCGGAACCAAGTTGTTTGCTATTTTATCTCGATTTCTATACTAAGTCTTGCATTCTATAAACCATGCTATAAATTCAACTGTACCGTTTTACGGATAAACAGTTTGGCACCCACTGTGGGCTTAGATAGTTGCGTAATTGAGTTGATCCTTGTATCTATTAATAATCTATTTGATTCTTTGTTTCTTAGCAAAAATTGTAATAGATGGCAGATAACGATGTCAACATCGCACACAATGTTGAGGCACAGGAAAATCCTCCTCACCATGAGGATTCGATCAGCGACACCCGCAACAAGGAGGATATAGCCATGCTGGTTCATGGCGCGCAGTATCCCCGATACATACGGGAGGCGACTCCTGATGACGCTGAAGACGAGAACGTTGCAGAAACCATGAGGATCCTGAAGGAACAACAACAAGCTATCATGGGTCATCTCTCACGGTAAGACCAAGCCATGGCAGAGTTAAGGCAAGCATTGTCAGATGCTTCCAACAACGCAAATGGAAGAGGTCCAGTTCCTCTCGGTGCACCCACAAATCCAACAACGCAAAAGGTTGATAACAACACTCCGAGGGGTGAGGTCGACATCGACGGGGATGGGGGGATCGACAACGGATCTTGTAACAATAATAGTAATGATCCTTTCAAAATCGAGTTCATGTGGTTTATGAGAGAAATAAATGCCCGAATGGACCAAATTCTGGGCGCACTACCAGTGCTAAAGGGCCCAGTCTCAAAGAAATACACCAGTTGTCGTTCAAAACCAAGCGCATCACCAGAGTTGATTCCAAAGTTGTTCAAAATCCTAGATGTACCAAAATATAATGGGACCTCGTATCCTCAGGAGCACATAACCACCTATATAATGGTGGTGAAAGGAAATGACTTGGCTCCACAGAAGATTGAGTCAGTCTTGCTGTTGAAGCTCAGAGAAAGCCTCACGAAGGGGGGCCTGACATGGCACTCACTTTTACTCGAACATTCAACAGATTCCTTTGAGATGCTCGTAGACTTATTCATCAAGGCCCATATTAGGGCCAGGAAGATCCAGACCCAAAAAGCAGACATATTTAGAATTACACAATGAGAGTTCGAATTGTTGCGTAAGTTCATGACCAGATTTCAGAAAGAAAGGATGATGCTACTGGTCGTGCCGAATGAATGGGCAACTGAGGCTTTTACTAAGGGGTTGAACCCGAGGAGCTCCAACACCTCTTGAAAACTGAAAGAAAGCCTGCTCGAGTTCTAGGCGACTACATGGGCAGATGTCCATAATCGTTACGAGTCAAAGATAAGAATAGAAGATGATCAGCTCGGGTTCTAGTATCGACCAAGGTTCGGGATCGAGAAAAGAATAAGGATAAATCGAAGGCTGAGTTCAATGCAGATCGGCGACCTTCTAAGGGCCGATTTTTGCCCTACAAAAGGGACGATGGATGCAACAGAGGGTTCCAGTCGGTAGACAGGTACGCTCCCAATAGAAGAACTGACCATGGCCGGAATAATATGTCATTACAAGACAAGAGGTATCGGGTTCCTGGGACTCCACATATCCCAGGTTGTCCGAATAAAATTTCAATGTCAGCATAATGGAGCTGGTATCGGCGATGAGTAACACTAAGGAAGCACAGTTCCCTAGGTCGATGAAAAATGATCCCAGCCAGAGGGATCCAAATCTATGGTCCGAGTATCATAGGACTAACAACTATCAGACTGGGGACTACCTACATCTACGAGAGGAGGTGGTGACATTGATGAAAAAAGGCCATCTTAGAGAGATCTTAAGTGGCTGGGCTAAAAACAACTACGGCCGCAACCGGGGACAACATAGAGCCCTCGAAGATAGGAGAAGACCCTTCTTGATTAACGATGATTTTCATAGGAACGAGATTAATGGTATAACTTTTTCGGCAGCAAAAAAGACAAAGGTATTAGTGACTCATAGCAAGAGACTCCGGGAAGTCGCCGAGGATGATATCATCTTCAGAGAGGAGGACACTGATGAACTTCTACTATCGCACAATGATGCCTTGGTAATTTCTCTTAATGCTTTAGATTTTAAAATTAAACGTATTTTGGTAGACCTAGGAAGTTCAACCAATATCATTCAATAGAGAGTGTTGGAGCAAGCCAAGCTAACTAGAAGCATCATTCCAGTAACAAAGCTCCTTGCGGGGTTCAACTTAACAAGCGTGACAACCCAATGGGAGATCTTGCTGACCACGAATGCCAAGGGGGTCATGAAGACTACCCTATTTGAAGTAGTATATAGCGACATAGGCTACAACATAATTCTTGGAAGACCATGGCTACACGAGATGAAGATCGTGCCATAAATATACCACCAACTTCTGAAATTCCCAACTCTATAGGGAATCAAACAAATAAGAGGAGATCAATCGACGGCAAGGGAGATGAATGCGATCTCGGTTTCCGGCAGTAAAGGGAAGGAACACGTGGCATAGCAATACAAGAACCGGTGCCTGCTAGCAAATCAAACGAAGATGACAAAAGGGAGAAGTCATCGGAATCCTACCAGGTACCGAGGTATTTTCAGGTACCAGAAAAAATGGATGCGGTCAAATGCACGACGGAAGAACTCGAACAAGTGCCTTTGTTCGAAAAGTTCCTAGAGAGGATGTTCCACTTGGGGACATGACTGAACCCCGAGTTCAGGTCAGGATTTATAGAATTTCTTGAAACTAAAGTTGATTGTTTTGCATGGTTGCACGCGGATATGACAGGTATCCCGCTAGAGGTGGCCATGCATAAGCTAAGCCTGGACCCCAACATCCCGCCGATAAGGCAAAAGAAGCACCCAATTGTCGAGGTCAGAAATAGGTTTGTCAAATAAGGGGTAACTCAATTGCTCGATATCGGTTAAATCCGGGAGGTAAAGTATCCCAACTGAATAGCTACATAGTAATAGTTTCGAAAAAAACAATAAATTTTACATGTGCATAGATTATAAGGATTTGAATAAGCCATACCCGAAAGACTCGTTCCCATTGCCAAACATTGATCAAATGATTAATGCAACGATCGGGCACGAGTTGATGAGTTTCCTCGATGCCTATTGTAGGTACAACCAAATCAAAATTATCCCGGAGGATCAGGAAAAAACTTTGTTCATAACGAATTTTGGCACATTTTGCTATAATGTGATGCCTTTGGGGCTTAAGAACGCCAAAGCCACTTATTAGAAGTTCGTGAACAAAATGTTCGAAAAGCAAATAGGTAAAACACTGGAAGTTTACATAGATGATATGATGGTTAAATATTTTAACGCACGTGACTATCTAAAGTACCTCCAGCAAATCTTTGACATCCTAAGGAAGCATAATATGAAACTTAACCCTAAAAAGTGTGAGTTTGGAGTCAGCTCCGGCAGAATTTTGGCTTTCCTGGTGTCATAAAGGGCGATCAAAGTCAATCCCAACAAAATTAAAGCCATCGAGGACATTCCAGACCAACTGACAAACTTTAAAGGAGTCTAAAGGCTAACGGAAGACTAGCCGCTCTAAGTAGGTTCATCACCTCTTCTTACTTTTGAAGAAGAAGAACAATTTCGAATGGACCCTAGAATGCCAACAGGCTCTGAAAGACCTGAAGCAGTATCTATCAAGCCCTTTGTTACTATCAAAATAGGTGGAAGGCGAGCCGTTGCAAATATACTTAGCGGTCTCAAAGGTAGTGATAAGTACCGTTCTAGTCCGGGAAGACGAAGGTACGCAACTCCTATCTATTATGTTAGCATAATTTTATCGGTGACGGAAACTCATTATACGCACCTTGAAAAATTAGCCTTAGCTCTCGTAGTCGGTGCTCGAAAGCTTAGGCCTTATTTTTTCAATGCCACCCGATAGTCGTGGTGACAACTTTTCCACTACGGAATATACTTCACAAACCTGAGTTGTCAGGTCGATTGGCCAAATGGGCAATTGAAATTAGTGAATTCGATATCGAATATAAACCTAGGACTACGATCAAATCACAAGTTTTGGCCGACTTCGTGGCCGATTTCAGTCGCATGCTACTGCTCATGGCCATAAAGGAAGTGGTGATGGCATCAGAAATGACATAAGGAGTTTGGACCTTGTTCACAAACGGAGCTTCCAACGTGAAAGGGTCCAGGCTTGGGGTAGTCTTAATCATGCCCTCGGGATAAGTCCTGAGGCAGGCTATAAAAATTATTCCCTTGACTATCAATGAAACCGAGTATGAGGCTTTGATTGCAGGACTTGAACTGGCCCGAAGACTAGACTCTGAGGTCATTGAAATCAAATGCGATTTCTAATTAGTGGTTAATCAAGCATATGGAATCTTCGACACCAAGGAGGGAAGCATGCAACAATATGTGGTGAAAGTTCAAACTATACTTGCACGATTCAGGGAATGGCTGATTACTCACATCCCAAGAGAAGAAAACGCAAAAGCAAATGAATTGGCCAATCTAGGCTCATCCACGAAAATGAAAGGTTCGGATTCCAATACAATCGTACAACTTATGCACTCGGTACTAGATGTGGATGGTTACTATAAAGTAAATACAACTAACTTGGTCTAGGATTGGAGAAATGAAATCATTGACTACCTTGGGCATGGCAAGCTGCCTGAAGACGCAAAAGCATCCCGGTCACTCCGCACCAAAGTAGCTCGTTATAGCTTCTGGGGAGGATAGTTGTACATGTAAGCACGTGATTTTTGCTTCACGGACAATTGCTCCAAAAGAAAATAAAAATAGCGGTCTTTCCGTGACATGTTTTGTTAATCGTTTGTGAGTCTGTCCATTTTTGCACTTAATCATTAACAAACAAAAATACAAAATATGCATGTTAGGATGATTAAACCATAATTCGGTCAGTAAAAGAAAATTCAAAATATATATATATATGTGTGCATCGCTCGTTCTAGGCTTTTAGTTAACTTACTTAAATAATTTTTGTGATAATTGTGTTAAAATGTTGCATTGTTGTTTAGTTTTAATTTCGTTATTTATTATTTTTATTTTTGTTTTAAAAGAAAAAAATGAAATTAGAAAAACAAAAGAGAAGGAAATCGGTTTGGGCCAAAAATTAAACAAAATAACTGGCCCAACCAGCACGCAGGCCCAGTCCAAATCCGGTTGCCCAGACACCTCCTGAAACGACACCGTTTCAGGCCAATCCATCTCAGCCGTTCCAATCAATCCAATCCAACGGTCCAGGATCATTTTCAGCAACCCGTGTTCAAACCCGACCCAATAACCAATCCGATCCAATCCCCCACTTAAACCAAACGACCTCGTTTAATTACCAAACGACCCCGTCCCATTTCTCAACATCAGATCTAAGCCGTTGAGATCATCTGATCTAACGGCTCAGATCCGATCAACCTCACCATATATAAACCTTCCCTTACACCCCACGCCCCCTATCCGAACCCCACCCCTCACTCGTCTCCTTCCCTGAACCCTGAAACCCCCAAACCCTAGCAGCCGCCCTAGTCTCCTTCGCCATTAAAGCCGGCGGCACGAACGCCGGTGACCACCCCCTGAACACCCTAAGACCCCCTCACTCCCCTGAACACGAATCCACTAACCACGAACCTCGAATCATCTCCTATCGTCTCGAATCTGGATTTGAAGATTCGAGACAAAACTCGATCTACACCAAACCACCCCATCTTCATACCAGACACCCCCTGACCTTCCTAGTGACCAAACCAAACTTGGTTTGGTCCGAATCTACCCACAACTCCTAAAAATCCAGATCTGGAAATCCAGAACTGGAAACACATGCACCTGGGGAACCCGGCCAGTTTTGACATAGGTTTGAGGTCTAATAGACCTTAGTCAAGGTGTTCTCATGTGAGAACACCCTGACTAAAGTTTGTTCGGCCTCAAAAGTTCGAAGTCGAGTTTGATTTGGGTCTGTTTGGTTTAAACGTTTTGGTAAGTTTTCCGTTCTTTTGTTTTATTTCCAAATAAGTTGTCAGCATATCTCTTTGTGTTTGTTTGTTATTTTGTTATTTTTCATCCAGATTTCTTTCATCTCTGTTAAAGACCTTTTATTTGGTCGTTTGTCTTCTATTTGTATTCTGAATGTACTCTGTGATGAACCTGTTCGATTAGATTGGTCGTCAAATGAATAACTTATATAGGTCCCCAGTTATTGAACATAGAATTGTCTGATGCCCTTTAGGTCCCTAAACGTATTGTTTATGTGAGCGATCGATTATTACCTGCTATAATTAGTATAGTCGACTCGATAAATGTCGTCGATTAGTTTTCTATAACTAATGAATCGAAGGAGTTAGGATTGTCACATAACTAATTAAACTCGGACACTGGCTGGATGACCTAGTAATGTTTGAAATGGTCTGTTGGCATTATAAAAATGACTAAAAGGGTTCAGTCTAGGCAGTCCTGAGCTCGAGCTTTCATCAGTGCAAAAAATGCCCTAATGCTGCAATAGGCAGGGGCAGTAATAATCAAGGTTGACAGGGGTAATCTGGGGTGCTAAAAAGAACAGAAGTAATTAGTTTAAGTGAGCTGACAAGTAGGGTACTAACTTAGGATTAAACTAATACCAATGGGGAACAAGACACAAGGGTATGGGGGCTCAAAATGAATAAACAAATGAGCCCATAATTCTGGATTAAACAAAAACCAGGCGTGGGGAATAAAGGTAGCTGACACCAAGCATGCTTAGGATGGGCTTAAAGGGTATGGGCATTCTGCCAATTGGCAGGCAGGGCAGCTCAGCTGTAATGGTGCATTTGGCCTATAAATAGGCCATTGGACAACTAAAACAGGGGCTGAAGTTTATGGGTCTGAGGCTGGACTTTTAGCTTTCAGAGAGAAAAAAAGGGCTGTAAAATTTTTAGTCCAAAGAGAGGTCTAGTGAGTTCAAAGAAAACTGAAAAAACACAAGTTAGCTTCCAATAAACACTGCAACCAAACACTGCCTGAAAAGTTGTATAAGAGTGCATATTGGTCAAGCTGTCTTGGCCAAGTTCTTGGTTTGCATTGGTTGAGCTGTTTCTGGTTATTCAATTGGTAGTGTTGCTGCATTGAATACTCTGTTGTTGCTGTTTGTTTCATCCTTCTTTTCTGGGTTCATTGGTTTGGTACTCGACTATTTGTTGGTCCTCTTTGTTCTGGGAAATATTGTTGGTCGTCTGAGGTTTGTGGAAAACATTTGGTTTGGTTTGTTGCTGTGCTGCTGCTGTGTATCTGCTGCTGCTGTGTTTGTGGCATACTGCCCAACTGATCATTCTTTTCTTCTTTTCGTTCTCTATACCAGGTACATGACTAATACTCTGTCAAATGTAATTGGAAAGTTGAGCATGAATACAAAAGAAAAGACCTGAAGAGTGACTTTTATGCATAAATTGTTACATTAGACATCATGTATTGTATAATGATTGTCATTTTTGTTTGGACAATAGAAACAGCCTACATACTAAGTATATCAATGTAGGTTAACGAATGCTAGCTTTGTATGTATACTGCTAAGTGAGAATACGCCCAGTGTAATAAGTTGTATTTCAAACTTAGTCTGATGGTATAGTATATTCTCTAATGTAGGCCAAATAGGAAAGCTATCCATTTTAGTTAAAGTTCTTTCCCCTTCTGCCATATTGTCCCATAAACTGATAAACTCATTTCACAAAATAAAGAATCAGTTCAGGGCCTCGACCTCATGAAGGTCGAGCCCAAATCGAAGCAAACTAAGTAGGCCCGCGTAGAACAGGCGAAGGCCCAGGTCTGGTCCATCGCGCATGGGCTGGATTTGGGCCCAGAATTGTTTGTTCGGCTGATTGCATATACAGCCCCATTTCTGAAATTTTTTTAGCTTTTCTGAATGTCATTACAAATAGCTTGCAAGCATTTAATTAATTAGGACTATATACTGTTTTCAATTGATAAGGACAAACGCGATAAGAAACGTAGTTGCTATAGGATAACCTTTTAAAATAAGAACGAGATGAGCCTCGATAAAAATAAACACAACGTGCAAATGCGGGGCCCTTGTTAAATGTATATTGTTGGAGCATTTAGTTTCCGGGATGGGTTGCTTAGCAAATCTCACAACCCTCCCTAAATAACAACACGTTAGTCTCTTTAGGATACGCTTTAATAAAACCTTACCTTCTTAAACTCGGGTGCACATTTATGTGACCCAAATCCAAATCCCAGCCGAGTCGAGATATATCAATAACCACGGGTGCATTGATGTAGCGTGGTTCGAGATATGTTTTCACGACGTTGCAAGTCCTATAAAAATAACGGTGAACGATAAAAGCGGATAAAAGATAAAATTGGCACATAGGTTCATAATTGTATTAAAAATCAGATAAATAAGCCGAATATAACAGTTGAGCGACCGTGCTAGAACCACGGAACTCGGGAATGCCTAACACCTTCTCCCGGGTTAACAGAATTCCTTATCCGGATTTCTGGTACGCAGACTGTAATATAGAGTCATTATTTTCCTCGATTCGGGATTAAAATTGGTGACTTGGGACACCCTAAATCTCCCAAGTGGCGACTCTAAAATAAATAAACTAATCCCGTTCCGATTGTCCTTTAATTGGAAAAACTCCCTTGCGCCCTCTCGGGTGCGGAAAAAGGAGGTGTGACAGCTCTGGCGACTCTGCTGGGGATTTAAAAACCCAGAACCACTGGTTCAGGGTTAAGAATTCGAGCTTAGAGTAATTATTATTATTTGGCTTTATTTATTATCTGATTATTACATGTTTTGAGCCTAATGTGCTAAATGCTGCCTTTACCGCTTTGATATTATTTGAACTGTATATAAACTGTGCCGAAACCTTTCTCTTCTTGCCTCCGGGGATGTGCTCACTGGTTGAGACTCCCTATTCTGTTAGTGTCATACCCTAAATAAAAGAGGCTCGGAAAGTTTCTAAGCCGACTGGCCTTTTGGTTCCCGGAAAGGAGCTCCTTCCTCAACTCGAGTTGTCCGCTCGGGTACACTGTCTAGAACACCGACCCAGGTTTTGAACATAGAATAACGTGACTTCATGCCGGATCCCTAGTAGGAACGCTTATTTGCATCACGTTGCATTTGACTTAGGGGACTCAACACAGGGGTTGGGTCCGTCTAGGACTAGCAACCTGATATGAAAAGGCCATGCTGATGCATCCTATTGTTTTTCGTGCATTTATTTGTCTCATACCCGCACGCTGACCGGTGTTTGAATATTTGGAATATTGTGAAAAAAAGAAATAACGGTTAGGAAAGTCGCTGTTCTGTCTTAGAAAAAATAAATAATAATAATAATAAAAATATATCAACAGAAATATAGAGTTTGTCTTGTCATAAAAATCAAAAAAAATCTTATTTTTAAAATTGTTTTTTTATAATAAAAAAAAAGTCTTGTGTGGTCTTTACTTTTATTATTTGTTACAAATATATGTATATATATATATATATATATATATATGAAAAATTCAAAAGTTTTGCTTTATTTCAAAATGTATATATCTTTATTTATGGCAAAAGTATTTATCTTGTTAAAGGTCTAGAAAAGTCCTTTCAGGCTCCCAGTTTTTCGAAAAAAAAAAAAAAAAAATCCAAAATATTTTCCGTTATTGACTTCTTTAGAAAGTTTTATATATATATATATGAAAATTCAAAATTCACAAAAAAATCGCATATATTTTTGTTTTTAGCAGGATAAGTGTCGTTTGTTAAAATCTTGTTAATAAATGTGCAGAATGAGCACGATTCCGAATGAACCCTTTTCAATCATGAATAAAATTCCCCTCCAATTGCGGCTCTGGTGGAATGATTTGGGCAAAGAGGGGCATGACGAAATCAAGAAGTATCTGAAAGGCCTCACGAGTTTGTTGGATATCAGGCCACGAGGAGATATCATAAGGGCACTAGTCCCCCACTGGGATCCTGCGCACAATGTCTTCCGCTTCTCAGATTTCGAACTTACCCCAACTTTAGAAGAAATAGCAGGGTATATCGGCAGCACTGAGACTCCTTTGAGGCACAAATATCTGATTGCTCCAAGAGCTGTAGCAGTACACCGGTTCCTGGACTCCTTAAAGATAGTCAGAACAGTTCATAACCCTGACTTGGCAAAAGGTTTTTGCAGCACGAGTTTCATATATCAAAGATATGGTCACATAGGAGGATTCGACAAGCCAGAAAACCAGTTGTGCAGCAAAGGTAATCGCCAGAAGTGGGAAGAACATAGACGAATTGCTTTCATGGTAACTTTCTTAGGACTACTAATATTCCCAAGAAAAGATGGGAATATTGACATAAAGATAGCAGGGGTCGTCAGTACGTTGCTCACACAGAGTGATAGTACGTTGGCGCCCATGATAGTATCTGATATATTCCGGGCACTCACTTCTTGCAAAGCCGGAGGAAGCTTTTTCGAGGGTTGCAATTTGTTGTTGCAAATGTGGATGATCGAACACCTATGTCACCGAGCCCAGTTTCTGAGCCATGGATCCGCTGGAAAGACCTGCATAGAGGAGTTCTATACCAGAGTTGATGAAACCTACCTACCAGAAGGAGTTGTAGCATGGACCTCATACTTCCAAACCCTCAACGCCAGTCAAATACAGTGGGCGCTAGGATGGTTACCGATCGACGAAGTCATATACATGCCAGCAGCCAGGCCCCATTTTCTTTTAATGGGACTTAAGAGCATTCAACCATACGCGCCGCATCGGGTTTTAAGGCAACTTGGGAGGTATCAGATAGTGCCGAAAGACGAGGATCTGAGCATCCAGGTAATCGAGATCAGTCCCGACGGCCAGTTTCCTGAAGCAAGGGTTCGTCAAATTTGGAGCCAATGTCAATACTTAGAAGCAAATACTTGTGTAATGAATCGGGCAAAAGGGGAAGTTTCGCCCGGGTATCAAGCCTGGTACAAAAGGGAGACATCACCTGGAAGACCGACCAAAAGACCTCACCTGCAAGAATTTGCCAAATCTTCACAAGAACAGTGGGACTGGTTGGCCAAAGAGCAAGAATATCTTGTCAAAGCAGGCAAACTGAAGCAACAAATCCAGGATATGAAGTTTGAGTGCCAATTACAGTCTGCTGCCCACAAGGGAGAAAAGAACCAGTTAATCAGAGAAAGCGAGATCCTCAAAGCTCAGATCCGGAGAATGAAAAAAGAGGCTAATAGCCAGCTAAGAAGCCAGGCAGATAAAAGATTGATAGCAGGGTTAAAAGATCAGGTTGCGGAATGCCAGGAAGATTTGGAAAAAGCCAGGGCCAGCACAGCAAAATTGCGAACCAAGTGGGCAAAGGGTGCGATGGCTCGGAGGCAGCGCCTGCAACAAGTCATAAGGGAGTATGAACTGAGCATCGGGACATTAAGGGAAACGAATGCCTCTCTTCGAGAAAGGATCCTCAAGCAAACACGAAATGCCCAAGACGACAGAAGGCAATATTACGATGCAATGACCAGAATGGAAAGGCAAATGGAGATGTTCCAGGATCAGCTTGCCAACAATGCGCAAACACTGGGATTGAAGAACCAACAGATAAGGCATTTGTTCACAGAAAGGGACCACATCCGGGGAAGGATTGATGAAATAGGGCATTACATCTACATGAAATGCTCGGCATATGAGCGAACACCTCGGAAGACCCTCCTTGTTTCCATCATGGGTTGCGTCCGCCGGATTATGAACGAATTGAAGAGCTTGCAAAGAGACCTTACACCTAGAGCCGCAAAAAGGCCGGATGATGCCTCACGGCCCCTTAAATTGGAGAATTAGTTTTGGTCAAGTCCTGTTTATTTGGCTTTGGTTGTTTTTCCATATGTTGTTTTCTTTTTCGTTAAACCGAGTTTGAAACCGTCGAGTTTGTACTATTGCTATTCCTTGCTTGATGTAATTTGTAATAGCAAAACTTTGAGAATGAATTCAATGATTTCACAAAAATTGTGTGTTTTTACTTTAAGGCAGAACTACGCCTGGTCTGATTCACGCGGGGACGTGATACGTAGGCAATCCCCATAAGATTCGACCGCTTTTAATAAATAAAGAAAAGAAAATGTAAATAAAATAAGACGCGGGGTTTCGCAGAATACTCTAAAAGAGACAAATGAACAAACCGGGATGACGCATGTGGTTTGAAGCAAAGCATGTAGAAACGGTTAACTGCCTAGGTGCATTGCATCCTCTATGTGTTATGATCAAATCTGTTAAGCTCTAACACTAACAAAGTTTGTTGTTGTCTGATAACCAGACAGTTAGTTGTTAAAGAATTCTGGCAACACATTCATACCAAACCAGATCCAAAGGACCGGTAGCAACAAGCATGACTACTTCAGAGAATAGTAATGAGGAAGAAAGGCCGATGAGCCAGTTGCTAAAAGAGGCAATGGAAAAGATTGAAAGGATGGGACTAGAGATGCATGCAATGCAGCTAGCCCTGGCCAAAACACAAAAGAGCCCTGAGACACTGGGACACGTACCGGAGTACCCTCACTCTGGCCCTTCCACAAGCCGCCCAAACCCCCTCTATCATCAGGAGAGAAGCCCTCATGATTCCCAAGCTCCACCACCCCACCAACCTCTCCCAACATCCAACATTCCCATTTTTGTGGGACCTGCATCAGCCCCTTTGCAGCGAACGACCAGTGAGCCATTGTTTCAGGCTCACGATACACAATACTATCCCCCTGAGCCTACATTCCACGCACCGGAACCACAGGTTTACAATCCCCATTTGGAAGTACCGGCAGAGGTTGAGAAGCCTGTTAAGGCCCCTGAACAGGATGAAGTGTTAAGAAAGTTCAAAAGCCTGGAGCAATCCTTCAGAAACTTGCACGGGCTGGGCAATCAAGTCAGCGTGGCATACAAAGATCTGTGCCCTTTCCCAGATGTCCAACTCCCGGCTGGGTTCAAGATGCCCAAGTTTGATTTATATGAAGGGCACGGTGATCCCATGGCACATTTGCGGGGATTCTGTAGCAAGATGAGAGGGGCAGGAGGCAAGGATGAGCTTTTGATAGCTTACTTCGGCCAAAGTCTGAGCGGATCTGCACTGGAATGGTATACCAGGCAGGATTTCAGCAGGTGGTACACGTGGGATGATCTGGCACAGGCTTTTGCAGGTCATTTCCAGTACAATCTAGAGATAGTCCCCGACCGTCTCACATTATTGAGAACTGGGAAGAAACCCGGGGAAAGTTTTCGCGAGTTCGGGTTCCGCTGGAGAGAACAAGCAGCTAGGGTCGATCCTCCCATGAGAGAGGGAGAGATGGTAGACTACTTTTTGCAGACATTGGATCCAACCTACTTTGGTCACTTGGTGACAACGGTTGGAAAATCTTTCAACGAGGTGGTCAAAATAGGGGTCATGATAGAAGAAGGTTTGAGGTCGGACAAGATCTTAAACTATTCGGCACTTAAGGCCACAACCCAGGCTATTCAAAGCGGCACGGGAGGTGCGCTAAGAAGAAAGAAAGAAGAGGTTGCCACGATCGAGGCAGGCAGTTGGCCCAGGGCTGGCAGGCCACACTACAACCAACCCAGGCCTCACAGGTCAAACTATCCATACAACCCACCACAAAATTTCTATCCACCTCGAGAACCGCATTGTTCCGTACACCAAGCCCAGATATACACTCAGCCCCCGGTTCGCCCACAATGGCGCGCACCGGCTCCCCAGAACATATATGCACCACCACAAAACACTTACCCTCCACCAAGGGCATATAGAAATCCTTCAGGGGCAGGTTTCCGGGGAAATCCAGATGCCAGAAATGACAGGTTGCGGAAGCAAAGAACCTTCACCGAACTGGGAGAAACCTACACCGCTGTGTTCCACAAGCTGCGACAATTGGGTTTGGTTAGTCCCGTCCATACTCGGGAACCAAATCCCCCGCCTCAGAATTTGGACCGTTCAATCAGTTGTGAATACTGTTTAGGGATGCTCGGGCACGATACCGAGAAGTGTTGGAAGTTAAGGCATGCCATACAGGATCTTATTGACACCAATAAGATCGAGGTCCAGACACCGGAGGCTCCTAACATCAACCAAAACCCGCTGCCAGCGCACCACGAAGCTCACATGATTGAGTTGGTGTGTGAGGGAGGTGAATTAAGAAAACCCTCACAAACAGTGATGATGATCCAAGCTGCCCCAAAAGAAGTCTTAACCAGGGGAGGAACAAATGTACAGTCGCAGGGAGAAGGTGTCAAGCCGGTAGTAATATGGGGGAAGAACCCGTCCGTCATAACAAGCAAACCCGAGCCAAGCAAATTGGTAATACCAGGGATCCTGCCCACACCGGCAGTCATGTTGAAAGGGGTATGTAGAGAACGGGTGACCATAAAGCCGGTGGTCCAACTGCCTGTGCTTGACAGCAGGGCTGTGCCCTGGAAATATGAAAAAGCAGTGGTAACGTACCAAGGAAAACAGGTGGAAGAAGTCAGTTGTGAAGCGCAAGGTTTGACTCGATCAGGTCGATGTTTTGCTCCGGCGGAGTTAAGAAAAACCAACCCAGTGGCAACCAAGAAGCCAGTGTCAGAAGAAGAGGCTGAAGACTTCCTGAGGAAGATGAAAGTACAAGACTATTCTGTGGTTGAGCAGCTGAGAAAAACACCTGCCCAGATCTCACTATTGTCATTACTCCTCCATTCCGAGGAACATCGTCGGGCCCTGTTAAAGATATTGAACGAGGCTCATGTACCCAGTGAGATTTCTGTAAACCACCTGGAAACCATTGCTAGCAAGATTTTCGAGGTGAACAGAGTGACATTCTCAGATGATGACCTGCCGGTGGAAGGTACGGAGCATAACAAAGCTCTATACCTAGCTGTCAAATGTGAAGACTCGGTGGTAACCCGAGTATTGGTGGATAACGGCTCAAGCGCCAATATTTGTCCATTGTCCACCCTGGACCAGTTAAAGATTGACCGTGGAAGAATCCGGGAGAATAGCATCTGTGTCCGAGGGTTTGACGGAAACGGAACAGCCACTGTGGGGGATGTTGTACTTGAACTAACCATTGGCCCGGTCCTGTTTACCATGGAATTCCAGGTATTGGACGCCACGGTATCTTACAACTTGCTGTTAGGACGACCCTGGATTCACGCAGCTAAAGCGGTGCCTTCCACCCTACATCAGACAGTGAAGTTCGAGTGGGAAAGACAAGAGGTCGTGTTGCACGGTGAGGATACAACATACACCATGGGCGGAATCATTGTGCCTTTCATAGAGACCAGTGATGACAAGGGTCCTTGGGTCTACCAGATTCTCGATACAGGGTCGGCCAACAAAATCTCTGAAGGAGAAATCATCCCGCACCCTAGGGTAGCTGCCGCAACAGTCATGATGGTATCGGAGATGCTGGGTAACGGATTTGTGCCGGGAAAAGGCCTGGGAGTTGAACTTCAAGGGATAGTCCAACCTGTTTCCCTTCCTAAGAATCTGGAAACCTTCGGGTTGGGGTTCAAACCAACCGCAGCAGACAGGAAGGAGGCGCGAAGAATGAAGAAGAAGGTCTGGTTTCTGCCTAAACCAGTGCCACGCCTCTCAAGGTCTTTTGTTAAAGCAAGTGCCAAGGGGTCAGCGATCCCAAAGATTCGAGGACCTTTGATCGGTGTAAATGAAGACCTGAATCAGAGTTTTGAGAGACTATTCGCAGATGTCAGTATGGTGGAAGCTGGAGAGGGTTCCAGCAGGGCAGAGATACAATTTGTGGGGCCTGAGGCCAAGACCAACAATTGGACGATTACTCCTCTCCCTGTCCGAGGGGAGTCTTGGTAGTAGGCTTTGATTAATGTTTTGTTTGTTTGTTTGTTTGATCGGATTATCCAAGGGTGTAATCCCAATTTTACTTTCGTTTTGTAAAAGTGTGAACCCTTTTTATCCTGCAAATTTAATAAAGTTCTTTTCTTTTGTCCCATTTTAATTTCTGGTTTTGTTTTCTTTCTGAACAGTTCTCTTTTTACTGGTCCTAATGACGTGGCATGCACAACGGATCTTCGACCTAGTCTAATAAATCAATCTGAATCTGACTCAATGATGCAAGAGGTCGTTTGTGATAATGAATCCGAATGTGACGAAAGGGAAGCCTTCGAAGAAATAAATCGAGAACTATGCCAATTTGAAGAGAAACCCAAGCCTAACCTAAATGACACTGAGGCTGTGAACCTAGGAAACGCTGATAACATCCAAGAGACCAAAATTAGCATCCACATTGAGCCGAATGTCAAAGCAGAATTGATCGAAACTCTCAGGGAATTCAAAGATGTTTTTGCATGGTCATATGATGATATGCCTGGATTGAGCACCGATTTAGTGGTTCACAAATTGCCCACTGACCCGGCATACCCTCCGGTCAAGCAAAAACTAAGGAAATTTAAAACAGAAATGAGTGTAAAGATCAAAGAAGAGGTGATTAAGCAATTACAATCTAAGGTCATTCGGGTCACTCGGTATCCCGAGTGGCTGGCCAATGTGGTACCAGTCCCAAAGAAGGATGGAAAAATCAGGGTGTGCGTCGACTACCGCAATCTCAACAAAGCAAGTCCCAAGGACAATTTCCCGTTACCCAACATTCATATCCTGATCGATAATTGCGCTGGGCGCGAGATCGGATCCTTTGTGGATTGCTATGCGGGTTATCATCAGATCCTAATGGACGAAGAGGATGCTGAGAAGACAGCGTTTATTACGCCATGGGGAACCTACTGCTATCGGGTAATGCCGTTCGGGTTAAAGAACGCCGGGGCAACGTACATGCGAGCAATGACTGCGGTGTTTCATGACATGATACACAAGGAAATTGAGGTGTACGTCGATGATGTGATCATCAAATCTTGGCGTCAGGAGGACCATGTAGCAGACCTAAGGAGATTTTTCCAAAGACTCCGGAGGTATGATATCAAGCTTAACCCGGCCAAATGCGCATTCGGGGTTCCATCAGGGAAGTTGCTAGGATTCATCGTCAGTCGACGGGGGATTGAGTTGGACCCATCCAAAATTGAATCCATCCGAGATTTGCCACCGCCAAGGAACAAAACAGAGGTAATGAGCTTGCTGGGTAGACTCAATTATATCAGCAGGTTCATCGCTCAACTCACAGCAACTTGTGAGCCCATATTTCGGCTACTGAGAAAGGATGCTGCAGTAGGTTGGACGGCAGAGTGCCAGGAGGCTTTCGACCAAATCAAAGGGTATCTGTCTAATCCACCCGTATTGGTCCCGCCTAAGCCCGGGAAACCCCTAATCCTTTACCTGACGGTCTTGGAAAATTCATTTGGTTGTGTACTGGGGCAACATGATGACACAGGGAGGAAGGAGCAGGCCATCTACTATCTTAGCAAGAAATTCACAGTGCATGAGGTCAAGTACACTCAACTCGAGAAAACATGTTGCGCCCTGACTTGGGTAGCTCAGAAGTTGAAGCACTACCTGTCTTCATATACTACTTATCTCATATCCCGCTTGGACCCATTGAAGTATATCTTTCAGAAACCTATGCCCACGGGGAGGTTGGCAAAATGGCAAATTCTGCTCACAGAATTTGATATCATCTACGTGACAAGGACGGCCATGAAAGCCCAGGCACTGGCAGACCATTTGGCAGAAAATCCCGTTGATGAAAAATACGAGCCCTTAAGAACGTATTTTCCTGATGAAGAGGTGATGCATACGAATGAGTTGGAATTACCCGAGGAATCAGGTTGGAAGCTTTTCTTCGATGGAGCTGCAAACGCAAAAGGGGTTGGAATAGGGGCAGTACTCATTTCTGAAACAGGACGGCATTATCCTGTTACGGCCCAACTGCGCTTCTACTGCACTAACAATATGGCCGAATATGAGGCTTGCATTCTGGGTCTGCGCTTGGCTGCTGACATGGATGTCCAAGACGTCTTGGTCTTGGGAGACTCGGACCTCTTGGTACATCAAATTCAGGGGGAATGGGAAACACGAGATCTAAAGCTCATACCATACCGACAATGCTTGCATGATCTGAGCAAGCAATTTCGATCGGTGAAGTTCAAACACATCCCGAGAGTTCACAATGAGGTTGCAGATGCCTTAGCCACCTTAGCATCAATGCTGCACCACCCTGACAAAATGTATGTTGATCCTCTGCATATCCAAGTCCGTGATCAGCACGCCTACTGCAATACCATAGAAGAAGAAGCAGATGGCGAACCCTGGTTTCATGATATCAAGGAATACCTCAGAATGGGGATATATCCAGAACATGCCTCGGGAGACCAAAAAAGAGCCCTTCGGCGTTTGTCGAATGGTTTCTTCCTCAGTGGAGGAGTGTTGTACAAAAGAACCCCGGATTTGGGATTGTTGAGATGCGTAGATGCCAGTCAAGCAATGACGGTTATGGAAGAGGTACATGCGGGAGTTTGCGGACCACACATGAGCGGATATGTATTGGCAAGAAAGATCCTTCGAACAGGGTGTTATTGGCTCACCATGGAACGCGACTGTATCACTTTTGTGAGGAAATGCCATCAGTGCCAGATACATGGAGATTTGATTCATTCTCCGCCAACAGAGTTACATACGATGTCAGCACCTTGGCCGTTTGTGGCCTGGGGCATGGATGTCATCGGGCCCATCGAGCCAGCAGCATCCAACGGTCACAGGTTCATTCTAGTGACCATTGATTACTTCACCAAATGGGTTGAGGCTAAAACCTTCAAGTCGGTAACCAAGAAGGCAGTGGTGGACTTTATTCACTCCCATATCATCTGCAGATTTGGGATCCCAAAAGTGATCATCACGGATAACGGTGCGAATCTTAATAGCAGCTTGATGAGAGAGGTATGCCAACAATTCAAGATTACACACCGCAATTCCACCCCATATCGTCCTAAGGCAAATGGAGCAGTCGAAGCAGCCAATAAGAATATCAAGAAGATACTGCGAAAAATGGTGGAAGGGTCCAGACAGTGGCACGAGAAATTGCCCTTTGCTTTGTTGGGCTACCGCACTACCGTCCGGACTTCCATAGGCACAACTCCTTATTTGTTGGTGTATGGGACTGAGGCCGTGATACCAGCGGAGGTCGAAATTCCGTCCCTCCGAATTGTCGCTGAAGCCGGGATTGATGATGATGAATGGGTCAAAGCTCGATTGGAACAGTTGAGCCTGATAGATGAGAAAAGATTGGCAGCAGTGTGCCATGGTCAGCTGTACCAGAAGAGAATGGCAAGAACGTATAATAAAAAGGTGCGCCCCAGAAAGTTTGAAGTAGGGCAGCAGGTATTGAAGAAGATCCTCCCACATCAGGTCGAGGCGAAAGGCAAATTCGCCCCAAATTGGCAAGGGCCTTATATTGTGACCAGAGTCTTGGCCAATGGTGCCTTGTGTTTGACAGATGTCGAAGGTGGATGTGTCGACATGGCTATCAATTCAGATGCAGTCAAGAGATATTATGCGTAATTTCTTTAAATTATGGCAATTTTGGTTTATTTGTTTGTATTTGGCATTTGTTGAATAATGAGATGACGGAGGCAATTCTTTCTCCTATCCAAACACTTTTAACCTTCGCTTTCCCCTTTGAGCCTTGAGCAAATTCTTTCAATACCCCTCTTTTGGAATCACTAATGGGAAAGATATAAAAAAAAAAAAAAAGAAAAGAAAGGAAAAGAAAAGAAAAAGAAAAAGAAAAGGAAAAGAAAATGAAAAGAAAGAAAAGAAAAATCAAGGAATATAAAACCGTGGGAACTACGTTTGACCTGATTCCTCAAAGAGGATACGTAGGCGCCTCACGGCTCGGTCATAGTATGCATCATAGCAAATATAGGATGCATAATGTGCATAGTGTGCACAATATAGCACAATGTGCGTAACGCACGTAACTCAACATAAGCATAAAAAATAAAATTCTCCAAGCAAGAAAACTGGGGCAGAGGTTATGTTTTAAGTTCCAACAAAGGTTAGATTCCAAAAGTTGTAGCACATCACCCTTCAAATTGTTTTCATTTTTGTAGCCTTTCTTCAATCCCACACCAAAACCAACGTCAACATCCAAAAGACCTCCCGATCAATGTTCGAGAGATGCCAAATCCGGAAAATAAGGCCGAGAATAATACACCAAGCCCCAGCAAAGAAGAGGATCGTAAGATTGGGAACGAATTGATTAGTCAAAGGAATCTCCAGAAAAGAGGGTCGTATCTACAACACCCCGATTCCTCGAAAGAAATAAAATGAGAGAGTCTCATCGGTGAAAACCTTCGCAGGCACCGAGAGGCGATGTAAGATGAGGGATATAAAATGAGAGAGTCTTATTGGTGAAAACCTTCACAGGCACCATAAGGCGCCGGGAGATGAGAGAAAAGAGAGAGTCTCATTAGTGAAAACCCCTCGAAGGGCACTATGAGGCGACGAGACAGATCAGCGAAGCTACCACATTTGCAACAAGATGAACATCCATTTATCATCCCCAGCAAGTCAGACCGTCGGACAAATTGATTGATACAAATAGACTGGGTCGGGAATCTATGGTGCACGTCATGATCACGGGGACCAATTGTGTCCTCCAGATAAGTTCTTTGGATTGTCTCCTCCCACAAAAATATTGGTTCAGAAAGTTTTTCTTTTTTCCATATCTTTATTTCTTTTCCTAAAATGTGTCTTGAAAGGATTTTTCAAAGCTTACTACCAGAAACCAAAGGAGAATTCATCCAAATGCCGGATGATACAAACAGTCGTAAAGGCCGGTCCCAGGCAATGCAGGGATTGTGCCCGGAAATTTTGGAAGAAGTAAGCTCCAAAAGGGAGTGGTTTCGGGAGTTAGAAGCAGACCCCCACATCATGTGTTTAAAGAGAAAGAAGAAAAGGGGATAAATTGAAAACCGATCCCCAGCAGGCGAGAGACCCCCAACAGGCAACTTTGCCCGCCAACCAATTATGGGGACAAAGAGCAAGAAAAGGGGAAGAAAGGAAGACCATCCGCCAGAAAGGCACCCTCTACCACCACGATAAAAACTAATTAAATCCTTCTGTCTGCTGCAGGAAAGCAAAGGATTGACGAGAACAGCAACGCCAAGGGAGTCACCAAGACCGGGGCAGAAAATTTTCTGCCGGTTGTCGAAAATTTTCTCGGAAGAACGAGGAAGCAATTTTAATACATTTAAGTTCTAGGTCGCCCACCAGTATAATGCGGGAATACTTTTAAGTTCTAGGTCGCCCACCAGTATAATGCGGGAATACATTTAAGTTCTAGGTCGCCCACCAGTATAATGCGGGAATACTTTTAAGTTCTAGGTCGCCCACCAGTATAATGCGGGAATACTTTTAAGTTCTAGGTCGCCCACCAGTATAATGCGGGAATACTTTTAAGTTCTAGGTCTCCCACCAGTATAATGCGGGAATACATTTAAGTTCTAGGTCGCCCACCAGTATAATGCGGGAATACTTTTAAGTTCTAGGTCGCCCACCAGTATAATGCGGGAATACTTTTAAGTTCTAGGTCGCCCACCAGTATAATGCGGGAATACTTTTAAGTTCTAGGTCGCCCACCAGTATAATGCGGGAATACTTTTAAGTTCTAGGTCGCCCACCAGTATAATGCGGGAATACTTTTAAGTTCTAGGTCGCCCACCAGTATAATGCGGGAATACATTTAAGTTCTAGGTCGCCCACCAGTATAATGCGGGAATACTTTTAAGTTCTAGGTCGCCCACCAGTATAATGCGGGAATACATTTAAGTTCTAGGTCGCCCACCAGTATAATGCGGGAATACTTTTAAGTTCTAGGTCGCCCACCAGTATAATGCGGGAATACTTTTAAGTTCTAGGTCGCCCACCAGTATAATGCGGGAATACTTTTAAGTTCTAGGTCGCCCACCAGTATAATGCGGGAATACATTTAAGTTCTAGGTCGCCCACCAGTATAATGCGGGAATACTTTTAAGTTCTAGGTCGCCCACCAGTATAATGCGGGAATACATTTAAGTTCTAGGTCGCCCACCAGTATAATGCGGGAATACTTTTAAGTTCTAGGTCGCCCACCAGTATAATGCGGGAATACTTTTAAGTTCTAGGTCGCCCACCAGTATAATGCGGGAATACATTTAAGTTCTAGGTCGCCCACCAGTATAATGCGGGAATACATTTAAGTTCTAGGTCGCCCACCAGTATAATGCGGGAATACTTTTAAGTTCTAGGTCGCCCACCAGTATAATGCGGGAATACTTTTAAGTTCTAGGTCGCCCACCAGTATAATGCGGGAATACATTTAAGTTCTAGGTCGCCCACCAGTATAATGCGGGAATACTTTTAAGTTCTAGGTCGCCCACCAGTATAATGCGGGAATACATTTAAGTTCTAGGTCGCCCACCAGTATAATGCGGGAATACTTTTAAGTTCTAGGTCGCCCACCAGTATAATGCGGGAATACATTTAAGTTCTAGGTCGCCCACCAGTATAATGCGGGAATACTTTTAAGTTCTAGGTCGCCCACCAGTATAATGCGGGAATACTTTTAAGTTCTAGGTCGCCCACCAGTATAATGCGGGAATACTCTTAAGTTCTAGGTCGCCCACCAGTATAATGCGGGAATACATTCAGCTCTAGATTTTGGAATCAGTCACCCCACCTGAAGACGGAAGGGTACAACAGAGATCCCCAAACGGGAAACAATGAAATCCCCAGCACCAAGAAGCAGACAACTGCAGAGGCAAGCGCGCAATTCAAAAGGAAAAAGGAACGCGTCTCAAAAGAAGTAGTTTGGGAACGTTGTAGCATGCCCAGTATAACAATTCCGATGAAAAGCCATACCACTGAAGAAACCATTGGAAGATTTAAAGAAGAAAGCCGTATCCCCAGCAAATCAAGCAAAGTGATGAGAACTGACAGTCAGAAAAGGTGAAGGACCAGCATCATCTCCAAGTTCACAAAATAAAGGCGTCAGAGGAAAACGTTAGCCGACAAGAAAGCAAGGCAACAAGAACAAGTCGAAGATGGATGAGATCTCATACTCTAGCTTAACTTCTTGTTTTTCCTTTTAGAGCAATGTAACAGGGAGATCGGTTGAGCAGTAGCATCCTACAGCAGCATGCAACAGCGCGCAACAGCAGCAAGTAATACAGTCGCACGGTAGTCCCAGCTACCAAAATTTCCCGAACTACATTGACCTGATTCCTGTTCAGCCCAGGATATGTAGGAAACCCCTGAAGCAAAGGTTCGGTCAAATCTTTTTCAAAAAAATGCTTCCCACGGAGTATTCGGACGGGCAAAAATCGCTCGCTTTATCTTTGCGCGAAAACCCTTCGTGTCTTCGTGCAAAGAGGGGCAGCTGTAAGCACGTGATTTTTGCTTCACGGACAATTGCTCCAAAAGAAAATAAAAATAGCGGCAAAGGGCTTCGCTGTACAATTTTTCGGTCTTTCCGTGACATGTTTTGTTAATCGTTTGTGAGTCTGTCCATTTTTGCACTTAATCATTAACAAACAAAAATACAAAATATGCATGTTAGGATGATTAAACCATAATTCGGTCAGTAAAAGAAAATTCAAAATATATATATATATGTGTGCATCGCTCGTTCTAGGCTTTTAGTTAACTTACTTAAATAATTTTTGTGATAATTGTGTTAAAATGTTGCATTGTTGTTTAGTTTTAATTTCGTTATTTTGTTATTTATTATTTTTATTTTTGTTTTAAAAGAAAAAAATGAAATTAGAAAAACAAAAGAGAAGGAAATCGGTTTGGGCCAAAAATTAAACAAAATAACTGGCCCAACCAGCACGCAGGCCCAGTCCAAATCCGGTTGCCCAGACACCTCCTGAAACGACACCGTTTCAGGCCAATCCATCTCAGCCGTTCCAATCAATCCAATCCAACGGTCCAGGATCATTTTCAGCAACCCGTGTTCAAACCCGACCCAATAACCAATCCGATCCAATCCCCCACTTAAACCAAACGACCTCGTTTAATTACCAAACGACCCCGTCCCATTTCTCAACATCAGATCTAAGCCGTTGAGATCATCTGATCTAACGGCTCAGATCCGATCAACCTCACCATATATAAACCTTCCCTTACACCCCACGCCCCCTATCCGAACCCCACCCCTCACTCGTCTCCTTCCCTGAACCCTGAAACCCCCAAACCCTAGCAGCCGCCCTAGTCTCCTTCGCCATTAAAGCCGGCGGCACGAACGCCGGTGACCACCCCCTGAACACCCTAAGACCCCCTCACTCCCCTGAACACGAATCCACTAACCACGAACCTCGAATCATCTCCTATCGTCTCGAATCTGGATTTGAAGATTCGAGACAAAACTCGATCTACACCAAACCACCCCATCTTCATACCAGACACCCCCTGACCTTCCTAGTGACCAAACCAAACTTGGTTTGGTCCGAATCTACCCACAACTCCTAAAAATCCAGATCTGGAAATCCAGAACTGGAAACACATGCACCTGGGGAACCCGGCCAGTTTTGACATAGGTTTGAGGTCTAATAGACCTTAGTCAAGGTGTTCTCATGTGAGAACACCCTGACTAAAGTTTGTTCGGCCTCAAAAGTTCGAAGTCGAGTTTGATTTGGGTCTGTTTGGTTTAAACGTTTTGGTAAGTTTTCCGTTCTTTTGTTTTATTTCCAAATAAGTTGTCAGCATATCTCTTTGTGTTTGTTTGTTATTTTGTTATTTTTCATCCAGATTTCTTTCATCTCTGTTAAAGACCTTTTATTTGGTCGTTTGTCTTCTATTTGTATTCTGAATGTACTCTGTGATGAACCTGTTCGATTAGATTGGTCGTCAAATGAATAACTTATATAGGTCCCCAGTTATTGAACATAGAATTGTCTGATGCCCTTTAGGTCCCTAAACGTATTGTTTATGTGAGCGATCGATTATTACCTGCTATAATTAGTATAGTCGACTCGATAAATGTCGTCGATTAGTTTTCTATAACTAATGAATCGAAGGAGTTAGGATTGTCACATAACTAATTAAACTCGGACACTGGCTGGATGACCTAGTAATGTTTGAAATGGTCTGTTGGCATTATAAAAATGACTAAAAGGGTTCAGTCTAGGCAGTCCTGAGCTCGAGCTTTCATCAGTGCAAAAAATGCCCTAATGCTGCAATAGGCAGGGGCAGTAATAATCAAGGTTGACAGGGGTAATCTGGGGTGCTAAAAAGAACAGAAGTAATTAGTTTAAGTGAGCTGACAAGTAGGGTACTAACTTAGGATTAAACTAATACCAATGGGGAACAAGACACAAGGGTATGGGGGCTCAAAATGAATAAACAAATGAGCCCATAATTCTGGATTAAACAAAAACCAGGCGTGGGGAATAAAGGTAGCTGACACCAAGCATGCTTAGGATGGGCTTAAAGGGTATGGGCATTCTGCCAATTGGCAGGCAGGGCAGCTCAGCTGTAATGGTGCATTTGGCCTATAAATAGGCCATTGGACAACTAAAACAGGGGCTGAAGTTTATGGGTCTGAGGCTGGACTTTTAGCTTTCAGAGAGAAAAAAAAGGGCTGTAAAATTTTTAGTCCAAAGAGAGGTCTAGTGAGTTCAAAGAAAACTGAAAAAAACACAAGTTAGCTTCCAATAAACACTGCAACCAAACACTGCCTGAAAAGTTGTATAAGAGTGCATATTGGTCAAGCTGTCTTGGCCAAGTTCTTGGTTTGCATTGGTTGAGCTGTTTCTGGTTATTCAATTGGTAGTGTTGCTGCATTGAATACTCTGTTGTTGCTGTTTGTTTCATCCTTCTTTTCTGGGTTCATTGGTTTGGTACTCGACTATTTGTTGGTCCTCTTTGTTCTGGGAAATATTGTTGGTCGTCTGAGGTTTGTGGAAAACATTTGGTTTGGTTTGTTGCTGTGCTGCTGCTGTGTATCTGCTGCCGCTGTGTTTGTGGCATACTGCCCAACTGATCATTCTTTTCTTCTTTTCGTTCTCTATACCAGGTACATGACTAATACTCTGTCAAATGTAATTGGAAAGTTGAGCATGAATACAAAAGAAAAGACCTGAAGAGTGACTTTTATGCATAAATTGTTACATTAGACATCATGTATTGTATAATGATTGTCATTTTTGTTTGGACAATAGAAACAGCCTACATACTAAGTATATCAATGTAGGTTAACGAATGCTAGCTTTGTATGTATACTGCTAAGTGAGAATACGCCCAGTGTAATAAGTTGTATTTCAAACTTAGTCTGATGGTATAGTATATTCTCTAATGTAGGCCAAATAGGAAAGCTATCCATTTTAGTTAAAGTTCTTTCCCCTTCTGCCATATTGTCCCATAAACTGATAAACTCATTTCACAAAATAAAGAATCAGTTCAGGGCCTCGACCTCATGAAGGTCGAGCCCAAATCGAAGCAAACTAAGTAGGCCCGCGTAGAACAGGCGAAGGCCCAGGTCTGGTCCATCGCGCATGGGCTGGATTTGGGCCCAGAATTGTTTGTTCGGCTGATTGCATATACAGCCCCATTTCTGAAATTTTTTTAGCTTTTCTGAATGTCATTACAAATAGCTTGCAAGCATTTAATTAATTAGGACTATATACTGTTTTCAATTGATAAGGACAAACGCGATAAGAAACGTAGTTGCTATAGGATAACCTTTTAAAATAAGAACGAGATGAGCCTCGATAAAAATAAACACAACGTGCAAATGCGGGGCCCTTGTTAAATGTATATTGTTGGAGCATTTAGTTTCCGGGATGGGTTGCTTAGCAAATCTCACAACCCTCCCTAAATAACAACACGTTAGTCTCTTTAGGATACGCTTTAATAAAACCTTACCTTCTTAAACTCGGGTGCACATTTATGTGACCCAAATCCAAATCCCAGCCGAGTCGAGATATATCAATAACCACGGGTGCATTGATGTAGCGTGGTTCGAGATATGTTTTCACGACGTTGCAAGTCCTATAAAAATAACGGTGAACGATAAAAGCGGATAAAAGATAAAATTGGCACATAGGTTCATAATTGTATTAAAAATCAGATAAATAAGCCGAATATAACAGTTGAGCGACCGTGCTAGAACCACGGAACTCGGGAATGCCTAACACCTTCTCCCGGGTTAACAGAATTCCTTATCCGGATTTCTGGTACGCAGACTGTAATATAGAGTCATTATTTTCCTCGATTCGGGATTAAAATTGGTGACTTGGGACACCCTAAATCTCCCAAGTGGCGACTCTAAAATAAATAAACTAATCCCGTTCCGATTGTCCTTTAATTGGAAAAACTCCCTTGCACCCTCTCGGGTGCGGAAAAAGGAGGTGTGACAGTACAGAAGGTCATTCCAAGGCCTGTTGGCCCGGTATTTAGGAGCCTCTAAGGCTAATTACGTCATGAGACAAGTTCACGAAAGAATCTATGAAAATCATGTAGGTGCAGACTCGTTAGTGTTAAAATTAGTTGGACAGGATACTACAGGCCCCAAATGGAACAAGACTCCAAGGAATTCGTTCAAAAATGAGATAAGGGTCAGCACCATGCGCCGTTAGTGCACCAACCGACAGAGCTACTACACTCAATATTATCCCCATGGTCATTCATGAAATGGGGGATGGACATAGTCGGTCCGCTGCCACCGGCTCCTGATAAGGTAAGTTTTATTTTATTTTAACTGATTACTTCTCTAAGTGGGTTGAAACAGGTCCTTACTAGAAAATCGGCGAGCGCAAAGTGGTCGATTTCTTGTAGGAGAACATAAGTTTCTAGTTTGGAATATCGAAAGAGATTGATCATGACAACGGGCCACAGTTCATAGGCGCAAAGGTCACAAAATTCCTTGAAGACTAGAAAATCAAAAGAATCACATCTTGACCATACCATCTAAGCACAAATGGCCAAGCGGAATCGACAAATAAGGTGATTATTCAAAACCTCAAAAAGAGATTAGAAGCAACCAAAGGCAAGAGGCCCGAAGAATTACCGGGAGTGTTGTGGGCATACCAAACAACGACCAAGTCAAGCACAGGAGATACACCTTTCTCTCTCGTATACAGAGCAGAAACTCTGATACCGATGGAAGTAGGAGAACCTACCTTGAGGTACTTCCGGGCAGACGAAGAAATAAACAATGAAGCATTGCTAGTCAAATTGGAGTTGCTTGACGAATGCAAGGACTTGGCGCACATAAGAATGATGGCCCAGAAACAAAGAATGGAAAGATACTAAATCGAAGAGCAAATCTCCATTATTTCAAAGTGGGAGACTTGGTTTTAAGAAAAGTGACTCAAAACACTCGAGAGCTCAACGCAAGGAAAATGGGTCCAACGTAGGAAGACCCTTACCAGGTTTCAGCTGTCACCGGAAAAGGATTATATGAATTGGAAAACCAAGACAGAGTAAAATTTCCAAGCAACTGAAATGTGACCCACCTCAAAAGGTATTATTGCTGATGAGCACCGGAAAGCATACTATGAAGGAAATGTCATCAGCAACAAGGAAATTTCCAGTTTTTGTCTCAGTTGGGTTTTTCTGGCAAGATTTTTAACAAAGCAGCAATGGAAAGCATATTATAAAGGAAATGTCATCAGCAGAAATAAGACCTTTAAATGAAAAGGCATAAAAATGAGAAGCCACTACGGGATGGTTAAATAGTCTTTGGCTCGATAGGAAAGTTCCTAACGGGAAACGAAGCTTGCTATCGGACCAAAGATTATCCAACCATTCACTAGTGGAATCCTCAAAGGTCAAGACTTCCAGTGTTCTAATTCGCATTCTTCGCATTCGAACACTGGGGGGGATGATATGAGAATACGACAATCTGACAACCAACTGCCACATAAACCAGGACTATGAAGTCCAGTAACAAATATGCCTCATCGGGATCGGGGACTGCACAACCAGCCCCGTAAAAACAAGTTGTACAAATTAGCCACAAGTAATGGCAATTTCTTTTTCAGCAAAACTAATGCTTTTGTACTTTTGAAGATAGAAGGAAGAAAATAAAGTCCTTTTATTTTTATCTTGTTTCTTGTTTAAACGATTAACTGATTTTATCTTTTGAAAGTTAATCAAGTACTGCAAATGCTAGTGCCGAAATGAACAGGAGACGACCTCTTCCTCTTCAAGAGAACCATAAATATAAGAGGGTCCTCTCTTATGAAACCCTCACAGTAAAGGGTTGGTTCCGGAAAAGTTTATGTCCGGAACCCAAATGCTATCGGAGAAAAATGCACCTGAAGCCTTGCATAATTTGACGCAAAAAAGTAAACTTTGCATAATGCTTAAACAAAAAGAACTTTTATTTATCAAACGTGCCAAGCAGCACAAGTACAAAAATACGAAAAAAACAACAAAGAAAAAGAAAGCAAAAAACGAAGCTATATCGTCCCCTGAACTCGGGGGAAGATAAGCATCTGCGCCCCAGGAGAAGTAGGCGGATCTGTCGCCGGCTTGGGATCTTGGTCTTTACCATTATTCTCTTCAAATTCCTCCTCGATTCTCGAGAACTCAGAACCGGAACCGGAAGATTCAGTTGCATCAGGCTGAGCTGGGAGGCATCTTCGAGCCGTTGAATCCAGCTTTTGGGCCTTAGCGATTTCATTGTCAATATCAATGATGCCCGCTTTAGTCTCTTCCAAGTTTTTTCTCCTCATGCTATACATAAAATACATTTTTTCAATAATAAAGGAATCCGCTCGAGGCTGAAGTTCTAATTTAAGCCTCTCAACCTCGACCGAAAGGTCATCCCGCTTGGATCTCGCGGCTCTAAGGCTAGGATCAAGATCACGGATAGTGGTTATGTGAACCTTATTATGTTCCATGATCCTCTTATACCTATCCTCCATCTAGGCACGCTTTTTCTCGACAGCAATAGCCTCTGCAATCTTGGAATTCAAGGCTGCCTCCAAATTGCTTACTAGCTTAGTGGAGGCAGCCTCGCGCTCAACAGCAACAAGCACAACATTTTGAACCTCAGACCATTTAGCCTTGGCTTCTTGAAACTGTACATTTAACAGAGAGGTTTCTTGGATAAGGGCCATCACTTCCTGCTCACTCTGTTGTAGCCGAGCCTCTAACTCACCAGCTTCAGCAGCTTGTGCTTTCAGCACCGAGATGCGAGCAACAATTTGGTCCCTCTTGGCCAACAACTGATCCCGCTCGGACTTCAGCTTTTCTTTATTGAGGATCAACTTTTGGAGGCCCTCAGAAGCAATGAAGTTGGCATGTGAAACAAAAACCTAAATTAGAAACTTTGCCATAAAAAATCGAGAAGAAAAAAAAAACAGACTTTGAATTTACGTGTATGAGTCCAGGACTCAAGGAAAGATGGAGTTGTAGCCGGGATGGTATCCCGGTGGCAACAACGACAAACTGCTCCATCCATCCACGGTCATTGTCGTCATTCATGCTGGTGAGCAAAGCATGGTGGCCACGTTTGCTGAAATTTATTACTCTCCCACGGAAAATCTTGGGGGAGAAGAGATTAATCTTGAGAGCCAAGATGAGCTCCTCCTTTGTCTCCTGGCACAGCCGCCATAGACAGGCCATAGTTCGCCAGACAGAAGGGCCCACCTGTGCCAGGCAAACCTTGTATTTGTGGCACAACTCCAAAATCATGGGGTCAATTCCCCCGCTCAAAGAAAACACACCCAGAGTAAATGGGTACGTATAAACGTACATGAAGCGCTTTTTAGAGAAGGTTACTCACTGCACCATGGCATCACAATCCTCTGTCACAACAGGAATACTAGAAGGATGGATGGAAGAAGGGTATATGCCAACAACCCAAGTGCGAGAACCTGAAGAAGGAAACTTTTATTCAAAGCCTTGGTTGTGTTGAGTTTTTTGTGGATGATGGTACTCACCGTAGGGGGGTCAACATCAACGTTTATTTCTTTATCT
Organism: Nicotiana tabacum; assembly: GCF_000715075.1. Taxonomy (NCBI): domain Eukaryota; kingdom Viridiplantae; phylum Streptophyta; class Magnoliopsida; order Solanales; family Solanaceae; genus Nicotiana; species Nicotiana tabacum. The sequence goes on along the minus strand of NC_134095.1, from coordinate 75,388,029 downwards.
TTGTTCTCCTTCGGACCCCCACCGAAAAGAAAATCGGAGTTCTCGAAATAGTTAGTGGAAGAAGCCATGATTAGAAGAAGGTGATAAGAGTTCTTTGAAGAAAAAGACTAAAGAAGGGTGAAAGCAGGAAATAGTTGAATGCAAGGAAGTTGAGAGAGTTGTAAAACTGTTAAGTGTAAAAGAAGAAGAATGAGGCGTATAAGTAAAGGAATAGGCGGCTAAAATCGTGGCCATGATTACCTCGAGAACTGGCGAAATATTGCTAAATGATGGAGTAACATGTGTTTGGGGTATTAAATGCGAATAGACGTGCGTCTAATCAAGCGTCAGAAAAATTCCCGCCAAAAAAGGAATCTTCACCAACTTCTTGGTGACACAAAGATGTGCCATCTGAAAGCAGGGGGACTATCTGTATAGGGTAAAATCGGTTCACATTAATTACTCGAATGATAGAGTGACACGTGGAACCGGGGACAGACGAAAGACAAAGCGACTGAAAGCCAAGACCAATGACAACAACTTCGGTTAGCATTGAGTAGACCCCGAAGGGAACATTATCAACGGGGACAAACTAATATTTGCCACTAGATAAAATTCAATGAACAATATTCATCAGCATTAAATACACATCCGTTACAGAGAATTTTGGCATTCATAGCTTGACATTGTATATTCATCAATGGCCCTCATTATTATCATTTAAGATGAGCTTGATCCTAGGACCTTGTTCCCTAGGTTTAGCGATAAATAGTGACTTCAACAACCATTGTAAGACACGAAATTTCTGACAAACTTATACTACACATTATTCCAAGCTAAATAATACTTTATTTTGTGTCTTACAATATTCTTATCGCTGCCTTCGGAAGTCCTGCTCCCGAAACCAAGTTGTATGCTATTTTATCTCGATTTCTACGCTAGGTCTTGCAATTTATTTAATTTATTTTGTCATTTTAGGATCAAATCGATTCGTTTTTCTATAAACTACGCTATAAATTCAACTATACTATTTTACGAGTAAACATAAGTATTTTGAGTTATTGTTCTTAAATAACACGGAGTATAGTCCTCACTATTTGGATAGTTCAAAACTTAGACAAAATGTGGAAGATCTGAATATGCAAAAGATGGGGGAACATTCTCTATTGTCCGGAAAGAGTTAATTTGCACAAGTGAACAACTTGGTCGTTTTCTTTTTCTTCATAAAAATATATGAGACTATTTACTTTTCGTTTTATTTTATGTAGCACTCACTATATATGATATTTTGTTATATTTAAAAATAATTTAATTTTAAAGTTTTTATTTTAATAATATGATTTACAGCAACCAAAAACTCATATCGTATTTATTATCACTTAAGTTTTGAAAGATTTTTCTTTTTTATATAAACTCCAATGCAATAAAAACTTTGGGATATAAATTGAAATAATGAGAGTATAACATGAATAAATTGACAAGAAACAGTTAGCTGCAGTTGTTTTTTAGGTTACCTCTTATCGTAAAATTCTTTTACAATCAATCTTGTTTAACAACCTTTCCCTTTGGCGCTGGCTTATCATGTCATGGTAATCCTAGGCTGTCGGTCATGAGTAACAACATCACACTCTTCTCTTCCTTAAATTATCATATTATAATATTGCATACGCGTGAATGCAACCCATCTTCATATCTGTTTGCAATGCCTTTATAAATCTCAAAACAAAATCAAGATTCTTAATTCCCCCAACCCAAGATCTGATCTTTCCACCCTTTTAACAAGAAAATGAGCTTCAAAAACTAATTTGCTTTGGCCAAGATTGAAGTTCCTATATACCCCCATCTTAAAAGGTACAGTTTTTCCTTCTTTCTGTTCCCATAATAATGTGAATCTGTCCTCTTTTATGTACCCTTTTCCCTTCATTTTCCTCTTTTTGGGTAAAAGGGTTAGCTTTTATTTCTGTTGGTTAGTAGAATGCTCTAACTTTTGTTCTGTTCGATACTATTTGATTGGTTTTTGGTTTGCTACTTCGAGATGGGATTGATCTTGCAATATGACATTTTTGTTATGTTGTTAAGGGATTTTATAGTTTTGATATTCTATCCTGTTTTAGGACTATTATCGACTAGAAATGTGGTTTTCTTGGAATATTTTTTTTGTTGGGAGTTTGACAGAGTAATTACAGATTTACCAGACACGGACATGAAAACATATTTTTACTATTTTCATGAGGTCTATAGACGAACCTAGGTTCTAGAGTCGCTGGGTTCAGAATGAATTTGATCTTATCACAAGTATACATCTTAAATTTGTATGTAACATATCTAATTATAGTTTGAGCTGAAAGCAATGGGTTCAGTTGAACCCATAGAACGTGCCTAGAGGCTAGATCTGCCTCTGTGTATATGTGGAATGCTTAGGTATTGAAAACTCAGACATAGAAAGCTTTTGAGTTTCTTTTGGAATTGAGCTAGGCCAAAATTCAGGTTATTGTAATTTTTTTTGGAATTCACTGTGATGTTTCCGAATGAATACTTTCATGAGTTCTCATGAGTATTTGAGTGTTCACCTAGTATTTCATTAGATGTGCTTGATAAAAAACAATTGCAGCCTTTTCCCCTTAGTTTTATTTAAAAAAAGGCTAGAAATATCTAAGGGATGTATGATGTGTTGTGTAGGTAAATTTTGTCCATACCTGCATTTAAATGACAGACTTTTGATGCTTGTTTCTGTTGTGGTTTTACCATTCTCTGTTCTCGAACCTAGTTTATCAGACATTTTAGGCTACTATATTTGATATTTCAATTATTTTTTCTCAAAATGTCCAGGGACGGAAAAGATCAAATATTATGGCTGGGGGAAGTAGCTCTTTTGGTGGCAGGAAATCATCCGATTGCTGTTCAAAAGTCAATGTTGTGACTTCTCTTGGGATTTCTTTAGTTGGGATATGGATGCTGATGTCATTATTTAGTATACCTCTTGTAAACTCAGAGATATCTTCAACGTTGAAAGTTACCGAGAAACTATCGGAGCAGTATACAGGCATTTCTGGCGATTTTACAGTCAATGCAAAGAGAGAAGAAGATGCAACATTCCAGGGAGAGAAGGGGTTTAGAAGGGGAAGGTCTATGGAGGAGTTTTCAGATGAAAAGGGGCTGGATAGTTACCAAAATGAGGAAAGGGAAGGAGAAAACTCTAATTTAAGTAATGGAGAAGAAAATCAAGAGGATTCTGGATCCAGTGATGAATCACAGTCTAGCAGCGAGAGTTCAAATCTAGAGAGCGAGGAAGTAGATTCGAGAGAGACAGGCTCAACTTCTACCAGTGGCGAGTCAGATAATGGAGGTGAAGACTCAAATCCAGATGGTGCCGAGACAACAGCAGAGGATGAGAACATTGTCTTAAAGTCAAAAAAGGGAGAGGAAGAGAATGAGATTTTCCCAGCTGGTGATCAATCAGAGATTTTAAAAGAAACTACTACACAAAATGGGCCATGGTCAACTCAGGCTGCTGAGTCTGAAAAGGAGAATGAGTCACAGGATTCACTCAAGTGGAAGGCATGTAAAACTGATGCTGGACCAGATTATATTCCTTGCCTGGATAATGTGCAAGCTATAAGAAAGCTCCCAAGTACCTCGCACTATGAACATCGTGAAAGGCACTGTCCTATTGAAGCTTCGACTTGCCTTGTTCCTTTACCTTCAGGATACAAGCAGCCAATTGGATGGCCTAGGAGCAGGGAGCAGGTATATCTTGTTTCCGCTTATATATCCATTTGCTTCTAATTAATAATTTTGATAAGCCAAGTAACTTGCTTTTGATGGTTGAACAGATATGGTACTCTAATGTTCCTCATGGAAAGCTAGCCAAGGTCAAGGGGCACCAAAACTGGGTCAAAGTTACTGGAGAGTACCTTACTTTCCCTGGTGGAGGTACTCAGTTTAAGCAAGGAGCTCTTCATTACATTGATTTCCTCCAGAAGGCAAGTTTTGCTTAAGTTTCTGTGCTACTGCATGCTATCTATAATTATTGATTCGTAATCGTGATGTTAATTTTTCACTCCATGAATCACGAATTGGTTAGTTTGGGCTTTCTTTGAAGATTAATACCAATTTGAAGATTAACGATAAGACAGTTTGATTTTACATTGATTTCCACAGACTGGTAACCCAATTAAGTATTCTTTGATCTTTCATGGGTACTAGTTAGGTGCCGTTAGTTGGTGTTCCATATGATTCAAGTTGACTTGAACAGTGCTTTCAAGATTTTGATTTGTTCCTACATATTAGACCTGAGAAAATAAGCTTCTGGAGACTCTACAGAAACTTGGAGCGGCCTCCTTTCACTAATGTGTTTTCTATATCAATGATCAGTCAATTGGCTGAAATTCATCACCACAGATTTCATGCTAAAGATTTATGTACCTCTTCCTATTTTATGCTTTTTTGCTGATATGGGTTGCAATGCAGTCCTTGCCTCAAATTTCATGGGGCAAACAAACACGTGTTATTTTGGATGTTGGGTGTGGAGTGGCCAGCTTTGGAGGATACCTCTTTGAAAGAGATGTACTAGCCATGTCACTTGCCCCCAAGGATGAGCATGAAGCCCAAGTACAATTTGCACTTGAACGGGGCATCCCTGCTATATCAGCTGTTATGGGAACTAAAAGACTGCCATTCCCCAGTAAAGTATTTGATGCTGTCCATTGTGCACGTTGTAGAGTTCCGTGGCATATTGAAGGTGAATCTCTCTCTCTCTCTCTCTTTACAAGTTTTGCTTGATTTTGGAACGTCAGCCGATGGTAAACGTCCTAGTTTATTGCAGGTGGCAAACTTCTCCTAGAATTGAATCGTGTCTTACGGCCCGGTGGTCACTTCCTTTGGTCTGCTACACCAGTATATCGGAAGGATGAAGAAAGTGTTGGAATATGGGAAGGTGATTGTGGCTCGACTTAGTTGCCGTTTCTCATTTGCAAAAAACGTCATAGACTAATGTCTCTCTCTCTGATTGATTGTCTTGCAGCTATGTCTGAACTAACTAAGTCAATGTGCTGGGAACTAGTGGAAATTAATGAAGATAAGCTAAATGAAGTAGGTGTAGCTATATTCAGAAAGCCAACTTCAAATGATTGCTATCAGGGTAGAACACAAAATGACCCACCTATGTGTGAAGAAGCTGATGATCCAGATGCAGCCTGGTACTTTTCTTTTTTTCACTCAAGCATGGGCTTTATAGTGCTGTATAAAAATCGTAAATCCAAATAGTCTACATGGAGACACAAGTTTATAAGGCTATAGAAAATATGCTATTAGGAAAGAATGGAAATTTACTTTTCTACATTATATAAGGCATCAACCAAAAGTAATATTTAAGGACTTGCTAAGACCTCATTATTTGCATGGTTTTGATTTTAAATTACTTACTAAGACCTCATTGTCGTGTAAAGCGATTTAAACTAGAATGTCACACCAGATAACTTATCCATTTTACGCTGAAATAATACAATGACCAAAAATTAGGAATTTTTCATAATTCAATGTTCTTGAGGAAGCTTGTTTGCTATTTCTAGAGAAGATCCTGTGTTCCTTCGTTATCGAACTCAATTCTTCCCCTTGAGTTGAGAAGGCAGCAAGAAATTTTAATGTCCGCTTAGCCACTAAATGACATAGTATGTTATTTGGCTGTATAAAGATTCAAAATCAAGAAGGCTTACATTGTATTGTAATCATAGTGCTTATGGTTTGACTGGTCTGACTTTAAACCTATCAGTATGGTTTCAACTTTCTGCTTTGATTTGAAAAAGAGAAAGGGGAAATAGCACCATATACAATTATATTTGTTGGGAGGTTCGGAAACAACCTCTCTACCTTCACAAGGTAGGGGTAAGGTCTGCGTACATACTACCCTCCTCAGACCCACATGTGGGATTACACTGGGTTTTTTGTTGTTGTTGTTGTTGTCATCTCTTCTATTACAGATAAAACTACATTTATTCATCTCCTGAACACTCGACCTGAAAAAAAATCCTAACTCGTTATTTTCTCAATTCAGGAATATAACACTTGAGGCATGTATGCACAAAGCACCAGCAGATGCATCTGAACGTGGTTCAAGGTGGCCGTCAAAATGGCCATTGAGGTCAGAGAAGCTTCCTTATTGGTTGACAAGTTCTCAAGTTGGAGTCTATGGAAAAGCAGCCCCAGCAGACTTTGCTGCAGACTATGATCATTGGAAGCATGTTGTGTCAAAATCGTATTTAAATGGTCTTGGCATTAACTGGTCTTCAGTAAGGAATGTCATGGATATGAAAGCTGTTTATGGAGGGTAAGTTTTTATCAGTCGCTATTTTCCTCATTATCTCTTAGCTACTCATTTCTTTTGTGATCTCCGCTTTTCTTTGAAGATTAAAGGAATAAAGTTCACAAAGAAGCTTTGGCAAAATTTAGAGTGATTTGGTGATGATAGCTAGATGAAGTTTCCATCGATGAGGCTTTTGAAATAACACATCTAACTCAAAACTCAATTAATCCCCCCCCCCCACCCCCCCCGCGCCGCGTGTGTGTGTGTGTTTTTTCAAAGAAAAATGTCTAAAACGACTTATAATCTTTCGGAATCAATATGAGCTTAGTTATGAACATAATACAATAGAAGTAAATGATCCATATATACAACTTAATCAATGTTACATTTGCATAAAATCCTAAAATTGTTAGGGGTCCTTTTATTCTCATTAGATTCTTATATCCATGTAGGGATAGTGTGAGATTTAGATAACCTCTCTAGTCTCTAGACAGAACCCCTAATTTTTTTTTGGTCTTAAAAGAAGAATATTTTCGTATTGGAAAGGGATGAACTTGAATAGAGTGGAATGGATACAGAAGGATTCATATAGCCGACCCAACTAATTTAGAGTTGATTGGCTGATTCGAGTCAATGTTAGGTGCATGTATTACCAGCATTTACACTGAGTCCACTTTTTTCATGCTCTTGATAAATATCTTATCTTTGATAATACAGATTTGCTGCAGCACTGAAAGACTTGAAAGTCTGGGTTATGAATGTAGTTCCAGTTGACTCGCCCGACACACTTCCAATTATATATGAACGCGGCTTCTTTGGCATTTACCATGACTGGTGTGAATCCTTCAGCACGTATCCCAGATCTTACGATCTTCTTCACGCCGATCATCTTTTCTCCGATATTAAGAAAAGGTTAATCTTACTGCACCCGTGCTGTTACCTTGCTAGCGACAAATTTTCGCTTAGATATGTTAACGTGTGATATTCTGTTGCCAACAGGTGCAAGATAGTACCAGTATTTGCAGAAGTGGACAGGATTCTGAGGCCAGAAGGAAAGTTGATTGTGCGGGACAATGCTGAAACTATACTTGAAATAGAGAATATGGCTAGGTCTGCAAAATGGAAAGTGAAGATGTCTTACTCAAAGGATGGTGAAGGATTGCTATTTGTTCAAAAATCATTTTGGCGTCCAAAACAAGAACAGATAATCAAGTCAGCCATTGCATAGGCACAGAAGATAAATTTCCAAAATTGGATAACCCATGATGCTTTTGGTATAGTTTAGCTCACTACCACTAAATTATTAGAGAATATCATTCCAATATAGTGAGTATTCAAAGAAAAATCATTCCGATATAGTGATCAATACTGTATGCTTGATTTATTGTTTAATCCACTCAGGTCAGTTACCGGTCTCTAGCGTTCCTTATATTTATAAATGGAATGAAGAAAGATGAGAAGAATATTACATGATTTTCAATTCATTTTTGTTGTTGTAATAATGTGATGTGAGGGGGAGCCTTGACATAACTGGTAAAATTGTTGCCATGTGATCAAAAGGTCACGAGTTCAAGCCGTGAAAACAGCTTCTTGTAGAAATGTAGGGTAAGACTGCGTACAATAGATCCTTGTGGTCTGGCCTTTCCTGGGCCCCACGCGTAGCGGAAGCTTAGTGCACCGGGCTGGGCTGTCCTTTTGTTGTAATAATGTGATGTATTAGTAATGCTCTATTTTATAAAAAGAAAGTTAAATTAGGCTAAAAAAAAGAACATGACCGATATTTCTGAGGGGTGGCAAGAGATTGTAAAGCTTTGAAGCCAAGCAAGCAGCTGTTAAAAAGGATTTGAAACTATAACAGCAGAAGTGTTAATACTAAATCAGGATGCAACGGTTGCACTATCATCAGATAATTATAATTCCCTATAATTTTGATCCTATTTATTTGCAGATGTCAAAATTACAATGTAAAGGAATGTGCCCTTCTACTTCTTGTTTGAACATCTGCATTCATCTATCCCAGAATTTAATACAAACATCAGTTTTCATACATTTGTTGGAAAAATCAATTTGTTAAATATCACCAGAGACCAGTATTTGATGGTTCATTGGACAATGCTCCAAGCAAAAGGGCATTGTCAATAAGCAATGAAACCATTCAAATAGAACTAAAAATAAGAAAACATGTAATAATACCTTTTCTCCGCCTTAGTATCAACTTAATATCTATTTATTTTTCAACATGCTTTATGTGATTATTATTTCATTTATCCTATGCTTTCGTCCAAAGTCCAAACGTTGACGTTTGGACTATAGAGAAGTTTAATTTTCAGTACAAAAGAGACGTGTTAATAAGTTAAAATGACGGTAGACTTTGGGATTGATGAAAAAATTGGTCTCAAACTTCATATTTTGATCTTGTTGTTTCTTATTGTTCTAGTTACTCTTTTGGCTGCCTGTTTCTGAGGATTATCATAACATATATTTTAATATGGAAGAGATAATGAATTATAAATCATTATGCCTAAAATGTTTTACTTGATAGGAAAATGTTTATCTAATTTAGTCATTTTTCAGTAATTCATTTATCTATATTCTCATTGCTTAAACTTTTTCCCTCTTCCTGAAGACTAGAGCTCTGAAAAAGATAACGATAATGTTACTGGCATTGTCAGTATATCAGAGCCCTAAAATGCCGTGATATTTCTGTTTTACTGATTTTTGAACTGTGATCAGGAGAGGAGCAAAATATCAGAACCAAGATAGAAATCTCCCAACAAAGAAACTTACTTAAGAGAGCGTAGAATAATTCGATCAGCAGAAAAATTCAAACTCAAGTCAATGTCGAATGCAAGAAACAAATATTAATTTGCGGTTAATACTAAAAAAGTTGTATCGAACTTCGAATTATAAGATTTTTGGTGTGGACTTTATTATAACATAAAAGAGTGGGAGAACAAAAAAGGTGTAGGCGCCGCAATTATTATTTTCTTAATTAATATCTCATTTGATGATCCATTATAGTAGATGAGCCTAGACCACTATTCTGCCTTTAAATTTTGGCCCACCACTTGAGAAATGGTGCAAATTTCCACCTCCTTCCAACTCACTGTCTCGGAAAAAGCCTCACAATTATTTAACTCCATCCTACCCGCCCCCTTAATTTCTTCCACATTTTACTCAACTTCTATCTTGAGGCAACAGAACCTCTTCCTTAGCTTGTGTAGACAACAAATAACAATGTTTTTTCATTTCAACTAGTATGGGTTTATGCGAGAGAAGAATATGTGGATTAGTACAATTAATTATTTGTTAGCGAGTATAAATTGTTGAATTTCTTTACGTTTTTAAAGGGTGAAATGGCGGCAAATGATAATTCAAAATTACTTTAGTTTGTATCCTCACTCTTGCATTTTTTGAATTCCTTTATCAGAATTCCTGGTTCAGCTGCTGTACTTGAGACGATAACTTCATGTTTCTTGCTCTAAGGGATTCTTTTCTGAAAAAAAATTCCAAGAATATCCCAAAACTCCACCCCACTCTAATACTCTATGACCAGCCATCCATTGTTTGAAGGCTAGCTAGACCAAAAGATTCTTTGTATAGGCCCCCATTTAGTTTTTATTTTTTTATTTTATAAATAAGATAGTTAGTTGGAAGTTATGGCTGCCAATTTATTACGGAAATATATTTCTCCAGCATTGGAGAAATGAAACAAGATGATAGAGAACCACAACTCTATAAATTAGCAGTGATTAAAAGATGATTGGATTTCACATTTATGGTGATGAAATATGATAAAAAATTTGTAATCCTAGACATGACACTGCAAAAGTAAGAGCTTTTACAAAAAAAACACACACTACCCTAATGCCTGGTCATTAAAATAGAGAACTATTGTTCAACACAAAGGAGCAAGTTCTTGGAATCAAGTATACAAGTATTATAATGCTTCAACAAAAAGGAGCTGTCCTATGATGAAATCAAAGAGTTAGAATTTTTATTTATACAAAAAATACAACTGCCTTATGCAGAAACAAAGGGTTGCTCGAAAAAAAAAAGAACACTTTTTCTGTTTGAAGTATGATTGAACCGCACGTACACTACCGACTGTCATTATCTTTGATGCTTGTTTAATAATTCCCTTTGTTGGCTGCAAAGTGTACAAAAGTGTTGCATATGCTTCTTTTGGGGTTTAATTTATTTAAAAAATGCTGGTCTTTTTCTTATAAGGATTGTCTGTCTTCTTAGCTATCCTATGAATAATTAAAATGCACACGCCTCATGTTTTTATGATTGAAATTCAAGAATCTGCACTAATTTTTAGTGGCTGAGCTTATAACAGTTCTAACTATTTTTTCTATTAGCACATGCTTTGTCATTGATTTTTTTTTTCTTTTTGTTATTTTTGAGTTGGAGTATAAATAATGAGAGTCTTGGAATATATTGTAAAGTTTTCTCCGTATGACTTATAAGTCACAGGTTCGAGTCGTGGAAGTAATTACTAATGCTAGTATTAGAGTAGGTTGTCTACATCACAGCCCTTACAGTGCGGCTCTTTCCCGGATCCTGTTTGAATGTAGGATACTTTATGTACCGAGCTGCCCTTTTTGGTTATTTTTTGTGCACAAAACTGCCTTTTTGGTTATCAAAGCAAATTAATGTCTTGAATGTTGTTTGAATAATCATTTGATTATTCACTTATTATCTAAGTGGCATTTCTGATTTTTTTTAGTTTAAACAGGCTGACAATAAAGATTTGTTTCCTCCCTATCGCCTAATATAAAACACTAATCTTGAACATTTCTGGGACCACAGCAGCAAACAACATTCCATAACTTCCTCTTTAAATTATCTTATGTCCTTTTTTTCATACTAGTATTAGAAAACTAGAGCAACAACATTAGCTGCAGAAACATTGCACAATTCTTAAATTCAATGTTGTCTGCCATTGACTCAACTTTACTCTAACAAACTAGTTGGCAGCCTTCTTACATTCCTCAACATGTCTCCTTACACAAACCATCAAAAACCCAATGTAAAGCTCAAGTCTTTTAAAGTGTTGAAACAGTCTTTGTCTCTGAGAAAATTAAAATCTTGTTGAATTTTCAAAATGTCAGGTTCTTGTAGGCATTGTCTGATTTTTGTTCTGCTTTTTTGCGTTGTTGTTTCAGAAGGATCAAGATTGCCTCCTAAGGCTTCTACTTGGGAACAAATGCTGCCCAAGAAATTGCCTTCTCCTTCTTCAGCTCCTTCTAAAGGCACAAACTCTGTTACCACATCTTCTACAACAGCGAAAATAAACCGAAAGCTGATGGAAAAGTCTAAAGTTGGAGCTGAAAGTTGATCAAAAGTTCAAGTCTAATCTGAGCAGCATTAGTTCAGCTCAATATGTCTAACTTTAGAATTGCTGATAAATCGAAAGCTGATAACAAAGACGGTTTCTGCTTGAAGATCATCAAAAGCTAATGAGTGGATCTCATTATAAATAATTTGAGGTATAAACCACTCAGAATGATCAAATGATGAAGATTATGGGCTGTTAGCTTCTGATGATCTTGAAGCATAGATATGGGCTGTTAGCTTTTGATGATCTTGATGCATATGTCTATAGATTCTGATGCACATATCAAATTACAGAGTAAATTACTTTGCAGATATCAATGCAATAAAACTTTTTTATTTCATGTTCAATGAAATTCAGAGTAAATTGCTTGAATTTCTTTCTAATTGTTCTTACTTGTATTAGTCTACTTTCTCCCATTGCTTCCTATGCACTAAATTTCAAGAGCTATATATAAGGAATCACAAAGTCAGTTGTTCACATCCCTCAAAACTTGATTCTTGGACCTTCAAACTAAACATAAGAAATATACTTTGTACCCTAACACTTCATTAGAAACAGTATTTGTGATTAACGATGAATTGTCTTCTCTTCTGATCAAAAGATCTTCTAGAAAGTGAGTAGATGACTTGTAGAGGCATACTACATGTCACAACCCAAACTGAAGGCTGTGACCCGCACCCCCATCAGGCAAACCACTGATTGTCTTGTCTCAAACAACACAGTCGTATCTCAATTAACATGTTTGCACATGCTCTGCCTATATATAGTTTTACTCTCACACTTAAAGAGTCATTTTATAGGTAAACGTACGTTAGTGCTGTTTATGCGTCACCTACATGTATTGGCCGCTTATTATTAATTGCTTCATTTCCACATTTCTGGCATTCTTTTACTCCATGCTTCAGTCCTACAACCACTTTAACTCAAAGCTAAAATAGCCATATGCTCAATTTGTTTGTGTACTGTTTGAAACAAATTATTTGTGATACAAAAATAAATTATAATCACAATATAAATATGAAAAAACACAATTTTATTGATAAAATGATGCGACTACAATTCTATTTATCCTTTGATTCTTCCCCCGCTTTATTCTACGTGATTCAAGGGCCTTAGCGGCGTATTTCTCCAACGTAGGACTTTAAGCAAGACATATTTGACATGTCTTTGATTTCTTAATGAATATTCCAAAAATTTCATGGAATTTCGGAGATCTCATATTTGATCTCTTTGTGCATATTCCGAGAGTTTATGAAATTGCTGAGATCCTCTTTGAAGGACACATAGCCTTATTTATAGACATGAATTAGGGTTTGGGTGGAGTAGCCACCAAGTATCCTAATAGACTCCTAATATTTCAAGAGTTGTCTTGAATATAGGAATTATCTTGATCTGTTAAAATTTCGGTGTCTACAAATGCCCCCTACTTCAAGGTTTGTCGAGGTGTAAGCTTGCTGAAACTTGAAAACGAGACTTGAAGTACCCGATCATCGCAACAGATAATTTTAAAACTTGAAGTTTTTGATTTTGTAGGAGGAAGAGATGAAGGGCAAAACTAGTCCCACTGGGTGTGCAAGAATTTGTAGACAATAAATTTGCGCCAAGAAAATAAAATCATGACCGAAAATATTGCAACAATTGTAAGATTTTATTTCGAATATTTGAGTGTTACAATCTCTATGAATCCTCTGATTCTTATTTCCAATAGTAAATAAATTCAAGAGATTTTGAGCTTGATCTCGAATCTATATTTGTTGCCACGAACGATGATCTTGAATTCAACTAGTACGAACTTTAATTTGAACTCGTACTTCTTGAACCTTCATTTGTTCTTCATTCTTGAGCTTGAACTTGATTTCTTGAACTTGAACTTGATTGCTTGAAGCTTGAAACTTGTGGAGGAATTTGCAGCGTTTGATTCAACAAGCTCTTTCTTGCTTCTTGTTATAACTTCTGGTGTCTTTTCTAAGTTATGAAGACCCTATTTATAGTTGTGGGAGGGAAGAGTTGTGATGCGAACAAACTCTTTCCGACCAATCAGATTGAAGAGTGACAAGGCCCCATTTGATGCAACAACCCGGCCGATCGTTTTGAGAGTTATAGCCCCGTTCCCCAATTTCCTGCTTCTTTTGTATTCTACAGCTATATTATGATATACCGGGTTAGTTGGTTCGGGTCCAGAGTAGTTTCAGAATGAATTGAGACACATAGTCTCTTATTTGAAAGCTTAAGTTGGAAAAGTTGATCGGATGTTGACTTAGGTGTAAACGAACTCGGATTTGAATTTTGATGGTTTGGTTAGCTTCGTTAGGCAATTTTGGACTTAGGAGCGTATCCGGAATATGATTTGGAGGTCCGTGGTAGAATTAGACTTGAATTGGCGAAAGTTAGAATTTTGCTGATTTTGGCCGACAGAAAATTTTGATATTGGGGTCGGATTGGATTTCAAAAGTTGGAGTACGTTCGTGGTATCATTTATGACTTGTGTGCAAAATTTGAGGTCATTCGGAGGTGGTTTGACAGGTTTTGATGTCGTTTGCAGAATTCGAAAGTTTAGAAGTTCTTAGGCTTGAATCCGAGGGTAATTGGTGTTTTGATGTTGATTTGAGTGATTTGAAGGTTCGACTAAGTTCGTATGATGTTATCGGATCTTTTGGTATGTTTGTTGTGGCCCCGAGGGCCTCTGAGTGATTTCGGGTGGTTATTGGCTTGATCTTAGAGTTGAGAGAGCAACTGAAGTGCTGTTGTTAGTGGTGTAATTGCACCTGCGGAGTGGGAACTGCATGTGTGTGTTCGCAGAAGCGAAAGAGGTGCCACAAATGCGGACAAGGAGGAGCTGGGTAGGATCCGCAGGTGCAATATATTCCCGCACCTGCAAGGGTCGAAGATACGGGCAGCTGGGTGCAGGTGCATTGGGAGATCGCATGTGCGATGGATTCTCGTGCCTTCGATGGACGCAGATACAGTCTTGGAGCCGCAGGAGCGAAGGCTGGGATTTTAAGTGAAATCCGCACCTGCAATGGAATTTCTGCAGGTGTGGCATCGCAAAAGCGACCAATGGACCGCAAATGCGGTATTGCTGGGCAGAAAAGCACCAGCTCGAGGTTTTGTCTTTCATTTTCAATTTTGGACTTTAGGAACTCAGGAGAGAGGCGATGTTTTGAAGGTTTTCAAGGAGCAACATTAGGGAAAGTGATTCTAACCCATAATGGTATAAATTTCGCGAATCCATGGCTTTATTCATCATCTAGTTAGGGATTTGAGCTAGAAATTTGGGGTTTAGGGCTTGAGAATTGGAGAGTGGATTTTGGGGATTTGAGTGAACAAATGAGGTCGGATTTTGATAAATTTGGTATGGTTAGACTCGTGAGTGAATGGGCTTTCGAGTTTTGTAACTTTTGTCAAATTTCGAGACGTGGGCCTAGGTTCAGGCCTTTTCGGAGTTTTTGTCATATTTTGGCTATAATTGGTATTTTCTTGTGCAATTGATTCCTTTAGCCAATATTGATCATATTGTATTGATTGTGGCTAGATTCAGGGCGTTTGGAGACTGATTTGAGAGGCAAAGGCATCGCGGTGTAGGATTCTGGCTTGGTTTGAGGTAAGTAACACTTTCAAACTTGGTTCAGAGGGTTCGAAACCCCGAATTATATGTTATGTGATTAGTATTGAGGTGACGCACATACCAAGTGACGGGCGTGCCCCGTGAGAATTGTGACCTGGGTGATTCCATGGCACCGTTTAGTGACTCTTTTCTGTTGATATCCACATTCTCATCGTGTGATAAAGTAGTTGAGTTGTAAATCATGCTAGATATCATGTTTAGGCTTTGTGTCGGTATTGTTTGGACCCTTGGCGGTCATTTCTTACTGTCATCTCACTAGTTTTCATTTAATATTCCATACTCAGCCATGATCATGCATTTTATATCATATCTCAGTCTCAGTTATTTATTGATTCATCATATTATTGTTCCGGATTATTTCATGACATTGTGAGCCCGTGGTGAGATTGGAGAGGCTGATGACTGAGTGAGGCCGAGATCTTGGTTTTGAGTGACAGTTAAGGGATCGGGCTGCACGCTGCAATGGTTATATTGATGATTATGATAGCGCTTGGGCTGCAAGAGCCCCTTCGGAGTCTGTAACACACCTCAGTGAGAACGAATGATATTATTGAGGGATTAATTTCCCTAGATATGGATTTGTCCGAAGTACTTTATACCCAGAGATGGATTTCTCCACAGGGTTAAATTACCCTTTTTCCTCGGTACTGGGTGACTTGTAGTCTGTGTTGTATGTGTTCCGGGATCGATTTCCCTAGGCCGAATGGCCATATATAGTACCGAGTGATTGAGTACTTGAGAGTGGAGGCACATGATGCATTTTATATAGTCTGTGCATTAGCATGTAGAGATAGCTGAGTTGAATATCGTACACTGTTTAGCTCTATATTTACTTTATTGCTTGACCTATATATTCGACTTGAAAGAACGCCTACATTTTTGCATATTTACATGTTTTATACTTGTTGAGGTTGAGTTCGTCACTACCTTTCAGTCTAAAGTTTGGACTTGTTACTTACTGAGTTGGTGTACTCACGTTACTCTCTGCATCTCGTGTGTAGATCCAGGCGACTCTGTTCACGACGGCGATT
This sequence comes from Nicotiana tabacum, assembly GCF_000715075.1. Classification (NCBI taxonomy): domain Eukaryota; kingdom Viridiplantae; phylum Streptophyta; class Magnoliopsida; order Solanales; family Solanaceae; genus Nicotiana; species Nicotiana tabacum. The sequence goes on along the minus strand of NC_134095.1, from coordinate 75,371,749 downwards.
GCTGATAGAGTATTTTCAGAGTTTCGAGACTATCGAGGTAGCTGCACTGAGTTCGCAGGCCTTGACTCTCCTCTTTTATCATTTGATACTTTCAGTTATTTTTCTTTAGACCTTATAGTAGTTTGTATTCCGAGTAGACGCTCATGTACTTAGTGACACTCTGGTTTTGGGCTAGATTGTATCACTTTGGGATTTTCCTATGTTTCAAACAGTTTTTCTTTAATGATTAATGTTTCCATTAATGTTTTCAAACTTATTGTTGTTGGTGATGAGTTGTTGAGTTGTGGCTGGCCTAGTTCCACGATAGGCGCCATCACGACGGTTGTTTTTGGGTCGTGACATTTGATTGGTCAGAACATGTCACTTGCACATGTGACGTGATTTCATTAGCCTTTTAAATTGACTCGGCATGCCTTGCCATTTTGACACGTCGCATGATCCCATTGGATCTTCTATTTGACTTGGCATGCCACATCATTTGACCCGTGACACCAAACTGGGCCTCTAGAAAGATGACATTTTGGGCTTAATGAAGTGTGCTCATCACTTTAGCCCAATTAAATGGGCTAGCCCAATGGATTAAGATTTATTTATTTAACTCATATGTATTGGACATATATAATTAATTCAATTATATTAGCCCATAATATTTATTTAGACCAAAATATCTTGAATTTAAAATATAGTCCAAATTATTTATCAAATTTAATTCTAACAAAATTTATATGTCTACAAATGCCTCCTACTTCAAGACTTGTTGATCTTCAATGACAAGGCTTGAAGTAAAACATTAATTTGCTAGAAAAAACTATGAAGACTCCAATCACAATTTATTTCTTAAATATATAAAGATTGCTGACTTCCTACGTCCAAGGATATGTTTTTGTTCCACTGGGTGTGTCAATTTGTTTGCAACAAATTATTTGTGATACAAAAATAAATCGTAACCACAATATAAATATGAAAAAAACACAATTTTATTGATAAAATGATGCAAGTACAATTCTGTTTATCCCTTGATTCTTCCCTCCGCTTTTTTTCTACGTGATTCGAGAGCCTTAGCGACATATTTCTCAAACGTAGGACTTTATGAATATTCTAAGAGTTTCATGGAATTTCAGAGATCTCATATTTGATCTCTTTGTGCATATTCCGAGAGTTTATGAAATTGCTGAGATCATCTTTGAAGGACACATGTAGCCTTATTTATAGGTATGAATTAGGGTTTGGGTGGAGTAGCCACCAAGTAACCCTAATAGACTCCTAATATTTCAAGAGTTGTCTTGAATGTACGATATATCTTGATATGTTAAAATTTCGGTGTCTACGTGTACATATTTGAATTGGTATATATTTACCTTTTACCAAGCAGTAACATATTCATGAGATAAAACTTACGTAATGTTTATTTGCTGCCTAAATTAAAGTATGTTTATAACAGAATGTTTAAGGTTTAAACTTTTACACTCGTAGAATATTCCCTTCTTTCGATCCTATTGGTATACCTACATGTGAAGCAGTTGCATATATAGGATTTTTCCCAACCGATATTAATATTTAAATATTGCCTAGTGTGTGTCAGTGATTTTTCTTAGTCTGCCGTAGGTATAGTGGTTGTGGTCTGGAATGGTCAAGTGAGGTCATGTCCTCGAGGGGAGCGGGGGAGAGCGGGGTGGGGCATGAGGTGGGGCAGGGGTTAGGGGGTAGGAAGGGAGGCAAGGGAGGTAAGGGGAACAAGGGTGCCTATAGGTTGAGAATTGGATCATGGAATGTAGCTACATTGACGGGTAAGTCTATAGAGTTAGCAAAGATCTTTCGGAAGAGGAGAGTCAATATAGCGTGTGTCCAAGAGATCTGGTGGGTAGCGTCAAGGGTGAGGGATGTGGATGGGTATAAGCTTTGGTACTCTGGAGTTCGGAAGGGTAAGAATGGAGTGGGTATATTAGTGGATGGGGAACTTAGAGAGTCGATGGTTGAGGTTAGACGGATGAATAACAGATTGATGACTATTAAGTTGGTGCTTGGAGAGTGAACCCTAAACATCGTTAGCGCTTACGCACAGCATGCTGGCCTGGATGAGGAGGTTAAACGACAATTTTGGGAGGGGTTAGATGAGATTGTGCCCCAGATCTCGCCTACTTAGAGGCTATTCATAGGAGGGTATTTCAATGGTCATATTGGGTCGACCACAGCTATGGCGAGGTGCATGGAGGCTTCGATTTTGGGGGAGAAGAACGGAGGAGGTACTTCGCTGTTGGACTTCACTAAGGCTTTTGGGTTAGTGATTGCGAACTCTAGCTTTCCGAAGAAGGAGAAATATTTGGTTACTTTTCAAAACGTCGTGGTGAACACTAAGATTGACTACCTCCTCCTCATGAGGATTGACAGAGGGTTGTGCAAATATTGTAAGGTTATTTCGGGTGAGATACTCGTGACACATCATAAGCTCTTGGTGATGGATGTTGGTATTATATTAAAGAGAAGGAAAAGGTCTGGCCAAGGATGATCGAGAATTAGGTGGGGTGCCTTGACTAAGGATAAAGCCCAGGGTTAGAGGGGTGGTTGTCGGCTATGGGATTCTGGATGAACAGTGGTGATGTAAGCATTATGTGTTCGATGACAACAGACTATATAAGGGAGGCTGCGAGAGAGGTGTTAGGGATCTCGATGGGCGTCTCTAGCAGGCACAAAGGAGGCTGGTATGGAATGAAGTGGTCCAAGGAAAAGTAGAAGCGAATAAGGCGGCATACTTGAAGTTAGTAGGGAACAAAGGTGAGGAAGAGAGGAGAACGTGCATAGAGTAGTATAAGGCAGCTAGGAAGGAAGCTAAGCTGGCGGTCACGGAGGCTAAGACTACGGCCTATGGCCGTATATACAAGGAACTGGGGGAAAAAGGCGGAGAGAAGAAGTTATTCCGGCTGGCCAAGATGAGAGAGAGGAAGGCTCGGGATTTGGACCAAGTGAGATGCATCAAGGATGACACTGGTAGAGTATTGATGGAGGATGCCTAGATTAAAAGAAAACGACAGACTTACTTTCATGAACTTCTGAATGAACAAGGGGATCGAGATATTGTGCTTGGTGAACTGGGACATTCCGAGAGTCACCGTGACTTTGGGAACTGCAAGCACATCGAGGTTAAGAAGGTCGTGAGAGTTATGCGTAAGATGAGTAGGGGCAGTGCGACCGGGCCAGACAAAATTCCAGTTGAATTTTGAAAGTGTGTAGGTAGAGTAGGCTTGGTGTGGCTGACTGGGTTGTTGAATGTTATTTTTAGGATAAAGAGGATGCCGGATGAGTGGAGGTGTAGTACGGTTGTTCCGTTGTATAAGAACAAAGGTGATACCCAGAATTGTAACAATTATAGGGGTATCAAATTACTGAGTCATACCATGAAAGTTTGGGAGAGGGTGGTTGGAGAGAGGGTAAGGAGGATGGTGTCTATATCTAACAACCAGTTCGGATTCATGCCAGGTCATTCTACTATGGAAGTTATACATCTTATTAGGAGGTTGGCGGAACAGTACAGGGAAGGGAAGAAGGATCTGCACATAGTGTTTATTAACTTAGAGAAAGCGTACGACATGGTTACTAGAGAAGTTATTTGGAGATGCTTGGAGGCAAAAGGTGTGTCGGTTGCCTACATTTGGGCAATTAAAGACATGTATGATGGAGTTAAGATGCAGGTTAGGACAGTAAGAGGTGACTCTGAGCAGTTTCCAGTTATTATGGGGTTACACAAAGTTTCTACGCTCAGTCCATTCTTATTTGCCCTGGTGATGGACACATTAACACACCATATTGAAGGGGAGGTGCCATGGTTTATGGTATTCGCCAATGACATAGTTCTGATTGATGAGTCGAAAACCAGTATTAACGAAATGTTAGAGGTCTGGAGACATGCTCTTGAGTATAAGGGTTTCAATCTGAGCAGGATGAAGACGGAATACCTGGAGTGTAAGTTCAACACTGAGCCGAGGGAAGTAGGCGTGGAAGTGAGGCTTGAATCACAGGTCATCCCAAGTAGTGGCAATTTCAAGTACCTTGGGTCGGTTATCCAGAGGGGATGGGAGATCGGCGAGGATGTCACATACTGTATTGGGGTAGGGTGGATGAAGTGGATGTTGGCATCTGGAGTCCTGTGTGACAAGATACTGCCACATATACTCAAAGGTAAGTTTTACAAAGCGGTGATTAGGCCAGCCATGATGTATGCTGAGTGTTGGCCTGTTAAGAACTCACATATCCAGAAGATGAAAGTAGCAGAAATGAGAATGTTGAGGTGGATGTGCGGGCACACTAGGATGGATAAGATTAGGAATGAAGATATTCGGGTAAAGGTGGACGTGGCTCCCATTGATGATACGATGCGGGAAGCGAGGCTCAGATTGTTCTGACACATACAAAGGAGAAGCCCAGATGCTTCGGTAAGGAGGTGTGAGCGGCTGGCTTTGGAGGGCACGAGAAGAAGTAGAGGGCGGCCTAAGAAGTATTAGGGTGAGATGATCAGGCTGGACATGGCAAGGCTTCAGATTTCCGAGGAAATGACCCTTGATAGAAAGTTGTGGAGGTCGAGTATTAAGGTTGTAGATTAGGAGGTAGTTGAGTCTTTCCTTACTTCATATCTTTGTGAGGCTAGTCTGGTGCGGTTTTTGTTGAAGTCAGTTAGTGGCAATGTTGCCTCTTACTATTCTTTCGTTTTCCATGGTGCCGGGTCTATGTACTGTCTATCGCTTTTGATTTGCATTTACTTTTGCATTTTCATGAAGTTATTTTTCTTATGGTTTCTATTGGGGGTACTGATATTGTTTATTTTCGTTTTCTTGAGCCGAGGGTCTTTCGGAAACAGCCTCTCTACTCTTTCGGGATAGGGGTAAGGTCTGGGTACACACTACCCTCCTCAGACCCCATTAGTAGAATTTTACTGGGTCATCGTCGTTATTGTAGTAATATTTAAATAAACGAACAAATGCATAAATCACTAGCATTTGAATAAGATTAAGGGGCCGGGGAATGTCTGAACTTTAATACATCAGAAGGTAATTGCAGCTTTATAAACTAAAAGTCGGAGGTCTACCACTCCACTTCATCCGGATCTAGTGATACCTGGAGGAAGTTTACATTTGGAACTTGTATTAAACTTTTGTGGATTTTCAAAATTTCAATGCTTTATTTTGAATCTTATGTGACGTGAAAACATGGCACTTTTGATATTTTGTAGCATTATTTATAAATCTTATGTGATGTGACAATCTTATGTTCATTTTGGGAATAAATCTGCGTTTGTACAAAAATTGTTATAATGAAATGTATTGCGAAATTAAATTAATCAATATGATTTGGCTGAATTAGCATGGACTATTCCTAGCTAGTCCTTTTCCTTTCACTAGATTAAAAATTGTTTACGACAAACCTATCCCTGTTCCCTCCTAAACATTTGCAACGCCATTAGCAAACCTAGTTTTCAAAAGCAAAACCAGGGGGAAATTCTTCAATTTTAGCAAGGATTCTAGTGTTTGGTATGACAGAAAATATTTTTTTAATTTTCTCATGTTTGATTGGCTTAAATATTTTGAAAAATACTTTTCTGATAAACTCTTTTTCAACTTTTTCCCACCCCCATCGCTCCACTCCCACCCCACCCATCCCATTCCCTACTAACCACCCCCTATCTAACCCCAACCCCCACCCTCTACCCCCTATATAACCCCCACCCCTCCCCTCTTACTTATTTTGTTTTCCATAGTATTTTCCTGAAATATATTTTTTTTTAGAAAAAAATATTTTCTACTCACAAACCAAACACAAAAATATTTTTCAATAAACGTTTTCCACTCACCGACCAAATATCGGAAACTAAGTGATACTGTAAGCATTTAAATTTATCGAATCTAAATCAATAAAATAATTTAGGCTATATTTTAAATTCAAGATATTTTAATTCAAATAAATTTATTGGGCTAATATAATTGGCTTTGTTATATTAGCATAATATATATATGAGTTAAATAAATAAGTCTTAATCTATTGGGTTCGCCCATTTAGTTGGGTTACAAATGATGAGCCAATTTCATTAAGCCCAAGATGTCGTCGTAAAAATTGCATGGAGAGCCCTATTTGGTCGCCCATTTAACCTATACCCACTTTTTAAAAAAGTTTTAACTTATATACACTTTTTAAACAACTTCAGGCCTCTTTCTCCTCCTTCGTTTTCTTCTTCTTCTTCTTCATCATCATCATCATCATCATCATCATCTTCTTCTTCTTCTTCTTCTTCTTCTTCTTCTTCTTCTTCTTCTTCTTCTTCTTCTTCTTCTTCTTCTTCTTCTTCTACTTCTTCTTCTTCTTCTTCTTCTCCTCCTCCTTCTTCGGCTGTCACGACCCAGATTTTCCACCTTCGGGAGTCGTGATGACGCCTACTAATGAGAGCTAGGCAAGACAATCCTTAACTGCTTACTTCATTAATAATTACTTCTTTTAACAATTATCAGCGATAGCATGACAATAACGGAATTAAATAAATAAGCGGAAGACTTAAGTTTAAAGAAACTGAACAATAATACGAGAATCAACATATGCCTCTACCCAAGAACTGGTGTCACATTACTCACGAACTTCTAAGAGTGCTAAATACAACCGTTTGAAAGAAAATGTAAATTGTTTGTCTCGAATATATGAGATAACAGACGGAAATAAAAAATAGAGGAGACGCCAGGCCTGTGAACGCCTGCAAGGCTACCTCAGTGTCTCACTGGACTGAAGGCTAGCTCCCGCGCTACTGCTGCTGTCCAAAGCCTGGATCTGCGCAAAAGAGCACAGAGCGTAGTATCAGCACAACTGGCCCCATGTGCTGGTAAGTGTCTGGCCTAACCCCGGCGAGGTAGTGACGAGGCTAGGACCAGACTCCAGATAAACATGTACAGTTATATAATGTATGGCGGAAAAGTAAACAAGTAATAAGCAGTTAAAGCTGAGGAAGGGGAACATGCTTCGGGGATAGCAGTTAAAAGAAATAACAGGGAATAATAAGGAAGCTAGCACTATAACTTCTATCACAAATGAAGAAAATAAAGGCAACTTTCACTTTCAGTTTCCTCTTGTTGCAGGCGTGCAACCCGATCCCATTTCTCATATCTCGTGGTAGGCATACCACCCGCTCCCATTTCATTCTATCTCGTGGTAGGCATACCACCCGCTCCCATTTCATAATATCCTGTGGTAGGCGTACCACCCGCACCCATTTCATAATATCTTGTGGTAGGCGCACCACCCGCTCCCATTTCATAATATCTTGTGGTAGGCGTACCACCCGCTCCCAATTCATAATATCACAATCACAAGAAATCCCGGCAAAGGAACATAAGTAATATAATAACTTCCCGGCAAGGGAGCAAGGATATCGAAATAGTCATCCCGGCAAGGGAAAATCAGCTATAACCAATCTCACTTTGCTAGTACTCAGTTCAATTAATGAAAATACTTAATCATAGAGGATCATTAATTAAAGTATACAAGGTGTCATTCAAAAACACAACAAATTTCAAGTTAAGACCCACATGCTTGACACCAACGTATAGATACTCGTCACCATGCCTATACGTCATACTCAACAAGAAGCAAGTAGCAAATATGACTCAACTCCTAATCCCTCAAGCTAGGGTTAAACCAAACACTTACCTCGATGCCTTGAACACCACTCAAGTCTCAATTATAGCTTTACCTCTTGATTGCACCACTAATCCGCTCGAATCTAGTCACAAGTTGCTTAATTACATCAATAAATGCTAAATGAGTCAACCCCAATACATGAAAATGAGTTTTCCAAAGTTTTACCCAAAAGTCAAAAATCACCCCCAGGCCCACGTGGTCGAAACCCGAGGTTCGGACCAAAACTCGATTGCCCATTCCCCCACAAATTCAATGGTTTGTTTTGAAATCGGACCTCAAATTGAGGTGTAAATCCCCAATTTTAGAAAAACCTAGGTTCTACACAAATCACCCAATTTCCCCATGAAAATCTTTGATTTGAAGTTGAAATCGTGTTAAAAGATGTTAAGAAGTGAAAAAAATAAGTTAGAAATCACCTACCAATCTTTTTGGAGAAGAAACGTTGTTTGGAAAATCGCCTCTTATGTTTTGAGGTTTTGAAAAGTGTAAAATAACTGAAATTTGTATTTATACCCCTCTGAAGTTCCCACCGCGAACCGCGGCCGCACAGGCTTCCTGAAGGCATGCGGATCTATGCCCCGCGTGGACCGCGCAAAGCCGACCGCAGCCACGCAGCACCCACCGCGGACCGCGCAAAAGGGTTCAGAGACCTGTCAAAATTCCTGAACCTGCAACATCTGATTTTTTAAAGCCTAAGGCATCCCGGAACCTACTAGAAACTCACCCGAGCCCTCGAAACTCTAAACCAAGCATGCACACTACCTCAAAAACACCTTACGAACATATTCGTGTGATCACATCACCAATATAACATCATGAACATCGGATTGAGCCTCAAGATCCATGAAATTTCTTAGATTTCCTTTTAAACATCAATTTTTCCAATTCGGGTTCGGATTACGTCAAACGACGTCCGTTTTTTACCAAACTTTACAGGAGTGATTCAAAACATATATAAGACTCGTACCGGGCACTGAAACCAAAATATGGGCCCGATACCATTGCTTTCTAATCAGATTTCATTTCCATTTTCTTTAAACATTTTCAGAGAACAATTTCACTTAAAAATTCATAACTCGGGCTTGGGACCTCGGAATTCGATTCCGGGCATACGCCCATGTCCCATATTTTCCTACGGACCCTCCGGGACCGTTAAATCATGGGTCCGGGTCCGTTTACCCAAAATATTGACCGGAGTCAAACTTATTCATTTCGAGGTAGAAACTTAGAAATTTTCACAAGATTTCACGTTTAAGCTTTCCGGCTATGCGCCCAGACTGCGCACACAAATCGAGGTGACTCTAAATGAGGTTTTTAGGGCCTCGGAGATAGATTTCAATTAGAAATAGGTGATGACCCCTTTGGGTCATCACATTCTCCACCTCTAAAACTACCGTTCATCCTCGAACGGACAAAAGAAGGCAGTACCTAAGTCGGGGAAAAGATAAGGATAACGGTCCCACATTGGACTCAAACTCCTAGGTCGATGCCTCAGGAGGCTGACCTCTCCACCGAACACGAACCGAAGGAAAACTCTTCGACCTTAGCTGGCGAACCTATTGGTCTAGAATAGCCACCGGCTCCTCCTCATATGACAAATCCTTGTCCAACTGGACAGTGCTGAAATCTAACACGTGGGATGGATCGCCGTGATATTTCCGAAGCATGGACACATGAAACACAGGATGCACGGCTGATAAGCTAGGCAGCAATGCAAGTCTATAAGCCACCTCTCTCACTCGATCAAGGATCTCAAATGGACCAATGAACCTAGGGCTAAGCTTGCCGTTCTTCCTGAATCTCATCACGCCCTTCATAGGCGACACTCAGAGCAATACCCGCTCACCAACCATAAAAGCCACATCTCGAACCTTACGATCTGCATAGCTCTTTTTCCTGGACTGAGCTGTACGAAGTCTATCTTGAATAATCCTAACCTTGTCCAAGGCCTCCTTAACCAAATCTGTACCCAACAACCGAGACTCTCCCGGCCCAAACCATCCAACCGGAGATCGATACCGCCTGCTATATAAAGCCTCGTAAGGAGCCATTTGGATACTCGACTGATAGCTGTTGTTACAGGCAAACTCTGCTAAAGGCAAGAACTGATCCCACGAACCTCTAAAGTCAATAACACAAGCTCGGAGCATATCCTCCAATATCTGAATAGTCCGCTCGGACCGTCCATCCGTCTGAGGATGAAATGCTGTACTCAACTCAACCTGGGTGCCTAACCCTCGCTGAACTGCTCTCCAGAAACGCGAGGTGAACTATGTACCTCGGTCCGAAATGATAGATACCGGCACACCATGAAGACGAACAATCTCCCGGATATAGATCTCAGCTAACCTCTCGGACAAATAGGAGACTGCCACAGGAATGAAACGCGCTGACTTGGTCAGCCTATCAACAATGACCCAAACTGCATCGAACTTCTTCCGGGTTAACGGAAGTTCAGTAACGAAGTCCATAGTGATTCTCTCCCACTTCCACTTGGGAAGCTCAATCCTCTAAAATAAACCACCAGGCCTCTGATGCTCATACTTAACCTGCTGACAATTCAAACACCGAGCCACATAGGCAACGATATCCTTCTTCATTCTACGCCACCAATAATGCTGCCACAAATCCTGATACATCTTCGTGGCGCCGGGATGGATAGAGTACCGGGAACTATGGGCCTCCTCTAAAATCAACTCTCGAAGCCCATCCACATTAGGCACACAAACTCGACCCTGCAATCTCAGAACTCCATCATCACCTAAGGTAACCTGCTTGGCACCCCCATACTGCACCGTGTCTCTACGACACACAAATGGGCATCATCAAACTGCCGATCATGGATACGCTCCAATAACGAAAAACGAGCGACCGTGCAAGCTAATACTCGACTAGGCTCAGAAATATCCAACCTCACAAATCGATTGGCCAAAGCCTGAACATCCAAAGCAAGTGGCCTCTCACCGACTGGAATATAAGCAAGACTGCCCATACTGGCTGACTTTCTACTCAAAGCATCGGCCACCACGTTGGCCTTTCCCGGGTGATATAGGATAGTGATGTCATAATCTTTCAACAACTCCAACCACCTCCTCTGCCACAAATTCAACTCCTTTTTCTTGAACAAATACTGAAGACTCTTATGATCCGTGAACACCTCACATGCCACGCCATACAGGTAATGCCTCAAAATCTTCAATGCGTGAACAATGGCTGCCAACTTCAAATCATGCACTGGATAGTTCTTCTCATGAACCTTCAACTACCTCGAAGCATAGGCAATGACCTTGCCATCCTGCATCAACACTACACCAAGTCTAATGCGAGATGCATCATAATAAACGGTGTAAGGCCCTGAACCTGTGGGCAAAACTAACACCGGCGCCGTAGTCTGGGCTGTCTTGAGCCTTTGAAAGCTTGTCTCACACTCGTCCGACCATCTGAACTAGGCACCCTTCTGGGTCAACCTGGTCATCAGGGCTGCAACAGATGAGAACCCCTCTACGAATCGACGATAGTAGCCTGCCAATCCCAAGAAACTCCGAATCTCTGTAGCTGATGCTGGTCTAGGCCAGTTCTTGACTGCCTCAATCTTCTTTGGACCATCCTGAATACCCTCTGCTGATACAACGTGACCCAAGAATGCTAGTGAACTCAACCAGAACTCACACTTCGAGAACTTAGCATATAACTGACTATCCTTCAGAGTCTGAAGAACCACTCTAAGGTGTTGCTCGTGCTCCTCCTGGCTGCGGGAATATATCAGGATATCATCAATAAAGACAATCACGAACAAGTCCAAATAAGGCCTGAACACTCACTTCATCAACTCCATAAATGCTGCTGGGGCATTGGTCAACCTGAATGACATAACCAAGAATTTATAATGCCCGTACCGAGTGCAAAAAGCTATTTTTGGGACGTCGGATGCCCTAATCCTCAACTGATGGTAGCCAGATCTCAAGTCAATCTTTGAAAATACCTTGGCACCCTGAAGTTGATCGAACAAATCATCAATCCTCCACAGTGGATACTTATTCTTGACCGTAACCTTGTTCAATTGCCGGTAATCAATGCACATTCTCATCGAACCATCCTTTTTCTTCACAAACAACACTGGCGCACCCCAAGGTAAAATGTTGGGTCTAATGAAACCCTTCTCAAGCAAATCCTGCAACTGTTCTTTAACTCTTTCAACTCCTACGGGGCTATATGATATGGCGGAATAGAAATGGGCTGAGTGCCCAGAGCCAGATCAATGCAGAAATCAATGTCCCGGTCGGGTGGCATCTCTGGCAGGTCCGAGGGGAAAACCTCAGGGAACACACGAACCGCGGGCACAGAATCAATATAGGGAACCTCATCACTGAAGTCACGAACATAAGCCAAATATGCCAAACACCCCTTCTCGACCATACACCGAGCCTTCACATATGAAATAACACTTAGAGTAGAATGACCAGGAGTCCCTATCCACTCTAAATGGGGCAAACCCGGTAAGGCTAAGGTCATGGTCTTGGCATGGAAATCCAAGATAGCATGGTACGGGGATAACCAATCCATTCCCAATATAACATCGAAGTCGACCATGTCTAAAAGCAACAAATCAACACGGGTCTCAAGACCCCCAAACACTACAATACAAGAACGATGAACTCGATCGACCATAATAGAATCACCCACCGGTGTAGATACATAAACAGGAATACTCAATGAATCACTAGGCATGACCAGGTACGGGGCAAAATAAGATGACACATACGAATACGTAGACCCTGGATTAAATAGCACTGAAGTATCTCTATCACAAACCAGTATAGTACCTATAATGACTGTATCTGAAGACTCAGTCTTGGGCCTGGCTGGAAGTGTATAACATCGGGGCTGGGCCCCACCACCCTGAACTGCCTCTCTGGGACGGCCTACTTCTGGTTGGCCTCCACCTCTGGCAGCTTGAGCTTTACCTCTAGGACCTCTACCTCTACCTCTAACACCTCTGCCCCCGCCTTTAGCTATCTAGGCAGGCTGTGGGACATCTGGTGCCTATACCATAGCACGAGAACCCTGATGCGGAGAACTGCTCAAAGCGTGAGGGCAATACCTAGCAATGTACCTCGTGTTGCCACAAGTAAAACAAGCCCTCGGCTGATGGGGCTGATGACCCTGGAAACTCTGAAGCGGCGGTGCACTGATAGGTGCTGATGGTGCACTGTAAGACTGCTAATCAGAATAGTGCGTCTGGGAACCACGACCACCTCGAGTACCATGGGAGACCTGAAGAGCTGACTGAAAGGGCCTAGGAGGATGGCCTCTACCATATGAATCTCTACCTCCAGATGAGGTACCACTGAATCTGCCCGAATGGCGGTGCCTCTTATCTGACCCATGACCACCTCCCTGTGAAAGAACCATCTCAACTCTGCGGGCTACATTGGTCGCCTCCTGAAATGTAATCTCACTCCCGGCCTCCTTGGCCATCTGAAGACGAATCGGCTGAATCAGACCATCAATAAACCTCCTCACCCTCTCTCTCTCTCGGTGGGAAGTATGACAAGAGCATGGCGATCTAGATCGATGAACCTGGTCTCATACTGGGTAACAGTCATGGAACCCTGTTGGAGGCGCTCAAACTACCTACGATAGGCCTCTCTCTGATTAACGGGGAGAAACTTCTCTAGAAACAACACTGTAAACTGCTCCCAAATCAAAGATGGCGATCCGGCTGGTCTCACTAAGCAATAGTCCCTCCACCAAGTCTTGGCGGATCCAGATAGGTGAAATGCAGCAAAATCGACCCCATTGGTCTCAACAATGCCCATGTTCCTGAGAACCTCGTGGCAGCTGTATAGGAAATCCTGGGGATCCTCAGAAGGATCTCCGCTGAAAGTAGTAGTGAAGAGCTTGGTGAATCTGTCCAGTCTTCACAAAGCATCGGCGGACATAGCCACTCCATTGCCGATCTGAGCCACTACACCTGGCTGAACTGCCACCACTGGCTGAACTGCTGGAACCTGAATCTGGGGAGGTACTTTCTCCGGAGTGCGAGTAGTGGGAGTTTGAGCCCCTCCTCTAGCCTGAGAAGTGGCTGGTGCTACTGGAAGCAAACCTGCTCGGGTGACACTCTCCATAAGCTGGGGTAGCGATCCAGAGCGTCCTGAAGAACTGGGGTAGCGATAAACCCCTCTAGGACCTGAGCTGGGCCCACCGGAACTGTTGGGGCCGGAACCTCCTCCTCAAAATCAACCTGAGGCTCCGCCACTGGTGCTGCTGCTCGGGGCTGAGATCTGCCCCTACCTCGGCCTCTAGTACAGCCTCGCCCTCTGCCCCTAGTGGGAGCTGCTACAGGGGGATCAAAGCTGCTGAGCAGTAGATGAGGAAGCGCGTGTTCTCGCCATCTGCGAAGAACAGAGTAGAAGTTCAATAGCATTTGAGGAACAAATCCGCACGACAAGAAAGGACAAAAGTGAAGTTTTCCTAACTCGGTAGCCTCTGAGGATAAATACAGACGTCTCCGCACCGATCCCTCAAACTCTACTGAGCTTGTTCATGAGTTGTGAGATCTATGTAACCTAGAGCTCTGATACCAACTTGTCACGACCCAGATTTCCCACCCTCGGGAGTCATGATGGCGCCTACTAATGAGAGCTAGACAAGCCAATTCTTAACTGCTTACTTCATTAACAATTACTTCTTTTAACAATTATCAGCGATAGCATGAATGCAACAGATTAAATAAATAAGCGGAAGACTTAAGTTTAAAGAACTGAACAATAATGCGAGAATCAACATATGTCTCTACCCAAGAACTGGTGTCACATTACTCACGAACTTCTAAGAGTGCTAAATACAACCGTTCGAAAGAAAATGTGAACTGTTTGTCTCGAATATATGAGATAACAGACGGAAATAAAAAATAGAGGAGACGTCGGGCCTGCGAATGCCTGCAAGGCTACCTCAGCATCTCACTGGACTGAAAGCTGGCTCCCGCACTGCTGCTGCTGTCTAAAACCTGGATTTGTGCAAAAGAGCATAGAGCGTAGTATCAGCACAACCGACCCCATGTGCTGGTAAGTGTCTGGCCTAACCCCGACGAGGTAGTGACGAGGCTAGGACCAGACTCCAAATAAACCTATACAGTTATATAATGTATGGCGGAAACGTAAACAAGTAATAAGCAGTTAAAGCTGGGGAAGGGGAACATGCTTCGGGGATAGCAGTTAAAAGAAATAACAGGGAATAATAAGGAAGCTAGCACTATAACTTCTATCACAAATGAAGAAAATAAAGGCAACTTTCACTTTCAGTTTCCTCTTGTTGCAGGCGTGCAACCCGATCCCATTTCTCATATCTCGTGGT
This sequence comes from Nicotiana tabacum, assembly GCF_000715075.1. Classification (NCBI taxonomy): domain Eukaryota; kingdom Viridiplantae; phylum Streptophyta; class Magnoliopsida; order Solanales; family Solanaceae; genus Nicotiana; species Nicotiana tabacum. Next base: position 75,356,725 of record NC_134095.1, on the reverse strand, counting down.
AGGCATACCACCCGCTCCCATTTCATTCTATCTCGTGGTAGGCGTACCACCCGCTCCCATTTCATAATATCTTGTGGTAGGCGTACCACCCGCACCTATTTCATAATATCTTGTGGTAGGCGTACCACCCGCTCCCATTTCATAATATCTTGTAGTAGGCGTACCACCCGCTCCCATTTCATAATATCTTGTGGTAGACGTACCACCTGCTCCCATTTCATAATATCTTGTGGTAGGAGTACCACCCGCTCCCATTTCATAATATCTTGTGGTAGGCGTACCACCCGCTCCCATTTCATAATATCACACAATCACAAGAAATCTCGGCAAGGGAACATAAGTAATATAATAACTCCCCGGCAAGGGAACAAGGATATCGAAATAGTCATCCCGGCAAGGGAGAATCAACTATAACCAATCTCACTTTGCTAGTAATCAGTTTAATAAATGGAAATACTTAATCATAGAGGATCATTAATTAAAGTATACAAGGTGTCATTCAAAAACACAACAACTTTCAAGTTAAGACCCACGGTCATGCTTGACACCAATGTATAGATACTCGTCACCATGCCTATACGTCGTACACAACAAGAAGCAAGTAGCAAATATGACTCAACTCCTAATCCCTCATGCTAGAGTTAAACCAAACACTTACCTCGATGCCTTGAACACAACTCAAGTCTCAATTATAGCTTTACCTCTTGATTCCACCACCAATCCGCTCGAATCTAGTCACAAGTTGCTTAATTACATCAATAAATGCTAAATGAGTCAACCCTAATGCATGAAAATGAGTTTTCCAAAGTTTTACCCAAAAGTCAAAAATCACCCCCGGGCCCACGTGGTCGAAACCCGAGGTTCAGACCAAAACCCGATTATCCATTCCCCCACAAATTCAAATATATGGTTTGTTTTGAAATCGGACCTCAAATTGAGGTCCAAATCCCCAATTTTAGAAAAACTTAGGTTCTACCCAAATCACCCAATTTCTCCATGAAAATCTTTGATTTGAAGTTGAAATCATGTTAAAAGATGTTAAGAAGTGAAGAAAATAAGTTAGAAATCACCTACCAATCATTTCGGAGAAGAAAAGTTGTTTGGAAAATCACCTCTTATGTTTTGGGGTTTTAAAAAGTGTAAAATAACTAAAATTCACGTGTATTTATACCCCTATGAAGTTCCCACCGCGGACCGCGGCCGCACAGGCTTCCTGAAGGCCTGCAGATCTATGCCCCGTGCGGACCGCGCAAAGCCGACCGCGACCGCGCAGCACCCACCGCGGACTGCGCAAAGGCGACCGCGGCCGCATGCATTTCCTCGCGGGCCGTGCAAAAGGGTTCAGAGACCTGTCAAAATTCCTGAACCTGCAACATCTGATCTTTTAAAGCCTAAGGCATCCCGGAACCTACTAGAAACTCACCCAAGCCCTCGAAACTCTAAACCAAGCATGCACACTACCTCAAAAACACCCTAAGAACATATTCGTGTGATCACATCACCAATTTAACATCATGAACATCGGATTGAGCCTCAAGATCCATGAAATTTCTCAGATTTCCTTTTAAACATCAATTTTCCCAATTCGGGTCCGGATCATGTCAAACGAAGTCCGTTTTTGACCAAACTTTACAGGAGTGATTCAAAACATATATAAGACTCGTACCAGACACCAGAACCAAAATACGGGCCCGATACCATTGCTTTCTAATCAGATTTCATTTCCATTTTCTTTAAACATTTTCAGAGAATAATTTCACTTAAAAATTCATAACTCGGGCTTGGGACCTCGGAATTTGATTCCGGGCATACGCCCATGTCCCATATTTTCCTACGGACCCTCCGGGACCGTTAAATCATGGGTCCGGGTCCGTTTACCCAAAATGTTGACCGAAGTCAAACTTATTCATTTCGAGGTAAAAACTTAAAAATTTTCACAAGATTTCACGTTTAAGCTTTCCGGCTATGTGCCCGGACTGTGCACACAAATCGAGGCAACTCTAAATGAGGTTTTCAGGGCCTCAGAGATAGATTTCAATTAGAAACAGGTGATGACCCCTTTGGGTCGTCACATTGGGTGACAATTATTTTATATGGTGGTTGTGAACATATTTTAATGTAGCTTGTGATGTTTTACAATGGTGAGCTGTTACGATGCTTTATTTTTTACTATTGCTTAATGTTTCTTTTTCTTCTTCTTCTTCTTTTTCTTCTTTTTCTTAATTGCAAAATGGGTTCATTAGATTTATTGTTCTTTTGACAAATTGATGATTGGGGTTTGTTGCTGATGATATTGGGAGGTTATGTTTCAAATTTGAGCTCATTTGGAGTAGATTTAGGCATTAAATTGTTATAATTGGAGTAGATTTAGGCATTAAGTGCATAAAAACGTTAGTTGCATTTCAGACCTTTTGTCCTTAAGTACATTTAAAGTGTAATTTTTCATTTCAGACTTATTAGCCTTAAGTGTAGCAAAATTTTTGTTGCACTTCAGACCTTTTGGCATTAAGTGCATCTGAAGCGCAATGTTTCACTTCAGACTATTGGCCTTAAGTGTAGCAAAACATTTGTTGCACTTCAGACTTTTTGGCCTTAAGTGCATCTGAAGTAAATATTTCACTTCAGACTTATTGGCCTTAAGTGCATGAAACCATTAGTTACACTTCAGACCCTATTTGGCCTTAAGTGCATTTGAAGTGCAAATTTTCACTTCATACTTATTGGCCTTAAGTGAATGAAAACGTTTATTGCACTTCAAACTTTTTGGTCTTAAGTGCATTTGAAGTGCAATTTTTCACTTCAGACTTATTAGCCTTAGCTTATGTGCATGAAACCATTTGTTGCACTTCAGACCTATCTGGCCTTAAGTGCATTTGAAGTATAATTTTTTTTATTTTGGACAATTTTTTTTAACTTCAGACCCGATAAGTTTGAATTTGATCGTAAAGTGGGTGCGTTTGCAAATATTTTTGCAAAGTGGGTATATGTTCAATTGTGACCCCGAAATCGGGTATAGATGCAAAAGCCCCGATGTAGTCACCCTAGAGGCCCCGTTTTGGTGCCACGTGTCAAATGACGTACACGTCAAGTCAAATGAAAGAGCCAATAGGATCATGACATGTGTCAACATGACAAGGCATGTAAAGTCAAATTAAAAGGCGAATGAAACTGCGCCACATGTGCAAGTGATATGTTCTAGTCAATCAAATGCGGTCTTGTCATACTTCAGTGTGATTGGTCAGAAAAGGTTTGTTCTTATCACAACTCTTCCCTCCCACAACTGTAAATATGGGTCTTCATAACTCAGAAAAAGAGACCAGAAGTTATAACAAGAAGCAAGAAAGAACTCGTGGATCAAACACTGCAAATTTCCCCACAAGTTTCAAGCTTCAATCAATCAATTTTAAATTCAAATGCCCTTGAATTTATTTACTATTGGAAAGAAGAATCAGAGGATTCATAGAGATTGTACACTCATATTAATTGAAATCAAATACTACTATTGTTGCAATATTTTTCGATCTTGATTTTATTTCTTTGACACAAATTTATTATCTACAGATACCACTCATTTTCCAAGAATATATTTCCCCTACTAAACACATCCCTAGTCTTGCTAAATTTAGTGAGTAATAATCTCTTATCCTCGCTAAAAATTAGCAAGGATGAAATTAGTGTTAGGTGTTTGCCATAATTTTCTTACTATATTTGGTTTTCCTATTTGTTGAAGGAAAGGGCAATATAATTACCTTAATTGGGTTTTCCTTTTTGCAGAAGAAAATTATATTTCTCCTATACTTGGCTAGTCCTTTTTCTTGTAGGAAAATGTTTGGGGTTCTATAAATTGAAGATCCGTCCTTCTCATTCAGTAGCATCCACAATGTAGCCATATGGGGTTTGAGAGTCGTGTTTAGGGGGAGAACTTTACGGGACAAGTGTTAGTGTGCCACTTGTGTTTGCCTCTTCGTGAGGTTGTTCTCTCGTTATTTTGTACTCTCTTTTTATATAGTGGATTACTCATCTCCGCGGTGGACGTAGGTTAGTTGACCCAACCACGTTAAATGTTTGTGTCTCTTTTGGTATATTTCTCCTTTATTGTATGATTTATCGTCGCTCAAGGTTTGCTTTGCTAGCTTCCGTATGACACCTGATTTTTACGGTCCTAACAAGTGGTATCAGAGCGAGGTTCAAGACAGGTTCATCTTGGCGGGTTTAGTTCTAGCCGCAACATATTTGACGATAATCGTGATTTTTGTCTGAGAAATTTGACCAGTGTGCTACGCACGTTGAGAAAAACTTTGTGGTGAAGATTTGGAGATGCAACCTGTTGAAGGCTATGTGAAGAAGGTTGATCAAGTTTATTTTGTCAGAAAATTCCGATCAAGAGGGAGAATTGTTAGGTGTTTGCCATAGTTTTCTTACCATATTTGGTTTTCCTATTTGTTGAAGGAAAGTGCAATATAATTACCTTAATTGAGTTTTCCTTTTTGTAGAAGGAAATTATAATTTTCCTATATTTGGCTAGTCCTTTTTCTTGTAGGAAAAGGTTTGGAGTTCTATAAATTGAAGATCCGTCCTTCTCATTCAGTAGCATCCACAATGTAGCCATATGGGGTTTGAGAGTCGTGTTTAGGGGGGAGAACTTTACGGGACAAGTGTTAGTGTGCCACTTGTGTTTGCCTCTTCGTGAGGTCGTTCTCTCGATATTTTGTACTCTCTTTTTATATAGTGGATTGCTCATCTCCACGGTGAACGTAGGTCAGTTGACTGAACCACGTTAAATGCTTGTGTCTCTTTTGGTATATTTCTCCTTTATTGTATGATTTATCGTCACTCAAGATTTGTTTTACTAGCTTCCGTATAATACCTAATTTTTAAGGTCCTAACAATTAATCGCCAATTTTGAACTAGCAGTTAGAAGGATCGGTCCCTCACTAATTCGCAATATTCTAGTAGTGACGTAGTTCTTCAACAATCTAACACCAAAACATAGGAAGCTGTTCGAACTCAATATTAGAGGTCGATACTCGTGCTGCCCAATCTCAATTTTCACATGTTAAAATATTAGTCTAGTTAGTGATTGGAAGAGAAGAGCGGCAAGTAAGAATTTTAAAATAACTTTTAAAGTACCTATTAGGAGGAGGAATTGTGTCTGTTGAGAAATATAATTATCTTAACAGATTCTAAAGGTATATATTATAAATACCTGCCATTTGCCTCCAAAATGTACACACACCGAATTTTATTTTGCCAACAGTTTAATTACTTGTCTTCTTGGTCTCAAAATATTCACACCATATTCTTGGAAAAATTCAACTTGATTATTGTACTTGTATTTTGTTTGACTTAACAAAATATATCCATCAAAAAACATAGTGGGGGAAGAGTAGTAGGAAACGGCCAAAATATGGTTTTCATAAAAATCAAACGCCTGTTTCTAGCTAATTCCAGAATGATGTAGTTGACTATTGACACTTAGCAAGAGATTTGCATAGCTATTTGTCATTATCCAAGACCAACAAACCTAGCTGTCGACGTGAAAAAATAAAAGTAAATTAAGACTTTCAAAAATAAAAATAAAATAAAAAGCTATAAATAATGTACTGCACAAGATACATTCGTTTTCTTTATGAAAGAGAAATAACAATGGGTCATAAATTATACACATTCAAAACAGGTATGCTCATTTCAATCAAAGAATTCAAACAAACCAACAAATCTTTCCTTTTATCTCCTATCGAAATGATAGTTTTAAAGGAATATTCAGTAAGTATAATAAAAAAGAGTGAAATTAAAAATAAAAAAATAAAAACAGACATGAAATATAAACCACACGTTATCATCATACTTGTCGTTCCAACAAGACAATTCTTAACATGGTAGAAAGTCCCATACTTTCACCATTAAAATTCTTGGCTTAATCAAATTATGGGTTCAACTCCACTTGAGACCCAAAGAAAGAAAAGAAAAAACAAACTTAAACAAAAAATAAATTTTTTTTTGTACAAAGAGATCTCGCTCTAGAGAAAAATAAAACAATCCAAGGCAATAAGAGGATTGTTAATATCCTCCATGAGCAAGGAGTCCAAATCGTGACTTGACTTTACTTCTCCAATTTCCATTTCATCAATCTTCGGAGAAACCTGAAGTGCATTTCTCATTTTTCCTTCACGTTTTGGAGTAATTGCTGGCTGATTATTATTGATATGGTTATCTCTTCTCAAAGACGACGATCTTGATAAAATATTCCCGTTGGAAACAACCGATCTTCTAAACGAGCTGTCACCGTTCAAATTCGAAGGAAATCTTCGACTTGGAGATGGTGATTTAAGAGTTGTTCTAGTACTAGGAAAATGATGATATGTAGAAGTAACATTTGAAGTATTACCAATATTTCCTCCCTTGAGTAGTTGATCAGGTTCTTTTCTAAAACTCTTTTGTCGAACTATTGTTGGCGAATTGGCACGTGGCCTTTTCTTAGGGGTCGTAGAATTATTGCACTCTCTTCGAGGACTTGGTGGTTTCGACAAAGAGGATGATGATGATCGCGAAAATTTCTTGCTACTTGAAGACATGGTTGATGACATATTTTGACTAACACAAGTACTTCCTTTATTTATCTTCTTGATGTCAAGTATACGATCGTGTTCTTGGGCACAAGATAATAAGAAGTCGTTCGAAAAAGAACGATCCTTGAAACAAGAGGAGGAAGATGACGACGACAAAGATGAAGATAATGTAGTGTTAGTCACAATAGAGGAAAACGAAGAAAGAGATACTGAAGAAGATGATGAAGAAGGAGAAGAAGAGACGCGCTTTTGAATAGTTGAAGAAGAAGAAGGAAGAGAAATTTTTGGAGATATGGGAGCTTGTGAAATCACAAGCTTATCTTTAACACATTCATGGTTATTATCTTCTTCTTGGAAATCTTTTTGGGGGTTGCATTTACTAATGCAAGAACCCATAGTGGGAAATGTGGGAGGATTTGGGAAATAGAAGAAGAATAGAATTGATGGGAAAATGTTTGAATGGTAAACGTTGATAAGTCTTTTATAAGAATTAATATATTATATGAACTTGGAAAGCATAGTTCACTATCGGGGAGGAGGAAAAAGTGCAAAGATGGAAGCTTTTGCTTTTCACCAAATATATTTGAATTATGTAGCCGGGTATAATGGATATCCGTTATATAACCGTTATATGAAGCAAAATGATGGGGTTTTTTTTTTTTTTTCACTTTTTCTTTCGGCCTTTTGAAATGTACCTTAACCAAGTATTGTACTTTTTACTTGGTTGGCTTCTACTTTTACTTTACGCAGGAGTCCGGTCTAGGGAAAATGTTGTTAATTTCTTATTGAATTTTGAATATTTTACTTATTATTTTTTCATTCACAAAGCTGCTACTCCTTACGTATTATATTTAATGACTGCGTTTGGTTTTCCAAAATCGAGCTAACTCAATTTCTTGAGAGCCTACATCAAATTACTAGCTAACTTATTTGAATTACCTCAATTAATAACACGCTTTAAGCTCTTTTTAGTTTGAATTAGAGAATAATACATAATATTGAAAAAATGTCACCAAAGAGGCAAAGATTTACTAATATTTAATCCTTACAATTAAAAAATTCTAACGTATATATTGAAATATTAATTTGATAATGTTTAAGATTTTGAAAACTTTTAATTTGTCGTTTGGTTGACGAGGAAGTGATTCAGAAGCTGAATTAGATATTCTAAGGAAAAACAGCAAGGTACATTAATAAAAACAGACTGTATATAACAAATGAATTCATCTACCGAAAGAAAAAAAAAATGAATTCTGATGACGGATGAGTATACAGTAATGCCTATGGGTGCTAAAAGAAAACGTCAGTAATTGTGATTGTAGCGAAATCTTCCCATATTTTATGTCTGGATTAAGACCAAGACTCAACAGATGGCGCGAAAGTGATTTATCAGATAATGATATACTCTGAAGGATATATTTGTGTGTGGTAGTGCATCAGTATGTGAAACCTCACAGAACAATTCCATTTTTATTTATGGAAATGGGGTTGCAGGTTGGATGATGATAGTTCATGTGTCTGACCCTACAGTGCAACAAATTAAGAATTAGACCGCAACTGGCATAGAATTGGTCATTATGGTTTTGGACAGAAAAGAGCCTAAAGGAAAAACACCTAGGAGTCAGAAACATTTGTGTGATGACCCTAAAGGTCTTCTCTTATTTTAGAAGTCAAAACTGTATTCCGAGGCCTTAAAGACCTCTTTTTATCTCACCTCGATTTAGGTGCGCAGTCTGGCGCAATTCCGGAAAGCTTTTATGTGAATTTTTAGAAAAATAATGAATTTAGTCTTTAAAATTGGTTAAAGTTGACTTTGGTTAACATTCTTGGTAAACGGACCCGGACCCGTGATCGGACGGTCCCTTAGAGTCCGTAGTAAAATATGGGACTTGGGTGTATGCCCGGAATCGAATTCCGAGGTCCCAAGCCGAGAAAAGAATTTTTAAAGAAAATTATTTTGCTGGAAAATATAAAGGCTTTTAGAAGTGAAATAATCCATTTTCTTGATGGTATCGAGCCTGTATCTTGGTTCTAGAGCCAGGTACAAGTTTATAATAATAATTAAGTTGAATCTGTGAAATTTAGTAAGAATCGAAATTGGTTTGGTATAAATCAGAACTATAGTTGAGAAAATGGAAATTTTGATGTTCTTAAGGAATTTCATGAAATTGAAGCTAAATTCGTAGTTGTTAATGTTATTTTGATGATTTAATTGCACGAGCAAGTCCATATGATGTTTTTAGACTTGTGTGCATGATTGGTTTGGAGCCCCGAGGGCTCGGGTGAGTTTTGGATAGGCCACAGAGTGAATTTGGCCTTAGGAATATTGCGGTCGTGTAACAGGCCTCTAATCTCGCAATTGCGAGATCAGGCTTCGCACATGCGAAGTGCTCAGGGTTCGGAAATGCGACCCATGTGTCGCAATTGAGAAACCAGCTTGGGCAGGCCCCCATCGTAATTGCGACCTCTAGGATGGGAAATGCGAAGCCCCCCTCCCCCCCCCCGCAAATGCGACATATCCTTCACAAATGCGAAGGCAGCAGGATTCTAAAGGGTTCACAAATTGCGAACCCCTGGTCGCAATTGCGACATCTGAGACTTGCTAAGTGAGATTTTGATGGGTTCTTCTTCACTTTTACACTTTTTTCAAACCCAAACATCCCATAGGCGATTTTCTTGAAGAGAGTTCTTCCCCAAATCATAGGTAAACGATTTCTAACCTATTTTCTTCAATCTATAACATCTTTTTGCGTGATTTCACTACAATCTAGGGTTTTTCATGGGAAATAGGGTGTTTTTGGGTAGAAGTTAGAATTTTCAAATTTTGAGGATTTGGACCTCGATTTGAGGTCCGATTTCAAAACTAATTACATATTTGAGTTCGTGAGTGAATGAGTGATCGGATTTTGGTTTGAACTTCAGGTTTTGACCAAGCGGGCCCGAGGTCGATTTTTGACTTTTTGGAAAAACAAGGGAAAACTTATTTTCATGCATTGAAGTTTGTTTATTTAGCATATATTAACATTATTAAGTACATTGTGACTAGATACAAGCGAATTGAAAGTGGAACCGAGGAGTAATGTTGTAGTTGAGGCTTAATTTGTCCATGGATAACCTTAGCTAGAGAGAATATGAGTTGTGGTTTATTTGTGATGTGTTAGTATCGAGTACGACGTATAAGTGTGGTGACGAGTATCTATACGTTGGTGTCAAGCATGCCCGTGAGTCTTATATCATGATTGTTGCGACTCTATTATGTATCGATCATGCTCAAATAGATGATTATTAATGTTGAACAAAGCTTATGAAAGTTTCTTGGTAATTGATTATGGCTGAGAATTGGCACAAGTTGAGTTTCATTTAGTAAAGTAATTGTTGAAAACGAGATTGGTTATAGCCGAATCCCTTGCTGGAATGTTATTGTTGATTCCCTTGCCGGGATGTTATTGTTGATGTTGTTGATTCCCTTGTCGGGACTTATTGTTTCTATTGATTGGATGAGGAAGAGTGTAAAGCACTAAGGGTGATGCCGTGCATGATATTATGAGTGAGTGTAATGCACGAAGGGTGATGCCGTGCTGATATTATGAGTGCTAATGCACAAAGGGTGATGTCGTGCCATGATTATGTGAGGTAAAGCACGAAGGGTGGTGCCGTACCATTTTTGTTGTTTCATATGGTGAAGACGAGAGTAAAAGCACGAAGGGTGATGCCGTGCGCATGTTACCGTTTCATCATTTTGTTGATATAGTTGTGATGTTCATTATGCTTCTTTATTAATGCTTCTTTATTGGTTTGCAGTTAGAATCTGATATTCCCCGAAGCATGTCCCCTCCCCACCTTATTCTGTTGATTTATGTTACTCTGTTTCTGTTTGTACATGATTTAACTGCACATGTATATATGATTGTCGTGTCCTAGCCTCGTCACTATTTTGCCGAGGTAAGGCTCGACACTTACTCAGTACATGGGGTCGGTTGTATTGATACTACACTTTGCACTTTTTTATGCAGATTTTGGTACCGGACCCAGTGAGTAGCTGAGGTAGCTGCCTTCAGTCCAGAGAGACCAAGGTAGATCTGCTGGCGTCCCCCTTCCCTGTTTAGATTTCTGCTGTGTCTTTTCTTTTCCAAGATCAGTTATACTTTCTTTTCAGACCCGTATTTGTAGTAGCTCGTAGATGTTCTTGAAGTTGTGACACCAAATTCATGGGTAGACTTGTATTGGATTATCTGATCATGTTATAACTCTTCTGCACTTAACATCTGTTTAACTTTAGTTTCTGTTTATAACAGTTTGGGATTGATTGTTACTGTGTAGAACCCTAATAGTTGGCTTGCCTAGCTGTCACGAGAGTAGGAGCCATCACGGCCCCTAAGGGTGGGAAATCCAGGTCGTGACAAGTTTGTATCAGAGCTCTAGGTTGCTTAGGTCTCATAATTTACGAACAAGCTAGGTAGAGTCTGAGGGATTGGTATGGAAACGTTTGTGCTTATCCCCCAAAGGCTACAGAGTTTAGGAAAACTTCACACTATTCTTCTCTGTCGTGCGATTTGACTTCTCAATGCTAACTGAACTTCTACTCTGTTCTTTCGCATATGGAGAGAACATGTGCTTCTTAATCCGCTGATCAGCAACCCAAGCCTCTAGTGGCAGCTTCTACGAAGGGTAGAGGACGAGGCCGAGGCCGTGTTAGAGGCCGAGGTAGGGGCGGGGCTTAGTCCAGAGCAACATCAGTAGTAGTGGAGCGTCAGGTAGATTTTGAGGAGGAGGCTCCAGCCCAGACCGTTTCAGTAGGGCCATCTCAGGTCTTAGAGGGGTTCATCGCCACCCTGGTACTTCAGGATGCTTTGGTCCGTCTAGTGGGCCTTATGGAGAATGTCGCCCAGGCAGACTTACTTCCTATAGAACCAACCGTCTCTCAGGCTAGGGGAGGAGCACAAACTCCCGCAACTCACACTCCAGAGCAGATGACTCCCTAGTTTTAAACTCCAGCAGCTCAACCAATTTGGGTAGTTCAGCCGGGTGTTGTGGCTCAGACCGGTGATGGAGCAGCTATGTCTGCTGATGCTTTGTGGAGGTTGTACAGGTTCACCAAGCTCTTCACTACTACTCATGGTGGTACATCTTCAGAGGATCCCCAAGACTATTTGGACAGTTGTCATGAGGTTCTTCGGAACATGGGGATAGTGGAGACCAATGGGGTTGACTTTGCTGCTTTTCGTCTGTCAGGTTCCGCAAAGACTTTGTGGAGAGATTTTTGTTTGGCTAGACCATCTAGGTCACCGGATTTGACTTGGGATCAGTTCTCTCAGCTGTTTCAGGAAAAGTTTCTTCCTATCACTCAGAGGGAGGATTATAGGAGGTAGTTTGAGCGCCTCCAGCAGGATTCTATGACCGTCACTTAGTACGAGACCAAATTTATTGCTTTGGACCATCATGCTCTTATTATACTTCCTACTGAGAGAGTGATAGAGAGGGTGAGGAGGTTCATTGAGGGACTCGCTTAGCCGATTCGATTGCAGATGGCTGAGGAGACAGGGAGCGAGATTTTTTTCAAGATGCGGCCAATGTAGCCAAGAGAGTTGAGATGGTTCTATCACAGGGAAGTGGTCAGGGGTCTGACAAGAGGACTCGTCATTCGGGCAGGTTCAGTGGTGCCTCATCTGGAGGCACAGATCGTTTTGGTAGGGGCCATTCTCCTAGGACGTTTCATTCAACACTTTAGGCTTTTTACGGTGCTCCAAGTAACCGTGGTTCTCATATGCAGTATTCTAATCAGTTGCTATATAGTGAACCACCAGCTCCTATCAGTGCACCACCGCTCTAGAGTTTTCAGGGTGGTTATTCAGGCCGTCAGGGTCAGCAGTCTTAGTAGCCGAGGTCTTGTTATACTTGTGGCGACACTAGGCATATTGCTAGATTTTGCCCTCGAGCACTGAGTAGCTCTCAGCATTAGGGTTCCCGTGCCATAGTTTAGGCACCGAGTGTTCCACCGCCCGGTCAGCCAGCTAGAGGTTGGGGTCGAGGTGTTAGAGGTAGAGGCCATGCCGTTAGAGGTGGATGTTATAGGCAGCTAGAGGTGGAGGCCAGCCAGCAGGAGGCCGTCCTCGGGATGTAGTTCAGAGTGGTGGGGCCCAACCCCGATGTTATGCTATTCCAGCCAGACTTTAGGCTGAGGCCTCCGATGCAGGCATCACAGGTACAGTTTCAGTATGCAATAGAGATGCTTCAATTTTATTTGATCCAGGGTTTACATATTCTTATGTGTCATCTTATTTTTCCTTTTATCTGGTTGTGTCTCGTGATTCTTTGAGTGCACCTGTATATGTGTCTACACCAGTGGGTGATTCTATTATTGTAGATTGAGTCTATCGCTCGTGTGTGGTTATTATTGGGGGTCTTGAGACCCGTGTAGATCTCTTACTTCTCGATATAGTAGACTTCAATGTCATTTTGGGGATGGACTGGTTATCCCCTTATCATGCTGTGTTAGACTGTCATGCCAAGACTGTGACCTTAGCCTTGCCGGGTGTTCCGCGATTTGAGTGTAGATAGACTCTTAGTCATTCTGTCAATAGGATTGTTTCTTATATAACGGCTCGACATATGGTTGAAAAAGGGTATTTGGTTTATTTGGCATATGTCCATAATTCTAATACTGAGGTTCCTTCTATGGATTCTGTGCCAGTTGTTCCTGAGTTTCCAGAGGTATTCCCTTCAAACCTGCCCGGGATGCTACCTAACAGGGATATTGACTTTTACATTGATTTGGCCCCAGACACTCAGCCCATTTCTATCCCGCCATATCGTATGGCCCCACCAGATTTGAAAGAATTGAAAGAACAGTTGCAATACCTACTTGATAAAGGCTTTATTGGGCCTAGTGTCTCGCCTTGGGGGTGCGCCGGTGTTGTTCGTCAAGAAGAAGGATGGCTCGATGAGGATGTGTATGGATTATCAATAGTTGAACAAGGTCACAATCAAGAATAAGTATCCGTTGCCGAGCATTTATGATTTGTTTGATCAGCTTTAGGGTGCCAAAGTGTTTTTGAATATTAATTTGAGATCTGGCTACCATCAGTTGAGTATTAGGGCATCCGATGTCCCTAAGACAACTTTTCGCACTCGGTACGAGCATTATGAGTTCTTAGTGATGTCATTTGGGTTGACAAATGCTCTAGCAACTTTTATGGATTTGATGAACCGAGTGTTCAAACCTTATTTGGGTTCCTTCGTGATTGTCTTCTTTGATGATATTTTGATCTATTCTCGCAGCCAGGAGTAGCATGAGCAGCATCTTCGAGTCATTCTCCAGACTCTGAGGGATAGTCAGTTATATTCTAAGTTTTTGAAATGTGAGTTTTGGTTGAGTTCAGTTGCATTCTTAGGTCATGTTGTATCAACAGAGGGTATTCAGGTAGATCTTAAGAAGATTGCGGCAGTCAAGGACTGGCCTAGACCCACATCAGCTACAGAGATTCGAAGTTTCTTAGGTTTGGCGAGCTATTACTGTCGATTTGTAGAGGGGTTTTCATCTATTGCAACCCTGATGACCAGGTTAACCCAGAAGGGTGCCCAGTTCAGGTGGTCGGACGAGTGTGAGGCGAACTTTTAGAAGCTCAAGACAACTTTGACTATGATGCCGGTGTTGGTATTGCCAACAGGTCTAGGGTCATATACAATGTATTGTGATGTATCTCGTATTGGACTTGGTGCGGTGTTGATGCAGAATGGCAAGGTTGTTGCATATGCTTCGCGAAAATTGAAGATCCACGAGAAGAATTATCCAATTCATGATTTGGAGCTAGCAACCATTGTTCATGCGCTGAAGATTTGGAGGTATTATTTATATGGCGTGTCGTGTGAGGTGTTCACGGATCACAAGAGTTTGCAATATTTGTTCAAGCAAAAGGAGCTCAATTTGAGGTAGAGAAGGTGGTTGCAGCTATTGAAAGACTATGATATCACCATCTTGTATCATCCAAGGAAGGCCAATGTAGTGGCCGATGCTTTGAGTAGGAAGTTAGCCAGTATGGGTAGTCTTGCATATATTCCAGTCGGTGAGAGACTGCTTGCTTTGGATGTTCAGGCTTTAGCCAATCAGTTTGTAAGATTGGATGTTTCTGAGCCCAACCATGTGCTAGCTTGCATAGTCACTCGTTCTTCATTATTTGAGCATATCTGAGATCGACAATATAATGATCATCATTTGCTTGTCCTTAGAGACAAAGTGCGGCACGGGGGTGCCAAGAAGGTTACAGTTGGAGATGATGGAGTTTTGAGGATGCAGGGTCGTATTTGTGTACCTAATGTGGATGGACTTCGTGAGTTGAGTCTAGAGGAGGCCCATAGTTCCCTGTATTCTATTCATCCGGGAGCCGCTAAGATGTATCAGGACTTGCGACAACGTTATTAGTGGAGGAGGATGAAGAAGGATATTGTTGCGTATGTAGCTTTGTGTTTGAATTGTCAGCAGGTAAAGTACGAGCATCAGAGACCTGGTGGTTTGTTCCAGAAGATTGAGATTCCTGAGTGGAAGTGGGAGCGTATCACTATGGACTTCATTGTTGGAATTCCACGGACTCAGAGGAAGATCTACGCAGTGTGGGTTATTGTGGATAGACTAACTAAGTTAACACATTTCATTCCTGTGGCAGTCTCTTATTCTTCTGAGCGGTTGGCAGAGATTTATATCTGGAAGATCGTTCGTCTTCATGGTGTTCCCGTGTCTATCATTTTTGATCGAGGTACACAGTTTACCTCGCATTTCTGGAGAGCAGTTCAGTGTGAGTTGGGCACACAGATCAATTTGAGCATAACATTTCATCCTCAGATAGACGGACAGTCCGAGCGTACCATTCAGATTTTAGAGGATATGCTCCGAGCATGTGTTATTGACTTTGGAGGTTCGTGGGATCACTTCTTTCCATTAGCAGAGTTTGCCTACAACAACAGTTACTACTCGAGCATCCAGATGGCTCCCTATGAGGCTTTATATGGTAGGCGGTGTCGGTCACCGATTGAATGGTATGAGTTGGGAGAGACTCGGTTGTTGGGTACAGATCTAGTACAGGATGCCTTACATAAGGTTAAGATCATTCAGGTTAGGCTTCGTACAGCTCAGTCCAGGCAAAAGAGTTACGTCGACCGTAAGGTTCGTGATGTGGCATTCATGGTCGGAGAGCGAGTGTTGCTTTAGGTGTCACCCATGAAGGGCGTGACGAGATTCGGGAAGAAGGGAAAGCTAAGCCCTAGATTCATTTGTCCTTTTGAGATTCTTGATCGAGTGGGAGAGGTGACTTACAAACTTGCATTGCTGCCAAGTTTATCAGTTGTGCACCTAGTGTTTCATGTGTCCTTGCTTCAAAAGTATCACGGCGATCCATCCCGCATGTTAGACTGCAGCACTGTCCAGTTGGAAAAGGACTTGACCTATGAGGAAGAGCCGGTAGCTATTCTAGACCGGCATGTTCGTTAGTTGAGATCGAAGAATTTCCCTTTAGTTCGTGTACAGTGGAGAGGCCATCCTGTTGAGGCAGTGACCTAGGAGTCCGAGTCCGATATGAGGAGCCGTTATCCTCATCTTTTCACCAACTCAGGTACTTTTATATGTCCGTTCGAGGACGAACAATTATTTTAGAGGTGGAGAATGTGATGACCCTAAAGGTCATATCTTGTTTTAGAAGTCAAAATTGTGTTTCGAGGCCCTAAAAGCCTCTTTTTGTCTCACCTCGATTTGCGTGTGCAGTCTTGGTGCGTTTCCGAAAAGCTTTTATGTGAAATTTTAGAAAAATAATGAATTTGGTCTTTAAAACTGGTTAAAGTTAACTTTGGTCAACATTCTTGGTAAACGGACCCGGACCCGTGATCAAACAGTCCCGTAGTATCCGTAGTAAAATATGGGACTTGGGCGTATGCCCGGAGTCGAATTCTGAGGTCCCAAGCACGAGAAAAGAATTTTTAAAGAAAATTATAAAATATAAAGGCTTTTAGAAGTGAAATGATGTATTTTTTTGATGGTAACGGGCCCGTATCTTGGTTCCGGAGCCCGGTACAAGTTTAAAAAAATAATAGTTGACTGTGAAATTTTATAAGAATCGGAATTGGTTTGGTATAAATCGGAACTATAGTTGAGAAAATGAAAATTTTGATGTTCTTAAGGAATTTCATGAAATTGAGGCTAAATTCGTTGTTGTTGATGTTATTTTGATGATTTGATCGCACGAGCAAGTCCATATGATGTTTTTAGACTTGCATGCATGATTGGTTTGGATCTCGGAGGGCTTGGGTGAGTTTTGGATAGGTCACAGAGTGAATTTGGACTTAGGAAAATTGCTGGTATGTTGCAGCCGTGTAACAGGCCTCTGATCTCGCAATTGCGAGATCACGCTTCGCAAATGCGAAGTGCTCAGAGTTCGGAAATGCGACCCATGTGTCACAATTGCGAACCCAGCTTGCGCAGGCCCCCATCGCAATTGCGACCTTAGAGCTGGGAAATACGAAGCTCCCCATCGTAAATGCGACATATCCTTCACAAATGTGGAGGCAGCAGGATTCTAAAAGGTTCGCAATTGCGAACCCCTTGTCGCAATTGCTACATCTAAGACCTGATAAGTGAGATTTTGACGGGATTCTTCTTCACTTTTACACTTTTTCAAACCCAAACATCCCATAAGCGATTTTCTTGAAGAGAGTTCTTCCTCAAATCATAGGTAAACGATTTCTAACCTATTTTCTTCAAGCTATAACATCTTTTTGCATCATTTCACTTCAAAATGTAGGGTTTTTCATGGGAAATTGGGTGTTTTTGGGTAGAAGTTAGGATTTTTAAATTTTGGGGATTTGGACCTCGATTTGAGGTCCGATTTCAAAACTAATTACATATTTGAGTTCGTGAGTGAATGGGTGATCGAGTTTTGGTTTGAACTTCAGGTTTTGACCAAGTGGGCCCGGGATCAATATTTGACTTTTTGGGAAAACAAGGGAAAACTTATTTTCATGCATTGGAATTGATTTATTTAGTATATATTAATATTATTAAGTTTATTATGACTAGATACAAGCGAATTTGAAGTGGAACCGAGGGATAAAGCGGTAATTGAGGCTTAATTTGTCTGTGGAATCGAGGTAAGTGTTTGGCCTAACCTTAGCTTGGGGGAATAGGAGTTGTGGTCTATTTGCTATGTGTTAGTATCAAGTACGACGTATAGGTGTGGTGACGAGTATCTATATGTTGGTGTCAAGCAAGTCCGTGATTCTTATATCATGATTGTTGTGACTCTATTATGTATCAATCATGCTCAAATTGATGATTATTAATGTTGAACAAAGCTTATGAAAGTTTCATTATAATTGATAATGGTTAAGAATTGGCACAAGTTGAGTTTCATTTAGTAAAGTAATTGTTGGAAACGAGATTGATTATAGCTGAATCCCTTGCCGGAATGTTATTGTTGATATTGTTGATTCCCTTCCTAGTACGTTATTGTTGATATTGTTGATTCCCTTGCCGGAACTTATTGTTTCTATTGTTTGGGGTGAGGAAGAGTGTAAAGCACGAAGGGCAAAATCCCGTTGCTATTATACAGTATAATTTCGTATGAAATGCTTGAGGAAATCACGTTGCTATTGCAACAATACTTTTGCTAAAGCCTTCTTCTTTAATGTGAGCCATTCAATTTTGAATTAGAAAGGTTATTCAGCCTTTAGGTGGGCCCCACTTGATAAGATGACTAAGACACTTAATTCTCTAAAGTTGCAACATTTCTTTATCACTTAAGAGTCATATTAACCAAGGTTCTTGGCTGCCATGTTTTTGGCTTTTCAAGCATATCCAAATTACTTAATTAGCTTAATCACTTAGTTAATCTCCTACTAAAAAAACATAATTATCCAATTATCCATATAATTAAGAATTATCTCAAATTACTTAAAATATTGCTCATTTTTAGCACACCTTGTACACCTCACTATTATGGTTATGTGTTATCTTGTATGACACTAGTCCATAAATACCAGATATTTTAACTCGGGCAGTATTTTATCACAAAATGTCAAACTTCGACGAAATTCATTTTCATCGATTTGCTTACCCTCTCACCTTCACGAATTTACTCATTACTTGATTGAAATTGCATAATGCTTATAATCTCCAAAATAATCTCATTCCCGAACTTATGTCAATTAACTTACGACGAAACTTTAACATACAAAAATGCAGGATGTAGTATCCCATTTTCCGAGCTTCCATCAATTTACTTATGGTGTACCTTCAAGTACGAAAATATGGGGTGTAATAGGGAACTTCCTGGGAACTCAAAGCTATTTCTTTCATCACTCCAACATTGACATGTAGACCTTTCTTAACAAGGAAATACCGTAGATCTGATTACCATTTGCGACCGATTTCAAGCCTACCTGTAAACAAATTCAAAAGTCCTTAAAGTCCACATAAACGCTTCGAGCAACCCATGCTTCACCAGTATATGCCCATTTAAATAAATAACCAAGAAATCTCTCAGTCCAGAAACTAATACGGCCTATGATTGATCGTTATTAGAAGACTCCACCACTTAGCTTGAAGCCATAGGACACCTCATCGACAACCCAAAGTACCATATCTTAACAGCATGCCCCGATCCCGCACGACTATTTAGCTGAATACTTCAAAAACTCATGTAATACTGCTCTTAAAACACCTCACAGACTCTGCCAAGCACTTATCCACGATTGCAATAGCCAAACAACTTCCCCAAATGCTTGGAAATGATCACATATGCAATCCACCGAATGGAAACCTCAGACGAGACACAAGATCCAAACTCAGCATGCATGAGATGGACCACCGGTTATACTCGGATCGATAACTTGCCATGAACCCACCTTAATCACAATAACTAGGCCCACCGGCCAATCTTCCCAAACCTAATCAAGCATCCATAGCCCGTCGTAATCCATCTGCAGCATCACCGATCGTCGACACATAGTGAATTTTAAGTGCATAATATCACATATGAGCGATTGAGAAGAGTCAAAGTCATAGATTTAAAAGCTGAAACAAGGCCACACGATAAGGAAATAAGAAAGGGAAATTTATTTTTCCTAAATGCCATGTAGCCTCCCGAAGATAGGTATGGACGTCATCATACAAATCCGCAGGACTCTACTAGACACTTGCTCATGACTCGTAGAACCTACAAACCTAGTTCTCTCATACCACCTTATCATGACCCAAAATCACTGGTCGTGATGGCACCTAACTCAACCTGCTAGGTATGTCAACTAACAGATGCTACAACTAAAGTGAGATTATAAGAGAATAGAGAAAAATTAACTGAACGTTTACAAATTTACCCAAGACCTGATAGTACGACTCATGAGCTTCTAAGACTTGGAATTTACAAAGCTAGTACGAATAAATACACGTTCTATTTGAAAAATACATTAACAGAATAGCAAAACCTACAAAGACAAGAGGAAACTATATCCGGAGTGCGCGAACATCTTCAGAATCAGCACTCGGCATTACCAGCAACTCTACTCTAGAAATCTATACATATCGTACAGAAGTGTATTATCAGTACAACCGACCCCATGTACTTGTAAGTATTTTGTCTAGCCTCATCGAAGTAGTGACGAGGCTTTTAGTTAAAAGATGCTTATTGTGATAACCTGTACATTAGACTAATAGTATAGGTAGTTCAAAACATAATAGATAAGAGTACCATATACAACTCTGCAAGACAGTCAACAATTACTAGAAGGAACACAGTAGAAGATTTACAATCTTTCCTGGTATGAGATGTATATCCAAGATATCAAGTCAAATGGCACGGTAACACCCTTCGTGCTTCTATCTCTTCCTCACCATATATAAATAAATTATATGTCAAACTAATTAGCTTGACAACACCCTTTGTGCATTCAACTCATCCTTTCAAATGTACGTATAATAGAAACAAACAGATGATAGATATACCAATAACAAGAATTATAAAGTAGGAAATATGCAAGTAACAACAAAGGACAAGGATATACATGTGGGCAACAATAAAAGACTAAGCGGAAAGCACGTGAGTAATAACAACAATTGGAAAACAAGGAATATTAACTTCAATTAATTAGCATAATGGAGGCCTATGTACAGATATAACAAATAAGAAGGAAATGCATGATCTTTATAAGTTAACAAGTAAGGGCAAGAATGACTAGCATTGTGGAAGGCTTATACTGAAGGGAAACAGAATAAATACGTAATGAGTATAATTATAAAAGCATGAAATAGGCATGGTATTTGCAAGTTAAGCAAGTAGAAGGTGTGAGCAACAAAACCACAATAGAGATAGATATCAATGACAGAACAATAGCAACAAGTTATATCAGATCTATAATTATGACAATAACAGTTCAAGGTAAAGACATGAACGTATACACGAAAGACTAATGTCAAATATAATGCATGTCCCTCATCCTTGCTTGCACGGAAACACATATCGTGCCATGACCTCATGATAACATACAAGCATAACAACATAAATGGAATGGCGCAACCTTTCCCTTCGTGCGTTTACTCTCAAATAATATGGCACATCATCACCCTTCGTGCTTCTACTCTCAATATGTGGCACGACATTATCCTTCGTGCTTTTACTCTCAATAATGTGGTACGACATCACCCTTCGTGCTTTACACTCTTCTTTATGACAAACAAGGAAGGAATCATAAATAACATCAAGGAGAGTGTTCTAATAGATATTTCAAACAAATCCCAATCACAACTTTCCAAGTCAACAATGATTCAACAACCTTCAAGAATCGTATTATTCAAATACTTCCACGAATCTCACAAATGATCCACAACGCAAGTATAGAGTCTAGTATCTCAAGAATATCGTCCGTAGTAATGCAGCAATGATTTCGCATAGAGATGACCGAATTAGACTATGATGACCCGATAGGTCATCTTATGATTTATAACCAAATTCTATGTTCCAAGGCCTTTAAAACCTCATTTTATCCCTCCTTGATTTGCGTTCACAATTCGGGCATGCTTCCGGAAAACTTTTATGTTAAAAGTTGATAAAAATAATAATTTTTGCCTTTAAAAGTTAATTTAGTTGACTTTGGTCAACGTTTTGAGTAAATAGACTCGGACTGGTGTTTTGACAGTCCCGCTGGGTCCGTATCAAAATATGGGACCTGGGCGTATGCCCGGAATCGGATTCGGAGGTCCCTAACCCGAGTTATGAATTTTTGTTAAAATTGTAAGACTGAAAATTTAATGGTTTTTAAGAAATTGTTAATGATTGATCTTGTTGGTATCGAGTACGTATTTTGGTTCTGGAGCACGGAACAGGTTCAATATAATATTTAAGTCATGCCTGTGAAATTTGGTGAGAAACAAAGTTGGTTTGACGTGATTCGGACGTCCGGTTGAGAAAATAGAAATTTCAAAGTGTTCTTGACAAATTCATTTGATTTGGTGCTAAATTCATTGTTCTAGGTGTTATTTTGGCGATTTAATTACGCGAGCAAGTTTCTATGATATTTTTAGACTTGTGTGCATGTTTGGTTTTGAGCTTAGAGGACTCGGGTGAGTTTCGGATAGGCTACAGGGTAAAAATAGGACTTAGAACACTGCTGGTTTTTGTTGCAGGCCTAAGACCTCGCAAATGCGAGGTCAATCATCACATTTGTGATCTCTGAAGAGTTCACATTTCTGAGCTTCTCATCGCAAATGCGAAGAGAAGCTGGGCCAGGGGGAGGCAACCTTCGCAATTGTGATCATCTAATCGCATTTGCGACCAGCTTAGTTCGCCTTTGCGAACTTTTCTTTGCATTTGCGAAGAAGGCTGTACTGTGGGAATCTTTGCAAATGCGATGGATTTCTCGTATTTGCGGCCTTCTCATTTACAAAGCCCAGGTCGCATTTGCGACATCTACAACTGGTAAAACTTGACTTAGACGGGATTTTGGCTCATTTTTCAAAACTTTCAAAAAAAGAAACCCTCTAGGCGATTTTTCAAAGACCACTTCTTCACCAAATCATAGCTAAGTGATTCTTAACTCATTTCTTTCAATCTTTCACTTTATTTTTCAATATTTCAATCTAGAATCTAAGATTTTCATGGTGGAATTGGGGATTTTTGGGTAGGAACTAGGGATTTCAAAAATTTGGGGATTTAGACCTCAAATTGAGGTCGAATTCCAAAACCAATTATATATCTAGGCTCAGGGGTTAATGGATAATCAGATTTTGGTCCGAATTTTGGGTTTGGACCAAGCGCTCCTGGGTGTTGACTTTTGTTGACTTTTTTTCAAAAATGGCCTATATTGAATTCCTTGCAATCGTAGGTAGTTCCTAAGGCTTAAATTAAATTGTTTGGTTGGTAATTTGATAGGTTCTATTGATTCAGAGGCTTGTGTGAAGGGAAAAACGGTGTTTGAGCTTTGAGTTTGGCCGTTGGAGTATGGTATGTGTCGTGGTTAACCTTGGCTTGAGGGATTAGGTATTATTTGCCTACTTGCTATGTGTTTGGATGTTGAGTACAATATATAGGTGACGTGACGATTACCTATGTGTTGTTGTCGCGTCATAGCATGTGAATGAGTCTTATTCTTGTAAATGTTGTATTCTTTGATCACATTGTTCATGTTTAGACTAGCTATTCGATGTGTTGAGCAATTTCTTATCATGTTTTACTGAATTTGGTATTGATTGAGTATTGACTCAAAGTTGAGGTTGATATTGTGGAACTACGTGTTGAAGTAAGATTTGTTCTTGATATTACTATCTCTTTGTTGTCATTATTCATTGTTTTGGCGAGGGAGAGTGTTAAAGCACGAAGGGTGATGCCGTACAATATTTTGTGAGGGAGTGATAAAGCACTAAGGGTGATGTCGTGCACGTTTCTATTATTTATTATGGTGAGGTTGAGTGTTAAATCACGACGGGTGATGCCGTGCACGTTTTTATAATTTTATCTGGTGAGGTTGAGAGTAAAAGCACGAAGGATGATGTCGTGCACTTTGCTTTACCAGTACATGGGTCAGTTGTACTGATACTGCACTTTCTGTGCAGATTTCGGTACTTGACCATGTTGAACTGAGTTGAGCTGATGACTTCAATCCCAAAGGTAGTCGTGTATAATTACCTGGGTTATTATAAAATTCTTCACTTTTTAAATTTGTTATGGGTTAATTGTTGTTATTTACTGGATTGTTTTAGAGTTAGCGTATTAATCTCTAATTGTTGGCTTGCCTAGCAACTAAAAGGTTAGGCGCCATCACGGTCCCGACGATGGGAAATCCAAGTCGTGACAAGTTGGTATCGGAGCACTAGGTTTCCTAGGTCTCACAATTCACGAACTGGCTTAGTAGAGTTTGGAGGATCGGTATGAAGATGTCTGTACTTATCTCCCAAAGGATACAGAGTTTAGGAACAATACCACTTCTATTCTTCTCTGTCGTGCGATTTTATTCTCTCAATGCTAACCGAACTCTTCTATTCTTGTTCGTTCGCAGATGGCGAGAACACACAGCGTGTCTTCAGTTGAGCAACAGCCAGAGTCCCCAGTGGTAGCTCCCATTAGGGGCAGAGGTCGAGGCCGAGGCCGTGCCAGAGGTCGAGGCAAGGGTAGGGCTCAGCCTAGAGCTCGAGCAACAACACTAGCGGCTGAGCCTCAGATTGAGTTTGATGAGGAGGCTCCAGCCTAGATCGTTCCAGTGGGACCAGATCAGGTCCCAGAGGGTTTCATTGCTACCCCCGTGCTTCGGGACGCTTTGGTCCATTTGTGGGCCTTATGGAGAGTGTCTCTCAAATAGGCACTTTTCCTATGGCACCAGCCATCTCCCAGGCTGGAGGTGTAGCATAGACTCCTGCTACTCACACTCTGGAGCAGATGGATCCACAGTACCATACTCCAGCAGCTCAGCCAGTTGGAGTAGTTTTGCCAGTTGTTGCAGCATAGGACGCTGGTGGATCAGCTATGTCCTCCGAGAGCTTATTGAGATTGGACAAGTTCACCAAACTCTTTCCAGTTCATTACAGTGGGGCAGCTTCTGAAGGGACACATGATTATCTTGACTGTTGCCATGAGGTGATGCGGAACATAGGGATAGTGGAGACCAATGCGGTCGATTTTGCTATGTTCTAGATGATATGGTCCGCCAAGAGATGGTGGAATGACTTTGTGTTGACTAGACTAGCTGGGTCGCCTGCTTTTGACTTAGGACCAGTTCTCTCAGATATTTCTTGATAAGTTCCTTCTTGTTACACTGAGAGAGGACAATCACAGGCAGTTCGAGCATCTCCAGTACGACAGTATGACCGTCACTCAGTTAAAGAACCAATTTGTTGATTTAGCCCGTCATGCTCTTCTTATACTTCCTACTGAGAGAGAGATAGTGAGGAGGTTTATCGAGAGACTCGCTCAGCCTATCAGATTGCAGATGACTAAGGAGACTAGGAGCGAGATTTCTTTTTAGATTGCTACCAATGTTGCCAGGCGAGTCGAGAGGGTTTTAGGTCAGGAGAGAGGTCAGGGGTCTGACAAGAGGCCTCTTCACTTTAATAGATTCAGTGGGGCCTCATCTGGAGGCCGAGGTAATCTTGGCAGATTCCATCCTCCCAGGCCATTTCATTTAACACTTCGGGATTCTCACGGTGCTTCAGGTAGTTGTGGCCTTCATATGCAGTATTCTTATTAGCTAGCCTTTAGTGCACCATCAGCCCATATTAGTGCACCTCTGCTCCAGAGTTTTCACGATGGTTACTCAGGCCGCCAGGGTCAGTTTTAGGGTTATCCTCTACAGCAGCCGAGATTTTGTTATACTTGTGGCGATTCCAGGCATATTGCTAAGTTTTTCCCTCGAGCAGTTCTCAGCATCAGGGTTCTCGTTCCATGGTCCCGACATTGGGCGTTTCACCGTCTGCTCATCCAGCTAGAGGTAGGGGTCAGGCAGCTAGAGGTGGAGGTCAATACATTAGAGGTGGAGTCCACCCAAACAAGGCCCGTCCTTGAGATATAGTTTAGAGTGGTGGGGCCCATCGCCAATGCTATGCTTTTCTAGTTAGGCCTGTGGCTGAGTCATCTGACGCGGTTATCACAGGTACAGTCTCAGTTTGTAGTAGGGATGCCTCGGTATTATTTGATCCATGTTCTATTTATTCGTATGTGTCATCCTATTTTGCTTCATATTTGGTTGTGCCTCGTGATTCTTTTAGTGCTCCCATGTATGTGTCTATACCTGTGGGGGATTCTGTTGTTGAAGATCGCGTCTATCCTTCATATGTGGTCATTATTTGAGGTCATGAGACTCGTGTAGATCTGCTACTTATTGATATGGTTGAATTTGATGTCATTTTAGGGATGGATTGGTTGTCACCTTATCATGCTATATTGGACTGACACGCTAAGATAGTGACCTTAGCCTTGTCGGGGTTTCCTCAATTAGAGTGGAGAGGGACTTCTGGTCATTATACCAGTAGGGTTATTTCCTATATGAAGGCTCGGCGTATGGTCGAGAAGGGTTGTCTAGCTTAATTGGCTTATGTCTGCGATTCTAGTGTGGAGGTTCCTTCCATGACTTCTGTACCAATGGTTCGAGAGTTTCCAGAGGTATTTCTTGCAGACCTACCGAGGATGCATCCCGACAGGGATATTAACTTCTATATTGATTTGGTTTCGGGCACTCAGCCCATTTCTATTCCGCCATACTGCATGGCCCTACCAGAGTTGAAAGAGTTAAAGGAGCAATTGCAAGATTTGCTTGATAAGGGCTTTATTAGACCCAATGTCTTGCCTTGAGGTGCGCCTGTGTTGTTTGTAAATAAGAAGGATGGGTCGATGATAATGTGCATAGATTATTAGTAGTTGAACAAATTCACTATAAAGCACAAGTATCCATTGCCGAGGATTGGTGACTTATTTGATTAGCTTCAGGGTGCCAAAGTGTATTCAAAGATCGATAAGTTCTGACTACCATCAGTTGAGGATTAGGGCATCCGAAGTTCCTAAGACGGCTTTTCGGACTCGTTATGGGCATTATGAGTTCTTGTTGATGTCATTTGGCTTGACAAACGCCCCAACAACATTCATGGATTTGATGAATCGGGTGGTCAAGCCCTATCTAGATTCTTTTGTGATTATTTTTATTGAGGATATCTTGATCTACTCTCGCAACCGAGAGGAGCATGAGCAACATCTTCCGATCACACTTCAGACGCTGAGAGACAACCAGTTGTATGCTAAGTTTTCAAAATGCAAGTTTTGGTTGGTCTCAATCGCTTTCTTGGGCCACGTTGTATCATTAGAAGGTATTTAGGTGGATCCTAAAAAGATTGAGGCAGTCAAGAACTGGCCTAGACCCACATCAGCTAGAGAGATACGGAGTTTCTTGGGATTGGCGGGTTATGACCATCGGTTTGTGGAGGGGTTCTCATCTATAGCAGCCCCGTTCACCAGATTGACCCAGAAAGGTGCCCTATTCAGATGTTCAGACGAGTGTGAGGCGAGCTTACAGAAGCTCAAGACAACTTTGACTTAGTACGGTATTAGTGTTACCCACAGGTTCAGGATCTTATACAATATATTTTGATGCATACCGAGTTGGACTTAGTACGATATTGATATAAGATGGCAAGGTTATTGCATATGCTTTGCGATAGTTGAAGGTTCACGAGAAGAATTACCCTGTTCATGATCTAGAGCTGGCAAGCATTGTTCACGTGCTGAAGATTTGGAGGCACTATCTTTACGATGTGCCGTGCGAGGTATTCACAGATCATTGGAGTTTGCAATACTTGTTCAAGCAGAAAGAGCTCAATTTGAGGCAGAGAAGATGGTTGGAACAATTGAAAGACTATGATATTACTATCTTGTATCATCCCGGGAAGGCCAATGTGGTGGCCGATGCTTTGAGTAGGAAGTCAGCTAGTTTGAGCAGCCTTGTGTACATTCCAATCTGTGAGAGACCACTTGCATTAGATGTTCATGCTTTGGCCAATCAGTTCGTGAGGTTGGATGTTTCTGAGCCCAGTCGTGTCCTAGCTTGTACGGTCGCTTGGTCTTCATTATTTGAGCGCATCAGGGAGCGACAGTATGATGACCCTCATTTGCTTATCCTTAAGGACATAGTGTGGCACGGAGATGTCAAGAAGGTTACAGTTGGAGATGATGGAGTTTTGAGGATGCAGGGTCGGGTTTGTGTGCAAAATTTATATAGTTCCCAATATTCTATTCATCTGGGCGCCACCAAGATGTATCAGGACTTGCGGCAGCATTATTGGTAAAGGAGGATGAAGAAGGATATAGTTGCATATGTAGCTCGGTATTTAAATTGTCAGTAAGTAAAGTACGAGCATTAGAGACCTGGTGGTTTTCTTTAGTAGATAGAGATTCCTGAGTGGAAGAGAGAGTGTATCACTATGGATTTCATTGTTGGACTCCCACGAACTCAGAGAAAGTTTGATGCAGTTTGGGTTATTGTGGATAGATTGACCAAGTCAGTTCACTTCATTCTGGTTGCAGTTTCATATTCATTAGAGCGGTTGGCAGAGATTTACATTTGTGATATCTTCCGCCTTCACGGTGTGCCTGTGTATATCATTTCGGATCAAGGTACGAAGTTCACCTTGCATTTCTGGAGGGCAGTGCAGTGTGAGTTGGCCACGAGGGTTGAGCTGAGCACACCATTTCATCCTCAGACAGATGGACAGTCCAAGTGAAGTATTCAGATCTAAGATGATATGCTTTGTGCCTCTGTTATTGACTTTAGAGGTTCTTGGTATCAATTCTTGACGTTAGCAAAGTTTGCCTACAACAACAGCTACCAATCGAGCATTCAGATGGCCCCCTATAAGGCACTATATGGTAGACAATGTCTGTCACATGTTGGATGGTTTGAGCCGGGGGAGGCTCGGTTATCGGGTACAGATTTGGTATAGGATGCCTTGGATAAGGTTAAGATCATTCAGGATAGACTTCGCACAGCTCAGTCCAGGTAGAAGAGTTATGAAGACCATAAGGTCCGTGATGTTGCATTCATGGTCGGAGAGCGAGTGTTGCTCCGTGTGTCACATGAAGGGTGTAATCAGGTTTGGAAAGAAGGGCAAGTTGAGCCCTAGGTACATCGGGCCTTTTGAGATCCTAGAGTGAGTGGGTGATGTGGCCTACAGACTTGCGTTGCCACTCCGTTTATCAGTGGTCCATCCATTATTCCATGTGTACATGCTTCAGAAGTATCATGGCGATCCATCGCATGTGTTAGACTTCAACACTGTGCAGTTTGACAAAGATTTGACCTACGAGGAGGAGCCGGTAGACATTATAGACCGGTAGGTTCGTCAGTTGAGATCAGAGAGTCATCCTTCAGTTCGAGTGCAGTGGAGAGGCCAGCCTGTTGAGGTAGCTACATGGGAGTTCGAGTTCGATATGCGAAGTAGATATCCCAACTTTTTCCCAACTCAGGTACTTTTCTATGTCTGTTCGAGGACGAATGGTTATTTTAGATGTGGAGAATGTGATGACCCGATAGGTCATCTTATGATTTAAAACCAAATTCTATATTCTGAGGCCTTTAAAACCTCACTTTAACCCTCCTCAATTTGTATGCGCAGTCCAGCGTGTTTCCGAAAAACTTTTATGTTGAGAGTTGATGAAAATAATATTTTTTGCCTTTAAAAATTGATTTAGTTGACTTCGTTCATGTGTAAACGGACCTGGACTCATGTTTTGACAGTTCCGGTGGGTCCATATCGAAATATAGGACCTAAGCATATGCCCAGAATTGGATTCGGAGGTCCCTAGCCCGAGTTATGAATTTTTGTTAAAAATTGTAAGTTTGAAAATTTAATGGTTTTTAAGAAATTGTTAATGTTTGATCCTGTTGGTATCGGGTCAGTATTTGGTTATGGAGCCCGGTACAGGTCAATATAATATTTAAGTCATGTCTGTGAAATTTGGTGAGAAACGGAGTTGGTTTGACGTGATTCGGACGTTCGGTTGAGAAAATAGAAATTTCAAAGTGTTCTTGAGTATTTCATTTGATTTGGTTCTAAATTCTGTCACGACCCAAATAGATGGGGCATGACGAGTGCCCGATTTCTACCTATCGAACACCGCTAAGCATACGTCTAAGGTATAAATATGAAATAAGTATAGGTCATGCATAAAGCCTGGCAATAAAATATTGATTCATGTGAATAACATACACGGAAAAACATTCCCAAAAGACATATATACATATATATACTGTCACGACCCAAAATCTACTAAGGGTCGTGATGGCGCTGGACACTGCTATCAGGCAAGCCAACCAAGATACTTAATTAAATTCTAGTTTTAATAGTTTTGAAAAATTATGATTTTCCTTCAATTTTACCAGTAAAAGATAATCGTTTCAAATCAAATATAAATATGAAGTTAATACAAGATACATAAATAAAATATAGTACATGTCTGGAATACAAGTGGACAAAAATGAAATACAATATAATACTCTGAAGGAGACTCTGCTGGCTATGGTCGTCTTGATAAATGCAACTTACCTGAGTCTCTGTATCAATCATGCCGCTACGCCACTAGCCACACATAAACCTGTGCAACAAAAATGCACAACAAGTGTAGTATGAGTACAAAAATAACGTGTACCCAATGAGTATCCCGTCTAATCTCGAAGAAGTAGAGACGTGAGGTCGACTTCGACATTTACTAGTGGTCCAATAGTAATATATTTTTAATGTGAGTAGTCATGGATTTATTAAGAATGACAGTAATTTCAAATAAGTCACGAACAGGTAAAAGTCCCTTTTTATATTAAAAGTCTCCGGATTCATAATCTATTAATTAACAATTATCTCAAGTCGGGGAGAGGAAATATCAATTATCAATAAATCTCCAGGCAAGCAATACAAGCATGCGCAAATCATGCCAAGGTCGTACGGCCCGATCCAACATAAATGTAAAATGTGCACTGCCGAGGATAGAACGACACAAACTATAGATGCATCTATTACTCCGCTCACGTATTATCCATGCGACGCGGTCAACATAAAATAAACAAACACCCTGCTCACGAATCACATGCGACGCGGGTACACATAGAATCACATATTCAAACAGTTAATCAAGACTTCATCAGGGAACAGCTATCCAAGGAAAATCCAATTCTCTTTTTACAATTCAAGAAAATAAAGCTCAATCTTTTAGAAATTCACTTACTAATCCGATGTGATTTAAGCAATTCAAACCGTCAATAGGATTACAAATATTTCTAAGTACATCATGCTTTTGGGTCCTCGACTACCCAGACAATAGCATAATAGTAGCTATGCACGGACTCTCGTCACCTCATGCGTATCTAGCCCCCACAAATAGGAGCACATAACCAATTATATCACTTATGGGGACAATTTCCTCTTACAATGTTAGAAAGGAGACTCACCTCGCTCCGAAGTTCTATAACCGGCATTCCACGCCCTCTCAAAGACTCGAATTGATGCACAATGCTCCAAAATTAGCCAATAATTATGCAAATCCATTAATATATGTTCAATTACTCAGTACAATCCAATTTATAACAATTTATAGCCCCGATCGAAAATTGACAAAATTGCCCTCGGGCCCACGTCACGGATTCTGAAATTTTTCGAAGATAAAGTTTACCCATGAACTGACGAACTCAAATATATGATTTTCTCTTAATTTCATACCCAAAATCGTGGTCAAATTCAAAAAATACGAATTTTCTAGGTTTCCCCTAAAACCCCAAGTTTTTACCAAATTTTCATGCTCAAATCCGCACATAATCAATGGATTTAACTCAAGATAGGTGGGGTTAGCTTACCTTGTCGTTGATGATGAAACCCCCACTTGAAGCTCCCAAAAATCGTCCACACCAAGTGAAAAATGGGGGAAAATTACCAACCCCCCGATTTTTTAAAGATCTTACCGCCTCCAGTACTTCCGCACTTGCGGTCTCTTGACCGCTTCTACGGTCCCGTAGGTACGGTCCAATTGCCGCTTCTACGGTCAGAGACTCCCAGCCCATTTCCACTTCTGCGCTCCTTCTTCCGCAAGTGCGGTCCCGCTTCTGCGGTGACATGACCGCATCTGCGGTCCCAGCCTTCCCCCTTCACCACCGCATTTGCGTCCTATTGGCCGCTTCTGAGGCTCCGCACCTGCAGCCAAAACTTCGCAGGTGCGGTCATACCAGATATCAGTTGCTTCAGCTATTCTTTCCAACCCCAATTCAATTCGTTAAGCACCCGAATTCACCCGAGGCCCCCCGGGACCCCATCCAATCACACCAACCAGTCCCAAAACACATTACGGACTTTCTCGAGGCCTCAAATCATATCAAACAACGCTAAATCATGAATCGACCTCCAATCCAAGCTTAATGAACTTTAAAAATTCAAACTTCTACATTCGATGACGAAACCTATCAAATCACGTCCGATTGACCTCAAATTTTGCACAGAAGTCATATTTGACATTACAGACCTACTCAAACTTTCGGAATCGAATTCTGACCCCGATATCAAAAAGTCAACTCTCGGTCAAACTTTCCAAAAACCTCCAAATTCCTATCTTTAGCCAAATGACTCCAAAATGACCTACGGACCTCCGAATTCACTTCCGATCGCGCTCCTAATACTAGAATCACCATACGGAGCTATTCCTAGACTCAGAATCCCAAACGGGCATCGATAACACTGAAATGCACTTCAACCCAAACTTATGAAATTTCTTCCAAAATGCTAACTTCCACAATAGGCGCTGAAACGTTCCTGGGTCTTTATCCGGGCATACGCCCAAGTCCGAAATCATCATACAAACCTACTGGAATCTCCAGATCCTGATTCCAAGGTCGTTTACTCTGAAATCCAATCTTAGTTAATTCTTTCAACTTAAAGCTTTCGAAATGAGAATTCCCTTTCCAAATCAACTCCGAATTTCCCAGAATTTAATTCCGACCATGCATACAAGTCATAATACTTGAAGTGAAGCTGCTCATAGCCTCAAACTGCTGAACGATGCGCTAGAGCTCAAAATGACTGGTCGGGTCGTTACATATACAAAGTACGGTAGGACGAGCCGACAAAGTCACATACTAGCTGTGAGCATGTGATTTTTGCCCTATAAGAATTACTCCTATAAAATCAAAGACAATAGATTTTTTCTAATTATTTATCATTTTATATGATTTTTGGTAGGATTGTGTTAATTGTTTGCGTTTTTGTGCATGTTTAGTTTTGTTAGAAGTTATTAAAAATATTAAAAATACCATGCATTGCATTTAGGTTTTGTTTTTATATTTTTAGAATTAGTTAATTAATTATTTGTTTTATTAAAAAAATAAAAATCACAAAATGGCTCATTTTACATTTTTTACCTTTTAATTTTTAGATTATTGGTTTTTCACTTTTAATTTAGGATCAAGTAATTTTTGTAATTAGATAATTAGTTAGTTTTACAATTAGATTAATTCTGGAATTTAATTTAGGATTTTAATCAAATAAAAAGAAAAAGAAAAACAAAAGAAAAAGGAAATAAGGGGTTAATTGAAAAAAATGATTAAATTCGTAATGTGGACTAATTTTCGGCTCAAACCCATTATAGATTAACCCAGGTCCAAGCCCAAAATAGCCTAACTCGGTCCAGGTCCCCTCATAATACCAAACGACCCAGTTTTGACCCCCAAAGATCCCAGCCGTTGATCATGACAAATCAAACGGCTGGGAACTACTTGGTTAATTAATATATAACTGTCCGAAACTCGGTTCCCCACCCCCATTACCCTTCTCATTTTCACCATAACCTCTGTATCTAAACCAAACCCTAGCCGCCCCAAGAACCCATGCTGTATCCACTGCCAACTGCCACCGAAAATCGCCTCACGGTGGTTTCGGTGCTCCAAACACCTTCGAACTAACACCCCATAACCCCTGTCCCTTCCTCTTTCCAAATTCACAAGCCTTTTCTCCAAAATCCCCACCCAAACCCTCAAATCTTAGATCCAAAAATCAAATTCTAAACCCTAAATCACCCAAACGCTACCAAATTAACACCCCACAACCGTCTTGACCTCCTCTTTTTGAATACCACCATATCACCTTTTGAATCAGTCCACAACTTCTCGAATTTCAGATATGAAATCTCACAAAAACCCTAAATTTTCCTTTCTTCTTTTCTTGGTCAGTTATTGGAGCAGGTGAACCCAAAACGTCCATTAATTGACTGTTCTTGTTAAGAACAGTCAATTAATGGTTGTATAAGTTCACGATTTCTTCTTTCAAAATAGTTCATTAACTGGTCATGTCCGAAATAGCCCTAGGTAATTTCTTTTTCATTTCTTTTTGGTTCTTTCCTTCTTCTCTTCTATTTATGCTATCTTCTGCTATCTTCCATTTTTTCTCTTTCTATTAGCGTGCATGACCTAGATAATGACAATGTTTTCCTTTTAATTAGTATTGTCTATTAGTTTCATTTGCCGATTGAAGCATACTGAATATTATAACTATTTGAATTTTAATCTCAATTGCATCGGATTTAGATTAATTAGGGTTAATGTTTAGATTTTATATATATATATATATATAAACTGCTTGATTATTCTTTTTCTTCTCCAAGTTTCTGTTTATTTCCCTCCTATGTTCATTTTCAGTAAGTTGATTAGATTGGTTTTACTCAAACCCCAAAAGCTTAATTAACAACCCATCAGACCTGTTTCCGATTTAGCCTTAGAAACATTAGCTTAGCTGATCAACTCGTTTGATTGGCAATTTGTTTAGTTTAATTTCTAGATTTTCTGGGCTTCACCACCTTGTTTTGTTATTGTTTAAAATAAATATTTTTAATTTCAGTGTTCTTGTTTAAGTTTAACTTGTTAATTCACTAGTTTAGGAGTAAATGGTTTGAATTAAGCCCTAAATACCCTTAAGCTTAAGATTCATTTCAGAACATTGAAATAAGCCTAGGACCCCTAATGCTGGAATCTTCTAAATTATTCTAGGAGGTTCCACAAGAGTTTTAAAATCAGAATTTAGGTCAGGGCTAGTTAGAA
Organism: Nicotiana tabacum; assembly: GCF_000715075.1. Lineage (NCBI taxonomy): Eukaryota > Viridiplantae > Streptophyta > Magnoliopsida > Solanales > Solanaceae > Nicotiana > Nicotiana tabacum. The sequence goes on along the minus strand of NC_134095.1, from coordinate 75,322,085 downwards.
TTGAAATAATCCAGCAAATGGGAGGGTAAAATTGGGTTTTACATAGGTTAATATCATAGGGTTCTAGGTCTCTACATAGTTGTCCCCATTTTTAGCAAAAAATGCTGAAATTGGGTGGAAAAAGGACACACAACTGTAAAAAGATGTTGTACTATTCTGATTTTTAGAATTTTAGGTTAGAATATGTTTTTTTGATGCCATTTTAAAAATACTCTATAAAAGAAAAATATTCCCTCATTCACACCGACACAACCGTTAGCATTCTCTACATAAAAGTTCTGATAACACAGATCTACTGCTCTAAAATAAATACTGATTCTGTAAAATACCAAGATGAACACAAAAATACCTTGAAATTTGGTTTCTTTAGCTGGGATTTTCTGGTTTAAAGATGTTTCTTTGGTTGAATTTCTAGGTAGCATTTTGGGTTGCTTTTGCTGTTGCTGTTGTGTTTTTGTTTGGCTGTTCTTTCCTCAAAATTCTAATTAGTATTCCGCCCTATTCACTATTTGTTTTTGCTGCTACAAGGTACTAATCCCAACTCCCCTCATGTATTTTTTGTTTTGAGGTTATACAACATTAGTGAGTTTGCAACCAATGCGTATAATGAATGAGTTTTTCCATGTGATGTTTGATTGTTTTAGTATGAATGTTATAGATTTGATTGCTTGAAAAATGGACATTCATTTGCTGAAATGGCCTCCTCTCTATATCTTTCTGATTGTTCATCATTTAGGTAAAAAATGTACTAGTTAATGCATCTCAATAAGTGCTAAAATCTGCTTTTCATCTTTGTTGTTTTGTATGTGAGTGACCACAAGGTCAAGCAATCTCAAGGCTGGAAGTTGAAATGCTGACTTGTGAGAAACAATTCTATAGCTGATTTCTTACAAGTTTGAAGCTTGGTTTGAGAGATCTAATGACTGCGGAAAGCCTGAAGTTAGGAGAAATGTTGCTTTGTTCACCTTAAAATTTTCTTTTCCTTTATTTAGATGTTGTTACACTTAGGATTATACTGTAAATTCAGGGACATTTAGTAGTAAAAATGGATTATTGGAATGATTTTGAATTCAGTTTTGTTTAATTATTAGTATAGGGTCATAGCAGTTGGACCTCTTTGTAATAAATATTATTATTGTGTAATGGTTTGGACATGGCATGAATTGGGCCAGACTTGCAACAAGGCCCAACATGGGACTCATTTGAGCAAGTCTGGGCCCAGGCGAATGGGCCTGGGCGTTAAACCCAGTAGAGTGATATTTAATTGTGAAGTTTCCTTGAAGATTATATTATAAAAACATGTTAATATGTCTTTCTAGTTCTGCTTTTAATTTTTTTTTTAAAACTAGCATTGTTGTTTGATCTTTGAATGTCGATGTTCACTTAATAGCATTTGAAATATAACTGCTGTAAATATGAAAATTTGGTTAAATTGGACATAAAGGTGGATAGGCCCAGACATTAGATAACTATAACTAGGCCCGCCTGATATTAGCCCAATGTGGGCAAACTTGATTAAGATTACAATAGGGGCAGAGGGTCTTTAAGTTCTTTTCTGCTGGGCCAATTCGTGAGCCCAAATACAGCTTTCAAAGCTGAATTTTCCTAAATTAATTAAGGAATAGGCCATTGTTGGCCCAAACCCAAGCCCTTTAAGCATGTTCTTGATTTAACAGATTCTTAGTGAATTCCAAATTAGGAGTAAAATATGAGTATCCTTATGCTTTGCTTAAGTGAAATACAAACCTTGTTAAAATAAATTGAGGTGTACCATACACAAACAAAATCCATAACTTATGGCCCTCACATTAAGTATTAACTTAGTACGGAAAAACCCTTTTAAACATTCGTAGTTTACTTTTAGGAGCGTTTATAATAAAATTATCATAGCTACAGGTACAGTTCCCGTGACATAGTTGTGATATCTAATTTCCAAATTTGGGGGCGCATTTCATGTAACCTGATCATAACAAGTTCAAATTTTAATAAACATATCGTAAATCATTGGTGTATTTCATGTAGCGTGATTCACGTCGTGTTCCAAAACAATTTGTTCCAGGAAATAATCCCATGAATCCTAAAAGTAGTTTTAAAATAATTAAAAGCGGTTATAAAGTTAAAAATGCACAATAGGCTTAAAACTTGTAGTAAATCAAATAATAGCTCAATGATTAATAGTTTAAGCAACCGTGCTAAAACCACGGAACCCGAGAATGTCTAACACCTTCTCCTGGGTTAACAGAATTCCTTACCTAGAATTTCTGGTTTCGTAGACTTTTAAATAAAGTCGACTCTGAAATTAAATAAAATAATCCCATTTTGATTTATGTCACTTCAATTGGAAAAACTCCATTATATCCCCCATATGTATACAAAAGGATCGTACCAAAACTCAATAGCAACTTCAGATCAAATGGAGCACACCAACTCTCGCGGAGCAAGGATCCTAAGAAGGGGGACCGTCAACCTGTCTACCTACACCTGCGGGCATGAAATGTAGGCCCCCAGGCAATAGGGGCGTCAGTATGAACAATGTACCGAGTATGTAAGGCATAAAAATTAGTATCTAAAAGACAAGAAAGACACATGGAGTAAAGGACTCAACATGTAAGTCTGAATAGCTATGTGAATCATGAAATATTTATAATGTCATGCATATGCATACAAATGTCATGTCATGCATAGTTATATGCATAGATAACATCATCAAGCCTCTAAGAGCATCCCATCATACCATCTCAGCCTCTATAAGCGAAATCATAAACATATACCAGCTGATCAGGTGGTGGTGCGTATATAACGCCAAAACCTTTCCCCATACCCCATATACATATACTATACACGTATATAATGCCATCTGGTCATGGGTCAATATACATATATAAATGGATGCAATGCATAATGAAGTAAGTCAATAAGATCTCTCGGAACGTCTCTGGTTCAGGTTCAAGAATTCGAGCTTAGAATAACTATTATACTTGGCTTTATTTATTATCTGATTTTACATGTTTGAGCCTAATATGCAAAATGCCACTTTTTATCGCTTTGATATTGTTTAGACTGTATATAAACTGTGACGAAACCCTTCTTCTCTCTGAGTCTTCTAAATCATCTGGGAAGTGTGCACTTTGTGTGACTTATTTTCTGTTAGAGTCATATCCTAATTTTAGAATGAGGTTCAGATAAGTTGCAAAGCCGATGAAGCTTCTGTATTCCCGGTACGCTGCCCCCTCTCGGCTCGAGCTGTCCGCTCGGGTAAGCCAGGTCCAGAACAATACACCCAGGTTTTTAAACCTAGTATAACATAGTCTCATGCTGGATTCCTAGTAGGAACAATTATTTGCATCAGGTGCATTTGACTTTAGGGACTCAACACAGGGGTTGGGTCCGTTTAGGACAGGTGTACCCGAAATCAAAAGACCATCCTGATGCATTTTACTTGCTACTTGTACATTTATTTGCTTCGGATTGCATGTTGACTCGCTTCTAAGTTAAGGGAGAAAAGTTGAAAAAATCAAATTGAGGTATGAGAGAGGTAATTACCCGTCTTTGAAAAATTTGGTGTCCAAAATGTACCGAAACTCTGCCGAAATTTTTTTAAAAAAAAAGAGAAAGAAAAGAAAAAGAGAACAAAGAAAATTGTTTCAAAAAATATATATATTTGGTGTTGTTTTCTATTACGTCAAAATTGCCCGAACTACACAAGTTTGATTCCCACCGGATGTGGGATACGTAGGCAACCCTCTTCGGGTCCAACCCCATTTTTTGCAAAAATAACCCAAAAAAATTGAAACGTTGTCATTTTTGTCATAAATAAAGTTGGGTGATGCCATTTATGTCTAAATAGGCAAAATGCCTCCAAAAGGGCACCGGAAGGCCGTTTTTTGCAAAAATAGCACCTATGGTTTTTCTTCAAAATTTTGACCAATTAGTAAACACATCCCTAAAATCTTCTTTCCTGAGGTGCTAAAGGGCCGTATCTGCAAAGGTTTTTTATTTTGAGTTGCAGTTTTAAGAAATTGATAATCCTCTTTTGAGTCAAAATAAATCATGGTTTTTAACCGATCACTTTAAATAAATGTGTAGGATGAGCACTATTGAAAATAAACCTTTTAATATTGTAGAGGAAATCCCGCTAGAACTCCATTTGTGGTGGAATGACCTAAGGGAGGTCAGCAGAGGTGCTGCGATAAAAGCTTTGGGCGATCTCATTGGTCTTTTGAAGGTTAAATCGAGATTGGATATAATTGAAGCTTTAATACCTTTTTGGGACCCGCCGCATAATGTATTCCATTTCTTTGATTTCGAGCTGACTCTTACACTTGAGGAAATAGCAGGCTATGCGGGCCTAAGTGGGAATCTCAGGAGCGGGTACCTAGTGGCACCAAGAGCGGTGACTCCTCACAAGCTTCTGGGCCTTCTAAGTATCAATCGGGAAGTCAAAGGTGGAAATTTGGCTGAGGGATTTTGCACATTCTACTTCTTGTACTGTCGTTATGGGGATCCCCACAGTTTTGAGGCTCTGGACAAAAGTCTAACTCATTCAGGGAACAAAGGAAAATGGGAAGCACGTCGGGGATTGGCATTCGTAGTAGCATTCTTAGGCACCTTAATTTGCCCGAGGAAGGATGGACATATAGAGTTAGGGCTCGTAGGAATGGCCGATTTCATGATTAAAAAGGCTAATGACACTATTGTACTGATGATCCTAGCAGAGATTTATCGAGGTCTAACTGTTTACCAAGCGGGGAGGGGGGGATTTTTTGAGGGTTGCAACATACTTTTACAACTTTGGATGGAAGAACACCTTTGCCATCGCCCTGGGTACATGAATTATGGTATGACTGATCTTAACTGCATTGAAGAACATGAAAACCGGATAGAGGGTCATGAGTTTCCCAAAGGTACGGAGGCATGGTTCACACATTTGAGTTCTTTGACTGCAAGCAAAATTAAGCAGACATTTGGTTGGCTCCCGATCACCGAAGTCATCTATATGTCGGCTAAAGTGTGTTTTCTTCTGTTGATAGGTCTTCAGAGTATTCAGTCGTATGCTCCACATAGGGTTCTGAACTAGCTAGGCAGGTAGCAAGTTGTCCCTCATGATGAAGATTTGAGTCGACAAGTTATTGAACTATGTCCAAAAGCTGCATTCCCGAAAGATAAGGTTCGCCAAATTTTGCATCAGTGTAGGTTCTTGGAGCCATAGACTCGGGTACGGGATTTGTCCAAGGGTGAGTTAGAGCCTAGTTACACGGCCTGGTATGGTAAGAGGGTTCAATTCCATCAAGAGACTAAATGGCTTGCCAAAAGGTCCCACATCCAACAATTCACTGATGGGGCGCAAGACAATGGGATTGGTTAGCAAAGGAGAAAAACTATAGGGCCACGATAAGCAAATTGGAGGGGCAAATCAGAGATCTAAAATTTGATAGTAGTGTACAAACTGTTGCTGATGAAGGGGAGAAGAAAAAGCTAGCCCAAGAAAACAAAGCCCTTTGAGACCAGATCCAAAGAATGAAATAGCTGCTGAGAATCCGGAAAGGAGCCGAGCAGATGAAAGATTCATAAATGGTCTTAGGAGGAAAATATGTGAGTACGTGAATGATTTGGAAAAATCTGAAGGTAGTCTGGCAAGAGCTCGGGCATAGTTGAAAAAGAATGCAGAGGGACGGGCAGAGTTTGTTCGGAAATTAAAAGGGAAATATGATAGAGAAGTCGCAAACCTGAAGAAAAATCTAACTACCCTCGAGAATGAAATGGCTAAACAAACAAAGAACTTTAAGGCAGAGAGGGAACATTGTTATGCATTGATGGCCCGATTGGAGGAGGATATGCAACAATTGCAGTAGCAAAGCCATAATGACACCCAAGTTTTGGAAGCTAGATATCAACAAATTAGGCGCCTGCTCCAAGAAAAAGGCATCATTAGAGAGAGGATTAGAGCAATTGCTGATTATATCGTCATGAAATGCCATGAATGTGAGGACCTGACTAGATCCACCTTCTTCACCGCAGTGATGACCTTTGTTCACCAAATAATGAATGACCTGGACCGCCTCCAAAGAGATCTTGCACGTAGGCCCGTGGGGAGACCGACTGATGTCCCGCGGGCCCCTGGAGTAGTTTTGGAAGCAATTATGTATTCTTGATTTTGTTTTCGAGTATGTATTTCAGTTTCCATTTCTAAAGTCTATTTCAAGTCTATTTTTTTAGTTTTTCAATTCTTAGAAATGTATGATGGAGTCATTGTAATAGAAATATTATAAGTTTTAATGAAAAATTTAAAAAACCCAAAATTGTTTCTTTCTTTTATTTTCGCATTTATTCCTTGAACTACATGATGATCTGATTCACGCGGCATCGTGATACGGATCCGGTCATGGTTTTTCATAACTCAAATAAAAGAGGAAACAAGAAAAAAAGAGAAAAAAAGAAGAGAGAAAACAAGAAAAAGAGAGAAAACGAGAAAAAGAGAGAAAACAAGAATAAGAGAGAAAACAATGAGAGAGTGAAAAGAAAAGAGAGCAAATAATAAAAGTGCCAAAAAGAAAAGAAAGATGCAAAGGTTTGGAAAATAGACCAAAGCCGGGATGAGACATGCAACCGTGGCCAAACATGTAGAAAAGCATTTAACTGTTAGGTGCATTACATCCCAACGTGTGATACCCTATGTGTTAATTGCCTCAAACTAACCGGTTTGTTGTGTCTACTGTTGAGATTAGGTTCTGTTCTTTAAGGTGGTTGGTTTAGTGGTAACCTGGCTTCGCACTCGTACTTTACAAGGTCCAAAGGAAGTGTCAAAATGACGTCAGAAATTCGCCCCCAGGCTCTGGTATCGGGAGTGTCTTCCAACATATTCACCGCACTACCAACTTTAGCTACGATATATCCAACCTTGCCTAGGACAAGTTTTGAGCCATCATCCTTTACTTTCCTAACACCGCCCTTTCCATCGAACACGGCTCATGTCACCCTAAACTCCTACCCTCAAAAACCTCGGTATGAGTTTACCGCTGGACAAGAAAGAGCGACAAAGAATCCCGAGTAGGAGGAAATCACTCAAAAAATGAAAAGCATGAAACAAAGCCTCAAGAATATACAAGGCTTAAGTGGCCAGAAAAGTGTTTCCAATGCTGACTTGTGCATGTTACCGCATGTTCATCTGCCCATCAGTTTTAAGACTCCCAAGTTTGAAACATATGACGGACATGGGGACCCCATAGCTCACCTAAAAAGGTATTGCAATCAGTTGAGGGGAGCGGGTGGAAAAGAAGAGCTCCTAATGGCTTACTTCGGGGTAAGTCTAGTTGGAATTGCATCCAAATGGTATATGGACCAAGACATCTCCCACTGGAGCATATGGGATGACTTGGCCCGAGACATTGTTAAACAGTTCCAGTACAATGTGGACATAGCTCCGGATAGAAAATCTTTATCTAATCTCAAGAAAACGTCTTCAGAGAACTTCCGGGAGTACACCGTCAAGTGGCATGAACAAGCTTCCAGGGTGAAACCCCTAATGGATGAGACCGATATGGCCAGTGTCTTCCTGCAAGCCCAAAAGGCTGATTACTTCCAAAATATGATGTTCGCTATGGGCAAGCCATTTGCGGAAGCCATAAAGATTGGGGAAATGGTAGAGAATGGTTTGAAAACGGGTTGTATCCTGAGCCAGTCGGCTATAAGAGCTACATTTCAAGCAATCCAGAGGGGGTCAGGGGGCGCGGCAAGCCGGAAAAAGAAAGAAGAAGTGGAAATGGCGGCTTCAAGTCTAAGAAACCCACGTCAGCCCCGAGGTTACTTCCCTCCAAACACCCCGAAACATTATTATCCTCACCAGGATGTGGCTTATGCTATGACTCCTCAGTCTTAGACGATGATGAATGCCCAGCCATATGCTCGGCCACAACAACAGTTTAACCAAAACCGAGCTCTACCTCCTAGAAATAACCCTTCTCACCAAGCTCCATATAATCCCCATCCCCTACAAAATAATTTTCCATATGTTGCCCATTCCTATGAGCCACCCAGAAGAACAAATTTCACATCCATTGGTGAGTCATATTCCAGCCTCTTCCCAAAGTTGGTCCAAATGGGTCTATTGCATCTCATACCTCCAAATAGGCAAAATCTAGAGTTGCCCTTCTACCGACATGGTACCCGATGTGCTTATCATTCAAGGGTAGAAGGTCACGACATTGAGGATTGTTGGACCCTAAAAAGGGTAGTTGAAAACCTGATAGAACAAAAACGAGTAGTGCTAAGGGATGAAGAGGTCCCCAATGTAACCAACAACCCATTACCAGCTCACAACAATGGGCTGATTATTGGGATGATCTGTAAAGATAAAGAGTTTCACCCGGCTTTGAAAGTTATCATTGCTATTGCCGATGTTGAAAAGAATCCCAAAACGGTAGAAAAGCAAGCTAAGGATGAGAAGAAAAACAATTCCATTCCTCAAAACGTAGAAAAGGTTGTGGAAACCAAGACCGGGGCAGTACCTCCTAAATATGCCATTCTATATGTTCCCAGGGAACCCAGGAAAGAACTATTTGTGTTGAGTCCCCCCAAAAGATTTGAGCAGAATAAGGTCACACCGATGGTATCGAAGATGTAAGTATCAAGGGAATTATGTGGTGCGGGGGCCAATAATTTCACCCAGGTTGACTGAGCCCATGATTATCAGCCGCGCACCACAGAAGCCCATGAAGGATCCCACTGCTGTCCCCTGGAACTACAACAAAGCGGTAGTGACGTGCAAAGGAAAAGAAATCGTATGGGAAGTAAATGAAACAAACCCTGTTTGAGAAATACCTCAATGTGGAAGAAGTGAAAAATGCCAAACATAAGCGTTTTCCGCTTAAAAAGCCAGTCTGTACTGAAGAGGCTAAGGAATTCTTCTGAAAAATTAAAACCTCGGACTATGATGTAATTGACCAACTCTGGAAGTCTCCCTCCCAGATCTCACTATTGACTTTACTGATAAGTTCGAATGAGCATCAGAAAGTGATGATAAAGACCCTCAATGAAGCATATGTTCCAATTGACACCACTGTTGAGCAACTGGAAAGAATGGCGGAATGATTTTTTGAAGTCAACAGGATCTCATTCAGCCGAAATGACTTGCCTCCAGAAAGGGCTACCCACAACAAAGCTCTTCATTTGATTGTTAAGTGTGAAGGATACTACGTGAAAAGAGTCATGTTAGATGGCGGATCTGGGGTTGACATCTACCCTCTATCAACTTTGCAAAGAATGGAAATTGGGACTGAGAGAATCCGGCCCAACAATGTTTACGTACGTGCATTTGAAGGCATCAAAAGAGACACAATAGGGGAGATTGATTTGATCTTAATTATTGGTCCTGTGGATTTTGAAGTGACATTTCAGGTCTTGGACATGGATACCTCCTATAATTTTCTCCTAGGAAGGCCTTGGATCCATGTGGCAAGGGCCATACCTTCTACTCTACAGCAAATGGTTATGTTTGAACACAAAGATCAGGAAATTGTGGTTCATGGAGAAGATGAGCAATCAATTTACAGGGACCTGTCAGTCCCATGTATGGAAGGCTAAAGAAGGTAGCGAGCACATAGTCTGCCAAGCTTTTGAGATTGTGGTCGCATACCAATGTGAGGAAGGAACCCCGTGTCCTAAAACCTTTTTGTCCAACGCATAAATCATGGTTGCCAGTGAGATGATTAGGCATGGCTACAAGCTCGGGAAAGGGCTCGGGGCATCTTTGCAAGGCATTACAGAGCCCATCACTTGATTGCCAGTGAGAACTTCTTTGGTGTCGGTTTCCAAGCTACAGAAGCTGGCGTGAAATAGGCTAAAGAACGTAAGAACGATGGGTGGGTTCTACCTTAGCTGGTCCCGCATCTTGTCAGAACTTTTGTTAAACCAGGGTACAAAGAGGAGGAAGATGAGGCCTTCACGGCTGAAGAAATTGAGGACATCTGTGGGGAAATGAGGCAAATGTTATATGAGGCTCATATGATCCAGCCGGGTGAAGGCTCGAACACTGCTCAGGTGCAGTATATAGGTCCCAATGCAAGCTTCAAAATTGGAAGGCTACTTTATTTCCAGTCAGGCAGGAATCCCGGTAGTTCAGTTTTGCCATCTTTTCTGCATTCCGAGTTATTTCAGGGTGTAACTTGAATGTCTTTAGTTTATTGTCTTTAAAATTCCAATGTAAACCCTTCTATCTTAAAATTTAATGAAATGAAATCAATATTTCATCGTTTGTGAATCGCTTTCTTTATTCTTTATAATTTTGTTATTTTTCTTATTTCTTCTTTCAGTTCTAATAATTCTGACATAAATAATATGGCATGCTTGCGGACTTCATGCCCAGATCCTAACACGTTGTCTTACTGTGAAATAATGAACCAAGAATCAGAATATGATAAAGATGAGGCTTTTAGGGAAATAAACTGAGAATTGGAACAATTTGAGAATAAGCCTAAGCCAAACTTAAATGAAACTGAGCCAGTTAATTTGGGTAGTTCAGAAGAGGTCCAAGAAACGATGATAAACATTCACACTGAGGAAAGAACTAGGGATGCATTGATCCAACTTTTGTTCGAATTCAAAGATGTGTTTGCCTGGTCCTATGATGATACGCCAGGACTGAGTGTTGATTTAGTGGTACACAAATTGCCAACTTACCCCGGTTACCCCCATGTTCAACAAAAGAAGAGAAAGTTTAAAATGGAAATCAGTGACAAGATTAAAGAAGAAGTCACCAAATAGCTGAAAGCGGGTGTGATCCGAGTGGTCCGATACACCACATGGTTGGCTAATGTGGTCCTAGTACCAAAGAATGATGGCAAAACCCAAGTGTGTGTTGACTATTGGAATTTGAACAAAGCGAGCCCCAAGGACAACTTTCCATTACCAGACATCCACATCCTTGTTGACAACTATGCCAAACATAAGATACAGTCTTTCGTAGATTGTTATGCTGGGTATCATCAAGTCCTGATGGATGAAGAAGATGCAGAAAAGACGGCCTTCACCACACCTTAGGGTACTTACTATTCTATGGTCATGCATTTTGGTTTGAAGAACGCCGGGGCAACTTACATGAGAGCTATGACTTCCATCTTTCATGACATGATGCACCAAGAAATCGAGGTTTATGTGGACGATGTGATCATTAAATCAAGAACGTAGGACGACCATGTTCGGGATTTGAGAAAGTTCTTTTAGCGTCTGCGTAAGTATGACTTAAAGTTAAATCCAGCTAAGTGTGCATTTGGAGTACCATCCAAGAAACTTTTGGGGTTTGTAGTTAGTTGGAGGGGCATCGAGTTAGATCCAACAAAGATAAAGTCTATTCGGGATTTACCTCCTCCGAGAACCAAGAAAGAGGTTATGAGTCTATTGGGAAGGTAGAATTACATCAGCAGATTCATTGCTTAGTTGACCTCCACATGTGAACCTATATTTAAGCTTTTGAAGAAAGATGCGGTTATTAGATGGACATATGAGTGTCAAGAATCTTTCGACAAAATCAAAGAATATCTATCGAATCCGCCAGTTTTGATCCCACCCGAACCTGGAAGGCCTTTTTTTGTATTTGACAGTCTTGGAAAATTCCTTTGGGTGTGTACTCGGGCAACATGATGTGACCGGAAAGAAAGAACATGCCATATACTACTTAAGCAAGAAGTTCACTAGTTATGAAGTCAAATACACTTTGTTGGAAAGAACGTGTTGCGCCCTAACGTGGGTCACTCAGAAGTTTAGGCATTACTTGTTGGCCTACACCACTTACCTCATAACTAGATTTGATCCCTTGAAATACATATTCCAAAAGCCGATGCTCATATGAAGGTTAGAAAAATGGAAAATCCTGCTCACCGAGTTCGAAATATAGTCTATGTCACCCGCAAGGCAATGAAAGCTCAAGATTTAGCAGATCACCTAGCTGAGAATCCTGTTGATGACGAATATTAGCCTCTGAGTACTTACTTTCCGGATGAGGAAGTAAATTCAGTTGAAGTAATTCCAAAGGACACTAATGCTTGGAAAATGTTTCGATGGAGCTGTGAATACAAAAGGTGTCGGGATTGGGGCAATTTTGATTTCGCCAACTGGTCAACACTATTCAGCCACAGCCCGACTTTGGTTTTTTGCACGAACAACACTATAGAGTATGAATCTTGCATTATAGGCATGAACATGGCAACCGATCAGAATGTGGAAGAATTGTTAATCATGGGAGATTCAGACTTGATTATCCGATAAGCTCAGGGTGAATGGGAAACTCGGGATGTCAAGATTATTCCATACAGGCAACATGTCAAAGATCTTAGCAAACAGTTCAAGTTCGTCGAGTTCAGGTACATTCCTCGGTTTCACAATGAGTTAGCCGATGCACTAGCTACTTTGGCCTCGATGCTGCCATATCCAGGAAATATCCATATTGACCCACTGGTAATCCAAATCTGAGAAAGACATGGTTATTGCAGCATAGTTGAAATAAAGGCTGATGTTCAGCCATGGTATCATGATATCAAAAGATTCTTGAAAATAAATGAATATCCCGAGCAAGCTAGTGGAGACTAAAAGAGAACCATTAGATGGCTCGCTAGTGGCTTCTTCTTGAGCGGAGAGGTCTTGTACAAAAGGACTCCAGATATGAACCTTCTAAGATGTGTGGATGGCCAAGAGGCCGGAAGAATCATGAATGAAGTGCACGCAGGAGTGTGCAGTCCCCATATGAATGGATACGTACTTGCAAAGAAAATCCTTCGAGAAGGTTATTACTGGATGACTATGGAAAAGGATTGCTTCAGTTTTGTCCGAAAGTGTCATCAGTGTCAGGTACACGGTGACTTGATTCATGCACCGCCTTCAGAATTACATCTTATGTTAGCACCATGGCCGTTCATTGCTTAGGGTATGAATGCCATTGGGCCAATCGTGCCAAAATCTTCAAATGGGCATAGATTCATACTAGTTGCCATTGACTACTTCACAAAGTGGGTCGAAGCAGTCACTATCAAAGCTGTCACTAAGAAAGCAGTGGTGGATTTTGTGCATTCCAACATTATCTATCGTTTTGGTATTCCTAAAACTATCATTACAGATAATGCTGCAAACTTGAACAATCATTTGATGAGAGAGATATGCGAACAATTTAAGATCGCGTATCAGAATTCTACCCCTTATTGGCCCAAAGCCAACGGTGCTGTTGAAGCAGCAAACAAGAACATCAAGAAGATTCTTAGAAAATTGATTCAAAGTTCTAGACAATGGCATGAAAAGTTGTTGTTTGCATTGTTGGGATATCGCACAACTGTGCGCACATCAGTTGGAGCAACACCCTATCTATTGGTTTGTGGCACTAAAGCCGTGATACCCGCAGAAGTTGAAATTCCATCTCTCCAAATCTTCATTGAAGCTGAGATTGAGGATAATGAGTGGGTCAAGACCCGTCTAGAACATCTAACCCTGATTGATGAAAAGCGAATGGCTGCAGTTTGCCACGGGCAATTCGATCAACAAACAATGGCCAGTGCCTACAACAAGAAAGTGCGGCCTAGGAATTTTGAAGTGGGGCAAGTCATTCTAAGACGTATTCTCCCGCATCACAAGGAAGTAAAAGGAAAGTTTGCTCCAAACTGGAAGGGTCCATACATTATAAGAAAATTGCTACCAAAGGGGGCGTTGTACTTGGGAGACATTGAAGAAAATGACCCTGAAACAGTTGTCAATGCAGACGCGGTCAAAAGGTATTACGTTTAACCCTTCTGCGGTACCAATATTATCCGATTGAAGTGATGAAGGCTTTCATTATCTCTATCCCAAACACTTCAACCCTTTGCCAACCTTTTGAGTCGGTTACCTTTCCTTGATTATCCTCTTTGGAACCCAAAAACGTTTGCAAAAAAAAAAAAAACTCAAAAACAAAATTTTCCTGAACTACATTCGACTTGATTCCCAAAGGATACATAGGCATCCTCTCTTTGGGGTTCAGTCACACCAAAATAAAAATCCACAATTCCCCAAAAGTTGAAACTGGTGCAGAAGTCATAATGGTTCAGCTATGGTTTCGCCTGAAAGGTTCCAAAGTTGTAATTGGATCCAAATTTTTTTTACCCCAAATCTTGTTCAAGTCCTTCTGATCTATCGGTAAAAGATGTTTAAAATTAGAGAATACATTTACTTGGATCTGATACAATCAAATGAGAGAGTCTTATTGGTAAAAACCCACACGGGCACTGTAAGGCGATGGTGAGCAGAGAAATTGGAAATGAGAGAGTCTTATTAGTAAAAACTCGCAAAGAGCACTATAAGTTGATGATGAGAAGAGAAATGAGAGAGATCAGTTGGTGAAAACCCGCAAAGGGCTCCATTGCTCAAAAAAGGGAATCACTTACAACCATCGGCACTGATAAGAGTCCTAGCAAGGTTTCTCGGTTTTGAGATATGGATTATGAAGGGTCTTTGTGAGATTGGATGGTTACGCAGATCGAGAATCCAATCCAAGAAGTATGTCATGTCTATTGAAGTCTGCAGGCACTCAAGATAAGTCCTTCTTTCCTTTCCCCGAAAGGGACACTTCTCGTTTGAGTTCTTTATCCTATCCTTTATTTACTTTTCCTTGAATCCCTTTCGGTCTAATTCTCCTCTGAAACTAATACGATGAAAAGATGGCAAGATTGGTTTTTACAGGGTTTTGTTTGACAAAAGTTAAAATGCAAGAAAAGCACCCAGCCTCAGCAGGTGCATCAAGTCGATCTCGACTGGCCATGATGGCTGATGCTCCAGAGTCAAAATTATTGAAAAGAAAAGAAATTCAAAGTCAAGTGCTCATAAAGGCAAAATAAGATGAAAAGGCCAAGCCCCACACAGGCCAACCATCATGTGAAATTTTGGAAAGTTAAGATCCCTGGGTTTAGAAAAGAGACAGAGCCAGCGAGCAATGGAGATTTTCATCGAAAGAGTTGGGCCAAGATCAAGTGATAAAAAAAATAAGGCTACAAAACCAACCACCGTTTCAAACTGACGAATTGTTCTTTGACATGAAAACTGGAAAACAGGTGCAGTCCAAAACAACCCTGCAAGAAGCATGTGCAATAAAAGCAAGGCACACAGAAATCAAAACGGTTCTGCAACAAGAGTTGACCCAAAAAGGGAAGTCCTTTTAAACTCTTCATTCTTCCACCTAGAAAAAATGAAAAAAAAAGAAAAAAAATAAGGAAAGAAAGAAAAGAAGAAGAAAAATTCAAAACCATGGTAGCATAGGGTCTCCAATCTCTAGCTACGTCTTTTTCAAAGATAGGGTCCCATTCTTAGTCGCTGCCATCATAACCTGGTAGTCTTTTTCATTATAGGGTCCCACTCCCTAGTTGATCTCCGACATAACCCGAGGATATTTTCCGGCATAACCCGATGACTTCCCCGGCATAACCCAAGGAACTTTTTCTGGCATAACCCGATGACTTTCCAGGCATAACCCGTGGACCTTCCCGGCATAATCCGAGGACCTTTTTTCCGGCATAACCCGATGACCTTTCCCGGCATAACCTGTGGACCTCCCCAGCATAACCCGAGGACCTTTTCCGGCTTAACCCGATGACCTTTCCCCGCATAACCCATGGACCTCGCCGGCATAACCCGATGACTTTCCTGACATAATTCGTGGACCTCCCTAGCATAACCCGAGGACCTTTTCCGGCATAACCCGTGGACCTCCCCGACATAACCCGTGGACCTCCCCAGCATAACCTGAGGACCTTTTTTCTGGCATAACCTGTGGACCTCCCTAGTATAACCCGAGGACCTTTTTCTTTTCTAGCCTAACCCGATGACCTTCCCCGGCATAACCCGTGGACCTCTCCGGCGTAACCTGATGACCTTTTTTGGCATAAACCGATGACTTTTCTGGCATAACCCGTGGACTTCCCCGGCATAATTCTAGGACCTTTTTCTGGCATAACCCGATGACATTCCCGGCATAACCCGTGGACTTTCCCCGGCATAACCCGAAGACCTTTTTCTTTTTTTGGCATAACCCGATAACCTTCCCTGGCATAACCCATGGACCTTCCCAGCATAACTCGAGGACCTTTTTCCAGCGTAACCCGATGATTTTCCGGCATAACCTGAGGACTTTTTCCGGCATAACGCGATGACTTTTCCGGCATAACCCGAGGACCTTTCCGGCATAACCTAGTAATCTTTCTAGCATAACCTGGTAATCTTTCCAACTTGGGGCCTCCGATCCCCATTTGATTGCATTTTAGATATTGGGTCTCCACTCCCTAATCTTTTTTCCTCAAGAGTACACAATCCTGATTTTATTGCTTTCAATAAAGAAATAGTTTAGACCTTGTTACAATAACTAACGAAATTTTCCTAGAGAAAACTGGGGCAGAAAAATTTTGTTCGTTTGCTTTAGTGCTTGAACAGGTTTCTACCGTGAGGCACAAGGTTTGAGATGACCAAAAGAAGAAGTCTCAACCGAAGTAAAGAAAAGAAGAACATGAAAGGAAGTTGAACTCTGAGTGTAGAAGCATAAAAAAGATGCGGACTACTCAAGATATGATTGAAGTCACAAGTTTTGCATGTCCCGCCTTGATCCGAAACACTGAAGAAGAATGAACCAGTAGTTTGCAGCTAACGAGCATCAATATTCAGATTAGAGTCTGCAGAAAGAACTATCCAAGACTCAAGATCAAGCTCTAGAAGGTTTATAGATAGGAATCTTGTAACCCGTAGTTGATAGGCTTATCTAGTTTAGCTTTTCATCTTTTATTTCGGTGAAATAAGGAGCTCAACAAGCAGAAACTGGAGCAACAACAGTGAAATCACAGTTTTCCGGTAGTCCCAGCTATTAAAACTTCTAGAACTACACTAACTTGATTCTTTTATAGCCAAGGATATGTAGGCAACCTCCGAAGCAGGGTTCGGTCAGACTTTTTGAAAAGATGCTTCTCATGGAGTTTCAAATGGGCAAAAATCGCTTGTAATTGCTCATTTTATCTTTGTCCGAAAACCCTTAGTATTTCCGAGCAAAGAGGGGCAGTTGTGAGCATGTGATTTTTTCCCTATATGAATTATAGATTTTTTCCAATTATTTGTCATTTTATAAGATTTTTGGTAGGACTTTGTTAATTGTTTGTATTTTTGTGCACGTTTAGTTTTGTTAAAAATCAAAAAAAATATCAAAAAAACCATGCATTACATTTAGGTTTTGTTTTTATATTTTTAGGATTAATTAGTTAATTATTTATTTTATTAAAAATGGAAATCACAAAAATGGTTCATTTTATGTTTTTACCTTTTAATTTTTAGATTATTGATTTTTCTCTTTTAATTTAGGATCAAGTAATTTTTATAATTTTTATAATTAGATAATTAGTTAGTTTTATAATTTATATTAATTTAGGAATTTAATTTAGGATTTTAATCAAATTAAATAAAGAAAAACAAAAAGAAAAAGGAAATAAGGGGGTTAATTGAAAAAAAGGATTAAATTCATAATGTGGACTAATTTTAGGCTCAAACCTGTTCCAAATTAACCCAAGTCCAAGCCCAAAATAGCCTAACCCGGTCCATGTCCCCTCATAATGCCAAACGACCCCGTTTTGACCCCAAAAAATCCCATCCGTTGATCATTACAAATCAAACGGCTGGGAACTGCTTAGTCAATTAAGGTATAACTGTCCGAAACCCGGCCCCCCCTCCATTACCCTTCTCATTTTCACCATAACCTCTGTATCTAAACCAAACCCTAGCCGCCCCAGGAACCCCCGCCGTCTCCTCTACCAACTGGCACCAGAAATCGCCTCACTGCGGTTCCGGTGCTCCATACACGTTCGAATTAACACCCCATAACCCCTTTCCCTTCCTCTTTCCAAATCCACAAGCCTTTTCTCCAAAATCCCCACCCAAACCCTCAAATCTTAGATCCAAAAATCAGGTTCTAAACCCTAAATCACCCAAACTCCACCAAATTAACACCCCACAACCCTGTTGACCTCCTCTTTCCGAATACCACCATATCTCCCTTCGAATCAGTCCACAGCTTCTCGAATTTCAGATCTAAAATCTCCCCAAAAACCCTAAATTTTCCTTTCTTCTTTTCTTGGTTAGTTGTTGGAGCAGGTGAACCCAAAACGTCCATTAATTGACTGTTCTTGTTAAGAACAGTCAATTAATGGTTGTATAAGTTCACGTTTTCTTGTTTCAAAATAGTTCATTAACTGGTCCGGTCCGAAACAACCCTAGGTAATTTCTTTTCCATTTCTTTTTCTTTCTTTCCTTCTTCTCTTCTCTTTATGCTATCTTCTGCTTTCTTCCATTTTTTCTCTTTCTTTTAGCGCGCATGAACTAGATAATGACAATATTTTCCTTTTAATTAGTATTGTCTGTTGGTTTCATTTGTCTATTGAAGCATGCTGAATATTATAACTATTTGAAGTTTAATCTCGATTACATCAGATTTAGATTAATTAGGGTTAATGTTTAGATATTTTTATATATAAACTGCCTGATTGTTCTTTTTCTTCTCCATGTTTCTGTTTATTTACCTCTTGTGTTTATTTTCAGTAAGTTGATTAGATTAGTTTTACTCAAGCCCTAAAAGGTTAATTAACAACCCATCAGATCTGTTTCCAATTTAGTCTTAGAAATATTAGCTTAGCTAATTAACTCGTTTGATTGACAATTTGTTTAGTTTAATTTCTAGGTTTTCTTGGCTTCACCACCTTGTTTTATTATTGTTTAAAATAAAGGTTTTTAAATTTCAGTGTTCTTGTTTAAGTTTAACTTATTAATTCACTAGTTTAGGAGTAAATGGTTTGAATTAAGCCCTAAATACCCTTAAGCTTAAGATTCATTTCAGAACATTGTAACAAGCCTAGGACCCCTAATGCTAGAATCTTCTAAATTATTCTAGGAGGTTCCACAAGAGTTTTGAAATCAGAATTTAGGTCAAGGCTAGCTAGAATTGAAATAAACCAGCAAATGAGAGGGCAAAATTGGGTTTTAGATAGGTTAATATCATAAGGTTCTAGGTCTTTGGACAGTTGTCCCCATTTTTAGCAAAAGATGCTAAAATTGGATGGAAAAAGGATAGACATTTGTAAAAAGATGTTGGTACTATTCTGATTTTCAGAATTTTAGGTTAGAATATGCTTTTTTGATGCCATTTTAAAAACACTCTATAAAAGAAAAATATTCCCTCATTCACACGGACACAATCATTAGAATTCTCTACATAAAAGTTTTGAAAACACAAATCTACTGCTCTAAAATAAATATTGATTCTGCAAAATACCAAGAGGAACACAAAAATACTCTGAAAACTGGTTTCTTTAGCTGGGATTTTTTGGTTTAAAGTTGTTTCTTGCTGCTTTGCTGCTACAAGGTACTAATCCCAACTCCCCTCATGTATTTTTTGTTTTGAGGTTATATAACATCAGTGAGTTTGCAACCAATGTGTATAATGGATGAGTTTTTCCATGTGATGTTTGATTGTTTTAGTATGAATGTAGTAGATTTGATTGCTTGAAAAATGGACATTCAATTGCTGAAGTGGCCTCCTCTCTATATCTTTCTGATTATTCATCATTTAGGTCAAAATATGTATTAGTTAATGCATCTCAATAAGTGCTGGAATCTGCTTTTCATCTTTGTTGTTCTGTATGTGAGTGACCACAAGGTCAAGCAATCTCAAGGCTGGAAGTTGAAATGCTGACTTGTGAGAAACAACTCTATAGCTTATTTCTTGCAAGTTTGAAGCTTGGTTTGATAGATTTGATGGCAGTGGAAAGCCTGAAGTTAGGAAAAATGTTGCTCTGTTCACCTTAAAATTTTCTTTTCCTTTTTTTAGATGTTAGTTACACTTAGGATTATGCTGTAAATTCAGGGACATTCAGTAGTAAAAATGGATTGTTGGAATGATTTTGAATTCAATTTTGTTTAATTATTAGTATAGGGTCATAGTAGTTGGACCTTTTTATAATAAATATTATTACTGTGTAATGGTTTGGACATGGCATGAATTGGGCCAAACTTGCACCAAGGCCCAACATGGGACTCATTTGAGCAAGTCTGGGCCCAGGTGAATGGGACTGGGCGTTAAACCCAGTAGAGTGATGTTTAATTGTGATGTTTTCCTTGAAGATTATAGTATAAAAATATGTTTATTATGTCTTGCTAGTTCTGCGGTTTTTTTTAAACTAGCATTGTTGTTTGATCTTTGAATGCTAATTTTCACTTAATAGCATTTGAAATATAACTGCTGTAAATATGCAAATTTGGTTAAATTGGACATAAAGGTGGATAGGTCCAGACGTTAGATAACCATAACTGGGCCCGCCTGATATTAGCCAAATGTAAGCAAACTTGATTAAGATTCCAATAGGGGCATAGGGTCTTTAAGTTCTTTTCTGCTGGGCCAAATCGTGAGCCCAAATACAACTTTCAAAGCCGAATTTTTCTAAATTAATTAAGTAATGGGCCATTGCTGGCCCAAACCCAAGCCCTTTATTTTAAAGTGTTTTTAAAAGCTTAGTCCTTCACCCTTAAGCATGTTCTAGATTTAATAGATTCTTAGTGAATTTTAAATTAGGAGTAAAATATGAGTATCCTTATGCTTTGCTTAAGTGAAATACAAACCTTGTTAAAATAAAATTGAGGTGTGCCATACACAAATAAAATTTAACTTATGGCCCTCACATTAAGTATTAACTTAGTACGGAAAAACCCTTTTAAACACTTGTAGTTTGCTTTTAGGCATGTTTATAATAAAATCATCATAGCTACGGGTACGGTTTCTGTGACGTAGTTGTGATATTTAATTTCCAAATTCGGGCACATTTCATGTAACCCGATCATAACAACTTCGAATTTTAATGAACATGTCGTGAATCGCGGGTGCATTTCATGTAGCGTGATTCGCGTCGTGTTCCAAAACATTTTGTTCAAGGAAATAATCTCATGAATCCTAAAAGCAGTTTTAAAATAATTAAAAGTGGTTATAAAGTAAAAAAATGCACAATAAGTTTAAAACGTATAGTAAATAAGATAATAGGCCAATTATTAATTGTTTAAGAGACCGTGCTAGAATCACGGAACCTGGGAATGCCTAACACCTTCTCCTGGGTTAACAGAATTCTTTACCTAGAATTTCTGGTTTTGCAGACTTTTAAATAAAGTCGATTTTCCTCGATTTGGGATTTAAAAAAATAAATCGGTGACTTGGGACACCATAAATTATTCCAAGTGGTGACTCTGAAATAAATAAAATAATTCCATTTTGATTTATGTCACTTTAATTGAAAAAAACTCTCTTATATCCCCTCTCGTGTGGTAAAAATGAGGGATGACACTAACTAACTGCACATTACTGTCTACAGACCTCTATTAGAGTGTACACTGTATAAAGGAAGGGACTGCTCCCTGTAACACCCATATGTATACAAAAGTATCGTACCAAAACTCAATAGCAGCTCCAGATCAAATGGAGCACACCAACTCTCGCGGAGCAAGGATCCTAAGAAGGGGGACCGTCAGCCTGTGTACCTATACCTGCGGGGATGAAATGCAGGCCCCTAGGCAATAGGGGCATCAGTACGAACAATGTACCGAGTATGTAAGGCATAAAAATTAGTATTTAAAAGACATGAAAGACATATGGAGTAAAAGACTCAACATGTAAGTCTGAATAGTTCTGTGAATCATGAAACATTTATAATGTCATGCATATGCGTATAAATGTCATATCATGCATAGTTATATGCGTAGATAACATCATCAAGCCTTTGAGGGCATCCCATCATACCATCTCAGCCTCTATAGGCAAAATCATAAACGTATACCAGCTGATCAGGTGGTGGTGCGTATATAACGCAATAACCTTTCCTCATACCCCATATACATATATTATACGCATATATAACGTCATCTGGTCATGGGTCAATGTACTTATATAAATGGATGCAATGCATAATGAAGTAAGTCAATAAGATCTCTCGGAATGTCATGAGATCCATGAACAGACGATATGATAGTAAGACATATGGGGAATCCAGAACATAGGCAACCCTAGTACTTCTAAGAATAGAATCATTTGTGAAAGTTGCATGCTTGCTCGTTTCGTTGTATCATATGATTCATGCCAAAAGGAAAGGAGGGATATCCTTAACATACCTCAAGTCATCAATGCAACTCCACAACAAGCTTATGATAACTAGCGCGCCAACCCTATAACAAAGAAATACATGTACGACTTAGATGGCGCTAGTGTATTACGTATCTCAAACGATAACTCGATTAAAATAGAACGGGCAACCTTTTTCCTGATTTTACTACTCCCTCAAGCCTACTATAGGAGACATACAAACACAAACAATGAACAACTCAAAACCAACCTAATTACAATTTAGAACCTTCAATACAACAAAAACCCCAAATATACAATAACACACCCAAACAACAACTTATCAATTAGCCTGAAAATGCAACGACGAGCGACCAACCTACTACCCTACCACATGTGGCATTTATCCTCTTCTTTTTATCCTTCCAAACTCCATAAATCAACAGCAAAATAGGCCAGCACAAATGGAGTACAAAATAGTCCATTAAAAGTGGGAATAAATTGAACTCACGGCTTCCAATAACCGTCCTGTGAGTTTTAACTATTAGAAAACCAATTTATCAACCTTCATTGATATTTAAACACTTACTTACAGAATTTAGATGTTTCTTAACTATGAAGTATCTTGCAAAAATCGAACTACAAAGAAAAAAGAGAGACGATATAATGATACTTACGTCGTAGGGATCGTTTTGATGTTATCGCTTCTCGATTCCATATCTTGGATGTTAGTATTCTTTGAAACCCTCTGGAGAGATTAAGTATAGGGTTTTATGGTGTTCTCTGGTAAGTATATATGTAAATGTAAAGAGAGACGAGCTAAAACCTATATATAAACTTTTGAAAAGTCAAAGAGGTGCTAGCTTGGCACACTCGCATTGGCCCATCTTCTGATACTTATATCTTTTTATCCGGATGTCATATGAACGAACGGTTAAGTGCGTTGGAAACTAAATTCCAATACCTTCAATTTGTATATAATATGTCCCAAAAAGACTTATATAGCATATGAAATTTATTTCTCAAAAAGCTCCGTACAAGGCAAATCCGTAGTCAATTTTTCCGCAACAAAAATTCAATTTTTCCCAAACTTTATATTTTCTATCCAAAAATCATATATAGTCATATTATGATTTTAAAATCATTTAAATCATTATTAACAAATCTCATATTCATTATACGTCACCTTGGGACACACATGGTGTAATAAATTTGTAGTTCTAGGCGTTATTTTGGTTATTTGATCGTGCGAGCAAGTTCGTATGATGTTTTAATATTTGTGTGCATGTTTGATTTGGATCCCCGAGAGCTCAGGTGAGTTTCAGATAGGCTACAGGGAGAAAATAGGACTTAGAAGACTGCTGGTTTTTGTTGCAGGCCTCAGACCTCGCAATTTGCGAGGTCAATTATCGCATTTGTGATCTTTGAAGAGTTCGCATTCCAGCTTAGGATTTGTTGGAGCTGGCCCAAAAAAGTTCATCAGAGATTTAACTAAAATTATCCAAAAATGATTTGATAATTGTATAAATATTACGTAATATTTTTTCATCTCATCGCATTTGTTGCAGGCCTCAGGCCTCTCTTTCATTAATCACTAAAAGATTAATACTCTTGACTATTTAAAATCAATTTCTTCATCTTATAAGATACCTTTTAAAATGTGATTTATTAACTTAACCAGGTCTGAAAATAATTAACATTCCACAACAGATAACTCTCCAACAATTCTCTCAAAAAGTTCAATAAATGTTGTTTATGATTAAGAAAAGAAGGAGAAGCCTCTCCTATCAAACCATTTGAAAGAAAACACCTCTAGAAACCTTCCAAAATATTTACAATGAAATCCCTGTATGCCTTGTACGTATACTTTTCAAACATAATGGCCCACACGGTAATTGAATAAAACAATTGGCCTACACGCTTATTACATATCCATTCTTTCCCGTGGCTTTGTTTTTCCTTTAATTTTATATTTGGAAGGAAATAGCAAGTAATCGATGAAATATTAAGGTGTGCACAAATATTGCCTGAGTGTTATCATTCTTAGAAAAGCAAAATATAGACCTAGTTCTTATTCAATTTTCAATGACCTTTTTGGAGATTGACCTTTTTTTCTCTTCTTCTCGGCCGGATCGATCGAGCTCTCGTATACATAATGAATCGCTCATATATTCATTTTGTTCTGGCTAGCGAAGTTAGAATATTCTATAATTAATGATAAACAATAAAGTTATGAACTCAAGCAAGCAAAAATTGAAATCGACAATTTGAGAACTTATCCCCAAATTGTGAATCATTAAATCTTTTATTTATGTCTATTTGCTTTTAAAACACGTCTAACTGATTTAAGCTTGAGATATTTCTTCATGTCAAATTATGATTATTAAAACTATGATTTACATATTTAATGAGGCAAATTAGATGGAAATGAAGGTAGTAAAATTATATGGAAAAGTAAAAAAAATAATTAATTTTCTCTTTGATTAGTTTCTATGAAATCTAAAAGTTAATAAGCTTAAACGCAACGCCAATTCCACTTCCAATAACTTCGTATTTGGTCAAAATACTAGTTCATTTCCAAGAAATCCTAATTAATGCATACACTCACACAAACCCAACTCCCCAACACACACAGAGACCATGCAACAATAAACTAAAAAAAAATTGTAGTTTTTGGAGACTTAATTAGCTTGAAAAATTGATACGTAGTTTCATGGTCATACATACGAATTACACAATCCTTAATAACACAGCCTTCAGATAAAAATGAACATATATTATATTCCAAAATCCAAAAACCCCCACACAGACACATTCCATGCAAGAAATGAACAACAATGTTCGTCCAATCTTACTTGAGCTAACTCAGAAATTCACCTGAATTTACATGAAAAAATATCAGAGTAAGCCATAAACAAAGCCTTAACTCCTATAAATACCTCACATGAACTCCTTCAGAAAACACCACAAGTTAAGCAACAACGCAATACATTTCATACACTTTCTCATATTATACTTAAACTCTATAACAGATCATAAGAGATGGACAATGATAATGGAAAAGGGAAAGGATATATTGGTGAAAGCAGTACAGCTAAGAAAGGAAGCGTGTTTCCAAAGAAGGACAAGAAGTCAGTGAAGGCCATGGCGGCTGAAAAGGTGGTGAAAGCTGTGGTGTCCTCTTTCAAGAATGACAACAAAAAGATTAACCCCTCTGATTACAATTCTGAGTAGTCCGGTTAATATAGTTAACCTGCTTTAATTTCTGGTTTATGCTCTTATTCAATAAAGGTATTTAATTTGATTCAAATGTATTTAAGAGTTTAACTTATATACATCAACATGTCAAGAATTTGTACACTATTTGTTAGATTCTTTACACTGTTGATGTATATAAGTTAAACTCATCAAACTATATATTGTGTGGTATTTTTGTTAAGTATTTTGTATTTTTGTTAGGGTGATTTCCTTAGTTAATTAGTATCATTTACGGATGTAACACGAGTCTTCATTTTTGTTTGTACCTCTTCCTCTTTGATAGTGTATTCCGTTGTCTCATTATTTTATCTCTTGATACTTCTCATGAATTTGCACGCAAATAAATTTATTATTAGTGAAAAATTCAACAGTACCATTAATAACCGTTCAATTGAATATAGTAACAAAAATATGCTATATATAGCACATAGTAGCTCTTATAAACAGTACTCCCAATAGGTATATATATCAGACACTATATATTTGGTCAAAACTAATTGAAGTTGATGATTAATTTATTGCAACTTGCAAACATTAGAGACCAATTTGGTAATTTGTTTGGTTCTCCGATAGCAGTTAAGGAAAAAGTACTTCGATATCCACTCGTGGCAAAATAATACTAGTCTTTTACATTCAATTTCAATACTTCGATAGCAACTTGGCTTTCAATTAGGTGAGGGAGAGAATTAATTACTGGAGGGTTAATTCAGAGATTGGAGATACCGAAGTGGAAGTGAGAACGCATCACTATGGATTTTGTGGTAGGCTTGTCATGGACCTTGAAGAAATATGATGTTATTTGGGTAATTGTGGACCGGTTGACTAAGTCTGGACACTTCATTCCAATGGTGACTTCCTATTTTGTAGAGTGGTTGGCTCAGATTTACATCCGGGATATTATCTGCTTGCATGACGTGCCCATTCCATCATTTTGACCGAGGCACGCAGTTCACATTGCAAATTTGGAGAGCAGTGCAACGAGAGTTAGGCACACGGGATGAATTGAGCACAACATTCCATCCTCAAACGGATGGACAGTCGGAGCAAACTATTCAGATCTTGGAGGATATGTTACATTCATGTGCTATAGATTTCGGAGGTTCATGGGATTAGTTTCTTTCGTTAGCAGAGTTTGCCTATAACAACAGCTTCGAGTAGTATTCAGATGGCTTCTTATGAGGCCTTATGTGGGAAGAGATGTCGTTCTTCAGTTGGTTGGTTTGAGCTTGGGAAGGCTAAGTTGTTGGGCACTAATTTAGTCTGTGATGCCTTAGAGAAGGTAAAGTTGATCCAGGAGCGACTCCGTTAAACACAGTCCAGGCAGAAGAGCTATGCTGATAGAAGGGTTCGCGATGTTGCTTATATATTGGGTGAGAGGGTTTTGCTTAGAGTTTCACCCATGAAGGGTGTGATGAGGTTCAGGAAGAAGGGAAAGTTGAATCCTCGGTATATTGGTCCTTTTGAGGCGCCTGAGAGGATTGGAGAGGTCGCCTACAACTTGCCTTTCCACCAAGTCTATCGGGTGTTCACCAGTGCTTCATGTTTCTATTCTCCGGAGTATTATAGTGATCTGCCACATATTTTGGACATCAGCACGGTTCAGCTAGAAGGGTATTTGACTTATGATGTGGAGCTAGTGGCCATTTTGGATAGGCAGGTTCGAAAGTTGAAATCGAAGAATATTGCATCAGTGAAAGTTCAATGGAGAGGTCAGCCGATCGTGGAGGCTACTTGGGAGACCGAGTGAGAGATGAAGTTTGAGACTCCAGGTATGATTCTAGACCCATTCGAGGATAAACGTTTATTTAAGAGAGGGAGAATATAATAACCTAGCTGATAGTTTAGTGTATTGTAACCCCATTTCCCTATTTACTATTTCTTATATATTCAATTGTAGTTATGTTACTTGTTGGGTTGGTTGTTTTGGTTTCGAGGATGTTTCGGAGTTAATTGGGACACTAAGTCCCAAGGTTGGAAGCTTAAGTTGAAAGAGTTGACCAGTATTTGACTTTTGTGTAGTCGACTCTGGAATGGAGTTTTGATGGTTCCGATAGCTTCGTATGGTGATTTTGGACTTACACATATATCCGGATATTGATTCGGAGGTCCATAAGTTGGGGTGAGGCATTTTGACAAAAGTTGAAAAGTTGAAGGTTTAGAAGGTTGGGAGGTTTGACCAAGAGTTGATTTTGTTGATATTTAGTTCGGATTTTGGTTCCAGAAGTTGGAATAGGTCCTTTGTGTTATTTTGGACTAGCATCCCAAATTTGAGGTCATTTGGAGTTGATTTTATATGTTTCGGCATGCGTTTTAGAAGTTGGAAGTTCATTGGTTTTATTAGGCTTGAATTGAGGTAAGATTCATGGTTTTGATGTTGTTTGATGTGATTTGAGGCTTCAAATAAGTTAGTATTTTATTTTAGGACTTGTTGGTATATTTGGATGGGGTCTCGGGTACCTCGGGAGTGTTTCAGATGGTTAATTCTGATGAATCGCGCACAAATAAATTTATTCTTAATGAAAAATTCAACACCATTAATAACCGTTCAATTGAATATAAGAAAAATATGCTATATATATAGCACATAGTAGGATCTTATAAACAGTACTCCCAATAGGTATATATATCAGACACTATATATTTGGTCAAAACTAATTGAAGTTGATGATTAATTTATTGCAACTTGCAAACATTAGAGACCAATTTGGTAATGTTTTGGCTCTCCTATAGCAGTTAAGAAAAAAGTATCTCGATATCCACTCGTTGCAAAATAATACTACTCTTTTTCATTCAATTTCAATACTTCGATAGCAACTTGGCTTTCAATTATGTGAGGGAGAGAATTAATTATGACAATTTGGACAGGAACAGTGTTTTAAAAGACGTGGGCGTAAGGCGAGGCATTTTACATATGTCTCAGCGAGGTATAAGTCTCGAAATATGGGGGCGTAAGCCCCATGGGTATTTAATTTTTAATATTTTATAAAATAATATAATTATAGTAAATATTTATAAACAGGTAAAAGAACATAAAAATTTAAAAAAATTATAAATATGTAATATATATATATATATATATATATATATATATATATATATATATATATAGATGTGCTCCATCCCCATAAAAAACTAGTCAAAACAATATATTATAACTTATAAGCACAAGTAACTTGAGTCGAAAAGAATAAAATTTTCTACATGGAGGAACAAAAAAGATGATCAACTTGCAATTTGAACTTTGAACTTGGTGTTATGAGGGAGAATGGAGTTCTCTTTGTATTTGTAATTTTTTTTTTTTGAATATTCGTTACTTTTGAGAGAGATTAGTAGACTAGCACACAAGATGATGAATTGGGAAAGACCATAAATTAGGGCTTCAATCAATAGAAAAGATCTTGACTTTTAAATTTAATATATTTCAGTTCCTTTTTAAAACTTTTGAGTAATTACAAGTTGACTTTTGAGACTTTGGGTATTATACGAATGACTTATTCAACCAATTTTGTTTTAATTTGAAAATGTCTATGGGGCAGACACCTCACTACAAAAACGCTCCTCAAACGTGCCTTGAATTGTTGGGCATACTCCTCTTGAGACTTTCGCCTCACACCATCTCCTCGGGACATTTTTGGTGCGCCTCGCCCCAGGGAAAGAGATTAAGTAGAACTCTTTCTCCACCTAACTCAGCCCCTCGGACATAAAACTAACATGTGTCGTATGTTTACACCAAATCAATAGATACATGATATATATATATATATATATTTGCACATAAACTCCATCACTTAACTATAGTTAATTCACGTATATACTCACATTATTAAATCACTTAACTATATATCACTACCTCTATAGAGAAGTATCGACAATGCACTTCATTTTATTGAAATACTATATGGTTGTGCACGTACTATGCACGAGACCTAATCTCATATTTTCTTTCGTTAGTAAGGAAACTACTTTAAACTACCTTTTACTTCAAAATTTTATATGTCGGAGCAATTTTTTTTTTTCTGATCATGTAATAAGTACGTGCAAAACAAGGGCAGCCACTCATCAAAATGAACATTAAAAATGGATAACAAAAACATTTCTAATTTTACATTTTAGAAATTTCACAGTTCATTCACAATGAGATCACAAAGCATTCCCTAAATGTTGCATTCTCCAATTACAATATCAACATTTTTGGTCCTCAAGCAAAGTAGCAATTGCTTCACATCATCTCTAGTGCATAATAGGAAAAGAGAAACCAGCTTCCTTCTATAGTACTACACTGTATTTTCAAGATGTGCTTTGTGACAACATGATGTTGCAGTTAACCAAAATATCGAGGTTAATTGTACCAATGGATATGAAATATTTGAATGATAACGCAAAAAAAAAAAAAAAAAAAAAAAAAAGTACCTTGACACTGACATAATAGCAATGTGATTAAAGTTGATCAAACTTAAATACCAAAGAACTCGTGTCTAGCTAAATGCATTTGGAGATGCATATTTCAACTCTGGCATAAGGATTTACCTGTAATGATATGAGCTTATTATACGACATATGCATGATATTCTATAACCCGGGTTACAGGTGATTAACTAGAGTCTATTTTGCAAGATAAGGTATTCTTGGGACATTAGCTGTAGCAATTTAGCCATGAAAAATTGCATCATAAAAAAAGCATTTGGATTTAAGAGTTTTAATTTTAACCTTGTAGATTGAGTGGCAGCTTTCCCAAACAAACACCTCAGCACTAAAAGCTGGCCTTTGAGAGTCCATAGTTCTTCGGCATATCGAGCCAATCTGGTTTTGTATGTACATGATTTTCACCTATTCATTAGTTTCCTTTATGATCTTATATCACCAAATTGTCATATTGCCTATATATAAAACAAGAACAACAGTTTATCCTAAGATTCAACAAGAACAAGAGATTATCCTAAGGGAAATTGATATCCACTCTGTAGTTTCCACAAGGCCTCTCTTTCATTTTCTTGAATTTCTACAGTAATGCAGCAAGAGACATTTTGTCACGATCCGGAATTTCCATCTTTGGGATCGTGATAGCGCCTAACATTTCACTTGCTAGGCAAGCCAACGTTAGAACAATTTATCCACTTTACCAGTTCAAATTAAATGATAACAAAGAAACTGAAGTAACTGTAATAATCTAAAGTAAAGTGCGGAAGCTATAACAACTAAAATATCTGATACAACCTTGGACACAGTGTCACAAGTGCACGAGCTACTAGAATAGTACAAATAAGGTTCTGAATAAAATATAAAGTTGTCTGAGGGAAAAAACACAACTGATAAAAAGGGAATGGGACTCTAAGAGCTACGGACGCTAAGCAGCTGTACCTCAAGTCTCTGCAAGCTAGCCAACCCGAATACGCTAATAACCGCCGCTGGAATAAACTCCAAAATCTGCACAAGTAGTGTAGAGTGTAGTATGAGTATAACCTACCCCATGTACTCTGTAAGTGCCGAGCGTAACCTCGACGAAATAGTGACGAGGCTAAGGCAGGTCACTTACACTATAACATATATGCAGTATATAATAAAGACAGAAGAAGAAAATACGGAACAAAATAAGACACTTAACTGAATAAAATAGCTAAATCCTTAAAGAAAAACCAGTGACGATCAGAATTACTAATCCTTATAGTTTCGTATAAAAAATACCGAAAACCTACACATCTCAAGGAAATAAAAACACATAGATTATTGCAGCACACAACTCGACCCCTCCGTACAATACAATCCTCCCTTATTCTACCGTAACAATATCAACAATCATAAATAAGTATATGTTGCGGCGCCCAATCCGATCCCACCATATAACAAAATCAGTATCACAATTCACCCTTATTTTACCATATCAATCCATCCTTATTCCACCTGTTGTGGCGTGCAACCGGTCCTACCATGTCAGTACAAATTCACCCTTATTCCACCATATAAATCCATCCTTATTTCATCTGTTGCGACGTGCAACCTAATCCAACCATATTAGTACAAATTCACCTTTATTCCACCATATCAATCCACCTTCTTTCACCTGTTAGGGTGTGCAACCCGATCCCACCATATCAGTACCAAATATTCAATGAGCACAAACAAATCATTAACTCAAATCACAAGAGTCTCTATGATTGATGAATATGAATCGGAATCAGAAAGAAAACCTTGTACCAACTTGGGAATTCACATAATTAATATTACACGGCAAGACAAGTCTAGTAAATGACAATTAAAAGGTGCAAGTAAGTCAATTAAGGCAAATGGCAGCGAGTCATGGAAACATGGAAAGGTCTAACATTTTAACACGAGGAACAATGATTAGCAAGTAGAAAATAAAATATGGAAGGCATTTAAAGCATACAACAATTAAGGCATGAAAGAAAATAATTAAGGAAAAGCGGAAAATTAGGAAACAAGTAATTCGGCGGCGTATAAGCACTCGTCACTTCGAATATACGCTGCAACACATCAAATTCACATAGCACATAGTCCGAGGGTTTCTTGTTCCTTCAAATCAAGGTTAAACTCAACACTTACCTCACTCTGCAGTCAACTCAGAGCTCTATCGGGGCCTTTCCCCTAGAATTCGCCTCAAAACCACTCATATCTAACCACAATTGACTCAATAATGTCAAATATTGCTAAAAGAATCAATTACAATGCATAAATTTAGGATTTTCACACTTTTCCCCAAAAAGTCAAAAATCAACCCTCGGACTCGCATGGTCAAAATCTGAGATTCCGACCAAGATCCATTTAACCATTCACCCACAAGCCCGATTATGTAATTAGTTTTTGAATCCGACCTCAAATTGAGGTCTAAATCTCTAATTTGCAAAACCCCCCAATTTTTCCTAAATCCCTAGTTTTCTACCATGGAAGAACAAAGATTAGGGCTAGAAATTAATGGATGATGTTAGAAATGGATGAAAATGAGTTAAAGTGTACAAATCTATGAATTGATGTTGAGTTTTCTCTTCAAAATTGCTTCTAGGCCGAGCTATAATGCAAGATTTATGAAAAATGGGAGAAATCTTGTTTTTGAACATTTAAATCACTGGCCATTTGGCCTTCTTCGCGTTCGCGAAGGGCCTGACGCGATCGCGAAGTAGCTATTCAATTAGCCTACACGTTCGCGAGATACCCTTCGCATTCGCGAAGGCTTACACCCACCTGCCTACGCGTTCGTGAGCCTTATGTCGCGCTAGCAAAGAGTAATGGTCAGCTCCCAGCCACCACCTCACAAAGCTACACGTTCGCGATTGACTGGACACGTTCGCGAAGAGCAAGCCCCCTAATGCACCGCGTTCGCGACCATGGTCTCGCGTTCGCGTAGAATAAAATCCTTCCCCGGCCCTGTTTACCCTTCGCGATCACGAAGAAGAAAACACCATAAACCATCATAAGTTTAAAAAAAAAACCCAGCAAATGTCCAAGTTCAAACCATCCGTAGCCTATCCGAAACTCACTCGAGCCTATGCACACAAGTCGAAAAACATGATACGAACTCGCTTGTACAATCAAAATACCAAAATAACACCTATAACTACGAATCAGACGCCAAATCAAATGAAATTTTTAATGAAACTTTAGAATTTCTATTATAACAATAGAACATCTGAATCATGTCAAACCAACTCCGTTTCTCACAAAATTTGGCAGACAAGTCACAAATTGACCTATACCGAGTTTCAGAACTAATATACGGATCCAGTATCAACAATGTTAGACATTGGTCAAATCTTTAAATTCATTAAACCTTTAAACTTTAAATTTATGACAAAAAAGTGATAACTCGAGCTAGAGACTTCCGAATTTGATTACGGGCATAAGCCAAGTCCTAAATCAAGACACGAACCCATCGGCACCGTCAAAAAATGGATCTAGGTCCGTTTGCTCAAAATGTTTGACCCATGTCAACCCAAATGGATTTTAAAGGCATAATTGCATATTTTATCGATTTTTAACACAAAATCCATCCGGAAAAAGGTACGGACTATGCACGAGGAAGGCTAAAATGAGATATTTGAGGTTTCGAAACGCAGAATTAAGGTTTAAAACTCTAGAAGACCTATCGGGTCATCACATTCTCCACCTCTAAAACAACCGTTCGTCCTCGAACGGACATGAAAAAGTACTTGGACTAGTGAAAAGGTGTGGATATCTACTCTGCATGTCCGACTCGGACTCCCAAATAGTTGTTTTGACCGGCTGACCTCTCCACTGCACTCGAACTGAAGGATAATTCTTAGACCTTAACTGTCGAACATGCCGGGCTAGAATAGCCACCGACTCTTCCTCATAAGTCAAATCCTTGTCCAACTAGACTGAGCTGAAATCTAACACATAGGACGGATCATTGTGATACTTTCGAAGCATGGACACATGGAACACCGGATGGACTTCTAATAAACTAGGTGGCAATGCGAGCTTGTTGGCCACCTTATCCACTCGGTGATGATTCTCAAAAGGTCTGATGTACCTAGGGATAAACTTGCCCTTCTTTCCAAACCTCATCACACCCTTCATGAGTGAAACCCAGAGTAATACCCTCCTTTGACCATGAATGCAACATCATGAACTCAACGGTCGCCATAACTCTTCTGCCTAGACTGAGCTGTGCGAAATTGATCTTGAATAATCTTGACCTTATCCAAGGCATCCTGTACCGAATCTGTACCCAACAACCGAGCCTCCCCTAGCTTGAACCATCCAACTGGCGAACGACATCGCCTCCCATATAATGCCTTATAGGGAGCCATACGAATGCTCGACTGGTAGCTATTGTTTTAAGTAAACTCCGCAAGTGGCAAGAACTGATCCTAAGAACCCCTAAAATCTATAGCACAAGCACAAAGCACATCTTCTAATATCTGAATAGTGCGCTCGGACTATCCGTCCGTCTGAGAATGAAGTGCAGTTCTCTACTTAACCTACGTGCCCAACTCACGCTGTAATATCCTCCAGAAGTGCAAGGTGAACTACG
Organism: Nicotiana tabacum; assembly: GCF_000715075.1. Classification (NCBI taxonomy): domain Eukaryota; kingdom Viridiplantae; phylum Streptophyta; class Magnoliopsida; order Solanales; family Solanaceae; genus Nicotiana; species Nicotiana tabacum. The sequence continues at coordinate 75,287,691 of NC_134095.1, read as the reverse complement.
TACGTCAATAAGAAATGATAGACACGGGCACACCGTGAAGACGAACGATCTTGCGGATGTAGATCTTAGCCAACCACACTAAAGAATAGGTAACTGCCACATGAATAAAATGCGCTGACTTGGTCAACCTGTCCATAATAACCCATACCGCATCGAAGTTCCTCTGAGCTTGTGGGAGTCCAGGAATAAAATCCATACTGATACGCTCCCACTTCCACTCAGGAATCTCTAACTTCTGAAGCAAATCACCAAGTCTCTAATACTCATACTTTACTTTCTGACAATTTAGACACCGAGCTACATATGCAACTATATATGTCCTTCTTCATCCCTCTCCACCAATAATGCTACCGCAAGTCCTGAAACATCTTTGCGGTACCCGAATAAATAGAATATCGGGAACTGTGGGCCTCCTTAAGAATAAACTCACGAAGCCCCTCTACGTTAGGTACACAAATACGTCCATGCATCCTCAAAACTCAATCATATCCAATTGTAACCTGCTTGGCACTATCATGCCACACCGTGTCTCTAAGAACAAGCAAATGAGGGTCATCATACTGCCGCTCCCTGATGCGCTCAAACAAGGATGATCGAGCGACTGTACAAGCTAGAACACGATTGGGCTCTGAAATATCCAACCTCACGAACTGATTGGCCAAAGCCTCAACATCTGATGCAAGTGGTCTCTCACCGACAGGTATGTACGCAAGACTGCCCATACTTACTGCCTTTCTACTCAGGGCATCAGCCACCACATTGGCCTTCCCGGGATGATACAAGATGGTGATATCATAGATGATACAAGATGGTGATATCATAGTCTTTCAATATCTCCAACCACCTCATCTGCCTCAAATTGAGATCTTTTTTCTTGAACAGATACTGTAGACTCCGATGATCCGTGAAAACCTCGCACGACACACCGTAAAGGTAATGCCTCCAAATCTTCAGGGCATGAACAATGACTGCCAAATCTAGGTCGTGAATAAGGTAATTCTTCTCATGGACCTTCAACTGCCATGACACATATGCAATCACCATGCCATCTTACATTAATACTGCACCGAGCCCAATACAAGATGCATCACAATACACTGTATAAGATCTTAAAACTATGGTAAACACCAACATTAGAGTCGTAGTTAAAACAGTCTTGAGCTTTTGAAAGCTCGCCTCACACTCATTTGACCATCTGAACGGGGCACCATTTTGGGTAAACCTGGTCAATGAGGCTGCTATAGATGAAAACCCCTCCACAAACCGACGGTAATATCCCGCCAAAACCAAGAAACTCCGGACCTCCATATTTGAAGTGGGCCTAGGCATGTTTTGAAGTGCCTTAATCTTCTTAGGATCTACATTTATGCCCTATGCCAATTCTACATGCCCCAAGAAAGCGACCGAGTCTAACCAAAATTGGCACTTTGAAAACTTGGCATATAACTGGCTGTCTCTCAAAGTCTGAAGCACAATCCGAAGATACTGCTCGTGCCCCTCTCAACTGCGGGAGAAGATTAAAATATCATCAATAAACACAATTACAAATGAATTCAAATAGAGCTTGAACACCTGGTTCATTAAATCCATAAATGCTGCTAGGGCATTCGTCATCCCAAATGACATAACTAGAAACTCATACTGCCCATATCGAGTCCGAAAAGCTGTCTTAGGGACATCGGATGCCCTAATCCTCAACTGATGGTAGCCATACCTTAAATCAATCTTCGAAAACACCTTAGCACCCTGAAGCTGATCAGATAAGTCATCAATCCTCGGCAATGTATACTTGTTCTTGATGGTGACTTTGTTCAACTGCCGATAGTCTATGCACATCCTCATCGATCCATCTTTATTCTTCACAAACAACACAGACGCACCCTAGGGCAAGACACTAGGTCTAATAAAGCCCTTATCAAGTAAATTTTGCAAATACTCCTTCAATTCTTTCAACTCTAGCGGGGCCATACATTATGGCGGAATAGAAATGGGCTAAGTGCCCGAAACCAAATCAATACAGAAGTCAATATCCATGTTGGGTAGCATCCCTCGGAGATCTGCAGGAAACACCTTTAGAAACTCACGAACAACTGGTACTGAATCCATTGAAGGAACCTCCGCACTAGAATCATGGACATAAGACAAATAAACTAGCACCCTTTCTCGGCCATATGCCGAGCCTTCAAATATTAGATAACCCTGCTAGTAGAATGGCTAGGAGTCCTCCTCCACTCTAATCGAGGCAACCTCAGCAAGGCTAAGATCATCGTCTTTGTATGACAATCTAGTATAGCATGATAAGGTGACAGCCAATCCATACCCAAGATGACATCAAAATCTACCATATCAAGAAATAAAAGATCTACGCTAGTCTCAAGATTCCTAAAGTAACCACACACGAATGATAGACATGACCTACAATAGTAGAATCTCCCACGAGTGTGGACACATACACAGGAGCACTCAAAGAATCACGAGGCACAACCAGATATGAAGCAAAATATGATGACACGCAGGAATAAGTAGATCCCGGATCAAATAGAACTGAAGCATCTCTATGGCAAACTGGAAAAATACATATGATAACAGCGTCAGATGACTCAGCCTCATGTCTGGCTGGGAAAGCATAATATCGGGCTAGGCCCCACCACTCTAAACTACATCTCTAGGAGGGGCTCTACCTGGCTGGCCTCTGCCTCTAGTGGCCTGACCTCAACCTCTAGTGGCTTGACCTCCACCTTTAATGGCATGACCTCCACCTCTGGCTTCTTGACCCGCACCTCTAGATTGTTGAGCGAGCGGTGGTGCAACTGATGCTAGAACCATGGCACGAGAACTCTATTGTGGCGTGCCGTCCAATAATCTCGGATAGGTCCTCCTGATATGCCCAAAACCACCACACTCAAAACATCCATCATGCTATTGTGGCTGTTGAAACTGAGGCTGACCCGAATGGGCCGGATAATCATGGTGATAACTCTGAATCGGAGGCGCACTAATAGGAGCTGATGGTGCACCGTAGGTTGGCTTCCCAAAATAAGGCACATAAGGACCACGTCTCCCTGAAGCATTGTGGGATGCCTAAAGCGCCGACTGAAATAACCTGGGAGGATGGTCTTTACCAAAAGTACCCCTACCTCCAGATGAGGCACCACTGGAACCACCAGAATGACAAGGCCTTTTATTAGACCCCTATCCTCTCTCCTATGAAAGAACCATCTCGATCCGCCTAGCGACATTAGTAGCCGTGTGAAAATAAAACTTACCACCGGTCTTCTTGGCCATCTGTAGCCTGATACAGTGAGTGAATCCATTAATTAACCTCCTCACCCACTCTCTCTCAGTAGAAAGCAGAAAAAGAGCATGACGAGCTTAATCCACAAAATGGGTCTCATACTAAGTGACTGACATACTCCCCTACTAGAGACGCTTAAACTGCCTACGATAACCCTCTCTCAGTGTAATAGGAAGGAACTTCTCTAGAAATAGTTGAGAGAAATGGTTCCAAGTAAGATCAGGCAACCCAGTTGGTCTGGTCAATACATAATCCTTCAACCATCTCTTGGCGAAACCCGTCATCTGAAACACAGCAAAATTGACCCTATTGGTCTAAACTATACCCATGTTCCACAGCATCTCATGGCAGCGGTCAAGATAATCTTGTGGGTCCTCAGAAGGTTCACCACTGAAGTGAACTGGAAAGATCTTGGTAAACTTGCCCAATCTCAAAAAGCCCTTAGAAGACATGCCTGGCCTATTACTGGTCTGTACCGCAATAATCGGCTAAACTACCCAAACTGGCGGGGCTGCTAGAGTCTGATACTGGGGAGCCATCTGCTCCAGAGTGTGAGTAGCAGGAGTCCGTGCTCCTACCCCAGCCTGAGAGACGACTGGTGCCATAGGAAATGTACCAGCCTGGGCCACACTCTCTATATGGCTCACCAAACGGGCTGGAGCGTCCTGAAGCACTGGGGTGGCCATGAACCCCTCTGGGGCTTGAGCTAGTCCAATAGGTACAGTCTGAGCTGGAACCTCCTTATCAAAATCTACCTGAGGCTCCACTTCTGGTGCTGCTGCTCGAGCTCTAGGCTGAGCTGTGCCTTTGCCTCGACCTCTGGCGCGACCACGTCCTCGACCTCTAGTGTGACCTCAGCCTCGACCTCTGCCCCTCATAGAAGCTGCCACTGGGGGCTCTGGCTAGTGTCCAGCGGAGGATGCAATACATGTTCTCTCCATATGAGAGAGAACATGAGTAGAAAAATTCAATCATCGATGATAGAATGCAAATGCACGAGAGAGAAGGATAAAAGTGAAAATGCTCCTAAATTCAATAGCCTCTGGAAGATAAGTACAGACATCTCCATACCAATTCTCCAGACTCTACTAAGCTTGCTCGTGCCTCGTGAGACCTATGTAACCTAATGCTCTGATACCTACTTGTCACGACTCGAAATTCCCACTTTCGGAACCGTGATGTCGCCTAATATTTCACTTGCTAGGCAAGCCAATATTGGAAAAATTTATCAATTTTCAATAGTTCAGATTAAATAATAAGAAAGAAACTGAAGTAACTGTAATAATCTAAAGTAAAGTGCGAAGGCCATAACAACTAAAATATTTGATACAACCCTAGACCTGGTGTCACAAGTGCACGAGCTACTAGAATAGTACAAATAAGGGTCTGAATAAAACATAAAGCTTTCTGGGGGAAAATACATAGCTAAATAAAAGGTAAGGGGACTTTAGGAGCTGAGGACGCTAAGCAGCTGTACCTAGAGTATCTGCAAGCTAGCCAACCCGAGCACGCTAATAACCACCGCTGGGAGCGACTCCAAAATCTGCACAAGAAGTGCATAGTGTAGTATGAGTACAACTGACTCCATGTACTCTGTAAGTTCCAAGCCTAACCTAGACGAAGTAGTGACGAGGCTAAGGCAAGTCACTTACACTATAACCTGTATGCAATATATAATAAAGACAGGAGAAGAAAATACAGAACAAAAAATGAGAGTTAACTGAAGAAAATAGCTAAATCCTCAAAGAAAAACCAGTGACAATTAGAATTTCGAATCCTTAGAGTTTCGTATGAAAAATACCGAAAACCAAGATATTTCAAGGAAATAGAAACACATAGATTATTGCGGCGCGCAACCCGATCCCATCGTATAACATAATCCTACCTTATTCCACTGTAATAATGTCAACAATTATAAATAATTATATAATGCGACGTGCAACAGTTATTTCACCATGTAACAAAAATCAGTATCATAATTCACCCTTATTTCACCATATCAATCCACCCTTATTTCATCGGTTGTGGCGTGCAACTCGATCCCACCATATCAGTACCAAATATTGAATGAGCACAAACAAATCAATAACTCAAATCACAAGAATCTCTAAGATTGATTAATATAAAGCGCAATCAGAAAGGAAACCTTGTACCAACTTGGGAATTCACATAAGTAATATTACACGACAAGACAAGTCTAGTAAATGACAATTAAAAGGTGCAAGTAAGTCCATTAAGGCAAATAGCTGCGATTTATGTCTAACATTTTTAACACGAGGAACAATGATTAACAAGTAGAAAATAAAGCATGAAAGGCATTTAAAGCATACAACAGTTAAGGCATAGAAGGAAACAACTAACGAAAAGCAGAAAATCAGGGAAACAAGTAATTTGGTGGCGTATAAGTACTTGTCACCTCGCATATACGCAACACATGAAATTCACATAGAACATAGTCTGAGGGTTCCTAGTTCCCTCAAATCATGGTTAAACTCAACACTTACCTCACTCTATAGTCAACTCAGAGCTCTACCAGGGCCTTTCCCCTAGAATCGCCCTCCAAACCACTCGTATCTAACCACAATTGACTCAATAATGTCAAATATTGCTAAAGGAATAAATTATAATGTATAAATTTAGTATTTCCACACTTTTTCTCAAAAAGTCAAAAATCAACACTGGGCCCGCTTGGTCAAAACTCGAGGTTCGGACCAAAACCCATTCACCCCTGAGCCCGATTATATAATTAATTTCGGAATCCGGCCTCAAATAGAGGTCTAAATCACTAATTTGCAACCCCCCCTAAATACTTCCTAAATCCCTTGATTTATCCCAGGGAAGAACAAAGATTAAGGCTAGAAATTAATGGGTGATGTTATAAATCGAAAAAATGAGTTAAAGTGTACAAACCTATGAATTGATCTTGAGTTTTTTCTTCACAATCGCCTCTAGGTCGATCTCTAATGAAAGGTCTATGAAAAATGGGAGAAATCCCATTTTTGAACATTTAAATCACTGGGTGTCAGGACTTTTTTGCGTTCGCGAAGGGCCTGACACGATCGCGAAACAGTAACTCAATTAGTCTATGCATTCGCGAGATACCCTTCGCGTTCGCGAAAGCTTACACCCACCTACCTATGCATTCGAAAACCTTGTGCCGCGTTAGCAAAGATTTACTTTCAATTCCCATCCCCCACCTCACAAAGCTATGCGTTCGTGATTGACTAGATGGGTTCGCGAAGAGCATGCCCCCCAATGCTCCACGTTCGCAACCATGGTCTCGCGTTTGCGTAGAATAAAATCCTTTCCCAGCCCAGTTTACCCTTCATGATCGCAAGAGTATCTTCGCAATTGTGAAGAAGAAAGCACCAGAAACTAGCAAAAGGTTAAAAAAACAACAAACTTCCAAGTTTAAACCATCCGTAGTCTATCCGAAACTCACCGAGCCTTCGGGGCTCCAAACTAACTACGCACATAAGTCCAAAAATATGATATGAACTCTCACGCGCGATCAAAACACCAAAATAACACCTAGAACTACGAATCGTATGCCAATTCAAATGAAATTTTCAATGAACTTTAGAATTTCTATTTTAACAATTGGACATCCGAATCACGTCAAACCAACTCCGCTTCTCACCAAATTTTGTAGACAAGTCATAAATATAGTAATGGACCTATACTGAGTTCAAAAATCAAATTACGGATCCAGTATCAATAAAATCAAATATTGGTCAAATCATAAAATTCAGTAAACCTTTAAACTTCAAGTTTTCGACAAAAAGCGATAACTCGAGCTAGGGACTTCTGAGTTCGATTCTAGGCATACAGCGAAGTCCCAAATCACGATAGAGACTAACTGAGACCATCAAAATATGGATCCGGGTCTATTTGCTCAAAACGTTGATCGAAGTCAGCTCGAATAGATTTTTAAGGTATAATTTCATATTTTATCAATTTTTAACACAAAAGCCTTCCGGAAAAAAAGGCAAAAACTGTGCATGCGAATCGAAGAAGGATAAAATGAGATACTTGAGGTTTCAAAATGCACAATTAATGTTTTAAACTCTAAATGACCTATCGGGTCATCACATATTTGTAGTAAAAAAAATTAAAGAACTAATTTTGATTCAACAGTGTATAGTGGAGAATCAAGAAGCATGATATGCTTGAAACCTCCTACTAGAGTAGTCAGGTTGTTTGAGTGAACACCTAAGAGAAGTCATGTCAAACTATAGAACTGCACCATACTAAATCCATGTCATTCAACAAAGTAATAAAAAATAAATAAGAGAATGCCACTAAAATCAAGTCGTCTAACTCATTGGTAAAATCATGTCATTAGGTGCATAAGCAGTTCTGAAGTATGCAATACATTGATGTTCACTCTTGCTATCTTCTACTCACTAGCAAATTTCCAATTCTATTCATCTGCATCTCACCTTTTATGGCACTTGAAGTCATTGGATAAGAACTTTAATAGCTTCAAATTAACCTCTTTCATGAGCCTTAGTTCATAAGCTTACCAACTTTTAATTAAAAGTCAAAGAAAGATTTTTTTTTTTTTTTTCATGTCCCTGCTATGTCGATGAAGCCAATAAAATTAAGAACATGAGATACAGATGATTTGAATTTGTACCATGTACTCATCATGTTTTACAAATAACATTTTTCATCAATCCCCTAAAGGAGCAATTATATTCCAATTTTGGTGACGAGTTGCATGTAAAAGTTCAAATAAAAACAAATGCTTAGTTAGATAGGAAGGCGGAAGAATGTGTGGCATAAATATACATGTAAAAATTACCGTTATACTGGTGGCAGTGGGATCCTTTGGCATGAACAACTCTTTCCCAGCAAATACAAAATATTTGTTCTCATTTGCAGCTTCAAGTCACTTGAATATATTGAACACTTTGAAGTTAAAAAAATGAACAGGTCCAAACACAATTCATAGCTTAGAAATAGTTGCGTAAATTCAATCTGTACTGGAAAACTTAGACAAAATAGATAAATAATAACGTTGTATAAAGAATTAGAAAGGCAAAATACATAAGTTGTCACCCGAACTATGACCCAAATCCCTGTTACACACTTTCCAGGAACGAATATTACTTTACACAACCAATCTTTCCAAAGTGTATCTAAGACACACCATTTTTTTCTTAACCAGTTTTTCAGAATATGTGCAATATCATGCACCAATCAAACAGTGACACGTGTCATTTTTAAAAATAAAAAATAAAAAAAATAAATTACAATTATACCCCTCATCTTCCTCATCTAAACTACCATGGCTGTCTTCCTCCTCTTTCACCATCAAACACCATAGCTTCTTCCTCCACCTTTTACTTAATAACAAAGCCACCATTAATTAACAAAAATCACTAGAAAAACACACCCAAAACTCCATCTTTTCCGCTGAAATTGAATCAAAATTTTTGAGCCCAGATCCAACTCATTTTTCATTTCACTTCGGTAAAAGTTCGACCGCCATTAACTGCCATCGCCACAAGTCAACTATTTAAAAAATCATCCATTAATAAAATTAAAGAATGTGCAAAATCTTGAGCTAAGCTTTAATGGTTGGAAAAAATTTTGGAAAATTCTCGCTTCCTAAAAATTTGACTTCGCCATGGGTAAAGCTCAAGTTAAGCTTCTCTACAACGAGAAGAGATATAAGAAATCGTGGTATATCTATTTGAGAAGAAGGAGATCAGGTGGTGGAGCTCAAGGAGTAGCTATGGCAGAATTTTTAAAAAGGAAAAAGATGACTCAATTTAAAATTTTTAAAAACTAAAAAAAATTGACATCTGACACAAAATTCTTCTGTTCACGTGACTCATTTATTGGGAAAAATACGCACTATCCACGTGGGCAAAGCAGTGTGTATTAAATACACTTTAGAAAGATTGAGTGTGTAAAATAATATTCGTTCCTAGAAAGTGTGTAATAGGGATTTGGGTCATAGTTGGGGGGTAACTTATGTATTTTGCCAATTAGAAACATAAGAATCTATTTGCTGATGCAAGAGTATTCCTCGGAGCACTTGACTTCTTAGGTTCTATTTGCTGAATCAAGCTCTAACAAAAATGAAATGAGAAACCAGATAGGGAAAATGTTAACACAAACTACTAAATCAAGTGATGTGCATTTTTTTATCATGCAAGTTTGGAGAGAGAGACCGATAAAATTTCAAACTACAATGTGATGACCTGATAGGTCATTTTGAGATTTAACCTCTATTCACGTATTCCAATACCTCGATTAGCTCTGTTATCATTTTTCGATTTGTGTGCACAGTTCGTGTCTCATTCCGGAATGTATTGATGTGGAAAATTGAAGAAATGTGAAATTTTTCCTTAAAAATTACTTGAGTTTACTATGGTCAATGTTTTGTGTAAATGTACTTGGATAAATATTTTTACATTCCCGGTAGATCCGTATCATAATTTTGAACTTGGGCGTATGTCCAAAATCAAATTCGGAAGTCTCTAACTTGATTTAACGTGCTTTATTGAAAACTAGCAATTTGAAGGTTTAAAATATTCCTAAGATTGACTGCAGGTTCACTTTGTTGCTGCTAGATTCAGATTTAAGTTCTGGTACTTGAAATAGGTTCATTTCATAATTTATGATTTGTCTACAAAATTTGGTACAAAACGGAGTTGATTTGATATGATTCGGACGTGGTAAATTTGCAAGTTCTTGAGTTTCTTTGAATATTTCATACATTTTGATGTCCGATTTGTAGCTCTAGGTGTTACTTTAGTATTTTGATCTCGCGAGCAAGTCCGTATGATATTTTTAGACTTATGTGGATGTTTGGTTTGGAACCACAAGGGCTCGTGTGAGTTTCAGAGAGTTCATAGTAGTTCATATTTTTGCTGGTGCTAAGATCTCGCATTTCGAGAAATAGGTCGCATTTGCAAAGAGCATAGTGTCCTAAAGAGTTCGTATTTGCAAACGCCCAATCGCATTTCTGATACTAGCCTGGCCTGGGCATTGGTCGCATTTGCGATCACTCTGATCGCTTTTGCGAAAGTCCAAGGTTCGAATTTGAAAGTCATTCATCACATTTGTGATGAAAGTAGGAATTGGAGGGATTCACTTTTGTGATGCTTTCTTCGCATTTGCAAACCCCAGGTTACAATTGTGACACATGCGACTGGACAAAAAGCTGAGGGACGGGATTTTTAGCCTCATTTTTATATTTTGGAACCCTAGGCTCGATAGAAGGCAATTTTGAAGAGGGAAGTTTATCTACAAGCTTTGGGCGAGTGATTCTAATCCATTTCTAATCATATTCCATCAATTTATCCTAGATTTTAACATCAAAATCATGTAAATCAAAGTGAAAAATTGTGAAATCTTGTCAAGGTTTTGAAAAATAAGAAAATGAGTTTTGAGAGTCGATTTGGACTCAGATTTTGAAATTAATCACATATATGAACTCGTGGGGTCTTGGGTAGTTGGAATCTACCATTAGACCCAGTGTTTGACCAGGCGAGCCCTAGAATGACTTTTGTTGACTTTTTAGAAAAAACATAAAGATCTTAGCTTTATCTATTATAATTGATTTCCCTAGCAATGTTTGATCATATTAAATCTATTTTGGTTAGATTCGATAGGTTTGAAGGCAAATTTTAGAGGAAAGGCCCCGATTAAGCTTTGATTTAATTGTGGAGCGAGATAAGTGTTGGGTCTAACATTGATTTAAGGGAATTAGGAACCCATAAACTACTTGTTATGTAAATTACGTGTGAAACGGAGTATATGCAAGGTGACGAGTGTATATACGCCATCACAATAAATATTTCCATGTTTTTTCATATTTCATGGATTATCTCTTGCCATGTCTTAACTGTTACATGCTTTATTTGCTTTCTATACTGTAATTTGTTACTTGTCACCAATTATTCTTATATTGAGTTGTTTGTCCCTTTTCATGATTCCGTGATTAATTGCTACATGCGTTCTCTATTTTACTTGCCTATCTTAATTGTCATGTGTTTGACTTGTGTTGTTGCTTTTGTAATATTTGTTGCATTCCTTGATTATTATATGGTTCTTTTATTGCCTTGTACTTATACTCTTGATCGTAGAAATTCTTGTGAATTGAATTATCAGATCATTAATGATTATTGAAATTATTTGTGAATCAGGTTGCACGCCTCAATGGAAAGTATAATAAATTAAAATGGTAGAATAAGAGAGAATTTTGATATTGATTATAATAATATGGAAGGATCGGGTTGCGCGCTACAACAGTTGTGTACATAATACTTGTTATTGATAAGTGATGATATGGTATAATAAAGGAGGATTATGACATTTGATTATGATGATATGGTGGGATCGGGTTGCGCACCGCAACAGGTGTACACGTGATTTTTGATAAATGATGCTATGATGAAATAAGGGAGGATTGTGTATGTGGTGAGATCGGATTGCACGCTACAACGGATTGTGTGAGTTGTACTCATTATTATTATTGTGTTGGTTTTAAGCATTTTTATATGAACTTACGAGGTCCATTATTCTGGGCGCTCTGATTGTCAGGATTGACTTCATTTTCATAAATTAACTACTTTACTTTCATCTCCACTTTTGCTTCCCAATTTTTATTATTATTAATGTGTATAGGTTTTAAGTGGCATGCCTTAGCCTCGTCACTACTTCGTCGAGGTTAGGCTTGACACTTACAGAATACATAAGTTGATTATACTCATACTATAATCTGCACTTCTTGTGCAGATATTGGAGTTGGTCCTAGTGGCGTTTAGTAGATTTGCTCGGATCTAGTTCTTGACGGAGACTTGAGGTTCAGCTGCACAGTGTTCGCAGCCCTGAATTCCCCATCTACTTCATTTTATCTGTTTATTTTGATTCAGACAGTTTTGTTTATTTCAGATCATTATCTAAAGTACTCTTGATGTCAATGTATTCGTGACACCAGTTTCGGGATTTGTATTTGGATTTCTTCAATTATTAGTTTATTACTTTATTTCAGACCATTCAGTTCTATTATTGTTATTTAATTTGGAAATTATTAAAAATGGTTAATAGATACAACTTACGTTGACTTGCCTAACAAGTGAAATGTGTGGCGCCACCACAGTCTTAAGAGTGGGAATTCTGGGTCGCGATAAGTTGGTATCAGAGCACTAGGTTGTCTATGTTCCACGACTCATGTACAAGCTTAGTAGAGTCTGGAGGATCGGTACAGAGACGTGTTTACTTATCTTCCATAGGCTATGAAGTCAGGAAAAATTTCACTTCTTTCTTTCTCTTTCGTGCGAATTCATTCTATCATTGGTGATTGAACCATTCTATTCTTGTTTTCTCATAGATAGCGAGAACACGCACGACATCTGTAGCCAGACAAGAGCTCGAGCCCTCTGTGGCAGATACTACCTAGGGCAAAAGTCGATCCAAAGGTCGAGGCAGAGGCAGATCATAGCCTAGATCTCGAGCTGCAGCACCCACAAGGAGCATCAAAATGATCATAAAAAGGAGGTTCCAGCTCAGATAGTCCCCGTCGGACCATCTCAAGTCCTGGAGGGATTCATAGCCACTCCAGTGCTTCAAGACGCTCTAGACTGCTTGGTAGGCCTTATGGAGAGTGTGGCCTAGACCGATGCACTTCCGGTAGAACCAGCAGTCTCTCAGGCTGGGGGAGAAACATATACTCCCGCTACTCATACCCCGGAGTAGGTGGATTCCCTATATCAGACTCCAGTAGCCTAGCTAGTTGGGGTAGTTCAGCCGGTTGTGGCAGTACCGGTCGGGGATAGGCCCGCTATGTCTTTTGAGGCCTTATTAAGGCTGGATAATTTTACCAAGCTCTTTCCTATTAATTTCAAAGGTGCACCTTCTAAGGACCCACAATATTACTTGCATCGTTACCACGAGGTGTGGCGCAACATGGGTATTGTTGAGACCAATGGGGTCGACTTCACAGTGTTCCAGATGACCGGTTCTGCCAAGAGATGGTTGAGAGATTATGTGTTGACAAGACCATCTGGTTTGGCTGCACTTACTTGGGATAAATTTTCACAGCTATTTCTAGAGAAGTGCATTCCTTTCACTCTGAGAGAGGATTACCACAGGCAGTTTGAGCATCTTCAGTAGGGTAGCATGAGTGTTACCCAGTATGAGACTAGGTTTGTGGTCCTAGCTTACCATGCCATTGTTTTACTCCTTACTAAGAGTGAGAGAGTGATGATATTCACTGGGGACGATATTTCTTTCGAGAGGAGTGTAGATATTGCTAGACAGATCGAGATGGTTCATGGTCGGGAGAGGGGGCCGATGTCTGATAAGATGCCTCTTCATTTCGATAGTTTCAGTAGTGCCTCATCTAGAGGCAGGGGTACTTTTGTTAGACACCATCCTTCTAGGCCATTTCAGTCAGTGCTTCAGGCATCTCACAGTGCTTCGGGGAGGCATGGTCCGTATTTATCTCATTCTAGGCAGCCGTAACAACAGGATGAGTGTTTTGAGTGTAGGGGTACTGTTCACATCAGGAGGTAATGTTCGAGATTGTTTAGCAGCTTGCCACAACAGAGTTCTCATGCCATATTTCCGGCACCGGTTGCTTCACCGCCCGCTCAGCCGGCTAGGGGCAGGGGTCAGGCTGCTAGAGGTGGAGGTCAGGCCACTAGGAGTAGAGGTCAGGCCATTAGAGGTGGAGGCTAACCAGCTAGAGGATGTCTGAGAGACGGAGGTCAGGGTGATAGGGCCCAACCCCGATTTTATGCATTCCTAGCTAGACCTGAAGTGGAGTCATCTGACATTGTTATCACAGGTATTGTTCTAGTTTTCCATAGAGATGCTTCAGTTCTATTTTATGCGGGCTCTACTTATTCCTAAGTGTCATCCTATTTTTGCTTCATATCTTGGTTGTGCCTCATGATTCTTTGGGTGCTTATGTGAATGTATCCGCGCATGTAGGAGATTCAATTGTTGTAGACTGAGTCTATCACTCCTGTGTGATTACTATTGGGAGTCTTGAGACTAGCGTAGATCTTCTACTTCTTGATATGGTAGACTTTGATGTTATTTTAGGAATGGATTGGTTGTTATCTTATCATACTATATTGGACTATCACACCAAGACGATGATCTTAGCCATGCCAGGGTTGCCTCGATTAGAGCAAAGAGGGACTCCTGGCCATTGTACTAGCAGGGTTATTTCTTATGTGAAGGCTCAGCATATGGTCGAGAAGAGGATGTCTAGATTATTTGGCCTATATTCACGATTGTAGTACCGAGGTTCCTTCAATGGATTCGGTACCTATTGTGTGTGAGTTTCTAGAGGTGTTTTTTGTAGATCTGTCGGAGATGCCACCCGATAGAGATATTGACTTCTATATTGATTTGGCTCCGGGCACTCAGCCCATTTCTATTCCACCACCGTATAGCCCTACCTGAGTTGAAGGAACTGAAGGAGCAGTTGCAAGACTTACTTGATAAGGGATTTATTATACCTAGTGTCTCGCCTTGGGGTGCGCTCGTGTTGTTTGTGAAGAAGAAGGATGCTTCGATGAGGATGTTTATAGACTATCGACAGGTGAACAAAGTCAATATCAAGAACAAGTATTCGTTGCCGAGGATTGATGACTTAATTGATCAGCTTCACGGTGCCAAGATGTTTTCGAAGATTGATTTCAGGTTTGGCTACCATCAGTTGAAGATTAGGGCATCAGATGTCCCTAAGACAGCTTTTCAAACTCGGTATGGACATTATGAGTTCCTAGTGGTGTTAGTTGGGTTGACAAATGCTCCAACAACATTTATGCATTTGATGAACCCGGTATATAAGCCATATTTGGATTTTTTTATGATCATATTCATTGATGATATCTTGATCTACTCCCGCAGTCGAGAGGAGTGATAAGTGGTAATTTTGACTACTTATTAGTGCCTTTTAGCTTTTGTTTTAGTCTAAAAGCATTCAATTGTGTTCCCGAAA
Source organism: Nicotiana tabacum (assembly GCF_000715075.1). Lineage (NCBI taxonomy): Eukaryota > Viridiplantae > Streptophyta > Magnoliopsida > Solanales > Solanaceae > Nicotiana > Nicotiana tabacum. The sequence continues at coordinate 75,272,419 of NC_134095.1, read as the reverse complement.
ACTGATGAAATGTGCTAAATTGTAGGAATATTGAAAAGTGAACTCCCAAGATGAAATCCAACTCAACAAGGAGTAATCTGAAGTCAAGGACACAAAATGTGCAAAAGCTTAGAAGTGCGAACCGCAGAATATCAATTGCGACCACAGAGTATGAAGGAAAGGCTAGCAGAAAAAGTTGCAAAGTGCGGTCCGCACATGAATTGTGCGGCCGCAGAAGCTGGGTCAGGAGAAAAGTTCAGAGGGTCTGCATTTAAAGACCATCAAAAGTGCAGACCGCACAATTATTGTGTGGCCAAGAGCTATGCGACCACAGTTATAATTGTGCGGACCGTAGAAGAGCAAGGTGTGGCCGTAGTTGCAAATCTATGGACCGCATAAAGAGTGCAGCACGACCGAGGTCCAGAATTATGCGGCAGTAGAGTTCCAATACTTTCAAGCTGAAGAAAAGTGCAGAGCATACATGGAATTGTGCGGCCACAGAACCTACGAAAGGGTATTTTTGTCTAAAATTTCCAGCCCTGTATAAATAGACAAGTTTCATATTTTTAGGTCAACTTTTGACATCAGCAGCTATAGTAGTTGTTTCTCCTTACTTCTTTTAGTAGTTTTTCATCTTTTGAGTTATTTTAACATAGATTTTGTCATATTGAATTTGCAAAATGAGTTTAATTAGCATTTCTTCTTCTATGTCTTTAATTTCAAGCATTAGTAGCCAGACTTTTACTAGGGTTCTGACCCAACCCTAGTATGGAAACCTTATGGGTGTTTGATTTAGTGCTTGTTTATGGTTGGGTGTTTATTATTTAGCCTTGTTTATGCTTTAATTTGTGGAATTAATGGTTGCAAATAACTTTGTCTCTACTTGAGAAAGGGAGACTTAGTCTAGGAAAACTTGGTTAACAAGAATTGGGTCAATTGAGAAATTGATAATCCCAATTAAAGGGTTCAACCTAGAGATAGTAATAACCTACTTGAGCTTTTATCAACCATTTGTGCAATACCCATTTGGACTTGAGAAAAACAAATTGGACAAAATCACTCTCTAACCGAGAGGTATAGAGTGGGTAATTGAGTGTTGATATCTATAATACACCCTGACCAGCAAAACAAGCATTAAGCTTTATATCGCAGTAGGCAAACACCTAGGTGATGGTAATATCCCTAGGCTTTTTACAAAACTTGAAAAAAACAAAAACAAGTTCTTAGTTTTATTTCTTAATCTTGAGATCTTAGGTTAAAATAGACATATAACAAACACCAATTTGCGGAAGGGTAAATTGAGATAGTTCATACTCATACACTACAATCTATACTCCTAAATCCCGCGTATAGCTCCCTGTGGAATTCGACTCCAACTCATTGTTGGGTATTACTATTGCATTGACCGTTTCTTAACCTCAATTTGAGGTATGAACTTGGACGAGATCAAGGAGCATGAGCAGCAACTTCGAGTTGTGCTTCAGACACTAAGAGATAATCAGTTATATGCTATGTTTTTAAAGTGTGAGTTTTGGTTAGACTCGGTCGCCTTTTTTGGACATGTTATATCGGTTGAGGTTATAAAAGTGGATCATAAGAAGATTGAGGTAGATCAGAACTGGCCTAGACCTACTTCACCTTCAGAGATTCGAAGTTTCCTAGGTTTGGCGGGTTATTATCGCCGTTTTGTGGATGGGTTTTCATCCATGGCATCCCTATTGACTATATTGACCTAGAAAGGTGCTCCATTCAGGCGGTCGAGTGAGTGTGAGTTGAGCTTTCAGAAGCTCAAGACTGCCTTGACCATGACGCCAGTGTTGGTGTTGCCCACAGGTTCATGATCTTACATGGTGTATTGTGATGCATCACAGATTGGGCTAGGTTCTGTATTGATGCAGGATGGCAGGGTGATTGGGTTAGCATCCTAGTAGTTGAAGGTTCATGAGAAGAATTACCCCATTCATGACGTAGAGTTGGAAGCCATTGTTCATGCACTGAAAATTTGGAGGCATTACCTCTACGGGGTGTCATGTAAGGTGTTCACGGATCATCGGAGTCTATAGTATTTATTTAAGCAAATATATCTCAACTTTAGGCAGCAGAGATGGTTGGAACTGTTGAAAGACTTTGATATCATCAACATTTTGTATCATCTCAGGAAGGCCAATATGGTGGCCGATGCCATGAGTAGGAAGGCTGCAAGTATGGGTAGCCTTGCATATATTCCAATTGGTGAGGCAGCTAGCATCAGATGTTCATGTTTTCTCCAATCCATTCGCGAGGTTAGATGTTTCGGAGTCCAGTCGTGTTCTAGCTTGCACAGTCTCTCAATCTTCCTTGTATGAGCGTATTAGAGAGCATCAGTATGATGAACCCTATTTGCTTGTACTTAAGGACGCGGTGCGGCATGCTGGTGCCAAGAAGGTTACTACTAGAGATAATGGGGTATTGCAGACGCAGGGTCAAATTTGTGTAACCAATATAGATGGGCTTCATGAGTTGATTCTGGAGGAGGCCCATAATTCGCGGTATTTCATTCATTCGGGTGCTTCCAAGATATACTAGGATTAGAGGAAGCATTATTGGTGGAGAAGGATAAAGAAGGATATAGTTGCATATGTATCTTGGTGTTTGAACTGCCAGCAGGTAAAATACGAGTATCAGAGGCCTAGTGGTTTGCTTCAGAGGATGGAGATTCTGGAGTGGAAGTGGGAGCGTATTACCATAAATTTTGTTGTTGGGCTCCCACGGACTTAAAAGAAATTCGATGCGGTATGGGTCATTATGGAAAGGTTGACCAAGTCGGCGCATTTCATTCCAGTAGCCGTTACATATTCTTCAGAGTGATTGGCTGAGATCTATATCCACGAGTACATTCGTCTTCATGGTGTGCTAGTGTCCATCATTTCTAACCGACATACTAAGTTCATCTCACACTTCTGGAGGGCCATACAACGTGATTTAGGCATACAGGTTGAGTTGAGTACAACATTTCACCCCAAACGGATGGACAGTCTGAGTGCACCATTCAGATATTGGAGGATATGTTTCACGCTTGCGTGATGTATTTCAGGGGTTGTTGGGATCAGTTCATGCCACTTGTAGAGTTCGCTTATAACAATAGTTAAAAATCAAGTATTCAAATGGCTCACTATGAGGCATTATACTGGAGACAGTGCCGTTCGCCAGTTGGATGGTTTGAAATGGGAGAGGCTTGGTTGTTGGGTACCGATTTGGTTCAGGATGTTTTGGAAAAGGTCAAGATGATTCAGGATCGACTTCGCACAGCTCAGTCTAGGCAGAAAAGTTATGTTGATCGTAGAGTTCGTGATGTTACATTCATGGTTGGAGAGAGGGTTTTGCTCTAGGTTTCACCCATGAAGGTTATGATGAGGTTCGGGAAGAAGGGACAGCTAAGCCCTAGGTATATCATACCTTTTGAGATTCTTGATAGAGTGGGTGAGGTGGCCTACAGGCTTGCCTTGCCACCTCGTTTATCAGTAGTCCATCTGGTGTTCCATATCTCCATATTCCGGAAGTATCACGGTGATCCGTCTCATGTGTTAGATTTTATCTTAGTCCAATTGGATAAGGATTTGACTTATGAGGAAGAGTCAATGGCTATTCTAATCCGGCAGGTCCGGAAGTTGATTCTAAGAGTTATCCTTTAGTTCGAGTGTAGTGGAGAGGTCATCCAATTGTGGCATCCACGTGGAAGTCCGAGTCCGATATTCGCAGTAGATAGCCACACCTTTTCATAAGTTCAGGTACTTTTCAATGTCTGTTCAAGGACGAACGTTGTTTTAGAAGTGGAAAATGTGATGACCCGATAGGTCATTTTGAGGTTTAACCTCAATTCCCATGTTATGAGACCTCGATTATCTCTGTTTAGAGTTTCTCAATTTGCGTGCCTAGTCTGTGTCTCACTCCGGAAAGTTTTGATGTGGAAAATTGAAGAAATGTGAAATTTTGTCTTAACAATGACTTAAGTTGACTATGGTCAACGTTTTGTGTAAACAGACTCGGATAAATATTTTGACGGTCCTGGTGGGTCCGTAGTGTGTGTCCTTGGACTTGGGTGTATGCCCGAAATTGAATTTGGAAGTCCCTAACTTAATGTAATGTGATTTGTTGAAAACTAGTAATTTGAAGGTATAAAGAATTCCTAAGTTTGACCTAGGTTGAATTTGTTGCTACCGGGTTTGATCTTTAGTTCCGGAACTTTGAATAGGTTTATTTCACTATTTATGTCTTGTCTGCAAAATTTGGTGCAAAACTGAGTTGATTTGACTTGATTCAGACATCTTATTGTAACTTTGCAAGTTCTTGAGTTTCTTTGAAAATTTCATACATTTTAATGTCCGATACATAGTTCTAGGTGTTATTTTAGTATTTTGATCACGCGAGCGAGTTCATATAAGATTTTTAGACATGTGTGGATGTTTGGTTTTGGATCCCCGAGGGCTCGAATAATTTTGAACGTGTTTTAGTGAGTTCATAATAGTTCAGATTTTTGTTAGTGCTCAATCTCGCATTTGCAAGAAATAGGTCGCATTTGTGACTATCGCACTTGCGAGCTTCATCATCGCATTTGTGAATAGCACAGTGGCCTGAAGAGTTCATATTTGCAAACTCCCAATCGCATTTGTGATACTGGTCTAGCCTGGTCATTGGTCACATTTGCGATCACTCTGATCACTTTTCCGAAAGTCCAAGGTTTGCATTTGCGAGCTAGTTGTTGCATTTGCGATGACAATAGGAATGGGATGTCGTGTCCCTTTTTCTCGGAAAATCGGGTTTTGATGTGTGACAACTCTTTTAAGGAAGGGTACTAAAAGAGAGAGTCGCCACCTAATGGGTTTGAGGTGCGTTAGGGTCCTATTTTGCAGATAACTCTAGTTGACTAGTTTGCGTCACCAAAGATCGGGTAAGGGCTCGAAATTACCTCGAAGAGATGGTCTTAGGCACTCTTCGAGGTCCGCAACTATGGGTCCCAACCGAACTCAATTATATGAATTAGTCTATGCAATCAAAGATAAGAAAACAAGGAATTTGGAAGTTCAACACAAAACAATTTATTTGAAAGACAAGGTGGGGGAGGGGGAGGGGAGGGGGGTCCTAAATATTTTAGCCTAAAGGATCACACCGTGCAACATAAATAATACTTCATAACACCCTCAAGATGGGGTGTTACTCATATTATTTAGCGGGCATAGACTATCATCTCCTGCTACCTGATTACTCTCTTCAAGTTGTTACCTAAAGCGCATCAGTTGATTCTAAACTGTACCCTATGCGTACACTACCCATCTCATGTCTATGGTCCAGGAGGCTTTGGACCTCTATTTAGGTAGTTCTAGACTTCAACTTAGGCTGCTCAAAATGATAAAACTAATCGTCATGCACAACAAGTTGGACTTCATATACAAGCATTTAAGGGCTCAAGTTAGCCTCCACACTTTGACAACGAATGCACGCAAACACATTGAGCATTTGACAGTTGCAGATTTTGGACTAGTTAAAGTTGTTGAATCCTATAGGCATGATCTCTATGTGATTTTAGACTTTATTGGGCAGACAATTTCATATATAGAAGCCAATTTCTCAATACAATTTCTAGAATACTGCGCAGTTGCCTACCGATTATACGTATAAGAGATTAATCCTATAGGCATGATATCTAGGTGATTCGCGCAGTAACTAACAATGGTAATCACATGAATATGTTCAGAACTGCTTAGTCGAGTCCTATAGGCATGGTTTCTAATAATGATAATTAGCACAGTGTTGAAAAGCACTTGAAAGAAATGAGTAGGAAAATAATTAAGACTGATTTTAGACCCTATAGGCAGGATTTCTTTAGACATAATTGGGACTGATTTTAGATCCTATAGGCATGGTATCTAAATTTGTGAATTAGGCATCATGTAAATTAACAGGGTCCTATACAGCCTAATGCATATGCACACTGAGATATTAATATCCTATAGACATGGTTTCTAACAGGTAAAAGCAGAACACATTTGAACCAAATGAAGAACATATAGGCATGACTACTAACACATAATAATTGAACGTGTTTGAGCATAATGACACATTTTTTGAGCAAAATAGAATACCTATAGGCATGATTTCTAACACATGATTACTGAACAAGTTTGACCATAACGACACATTTTTGAGCAAAATAGAATACCTATAGACAGAATTTCTATAATAATTAAATAGAATAACACATTTGAGCACAGTAAAGCACCTATAGGTAGGGTCTCTACCCATTTTAATGAAAATGTTAAGATAAAACCCCCTTTTCCGATTTTACTAATACCCCAAATGTTATTAGATCAATTATTACAGACCCAAATGAATAGGAATAAATTACAAAGATAAATAACTATAGGGAGCCTATAGCAGGCCCAAAGATACACTCGGCCATGCCATGCTTCATTCCCATGGTTCACAATAGCCTAGGAATTACATCTCCATTGACATAGGGCAGCCCGAAATCAATTGATTCACCCAGTAGGTAGAAAACAGAGTTGAGCATATAGAACTAGGACCTAGTATATTAGAGTTCCCAAGAGCTTCAGGAACCCAGGGTAGTGCTCACACTAGAGAGGTTAATAAGAGAGATTCAGGGTATAACTAGGGACCAGGTACTAGTGTGTTAGAGTTTACAAGGGTCTCAGTTGGACCCCGAGCAGTGCTCATACTATGGAGGTCAGATGATAGAACCTAAATAGCCTTGGCTTTCAGCCAGCTAAAAATGAGAACTCAAAGAGCCCAAGTAACGAGTAAAAGAGAAAGTACCAAGGTTGAGATACATGAATTGAAGGATTTAAACAGACATGACTAAATTGAGCATATAGAGCAAATAATCGAACAATTCAAAGAATTTTAAAAGCAGGTTTAATAGAGACCTAGAAACAGGTACAACACTTTAACATAAAGGCAGTCACATACTAAAGAGTTAAAGAAAGAATAGGTTTGCAGGATTGACAAAGGTTATTTTGCACAGATGCACAATACTAAACAAATTGAAACATGGTTGGAAAGTATGCTAAGTATACAAGAAACAAGACATCATTGTGATGAGCCAAGTAATCATAGAAGGAAAAGGGCATCAAGTTAGCAGAGGGGGCAAGATCACAACCACAAATTAAGACACATAACATATGCAAGACTATTACTATAGAGATTCTCAACATAGTGGAAGGTAAAATCATGTCAAGTAGCAGATATGGGCATTCAAGCATTGCCATAATGGCCTAATTAACTAAAGAAGATCCAGTTGTATGAAAGATTTATCCTAACATCTTAAAGTAACAATTCAAACATGCTGAGAGAACTGTTCTAAATCACAAGAAAATACTAAAGGGGTAAGGGATCGAGTGAGCATGCTGAATAACACAATAGTAGAAAGGCAAATTATGACTAACAATGAAAGTCTTAACATATATTACTACAGATGTGCGGCATTCATTACAGAGATTCAAAGCAAATAAACAGATTCATGAACATTCAGGCATCAACATATTAGCTAAAAAGTCTTAGGAAAATTCAAATTACCCAATTAGGCGTAGATAATCTCAAAAGTAGTAGCATTAGGAGTAATTAAACGCTAAAGAGACTTAAAATTTGTGTAAAGTTAATAGAGTGGTGCTTAAAAGCAACCCAGAAACGTATTAAGTCATGGATTCAGAAGTAAGAACATATGAAAATCAAAGACACATAAGGATGAAATTGCAAAAGTCAAGTAGCTTACCAATTAAATGGAAATGAAAGAAAGAACAAAAATCCACAGTATTCTGAACATCAACGAGAAGCAAAAACCCAGAATTTAATGACCTTGGCTTTCAGCCGGCCAAAACCAAAGTATAGAACGAAATAACAGAGAAAATCTTTTAGATCTAGTAAGGTTATAGTGATTCCAAAGTCTGTCCTCAAGGGGGAATGGGGGAGGGGTTTATATAGTGTAGAGATCGAACAAGTAAACATGAAAAACAAATTATTCAGACACAAATAACGAAAAAATATTCTGGAATCAATTAGAATAGGTTTTTGGGCACAAATCAAAGGGGTTTAGTAAATCAACAAGGAAACACGCAAAAAATACCAAAAATCATTTAGAGTCAAATTTGAGGTAAAGAATAAAGTGAAAAATAGGGAAACATATCAGTATAAACAAAACAATAAGGAAAAGAGTAGTCAAACATAGAAAAAGAAAAGTATCAGTCAAGAATCAGTTAGGAACAAAGGGAAATTCAAACACTAGGTGGGAGAAATCGAAGATTGACTGAAATCTCAGCTAATCGGACTCATATAGCCATGGTCGCAGAATATATGGACGAGATTTATGGCCAGATTCAAGTTGTCAAAAGGGAAATGGCTGGAATCTGGGATATAGTACTTTCCATGTTTTGGCAAGTACTAGGAGATACCATAGATTCGTAGGAGATAGCGATATAACACACAAAAGGTAAGAGAATCATGGAAAAATCAGCGGTTGAGACGGATTCAGAGAGGTTTCTTGAAAGGCTGCCAGGGTTTCTTTGATAAGGAGGGGTGTTTGAAGGTGGCGACTGAAGAGAAATGGGGATTAGGGTTTGGGGTCGGGTGATATAAGGAAAGGGGAAACGTGTTGTGAGCCGTTGATCATTTTTGATAAACGGCTAGGATTTGAGAAGGTTTGGGGTCCATTTTTGACTGGGTTGGGTTGCTTAGGATTAGGATGGGGTTATTGGGCCAATGTCTAGGTAGTTTAGGTCCGAAATTAAGGTGAATTTGGGGTCCGATTTTAAATACCCAATGTTTTAATAAAACAATATTTTATAAAAGTAATTAATAAATATAGAAAATATCATTTGTGCATGAAAATGATTAAAATAATTAACTAGCATTATAAAAATATAAATAGTCATTTTCTGCATAAATAATGTAATTATATATGCATATGGGCTATTATTACAAAAAATGTGCAATTTAGCCTTAAAAATGCAAATGTAATTATAAAAAATGCACTGAAAAATATTTGAATATTATGTTGGTATGAATGATAAGTTTAGACGATTAAATCATCATAAAAATAGTTTGGAGGGTAATTTTTGGAGATTTCTTATGATAATATATACGAATAAATTGGTTTAAAGCCCTTAAATATTATGAAAAATTATAAAAAAATATTTGTGTATGCTTATAAATAAAATTATGATGCATATGCACTATTTTTAAACTATATGTATATATAATTAAAATATAAGGAAAAAATTGGGTATCATTAGCTGGCCCTCTTTACCCCGGGAATGATGGAATAATTATCGGATAAAGAAATGATGACTGATTTTGACCGAATGGGATGATTTAAAAATAGAGGACGAACTCCGGTTTCTGAGTTGCCTACATATCCTTGGTTTTACATGAATCAGGCTATGTGTAGTTCTGGACCCAACATTGAATGAAATCGATGGAATTGTTATAGGAATGGTCTTGTGTTTCAGAAAGGGTTCTTTAGGGAAGGATAGTACCGGGTGCAGAGTTATGAATATGAATCTAAAATGTAACGGATGTGTTACAGAGCAAGTATCTGAATAGCCACAGAGAAACGTGAGTAATTGATGGGAGTCAGTTATGTTTAAAACATGTGAACGAAAACCGGAGCGAAGATTGCTCCTGTTTGAATAATGGTTACCTCATGGATTACCTGCAAAACTTAAAATACGATGCATGAAAAACATATATGGGTTATTGCGAGAATTTAAACATGATGCAAATTCCCTTTGGACCATGAAGATTGTCTTCGGACGGTGAGGTTGATGTCCTTAGACCATGATGTCCTGGGCCATGAATCATGTAATAAGGGATTTTCAGGCCATGAAATGATGTTCTCGGGCCATGAAAATGGTGCCTCTAAACCATGACGCCTTTGAATAATGATGTGCAGTATTGAGAGATCCTCAGGCCATGACATGGTGTCTTCAGGCTATGAGGATGATGTCTTCGGACTATGACACCTTTGGATAATATGGTGATGCTTCAGCTCATAAAATGCAGAGACATGATGATGGGTCATATAAAAAAAAACAAGACAAATCTTAGTCTTGAATAAGATTGGGACAAAGCTTAGCCCTGGGGAAGGCAAAATAGTGATAGTTCTCAAGTAGCGTAGCATTCAGTATTAGGCAAGGAAAGGCAGAGCTTAGCCTTATGCAGTTGGGGAGGCAACGCTTAGCCTCATGCAAGAAAGGGAGACAGTGCTTTGTCTCATGCGATGGAAGGAAGTGCTTAGCCTTATGCAATTTAGGGAGGCAGTGCTTAGCCTCATATGGGAAGAGGAGACAGGGCTTAGTCTCATGCAATGGAAGGCAGTGCTTACCCCTATGCAATTTAGGGAGGCAGTTCTTAGCCTCATGCAGGAAGAGGAGACAAGGCTTAGTCTCATGCAATGGAAGGCAGTGCTTAGCCTTATGTAATTTAGGGAGGCAGTGCTTAGCCTCATGCAGGAAGAGGAGACAGGCTTTAGTCTCATGCAATGGAAGGCAGTGCTTAGCCTTATGCAACTTAGGGAGGCATTGCTTAGCCTCATGAAGGAAGAGGAGATAGGGCTTAGCCTCATGCAACGGAAGGAAGTGTTTAGCCTTATGCAATTTAGGGAGGCAATGCTTAGCCTCATGTGGGAAAAGGAGATAGGGCTTAGTCTCATACAAGGGAAGGCAATGCTTAGCCTTATGCAGAATGGAGACAATGCTTAGTCTCATGTAGGGGAAGAAAGTGCTTAGCTTTATGCAATGAGGCAGGGCTTAGCCTCATGCAAAATGAAAACAATGCTTAGTCTCATGCAAAGGGAAGGATATTGAGTGATAGCAGGGTATTTTCTTATTTGGAGGTATATTTGCGTTTGGTAGTTTTGTCATTATGAAAATAATGATTTTGATACGTGTATATATGTGAATACTCATGTCATGTTCATTGTGCCTGCATCCAAAGAAAAATCGTGAGTTTTGCGGGAAAGGTGGTTCATGCCCTCGCTTGCTTGCTTTGCTTCGCTTTGCTTTGGGGATCCTGCTTGAGTTACTCTGGGTAGCATCTGGCTGCCATGGAAGTAATGTTTTCAAAAAATATGAGTGCATTTGATAAAAATAGTTATTTTAAATCATAGTAGTTTATGATATTAAATGAATCAATGACTGTGACACTTTTGGAGACATTGCGACTTCCTTGCATTAGAATTTTGAGGGTCCTCCTCAAAATTCTGCCCTAGTTTCTGACCATGGGGAAAATGAAGGTTTTATTAAAATGTGACTGAACCCACAAGGCTGCCTACGTATCCCCTCTTAAACGGGAATTAGGTCAGGCGTAGTTTAGTTACATCAGATGAAGAAATGTAAACCAACTAAACATAGTATCTCTTGATTGCGTCTAAATTGTTAAGCTTCGGCCAAATTTCTCTGTCCATTCATGCAAGTATGAGTTCTCCTCCTATTAGTACCCTGTGAACCATGCAGGGCCCTTGCAAATTAGGCAAGAAATTTCCTTTAGCCTCATCTTGATGTGGGAAGGTCTGCTTCAGCACCAGCTGCCCCGGTGCGAACTGTTTTAGTTTGACCCTTTTGTTGAAAGCTCTGGACATTCCGTTCTGATAAAGTTGACTATCACATACCACATTCATTCTTTTTCCGTCAGTAAGAGCTAATTGTTTGTAGCGACTTCTTATCCATTCTGCATCACTGAGTTCATCTTCTTGTATAATTCTTAAGGAATGAATTTGGACCTCGACGGGAATGACAGCTTCAGTACTGTAGACCAACATGTAGGGAGTTGCTTCGGTAGATGTGCGGACTGTGGTACGATATCCCAATAAGGCAAATGGTAATTTCTTGTGCCATTGCTTGTGGTTGTCTACCATTTTCCATAGAATTTTCTTACTGTTCTTGTTGGCGGCTTCCCCGGCTCTGTTCATTTGAGGTCTATATGTTGTGGAATTCTTGTGCTTGATCTTTAAGGTTTCACACATAGCTTTCATTAAGTTGATGTTGAGGTTGGCGGCGTTGTTGGTGATGATGGATTCTGGAACCCCGAATCGGCAAACAATACGATCCCTAACAAAATCTGCGACAACTTTCTTGGTTGTAGCCTTGTAAAAGGCAGCCTCAACCCATTTTCTGAAGTAGTCTATGGCCACTAAAATGAACCTGTGCCCATTTGAAATGGCAGGCTCGATCGGACCAATGACATCCATTCCCCAAGCAGCAAAAGTCACTCGTTGCATTGAGTTCATTTGGTGGCACCCGTATCATATTTGCATGTATTTGACACTGGTGACACTTTTGTACATACCTGATGCAGTCTGTTTCCATAGTCATCCAAAAATATCCTGTTCTCAATATCTTCTTGGCTAAAACAAAACCGTTCATGTATGGTACGCAAGTTCTGGCATGTATCTCTTCGAGCAGTTTTGAAGCTTCCTTGGCATCAATGCACCGTAATAATCCTAAGTCTAGAGTCCTTCTATACAGAATTCCTCTGATGTGGAAGAAATGATTGGATAATCTTCAGAGTGTGCGTTTCTAAGTATGGTTTGCATGCTCCGGGTATTCTTTTTTTGCCATGTATTCCTTGATATCATGGAACCACGGATTCACATCCGTTTATTCTTCAACATAAGCGCAATAACTTGGTTGATAGTAGATCCTTACAAGGATAGGGTCGATGAAATTCTTATCCAAATGTTGTATTATGGAGGATAGGGTGGCCAATGCGTCTGCGAACTCCTTCAGGATTCTCGGGACATGTTTGAATTTTATCTTCGTGAACCTCTTCATTAACTTTTGTACGTGATATAGATATGGCAATATTTTGGTATTCTTAGTATCCCACTCTCCTAGAACCTGATGTACTAGAAGGTCTGAATCACCAATTACCAACAATTCTTGGATATTCCTGTCAATTGCCAAATTAAGCCCCATAATGCAAGCCTCGTATTCTGCCATATTATTGGTGCATAGAAACCTGAGCTTCACAGATACCGGATAATGCTGACCTCTCTCTTACACCAAAATAGCTCCAATACCCACTCCTTTGAAATTTGCAGCCCTGTCGAAGAACATTCTCCAATCGTCATAGGTTTCAGTGATATCCTCTCCTACAAATGATACTTCTGCATTGGGAAAATATGTTTTTAGTGGTTCGTATTCTCTTCCTATAGGATTTTCTGCAAGATGATCTGCTAATGCAAGTCCCTTGACCGCCTTCTGAGTCACATAGACAATATCAAATTCACTCAACAATATCTTCCATTTTGCTAGTTTCCTTGTAGGCATTGGTTTCTGGAAAATATATTTCAGGGGATCCATCCTTGATATCAGATACGTGGTATAGACACAAAACTAGTGTCTCACTTTTTGAGCTCTCCACGTCAGAGTGCAGCAGGTACGTTCAAGCAAAGAATATCATGCTTCATAGGGTGTGAACTTCTTACTCAGATAATATATGACTTGCTCTTTTCTCTCCGTCTCGTCATGTTGTCCCAAGACACAACCGAAAGCTCCATCTAGTACAGACAGATAGAGTATTAGAGGTCTACCAGGTTCCGACGGGACCAAGACTGGTGGTGTGGATAGGTACTCCTTGATTTTTTCAAAAGCTCTTTGACATTCTTCAGTCCAACTTGTTGCAGCATCTTTCTTCAGCATTTTGAAAATTGGCTCACAGATCACGGTCGAGTGTGCTATGAAGCAGCTAATGTAATTGAGACGCCCCAAGAAGCTTATCACATCTTTCTTGCTCTTCGGAGTTGGCAAATCTTGGATAGATTTGAATTTTGAAGGGTCTAATTCAATCCCTCGGCGACTGACGATGAAACCTAGCAATTTCCTAGCATGGACTCCGATGACACACTTTGCAGGATTCAATTTCAGATTGTACCTTCGAAGCCGATTAAAGAACTTCCTTAAGTCTGCTATATAAACTGTGCTTATTCTGGATTTGAAGATGACATCATCCATGTACACCTCTATTTCTTTGTGAATCATATAATAGTCATCATGGCTCTCATATAAGTGGCTCCAACATTCTTCAAGCCAAATGACATCATTTTATAACAATACATCCCACATTGAGTGATAAAGGCTATTTTCTTGGCTTCTTCCTCATCCATCTACATGTGATGGTATCCAACGAAGCAATCCACAAAGGATTGGAGTTTATTCTTGGCACAATTATCGATCAGTATGTGTATATTAGGTAATGGAAATCATCTTTTGGACTTGCTTTGTTTAAATCCTGATAGTCGACACATACTCTGACCTTCCCATCCTTTTTCGGAACTGGCACGATGTTAGCTAACCAAATAGGGTATTCAACCACTCTGAGAACCTTAGCTTTTATCTGCTTGGTGACTTCCTCTTTGATTTTCAGACTCATATCAGGCTTGAGCTTTCTGAGTTTCTGTTTTACAGGCGGACACATCAGGTCGGTAGGTAGGTTATGAGCCACTATAAATGTGCTCAAATCGGTCATATCATCATAAGACCATGCAAAGATATCTTCGTATTCTTTCAGGAAATAGGTGTACTCTTCTTCCTCTGATGTTGATAGGTGAATGCTTATGTGAGTTTCTTTGACCGTTTCAGAATCTCCCAAATTGACTATCTCGGTTTTGTCCAAATTTGACCTAGGCTTGTTCTCAAAATTTTCCACCTCTCTGACAATTTCCTCAGGGATTATATCTTATTTTTCTATTTCCTCTGAATCACTATCCTTATGTTGCGTTGTCTCATTACATGTCACAGTTGTCGGTTCATCAGGATAAGTAATAATAATACTGTAGAGAGAAAATGTAAAGGATAATAATAAATACTAAAATAGCAATGCATTAGATAAATCTTGAAATATTAAAACAAGTACGGCTCGATGACTCGAGCAATTATTTCAGAACAAAATGCGTCTAAAATGAAACACTGAAAATGTCTTAAATACTAAAAATTGCCTTTTTTTAAAAAAGGTCATGCTAATTACTAGGCTACCTAGGAACTCGACGGGCCTGAGATGGTATAACAGTCCAGTTATTGAGAACAACTCCTTTCTCCATGGTCTGAATGGTAAGGTCTTCCTCCTCCTCATCCTCTACTATTACATTGCAATTCATGTCTTCATTGTCCAGAAATAGATTCCTCAGGCCAGCTAAAGCTTCATCTTCTTCAGATCCCCATATCACGTCAATCAGTTGAAATGTTTGGTGCAAATGTGGTATTGGCTACTCAAGTGGGTAATAAGGACCACGCCATGGTGGTGATCAATTCTGAAACTCGTTCCAGGTGTATTCATACCCAAGCCCAAAAGTTGTGCCATGACGCATTAGCTGTATTGGTTTGGTGATCCCGTGGAGATCCTTGCCGAGACCCTTGTCGGGTTTGTGCCCTGTCCATAATAGTATGCTTTCAATATTATTACTCCACCACTTGTCTTTCTCGATCGCATTGACGTGCTCTATGCGATGGTACGTTTCTCCACCTAATTTCCTTCTATTCTTGACAACCGGAACAGTCTGATTGGTGTAAATGGGGTTACTCTCATCCCCGTGGATGATTACTTCATGATGGTTCCATTCAAACCTCACAGCCTGATGTAGAGTGGAGGCCACGACCCCAACAACATGTATCCAAGGTCGTCCTAACAGCAGATTATATGTGGCAGATATGTCCAATACTTCAAACTCAACATCAAACCAAGTTGGGCCCAACTGCAAACAGGTTGATTTCCCCTGATTGTGGCCCTTTGTGACCCATCGAATGCTTTAATGTTCATTGTTCCTGCTCGTATATCATGCAAACCTTTACCCAACCTCTTCAAAGTAGTCAACAGACAAATATTGAGGCTCGAACCCCCCTCTATTAGGACTCTGGCTATGAATTTATCCTCAAATTGTATTGTGATGTGTAGTGCCCTGTTGTGACTTAGTCCTTCTGGTGGCAACTCGTCTTCGTGAAAAATGATCTTGTAAATTTCCAACACTTGTCCCACCATGTTGGCCATTTGTCCGCTAGTGATGTTGTTGGGTACATAAGCTTCTTTCAACACTTTCATCAATGCATTCCTATGTACCTCAAAGTTCTGTAGTATTGATAGAATGGATATTTGAGCTGGGGCTTTTTTCAGATGATCAACCACAGAATATTCTCTTGCTTGCACCTTTCCCCAAATATCGTTTGGGCCAGTTTCAATGATAGGCTGTTTGGGAGCGGCTTCTTTTCTTGTTCCTCCTAAATGCTCGGGTGTGTAAACCCTACCGGTCCTGGTCATGCCTTGTGCGGCACTTGTTTATTACATTTTATCTTTTCATTTTCTTCTTGCCTCTGCAGCATAGTCCCATGGTATAATATTGGATTTAAAGGACGGTGTGGGTGCTACCGTCACATTTAAAGGTGTGGTGACTTCTACCTCAAACAGAGTTGGCGTGGCTGAGGGCGTTGTTACTTCAACCTCAAAGGAGTTGTTGCGGCTACTTCGACCTCAATCGGTGACTGAATCTGCACTATAATAGGTGTGAGAGTGACTGTAGTTATTTTAGGTTCATCCCCTTTCACGAACGAACCTAATCGATCCTTCCAGATCCCATTCTTCATCAATTTCTATCAGATTTACCCCTTCTCCTCTGTGATCCGGCAGGGGGTTATTGTGGACATTTGGTGCAGCCTCTTTTTCTTGTATAACCTTGGTGTCAATCAACATCTGGATCTTATCTTTCAAAGTACGACATTCATCAATAGTATGTTCCTTCATGACTGAGTGGTAGGCACATGTATTGTTTGGATTGACCCACTGAGAGGAATTTTCCATAGAAATAGCGGGAATAAGAATGACATAACCAACAGCCTTCGGTCTTTCATAGAACTGATCGATGGGTTCAGTAATAGGAGTATATTGCCTGGGTGGTCTACGGTCGGAATTTGGTCTAGATTTTTAGTAGTTTTGGCGGGATGGTGGAGGTGAGTGGTAATATGAATGTTGGGTATTATAGGTATGGTAAGTGGCGGGGGGTTGTTGGTATCTGAGAGGTGAAGGCTGATATGTGGGTGGTGGTGTTTGGTGTCTAAGAGGAGATTTCAGAGCTTGGGCTACCATTACTGCACCAACTTCTTTTTTTAGATATACCTCCCGACTACAAGGCTTTGTTTGTAGCCTGGAGTGCCTCAAAATTTGTCACCATTCCGCTTTTAATTCCTTCTTCTATTCTTTTTCCCAATTTGATGATGTCGGAAAATTTGTGGTTTTCAGTAACCATCAACCTCTCATAATATTGTGAATCTTGAGCTCAAACAAAGAACTTGTTCATCTTTTCTTCCAGTGTTGGCCTTACTTTCGCAGCTTCTGATCTCCATCGAGTAGCATACTTGCAGAAATTTTCTGTGGGCTTCTTCTTAGGATTTTGAATGTAGAAGATGTCTGGCGCATTTTCTGTATTGAACCTGAACCGGTCCATAAAGTCTAACACCATGCTTACCTAATTAACCCATTTCTTTGGGTTTTGACTAATATACCAAGACATGGCATCTCCAGTGAGGCTCCTCATGAACAACTTCATGTAGATTCTTTTGTCTTTACCAACCCCTACGAGCTTGTCATAGAATGTTCTCAAATATACCTTCAGATCACTTGTCCCGTCGAACATCTTAAACTTAGGAGGTTTGTAACCCTCTGGTAGTTATACATCTGGCTGAATACACAAATCTTCATAATTTAAACCTTTGATGCCTTTACCACCTTCAACACCTTGGACTCGGCTAGTAAGTTTCTTGTGTTCTTCCGCCATATTCTTGATGAGCAGGTACTTCTTGGCGGATTCAGGTATGTATAGGGTTTATTGTGGAGTGTGGGGTAACGTTTTTACATATATGGGGTTGCTTTGATGGACTCTAGGAATTTGGGCATAGTGGTGGTCGTTGGTTGAGTTTTGGGGATCAAGGATAGGTTGTGGTGCATTTTAAGAAGTATGGTAAGTGGTGGTTTGTGGATATTGGGTTTGATTATGATGATGTTGTAGAGGAGTTGGTACTGGTGGAGCATTGGGATTTTTAGAAGGTGTGGCATATTCGTGAGGTACAAGAGGATTTTGTTGGTTTTGTGTGTTTTGGGGAGGTACTGGGTTTTTGATGTTTTGTTGGTTTACGTCGGGGACATTCATGGTAAGAGAAAGGTTTGCCAAGTTTTGGACCTACTCAAGTTCCCCTTGTAACTTCAATATATTTTGTTCCAACCATAAGACCTAGTCATTATGTGTGCTGGAGTGCTTCGACCATCTGATGTTTCAACATTCTCTTTATGTGTAGCATTGTCTTTCCTGATATTGCTTGTGTCATCCATTCTAACTTTTCCTTTGTTTTTAGGATCACTTGAAGGAGGAAGAGGTGGAGTACCTCTAGATCTGGTATGATATGTTGATGATGCCAGTATGCACGAACCAACCTTAGGGGATGGGAATAAACAAATAAAGAAAAAAATAAAAATAAAAGGTAAACAAGTCAGTGAGGAGTATTAAAAGGATGTTTGTGGTATTTAAACACATATTGCAGAATTATAAATTCACATCCTAGTTTGGGGACCTTATTGTGCTCGAGGTAGGCCTAAGAGACATATAAATTTGGAGAAAACTGATGCCAATAACTGCGTCATTTCATTAATATGATAAATGAACCAAATCTCTACTAAAACGACAATAATTATAAAGAGTCACTAATGGCATTTCCTTATTCAACCAAAGCCTTAAACGAGTCTAGAAAGCAAGTAAAACATAATTCCTAAGCTATTTGGTCCTAGAGGGACCTTCTCCATGCTTGTCCTTCTTTGCCCTATCGATCAGATTACATGCGCATGTCCAATAGAAGATATGCCTTTGCTAAGAGCCTACCTTCATTGCCATCCATGTTTTGACAACCTGCAACCTTGTTTCTCATATTCCCTTCAAGCTCCATCAACCCTTGCTCAAAATATTCCAATCTCTCCATCGAATTAGTAGCGATTTCTCTCCACTCGTTGATTGCTTCTATGTCCGCTTCATGTTGTTCCAAATGCCTGGCTTCAGACTTGAAAAACCTCTTACGCAACATCTATATTTGACTAGTGCTTCAGCAGCGTAGTCTATAACCCTATTCTTTAGATTAATCCCTGACTTGACATCCCCTGCTATATCATCTACCAACCAAGATGGATAGAAGTGCACATAGCCGGCATGATACCGATCTGGCTCGATGGTATCTTTCTCTACAATGACCTTTTGATTCCACATGTGTTGTGCCTCAAACTTAAATGGAATGGTATTCTCCTGGAAGTCTGCCTTGTACTGAACAATTTTGGAAACTCATGGTATAACCTGCTTTCTCCTAGCGTTTCTCATAACTCTTATAGGGGCATAATGATAAATCTCCCTTAATCCGATTAACAATAGATGATGAGTATCTCTCGACCTGATGATGAATTCACCACTAGGGAACTACTCAAACATCCAATTTACTTTGTCATCAGTCAGATTTCTGAAGAAATGTGCCCAGCTCACAACGTTTTTCGGTTGTGCAAACCTGTTTGGGATAAAAGTCATTCTCTTCGGATGGTGATATGCTATGTGGTCACTCCATGGCCGTCGCGGAAATTCTTGACGGTATTCTCCCCTCTGAAGGTGTTCCAACAACCATACTTGCAGCAACAGATTATAGCCCTCGAAGTGCCTATACCCCTTATTGCAACGGTCTAAAGCCCGGTACATATCATCCAAAATCATAGGGACAATGGTGTAAGTTTTCCCCTCAATCCCCTCAATTAAAACCTTGGTGACCATAGCTAGGTGAGTGTGGATGTTTTCTCCTTGTATTGGAAATATCAGCATCCTCAGAAAATAGACAATAAATACAAAAACTCAGCAGTAAGTCTAAACCAAAGAAGTGATGGCGAAATAATCATGGTAATGGCGATATAACTTGTTGTACCCATAATGCTCATAGAGGAAATCGAACGGTATATAAGACTTCTTCAAATAAACTAAATCATCATTTTTCCTGAAACCCTCATTTTCAAGAAACCTCGAGGAGTGTGGTTTTCCGGTACCAACAAACCAGGACTATCCTATTAGAGCCCAACGAAACCTCCTATTTCTTCCAAAAGGGGAGTCATTTCAATGTCACCAAAACGGAAAACAACTCTTTTCTCATCCAGAACATAGTAGCAGCCTCAATCAGTACGTTGTTTGGCTGCATGTGCGAGGACTCTTTTTACATGGTTTTTGTCTCTTGGTGCGAGGTTTTCCCACCAATCCAGCAGCAAAGGTGGGATGTTCCGAACCATGCCAAACCTGGGGATTCGTGCCCCATCTCTGCAAAACTAATAGAGTTAGCCCTTTCCCCCTCTAGATTTGGCTATTTACACGTTAATGATCAACATATTGGCATGTTTTCTCCAAATAATGCAAAGATCATGATTGTGCCTATTAGGACTATGGAAATCCCCGCGCACTTTGGACAAGGCTTGTCTCAGCAAGTTATTCCGCGGACAGCGTTCTATCTTATACTAGGTTTGGACATGATGTATGTACAATTGATATTAGAGTGGGATTTCTAGAAGAGTCTAGACCGGTACCCTCAAGCGGAAAACTTGAGGGTAAAAGAACGGAACCGTCGATTGCACCGGTGATTGAGTAGGTTTACTGCAATAAGCCTTTCCAAATTTAAAGGGTGATTTAGGAAGAGCGCGGACACTTACCAAGTGCCACTATAATATTGATTACACACGGGTAGAATATGATGTGGAGAATGCTTTATGCAAAGATAAAACAACACGTTGTCAAATATTTTTGCATGTTGAAAGCAGTAAATACACTATTGAATGAACGTAAATACAAAAGAAAAATAATGAAGAAGTTACTTCGCGCTGTATGGAAATTGTAATAAAGTAGATGAGGGAGTGAGGGTGGGGAGAGAAATGATGTAGCAATTTAAAAATGTGTAAAGGAATGTTATGACCAAATTAAGCAGAGATTTGCATGTGAGTTCAAATAAAGGGAAAATAGGGAAAAGGGTGTGCATGTATCAAATTAAAAAAAAATGGGGGTGGGATATTCACGTAATAGCAAAGATAATGAAGACACGCTTATCAGAGAAGACCAATTCATACAGACCAAGTCACTTATGGTAAGAGCCTAAAAATCCCTAGCAGAGTCGCCATGCTGTCGTGCCCCTTATTCTCCCGAAATCGGATTTCGACATCTGACAACTCTTTTAAGGAAGGGTGTTAAACGAGAGTCGTCACCTAACGGGTTTGAGGTGCATTATGGCACCTATTTTGCAAATAACTCTATTTGACTAGTTTGCGTCATCAAAGATCGGGTAAGGGCTCAAAATTACCTCGAAGAGAAGGTGTTAGGTACTCTTCGAGGTCCACTACTGTGGGTCCCAGCCAAACTCAATTATATGAATTAATCTATGGGATCAAAGATAAGAAAACAAGGAATTTGGGAAGTTCAACACAAAATAATTGATTTGAAAGAGATGATGAGGGGGAGGGGTCCTAAATTTTTTAGCCTAAAGGATCACCCCGTGGAACATAAATAATACTTCGTAACTCCCTCAATATGGGGTGTTACTCATATTATTCAGCAGGCACAGACTATCATCTCCTGCTACCCGATTACTATCTTTAAGTTGTTACCTAAAGCGCACTAGTTGATTCTAAACTGTATCCTATACGTGAACTACCGGTCCCATGCCTTTGGTCCAGGAGGCTTTGGATCTCCATTTATGTAGTTCTAGACTTAAACTTAGGCTGCTCAAAATGATAAAACTAATCGTCATGCAAGACAAGTTGGACTTTGTGACAACCCGACCGGTTGTTTTGAGAAATCAAGCTCCGCTCGGAGGCGTAAGGTCTGGAATAGCTTCATAATATGAGTATCGACTTGCACGTATGGTTGAATTCAGTTAACGGATGATTCAAGGTCAAATTGGAAGAAAGAAATCTAGTTTTGGAAGCTTAAGAGGTGAGAATTTCACCGGAAATTTACTTTTTTGTAAACGGCCCCAAAATGGGTTTTGGATGATCTCAACAACTTCTTATGGTGATTTTGGACTAAGGCGCACTTCCGGATTCAGATTCGGAGGTCCGTAGAGTAATTTGAGGTATTTCGGTGAAAGTTGGAAAAGTTGAAGTTTGAAAAATGGAAAAGTTTGACCCATAGTTGACTTTTGTGATATCGGGGTCGGAATACGATTCTGAGAGTTGGAACAACTCTTTTTATGTCATTTTTGACATGTTTGCAAAATTTGGCGTCATTTCGGGTTGATTTGATTGGTTTCGGCACATGTTTTCGAAGTTGGAAGATTTGAAAGTTCCTAAGTTTGATTAATGGTGTGATTCATCATATCAACGTTGTTTGATGTGATTTTAGACCTCGAGCAAGTCTGTGTTAGGTTATATGACTTGTTGGTATGCTTGGACGGGGTCTCGAGGGCCCCGGGTGTGTTTCGGACGAGTCGCACTGATGATTTTCCATGGTTTTGGGGAGGCTGAGTTCTGGTGTAATCGCACCTGCGGACCCTAGGCGCATGTATGATGGTCGCAGGTGGGAAGGAGGAAGCGCAGGTGCGAGAGGAGTCGGTCTGGGCAGTCTCTGCTGATCGAAGAATTGGAACGCATGTGCGGTGCTGCAGGATCGGATCCCTGGGCGCAGAAGTGGAGTGGAGCGCAGGTGCGATTAGTCAGGCGCAACTGTAGTTGCGCAGATGCGGTTAAGTTGGTCGCAGGTGTGGAAGTTCTGGCAGAATCATATAAGTCGAGGGTTTGTCCTTTTCCTTCTTATTTTGAGTTTTAAACTTCAAATTTGAGAGCTTCTTTTGGGGTTTTTCAAACAAATCGATTGGATAAGTTTTCTGCACCTAGAATCAAACATATTCCATGATTTTATATTCATTTTTCTTATTTAATTAGTGTTTTGAGTTGAGCAAAATGTTGGTTTTGAAAGAAAACTTCTAAAATGAAAAATCGTGATTTG
This sequence comes from Nicotiana tabacum, assembly GCF_000715075.1. Lineage (NCBI taxonomy): Eukaryota > Viridiplantae > Streptophyta > Magnoliopsida > Solanales > Solanaceae > Nicotiana > Nicotiana tabacum. The sequence goes on along the minus strand of NC_134095.1, from coordinate 75,249,414 downwards.
AGGGACTATATGGTATCAGAATTTGATCATTTTTGTATTGTTGAACTCATATTGGAATGGGTATTCGGATTTTGTAAAAATTTGTCGGGTTTCGAGGTGCGGTCACGGGGGTCGAATTTTGGACAAATTTTTGAATTTTGTTAAAGATTGAGACTTTATGATCCGGAATGGTTTCTTATGTGTTTTATTTGTGCTTTGAAGTTAATTTGGTGAGATTTGAGCCGTCTGGAGGTATTTTCACCTGAGGAGTGCATTTTAGAGTATCGGTCTATCGTATTTGAGTTAAGTATCTTGCCTAACATTGTGTGGGGGACTTCCCCTTAAGATTTGAGTCTTCTATGTTGATTGTAGTTCGTGTACGCGAGGTGACGAGTGCGTACTCGGACTTATTTGGGGGAAATTGGCCTTTTAGGGTTCTTAGGTCCTTATATTCACTATGTATGAAGTTATTCTTGGTATGACTGAGTTCCTGTTTATTAGTTTCGCCTCTACGTGCTTAACTGGAATTAATTGTTTCAAGATTCACCCTTATTGCCTAATTGACATCCTATTTGATTTAACTGAAGAATTTCACCTCTCTTATTGTCATGCTATCTTTTTGTAGCTGCTTGTCTTATTGAGAATTTATCATTATCCCTCCTAAAATTGTTTAGTCTTAAGTGAAGCTAAGACCATCTTCCCTTAATTGAATTGTCGAATATCCTCATAATTGTCCAACCTTAAAAAAGAGTTAGATAACCTATATCTTTGTTGACTTGCCTTTATTTTGGACTACTTGACTGGTGTTGAATTCCTTGTTATTGACTTGTGTATTGTGGGATCATTGCTACATGTTAGATTTCCCTTTTGTTGAATTGTTCCCTTTATGCCAACATTCTTTTCTGTGGTTATTTCTTGTGAGCTGGTCCTACCGTTTCTTCGTGAATTACATTTCTTGAGTTGACTTACTTGTTGTACTTTGTATTATTGTCATTGTTGATGTTGTGTATTTTCTTTGGGACTACAGATTGATATTCCGGGAGATCCCCCTGCATGTTTACTTTGGGACTACAGATTAGTATTCCGGGAGATCCCCCTGCACATTTATATTTGGGACTACGGGGACGATATCCCGGGAGATCCCCTTGCACTGGATATTTACTTTGGGACTACAGATCGGTATTCCGTGAGATCCCCCTGCACCTTTATATTGGGGACTACGGGACGATATCCTAGGAGATCCCCATGTACTGGATATTTACTTTGGGACTACGGATCAGTGTTCTGAGAGATTTCCCTGCATAGTTATGATTTGGACTACAAGACGATATCCCGGGAGATCCTCTGCATATATATGATTGGGACTACGAGACGTTATCTTGGGAGATCCCCTGTTGCTATCTCTGTATTCTAAGCTGTTATTTTCATTGATCCTATCCATGTGTAAACAGTATATGTGATGTCCATTTTTTCCTTATGCTTACTAGCTGGTATGAACTATGATAGGATGCTTGCACAAGCATGCACGTGGCTAAGCACCCTTATCGGATTGGAGACTCCTTGAGATTTCTGAGTAAAGACGCACACCCTTGTTTATTTGCCTTCCATGTGAGAATGACTCTTTTGGGCACGTGGGTTGTCAGTATGATTAGGAGGTATGATGAGGGCACAGGATCCCAAGTGTTAAGGTTCAGGTATTGAGACCCGTATTGTATGATTATGAGATGAGGTGTCACAGGGTGACTTATATTCGAAGGTTATCTATTTGAAAAGAATATATTCGAAGGTACTTATTTTTAATTAACTATTTTGAAATGTCACAGGGTGACTTATATTCAATGAATATTTTTTGAAAGATTATATTCGAAAAGCATTTATTTTGAAATAACTCTTTTGAAAAGAACATTTATTTGAAGGAAGTATATTTCGAAACATTTTTATCACTTGAAAGGTTTGACTATTTGATTGACGCTTGTTGGTTAAGACTTGAGGTGAAAATTATCGGAGTTGTTGAGTTTTGACTTGTCTTTACTGTATTTGTGATTTCGGATTTGGGTTGTATCCTCGCTTACCTTTCCGTATTTTCCTTATGGTGTTCCGTTGAGTACTTGTTGTTTTCTTTCCTTATTGCAATTACTGTATTGTTATCCGTATCGCGTTGTCTCTATAAAAATATCATGTGCTGCTTATTGTTCCTTATCATTACTCCACCAAGGTTTGTCTTGATACTTACTTGGCACCGTTGTGGTGTGCTCATACTACACTTCTGCATATACTTTTTTGCACATTTTTTGTGCAGATCCAGGTGTTGTTCGCTAGTAGCTGTGCAGATTCTTGTCGAGGAGACTCAAGGTAGCTCAACTGCTGCGTTCGCAGGCTTCGGAGTCACCTTCCTATTTTATATTCGCACTGTTGTACTTATTTCCATACGGTTGTGTTTAGAAGTTGTAGCGAAACTCTGTAGAGCTTATAACTTGTACTATCGGGTTTTGGGAATTACAAATTTTGTAGAGATTTTCTGATTCAAGACTGTTAAATTTCATTTATTATTGTGGTATTTCAGTATGAGCAAGGCTTACCTAGTCCCTAAGACTAGGTGTCATCACGATACCCAAATAGAGGGAAAGTTGGGTCGTGACAGACTTCATATAAAAGTAATTAAGGGCTCAAGTTAGCCTCCACACTTTGACAACGAATGCACGCAAACATATTGAGCATTTGACAGTTGCAGATTTTAGACTAATTAAAGTTGTTGAATCCTATAGGCATGATCTCTATGTGATTTTGGACTTTAATGGATAGACAGTTTCATAAATAGAAGTCAATTTCTCAATACAATTTCTAGAAGACTGTGCAGTTGCCTAACGATTATACATATAAGAGATTAAGCCTATAGGCATGATATCTTGGTGATTCCCGTAGTAACTGTGACGACCCGGCCAGTTATCTTAAGAATTTACGCCCCAATCCCTCATTTAACTAATTTACCCAAGTTTATTTCTGCTATTTTGATTTACCGGGATGTTTGGTTTTGAGTTTGGGAGAGTTTTGGGACACTTAGTCCCTAAATAAGAGCTTAAGTGTTGGAAAGTTGACCGTAGTCGGAACAATGTGAAGACTGCCTCAGAATGGAAATCTGATGGTTGCATTAGCTCCGTTGGGTGATTTTGGGCTTAGGGGCATGTTCGGATTGTGTTTTGGAGGTCCGCAGCTAATTTAGGCTTGAAATACCAAAAGTTGAGAATTTGAAGTTTCCGGTTCGATAGTGAGATTTTGATCCGAGGGTCGGAATGGAATTCCGGAAGTTGGAGTAGCTCCGTAGTGTTTAATGTGATGTGTGTGCAAAATTTCCGGTCATTCGGACGATGTTTGATAGACTTTTCGATCGAAAGAGTATTTTTAGAGTTTTTGGAATTCTTAGGCTTGAATCCGATGAAAAATAGGTGTTTTGATATTGTTTTGAGCGTTCCGAAGGTTGGAACAAGTTTGAACGATGTTTTAGGATTGATTGGCAGGTTTGGTTGAGGTCCCGGGGGCATCGGGATGATTTCGGATGGTTGACGGAAGGATTTTTTGAGTTAGAGTTGCAGATTCAGCTATTCTTCTATCATAACCGCACCTGCGAGTGTGGGACCGCAGGTGCAGAGCCGCAGAAGTGGCAGACCAACCCGTAGAAGTGAAATTGGGGAGGATTAGCAGATTCCACAAATGCGGGAGACTTACCGCAGAAGCGGTACCGCATCTGCGAATGGGTAATCGCAGGTGCAGAATCTGGCCTTTAAGTGAGAAGTCGCAGATGTAACCTTAGCTCCGCAAGAAGCGGGACTGCAGATGCTGTAACAACTGGGAAGAAATATGAAATTACGAGGGTTAGTTTCAAAGTTGAAAATTCGATTTGGAGCTCAGGAGAGGGTGATTTTGAGAGGAAATTGAAGGGGAGATCAGTGGGTAACAATTCTTTAACCCTTTCTAGTTATATTCCATCAATCTATAGTTAGTTTCATCATTTAATTTCGGATTGGAGATGAAAATTGGGGAAAAGTTGGAAAAAAGTTCTTAGACCTAAAATTCGACTTTTGATTAGGAATTTGACCTTAGATTTGGATAATTTTTGTATGCATGAACTCGTGAGAGTATGAGGATTCTAAAAATATAAATTTTACCCGATTCCGAGATGTGGGCCCGAGGGGCATTTTGGTCATTTTACCTAATTTCGCGTATTAGCTTAGAATTTCTTTGTAGAATCAGTTATTTGAAGTGTTATTTATATTATGCAAGTGAATTTAATAGATTTTAGCCATTTAGAGTCAAGTACTCGTGGCAAGAGCATGGTTTCGGGTTGATTATTGAGCCGGTTCGAGGTAAGTGGCTTGCCTAACCTTGTGTGGGGGACATTCTCCCTAGGATTTCATATATTTGGTAATTTAAATGCCTCGTATGTGAGGTGACGAGTGTGTACTTGCGCTAATTCTTGGAAATCCGATTTTCATTAAGCAATTACTAGTATGTATCCTTTCCTATTTTTATTACTTGCACTATTAAGCCTGTTGTTAGCCTAGGAAAGCATGTCTAAGTGACTTAATTGCTTTACTTGCTCAAACTGCCTTACCTGAATTCTGTGCAGCATGCTAGGCTAGAATTACTTGTTTGCCTTAATATGAAATTTGTCATTTCTGAATATTTTTCCTGTTGCTGCTGTGTCTTTACATTGGGACTACGGATGTGGGATTCCGGTAGCTCCCCCTTGTCTGTTTATTTTGGGACTACGGATGTGGGATTCTGGTAGATCCCCCTGCACAGTTATATGGAACTACGAGAATGCACCCTGTAGATTCCCCCAGTACTAGGTATTTACATTTTGGACTACGGAATGGGATTCCGGTAGATCCCCGCGCACTATGAGTTGGACTACAGGACGGGATCCAGGGAGATCCATTGGATATGTATATTTGGGACTACAGGACAGTATCCTGGGAGATCCTCGATTGTTATTTTGATGCTGAACCGTATTTCTTTTTGTGTTTACCTTGTCTCTGTAATAATTGTTGTTGCCCTTTATATCTCGTGTTACTTTTATTGATGTACTTATTTATACTGTTCTATTCTACACTGTTGAACTTTATATTTTATTTAACCTCAGTAGGGCCCTGACCTTCCTCGTCACTACCCGACCGAGGTTAGACTTGGCACTTACTAAGTTCCGTTGTGGTGTACTCATGCCCTTTCTGCTCATGTTTTTCATGTGCAGATCCAGAAACCTTGACTCAGACTTACCATCCTTGAGGCGAGGTGACCGTTCGGAGACTTCAAGGTATATCTGTCGTGTACACAGACCGAGGAGTCTCTCTCCACTCTTTCTTATAGTTACCGCCCTTCTGTATTTATTTTGTTTTAGACTATTCTAGTTATAGCACTATGTAGTGATCCTTAGCTTGTGATTCATAGGTTTTCGGGTCTTGAAGATATGTATTGGTTTCTGAGAGTTAAATATTGTGTATGCCGAGCGACACTTTTAAACACTGTCTTATTACTCTAATTCGGTTTTAAATTGTTTTACTTCCGCAAATTGGTTTATTTTTTGAAATTTAGGCTTACCTAGTCGTAGGGACTAGGTGCCGTCACGATAGTTCACGGAGGGATACCCAGGGTTGTGGCAAGTTGGTATCAGAGCTTTAGGTTCATAGGAGTCATGAATCACAAGACGGTTTATTAGAGTCTCGATGATCGGTACGGAGACGTCTGTACTTATCTACTAGAGGCTATGTAACCGTTAGAAAAAATCCACTTTATTTGATTTCCCTGTCGTTCGAGATTATTGACATCACAAATCCTAAACCTCTATCTTCTATTCTCTCATAGATGGTGAGGACACGTGCTACCAGAGATGATCAGATGCCCGCGTCCCCTGCGAGAGCCGTCAGATGTCGGGGCCGGGTAGAGGTCGAGGGCGAGCACACGGTGCAACCAAAGCACCTGCGCGAGCTGCCACCGAGGTACCACCAGTAGATCCAGTCGGAGCTCAGGCACCTGATATGCCTACTGCTACTACTACTCTAGCACTTTAGGAGACTCTGGCATAGTTCATGAGCATGTACACCACTTTGGCTCAGGCATGTTACTTCCCCTTGCTGCAGCTACGTCTCAGGCTGGGGGAGGAACATAGACTCCCACCGCCCGCACTCCTGAGTAGCGAGTGCATGTTGAGCAGGTCCCTGAGATTATTCTTATACAACCTGCAGTCCGAGAACAGGGCAGCGACTTCCGAGGAGGAGTAGCTAAGGCTTGAGAGGTTCAAGAGGTACAAGCCTCCTGTATGCAGCGGTCTAGCATCAGAGGATGCTCTGGGATTTCTAGATGAGAGTTACCGCATTCTTCGTACCACGGGTATATCAGGATCGAGCTGGGTTTCCTTCACTACTTTTTAGTTTCGAGGAGCCGCCTATGAGTGGTGGCACACCTATGAGTTAGACAGTCCGGATGAGGCTACTTCGCTGACTTAGACTCAGTTTTTAGATCTGTTCCTGAGCGAGTGTGTTCCTCAGAGCCTCAGAGATGCATGGCATGCAGAGTTTGAGCATTTGCGCCAGGGTACTATGACTATCTCAGAGTATGCTGTCCGTTACACCAGTTGGCTAGGCATGCACCAGCCTTGGTTTCTACTGTTCGCGAGAGGGTTCACCGGTTTATTGAGGGACTTATTCCTAGCATCAGGTCTAGCATGGATCGTGAGTTAGAGATGGATATTTCTTATCAGTTGGTGGTGAGCATTATTATGATGATTGAGGGTATGCATTCTAGGTAGAGAGAGGAGAGGGAGGCCAAGAGGTCTCGAGAGTCGGGTCATTTCTCTAGTGCTCGTGCCCCAGCAGCAGGTCATCATGGTATGGGTTATATAAGTCGCCCTATTCATTCAGCTCTTCCAGTAGCCAGTGGTATTCTAGCTCCTCCTAGACCTCAGGAGCATCATTATGCACCTCTGGTATCTAGTGCGCTTCCCGCATGGGGTTCTTTCAGAGGTTAGTCCAGCAGACCTGGCCCGAGCTAGTCATAGATACCACGTCCTCCTATAGCTTGTTTTGAGTGTGGTGACACATTCCATATGGTGAGGGATTGTCCTAGACTTGGGAGGGGTGCACCTCCACAGACTTCTCATCCACAGCGTGCCCCGCAGAGTTCTCAGGCCATGATTACAGCTCCAGTTGCTACCCCGCCTGCTCAGCCAGCCAGAGGTGAAGGTCAGGTAGGTAGAGGTCGCCCTAGAGGGGGAGGCCAGGACATATACTATGCCCTTCCTGCCCGTACCGAGGCTGTTGCGTCCGATTCTGTCATCACAAGTATTATACTATTTTGTCATAGAGATGCATCGGTTCTATTCGATCCAGGCTCCACTTATTCTTATGTTTCTTCTTATTTTGCTCCACATTTGGGTGTATCTCAGGGTTCTTTGAGTTCCCTTATTTATGTTTCTACCCCTGTGGGAGATTATCTTGTTTTGGACCGCATCTATCGTTCGTATTTGGTTGCTCTTAGTGGTTTTGAGACCAAACCCGATTTATTGTTGCTCAGCATGGTAGATTTTGATACTATCTTGGGCATGGACTAGTTGTCGCCCCATTATGCTATTCTTAATTGTGATGCCAAAACCGTGATGCTAGCTATATCAGGTGTACCGCATGTTGAGTGGAGGGATACTTTAGATCACACTCCCATTAAAGTTATTTCTTTTCTTAAAGCTCAGTGTATGGTTGCAAAGGGGTGCGACCCGTATTTAGCTTATGTGAGAGATGTCATTATTGATACCCCTTCAGTTGTTTCAGTTCTAGTTGTACGGGAGTTTTCCAATGTGTTTCTAGTTGATCTTCTAGGCATGCCGCCTGATAGAGATATTGATTTTGACATTGATTTGTTGCCGGACACTCAGCCTATTTCTATTCCTCCGTATCGTATGGCTCCTCCTGAGTTGAAGGAGTTGAAGGATCAGGTACAGGAATTGCTTAATAAGATTTTTATTCAGCCCAGTGTATCACCTTGGGGTGCTCCTGTCTTGTTTGTGAAGAAAAAGGATGGTTCTATGTGTATGTGTATTGATTATCGCTAGTTGAACAAGGTTACAATGAAGAACCGTTATCCTTTTCCTCGTATTGATGATCTGTTTGACCAGCTCCAGGGACACGAGTGTTTTCTAAGATTGATTTGTGCTTAGGTTACCATCAGTTTAAGATTCGGGAGCCAAATATCCCGAAGACTGCTTTCAGGACTCGGTATGGTCATTACGAGTTCCTTGTTATGTCATTGTCTTATTTATGATATTCTGGTGTATTCCCGGAGTCGTGAATATCATGAGAAACACCTGAGGACTGTGCTTCAAACTTTGAGAGATAAGAAGTTATATGCTAAGTTCTCGAAATATGAGTTCTGGTTGGATTCAGTGGAATTCTTAGGCCACATGGTATCGAGTGAGGGTATTCAGGTGGATCCGAAGAAGATAGAGGCCGTGCAGAGTTGGCCTAGACCATCCTCAACTACCGAGATCCGCAGTTTCCTTGGTTTGGCGGGCTACTACCGTCGATTTGTGGAGGGGTTTTCATCGATTGCAGCCCCTATGACCAGGTTGACCCAGAAGGATGGTCCGTTCCAGTGGATAGAGGAGTGTGAGGCGAGCTTTTAGAAGCTCAAGACAGCTTTGACTACAGCCCCATTTTTGATACTACCTACAGGTTCGGGGTCTTATATGGTCTACTGTGATGCCTCAAGGATTGGCCTCAGGGCGGTGTTGATGTAGGACGTTAAGATGATTGCCTACTCGTCTAGACAGTTGAAGATACATGAGAAGAATTACTCTGTCTATGACCTTGAGTTAGCTGCCATTGTTCACGCCCTGAACATTTGGCGCCATTATTTATACGGGGTTCCCTATGAGATTTATACTGACCATCGGAGCTTGCAGCACCTGTTCAAGAAAAAGGATCTAAATTTGCACTAGAGGAGGTGGTTAGAGTTGCTGAAGGACTATGATATCACTATTTTGTATCACTCGGGCAAGGCCAATGTGGTGGCCGATGCTTTGAGTCGCTGGGTAGAGAGTTTGGGGAGTTTGTCTTATTTACAAGCATTGGAGAGGCCTATGGTGATGGATGTTCAGGCCTTAGCCATCTAGTTTGTGAGATTGGATCTTTTGGAGCCCAGTCGGGTTCTAGATTGTGTGGTTTCTCGGTCTTCCTTATTTGAACGTATCAGGGAGCGACAGTATGATGACTCTCATTTGCTTGTCCTCAAGGACAAGGGTCAGCACGGTGATGCCAGAGATGTGACTATTGGTGATGATGGGGTATTGAGGATGCAGGGTCAGATTTGTGTACCCAATGTTGATGGGCTTCGGGAGTTGATTCTGGAAGAGGCCCATAGCTCTCGGTATTTCATTTATCCGGGTGTCGCGAAGATGTATCAGGATTTGAGGCAGCACTACTGGTAGAGGCGGATGAAGAAAGATATAGTTGGATTTGTAGCTCGGTTCCTTAACTGTCAGCAGGTGAAGTATTAGCACCAAAGACCGGGTGGGTTGCTTCAGCAGATAGAGATTCCGGAGTGGAAGTGGGAGCGGATCACCATGGACTTTGTAGTTGGGCTCCACAGACTTTGAGGAATTCCATGCTATTTGGGTGATTGTGGATCGGCTGACCAAGTCTGCTCACTTTATTCCTATGTGTACTACTTATTTCTAGGAACGGTTGGCGGAGATCTATATCCGGGAGATTGTACGTCTGCATGGTATTCCAGTTTCCATTATTTCAGATAGAGGTACTCAATTCACATCACGGTTCTAAAGAGCTGTTCAGCATGAGTTGGGCACTCGGGTGGAGTTGAGTACAGGATTTCACCCATAGACGGACGGGCAATCCGAGCACATTATTCATATTCTTAAGGATATGCTCCGTGCGTGTGTGATTGAGTTTGGAGGTTCTTGAGATCAGTTGTTGCCATTGGCAGAGTTTGCTTACACTAACAACTATCAGTCCAACATTCATATGGCACCGTATGAGGCTTTATATGGTAGACGGTGTAGATCCTCGGTGGGTTGGTTTGAGTTGGGTGAGGCCAGATTAATGGGCAAAGACTTAGTTCAGGATGCTTTGGATAAGGTTAAGGTGATTCAGGATAGACTCCGCACAGCGCAGTCCAGACAGAAGAGTTACGCATATTGGAAGGTTCATGATGTTTCCTATATGGTTGGAGAGTGGCTTCTGCTTCGGGTTTTGCCTATGAAAGGAGTTATGAGATTTGGGAAGAAAAGGAAGTTGAGTCCGAGGTTTATTGGCCCTTTTGAGATATTGAGGCGTATTGGGGAGGTTGCTTATGAGCTTGCCTTACCTCCCAGCTTGGCAGGAGTTTATCCGGTATTTTATTTCAGCCTAGTTGGACAAGGATCTATCCTATGTTGAGGAGCCAGTGACAATATTGGATAGGAAGGTTAGAAAGCTGAGGTCAAAGAACATTGCTTCAGTAAAGGTTCAGTGGCAGGGTCAGCCGGTCGAGGAGGCGACCTGGGGGACCGAGCAGGATATACACAGTCGTTACCCTCATCTTTTCACTACTTCAAGAATGTCTCTATGCTCGTTCGAGGACGAATGAATGTTTAAGTGTAGGAGGATGTGACGACCCGGCCAGTCGTCTTAAGAATTTATGCCCCGATCCCTCATTTAACTACTTTCCCCAAGTTTATTTCTGCTATTTTGATTTGCCGGGATGTTCGATTTTTAGTTTCGAAGAGTTTTGGGACACTTAGTCCCTAAATGAGAGCTTAAGTGTTGGAAAGTTGACCGTAGTCGGAATAGTATGAAGACGGCCTCGAAATGGAAATGTGATGGTTCCATTAGCTCTGTTGGGTGATTTTGGGCTTAGGGGCGTGTTTGGATTGTGTTTTGGAGGTCCATAGCTAATTTATGCTTGAAATACCGAAAGTTGAATTTTTGAAGTTTCTGGTTCAATAGTGAGATTTTGATCCGAGGGTCGGAATGGGATTCCGGAAGTTGGAGTAGCTCCGTAGTGTTTAATGTGATGTGCGTGAAATATTTCAGGTTATTCGGACGAGGATTGATAGACTTTTCGATCGAAAGCGTATTTTTAGAGTTTTGGAATTCTTAGGCTTGAATCCGATGAAAAATAGGTGTTTTGATGTTGTTTTGAGTGCTCCGAAGGTTGGAACAAGTTTTAACGATGTTTAGGATTGGTTGGCAGGTTTGGTTGAGGTCCCGGGGGGGCCTCAGGATGATTTCGGATGGTTGACGGAAGAATTTTTTGAGTTGGAGTTGCAGCTTCAGCTGTTCTTCTGTCATAACCGCACCTGCGAGTGTGGGACCGCAGGTGTGGAGCCGCAAAAGCGGCAGACCAACCGTAGAAGCTAAATTGGGGAGGATCAGCAGGTTCCACAAATGCGGGAGACTTACCGCAGAAGCGGTACCGCATCTACGAATAGGTAATCGCAGGTGCGGAATCTGGCCTTTAAGTGAGAAGTCGCAGATACGACCTTGGCTCCGCAGAAGCGAGACCGCAGATGCGGGAACAACTAGGTAGAAGAAATTTCGAGGGTTTAGTTTCAAAAGCTGGAAATTCAATTTGGATCTCGGGAGAGGGCGATTTTGAGAGAAAATTGAAGAGGAGATCAATGGGTAACAATTTTTAACCCTTTCTAGTTATATTCCATCAGTCTATAATTAGTTTCATCATATAATTTCGGGTTGGAGATGAAAATTGGGGAAAAGTTGGAAGAAAGTTCTTAGACCTAAAATTCGACTTTTGATTGGGTATTTGACCTTAGATTTGGATAATTTTGGTATGCATGAACTCATGAGAATGAGGATCTAAAAATATAAATTTTACCTGATTCAGAGATGTGGGCCCGAGGGGCGTTTTAGTTATTTTACCTAATTTCACGTATAAGCTTAGAATTTCTTTGTAGAATCAGTTACTTGAAGTGTTATTTACATTATGAAAATGAATTGAATAGATTTGGTCCATTTGGAGTCGAGTACTCGTGGCAAGAGCATGGTTTCGGGTTGATTATTGAGTCGGTTCGAGGTAAATGTCTTGCCTAACCTTGTGTGGGGGACCTTCCCCTTAGGATTTCGTATATTGGTGATTGAAATGCCTCGTACGTGAGGTAACGAGTGTGTACTTGTGCTAATTGTTGGAAATCCGGTTTTCATTAAGCAATTACTAGTATGTTTCTTTTCCTGTTTTTATTACTTGCACTATTAAGCCTGTTGTTAGCCTAGGAAAGCATGTGTAAGTGACTTAATTGCTTTACTTGCTCAAACTGCCTTACCTAAATTCTGTGCAGCATGCTAGGCTAGAATTACTTGTTTGCCTTAATATGAAATTTGCCATTTCTGAATATTTTTCCTGTTGCTGCTGTGTATTTACATTGGAACTACGGATGTGGGATTCCGTTAGCTCCCCCTTGTCTGTTTATTTTGGGACTACGGATGTGGGATTCTGGTAGATTCCCCTACACAGTTATATGGAACTACGGGAATGCACCTGGTAGATTCCCCCAGTACTAGGTATTTACATTTGGGACTACCGAACGGGATTCTGGTAGATCCCTGCGCACTATAAGTTGGACTACAGGATGGGATCCAGGGAGATCCATTGGATATGTATATTTGGGACTATAGGATGGTATCTTGGGAGATCCCCGATTGTTATTTTGGTGCTAAACCGTATTTCTTTCTGTGTTTACCTTGTCTCTGTAATAGTTGTTATTGCCCTTTATATCTTGTGTTACTTTTATTGTTGTACTTATTAATATTGTTCTATTCTACACTGTTAAACTTTATATTTTATTTAACCTCAGTAGGGCCCTAACCTTCCTCGTCACTACCCGATCGAGGTTAGGCTTGACACGTACTAAGTACCGCTGTGGTATACTCATTTCCTTTCTGCGCATGTTTTTCATATGCAGATCCAGGTACCTTGACTCAGACATACCATCCTTGAGGCGAGGCGACCATTCGGAGACTTCGAGGTATATCTGCCACGTTCGCAAACCGAGGAGTCTCTCTCCACTCTCTCTTATAGTTACCACCCTTCTGTATTTATTTTGTTTTAGACTATTCTGGAGTTAGAGCACTATGTAGTGATCCTTAGCTTGTGATTCATGGGTTTCCGAGTCTTGGAGATATGTATTGGTTTCTGAGAGTTAAATATTGTGTATGTCGAGTGGCACTTTTAAACACTGTCTTATTGCTCTTATTTTGTTTTAAATTTTTTACTTCCGCAAATTAGTTTATTTTCCAAAATTTAGGCTTACCTAGTCATAGGGACTTGGTGTCGTCACGATGGTTCACGGAGGGCGAACCGGGGTCGTTACAGTAGCTAACAATGGTAATCACAGTAATATGTTTAGAACTGCTTAGTTGAGTCCTATATGCATGGTTTTTAATAATGATAATAATTAGCACAATGTTGAAAAATACTTGAAAGAAATGAGCAGGACAATAATTAAGACTGATTTTAGACCATATAGCTAGGATTTCTATAGTCATAATTGGGACTGATTTTAGATCCTGTAGGCATGGTATCTAAATTTGTGAATTAGACAACATGTAAATTAATAGGGTTCTATACAACCTAATGCATGTGCACACCAAGATATTAATATTGTATAGGCATGGTTTCTAACAGGTAAAAACAGAACACATTTGAACCAAATGAAGAACCTATATGCAGGACTACTAACACATAATAACCGAACGTGTTTGATCATAATGACACATTTTTTAACCAAAATAGAATACCTATAGGCATGATTTCTAACACATGATAGCTGAACCTGTTTGAGCATATATAACGACACATTTTGGAGCAAAATAGAATAGCTATATGCAGGATTTCTATAATAATTAAACATAATAACACATTTGAGCATAGTAAAGCACCTATAGGCAGGGTCTCTACCTATTTTAATGCAAATGTTAAGATAAAACCCCCTTTTTCGATTTTACTAATACCCCTAATGTTATTACAACAATTATTACAGGCCCAAAATGAATAGGAATAAATTACAAAAATAAATAACTATAGGGAGCCTACAACAAGCCCAAAGATACACCCGGCCAGGCCAGGCCTTCATTCCCATGGTTCACAATAGCCCAGGAATTACATCTCCATTGACATAGGGCAACAAGAAATCAATTGATTCACCCAATAGGTAGAAAGCAAAGTTGAGCATATAGAACCAGGACCCCAGCATGTCATAGTTCCCAAGGGCTTCAGAAATCCAGGGCAGTACTCATACTAGGGAGGTTAATAGGAGAGATTCAGGGGATAACTAGGGACCAAGTCCTAGTGTGTCAGAGTTCACAAGGGTCTCAATTAGACCCCGAGCAATGCTCACACTAGGGAGATTAGATGATATAACCTAAATAGCCTTCGCTTTCAACCGGCTAAGAATGAGAACTCAAAGAGCACACGTAACAAGTGAAAGAGAAAGGACCAAGGTTGAGAGACAAGAAGTGAGGGATTTAGACAAACATGACCAAATTGAGCATATAGAGCAAATAATCGAACAAGTCACAGAATTTTAAAAGCAGGCTTAATAGAGACTTAGAAACAGGTTCTCAACACTTTAACACAGAGGCAACCACAAACTAAAGAGTTAAAGAAAGAACAAGTTTGCAGGATTGACAAAGGTTATTATGCACAGATGCACAATACTAAATAAGTTGAAACATGATTGGAAATTATGCTAAGTATACAAGAAACAAAACAGCATTGTGATGAGCCAAGTAATCATAGAAGGAAAAGGGTATCAAGTTAGCAGAGGGGGCAAGATCACAATCACAAATTAAGACATATAACATATGCAAGACTACTACTACAGAGATTCTGAGCATGGTGGAAGGTAAAATCATGTCAAGTAGCAGATATGGGCATTCAAGAATTGCCATAATGGCCTAATTAACTAAAGAAGATCCAGTTGTGTCACAGATTTATCCTAATATCGCAAAGTAACAATTCAAACATGCTGAGACAATTGTTCTAAATCACAAGCAAATACTAAAGGGGTAAGGGATAGAGTGAGAATGATGTATGAAACAATAGTAGAGAGGCAAATTTATGACTAACAATGAAAGTCTTAACACATATTACTACGAATGTGAGGCATTCATTACAGATATTCAAAGCAAATAAACAAATTCATGAACATCCACGCGTCAACAGGGAAAAGAGTAGTCAAACACAAACAGGGAAAAGAGTAGTCAAACACAAAAAGGGAAACTATCAGTCAAGAATCGGTAAGAAACAAAGGGAAATTCAAACCCTAGTTGGCAGAAATCAAAGATTGGTTGAAATCTCGGCTAATTGGACCTATATAGCCATGGTCGCAGAGTATATGGACGAGATTTATGTCCAAATTCAAGTTGTCAAAAGGGAAATGGCTGGAATCTGGGATATAGTACTTGCCATGTTTAGGCAAGTACTAGGAGATACCATAGATTCGTAGGAGATGGCGATATAACACACAAAAGGTAAGAGAATAATGGAATAATACATGGTTGAGACAGATTCGAAGAGGTTTCTTGAGAGGTGGCTAGGGTTTCTGTGAGAGGGAGAGGTTTTTGAAGGCGAGTACTGAAGAGAAATGGGGATTAGGGTTTGGGGTCGGGCGATATAAAGAAAGGGGGAATGGTGTTGTGAGTCGTTGATTATTTTTTATCAACGACTAGGATTTAAAAATGGTTGGGGTCGATTTTGGACTGGGTTGGGTTGCTTAGGATTGGGCTAGGGTTATTGGGCCAAGGTCCGGGTAATTTATATCCGAAATTAAGGTGAATTTGGGGCCAAATTTTAAATACCCAATATTTTAATAAATAAATATTTTATAAAAGTAATTAATAAATATAAAAAATATTATTTGTGCATGAAAATAATTAAAAATAATTATGTAACATTATAGAAATATAAAAAGTCATTTTATGCATAAATAATATAATTATATATGCATATGGGCTATTTTTGCAAAAAATGTGTAATTTAGCCTTAAAAATGCAAATGTAATTATTAAAAATGCACTGAAAAATATTTGAATATTAGGTTGGTATAAATGATAATTTTAGATGATTAAATTATCATAAAAAATAATTTGGAGGATAATTATTGGATATTTATTTATAATAAAATGTAGAAACAAATTGGTCTAAAGCATTTAAAAATTATTAAAACATATTTTTGTATGCTTATAAATCAAATGATGATGCATATGCACTACTTTGAAAGCATATGTATATATATTTAAAATATGAGGGAAAAATTGGGTATCAACATGGGAGGGCTTCGCTTTTGTGATGCTTTCTTCTCATTTACGGGGTTTGCATTTTTGAACCCCATGTCATAATTGTGACACCCGCGACTAGACAAAAAGCTTAGGGAGGGTATTTTGAGCCTCATTTTCATATTTTGGAACCCTTGGCTCGGTAGGATGCGATTTTGAAGAGAGAGTTTCATCTACAAACTTTGGATGAGTGATTCTAATCCACTTCTTAAGATATTCTATCAATTTATATTAGATTTTAACATTAAAAACATGTGAATAATTGTGAAATCTTGTCAAGGTTTTGAAAAATAAGAAATTGAGTTTTGAGAGTCGATTGGACTTAGGTTTTAAAACTAATCACATGTATGATTTCGTGGGGCCATGCGTAGTCGAAATCTATTATTGGAGCCGAATTTTGATCGGACGAGCCTCGAGTTGACTGTTGTTGACTTTCGGAAAAAGCATAAAGATCTTAGCTTTATCTTTGTAATTGATTTCCTTAGCATTGTTTAACTATATTAAAGCGATTTTGGTTAGATTCGATTGGTTTGGAGGCGAATTTTCGAGGAAAGTCCCCAGTTGAGATTTGATTTGATTGTGGAGTAAGGTAAGTGTTGGCTCTAACCTTGACTTGAAGGAATTAAGAGCCCTTGAACTACTTGTTATGTGAATTACATGTGAAACGACGTATATGCGAGGTGAAGAGTGTATATACTCTGTCAAAATAATTGTTTCCATATTTTCTCATATTTCATGAATTATCCCATGTCATGCCTTAACTTTTACACGCTTTAATTGCCTTCTATGCCGTAATTTGTTACTTGTCACTAATTATTCTTATATTGAGTTGTTCGTCCCTTTCATGATTCTGTGATCAATTGCTACATGCCTTAACTATTTTACTTGTCCACCTTAATTGTCATGTCTTTGACTTGTGTTGTTGCTTTTGTAATATTTGTTGCATTCCTTAATTATAACATGGTTCATTTATTACCTTGTACTCTTACTATTGATTGTAGAAATTCTTGTGAATTGAATTATCATATTATTTATATTTATTGAAATTATTTGTGGATTAGGTTGCACGCCGCAACGGGAAGGATAATAAATTGAAATGGTTGAATAAAGGAGGATTTTGATATTGATTATAATGATATGGTTGAATGGGGTTGCGCGCCGTAAGGGTTGTGTACGTAATAGTTGTTATTGATAAATGATGATATGATGTAATAAGGGAGGGTTATGACATTTAATTATGACGATATGGTGGGATCGGGTAGCGTGCCGCATTGAATTGTATACGTGATTCTTGTTATTGATAAATGATGCTATGGTGAAATAAGGGAAAATTGTATGTGTATGGTGGGATCGGGTTGCGGGCCGCAATGAATTATGTGTGTTGTACTCGTTGTTGTTATTGTATTAGTTTTCAGCATTTTTATATGACCTTACGAGGTCTGTTATTATTGGCGCTCTAATTGTGACGATTGATTTCATTTTCATAAATTAACTGTTTTACTTTCATTTCATATTTTCCTTTCATGTTATTATTATTATTATTACTGCATATAGATTATTATTACTAGTTCGTCGAGGTTAGGCTCGGCACTTATAGAGTACATGGGGTCGGTAGTACTCATACTATACTCTGCACTTCTTATGCAGATACTAGAGTTGGTCCTAGCGGCGTTCAGTAGATTTGCTAGGATCAAGTTCTTGATGGAGACTTAAGGTACAGCTGCACAACGTTCGGAGCTCTAAAGTCCCCTTCTACTTCATTTCGGCTGTTTATTTTGATTCAGACAGTTATGTTTATTTTAGACCATTATCTATAGTACTTTAGACTCTCATGTATTCGTGACACCAGGTCCGGAATTTGTATTTGGATTTCGTCAATTATTAGTTTATTACCTTATTTCAGACTATTCAGTTCTATTATTGTCATTTAATTTTGGAATTGTTAAAAATAGTTAATAGATACAACTACTAACGCTGGCTTACCTAGCAAGTAAAATGTTAGGCATCATCACAGTCCCGAGGATGAAAATTCTGGATCGTGACATACAAGACCCCATATAAGTGTTGCACCATGTTTTCAGTTATAAATGCCATAAAAGTACATACCGTGAGCTCATGAAAATAAGTTTTTTTTTCATGCAGGTTGAATGTAATGAATATTCTTAGCCAATCTTTTGTCATCATTTCCTTTCCTCCCCAAACTTAAATGCAATTTTACTAAAACCAAGCAAGCTAGGAGAAGAGAACGCTTTTTTCCAAGTCCAAAAAGAGACTCTTGTATGAGGTCTTGAGATTAAATTTGATAGAAAAAATATGAGGTCTTGAGACTAAAAGTATGGAATTGGCAATAAGATAGAAAAAATATAAAATGTTAAAGTCAAATCAATGTAACGACCCGACCAGTCGTTTTGAGCATCTACATCCCATAAACTATTTGAAGTCTAGAGTAGCTTCATATGATGTATTATGACCAGTGTGTATTATCGGCTTTGGTTTTAAGGTGTTTCGGGATTAGTTCAGAAGAATGAATTTCATGTTGGAAGCTTTAAGTTGAAAGAGTTGACCAAGTTTGAATTTTTGTATTCGACCTCAGATCGGTGTTTTAATGATTTTTTTAGGTTCGGATGGTGATTTTGGACTCGGGCGTATGGTCGAAATTTAATTTGGATATTTCTAGAATGTTAGACGTCGTTTCTTCAAGTGTAAGTGGTACCATATTAAGAAAATGAGCTCAAATTCAGTTTTGATTAAAGCGTGAGATCCGTATTAAAATTATGGAGCTATAGCAAAAAGAACCGTCGAATTCGGACATCGTATGAAAGAGTTATGCCGTTTTTCATATCGGGAAAGATTGCTATTTTTCTGGGGCAGAGGCAAATCGCAAGTATCAAATGCGATTTATAAGTCTCAGGTGTCAAATGCGACTTGCCTGGACATATTCTAAAATGAGGGTTTCAGCCATTTTTAATACATTTGGAGTTATGGAGCTCAGGTTGAAGCGATTTTTTGAGGCGTTTTTTCACCATATGAATTGGGGTAAGTGATTCCAATTCGGTTTTAGTTAAATTACATGAATCTATTGTTGTTTTTATCAATAAATTAGTGTTTTGGATTTAAAATGGTAGAAAATTTCATGGGCTTTAATTGAGGATTTGAAGGCCGAGTTGTGGTCGGATTTGAGTAAATTTGTTATGGTTGGAATCGTGGTTGAATGAATATTCATATTTTGTAACCTTTGTCGGATTCCGAGATGTGAACCCCACCATTGACTTTTAGGTTACTTTTCGAGCGTAGTTGAAAATTCTTATAAATTGTTAAATTGAAAGCATTGGAGTATATTTTGATTAATTTGCACGTTGTTGGAATAGTTTCGGATCGTTTGGCTTGGAATTGAGGAGATAGGAAAGCGTTCTGAGGTTGATACGCGCGGAATAGAATTTCCGGAGTATTGTTTACCTTGCTCGGCATTGGAGTTGGCTTGTTCGAGGTAAGTAACACTTCTAAACTTGGATCTGAGGGTATAAACCCCGAAAATACATGTTATATAATTTGTTTGGTGGTGACGGGCGTGTGGGCGTGAATCATAGAAATTGTGACTTAATTGATTCCGTGGAGTTGCATAATCAAATAATCATGTCATTATCCACATATCCTCCACGTGTTAGAGAAATTGAGCTGAGACTCGTATTAAAGATCATGTTTAGGTTACGTGCCCATTTTTTTGGGACCACAGAGGTCGTATTGCCGTTGAATTATTTGTTTAAATTATAATTTTATATTTGTCTCATCTATTATTTTCACATCATATCTCAGTCTCTGTTGCTTTTCATTGATACATTATATCATCATATCGGGCTAATTTCCATGTCATTGTGAGCCCAGGAGATTAGAGATTTTGAGTGATATTTATGGGATCGGGCTGCCCGTCGCAGCATGTTTTTATTTATTTATGCCTGGATTTGGCTTATTATAGCGCTTGGGCTGAAGTAGCCCATCCGAAGTCTGCACTCCCCTCCCCCCCCCCCCCCCACCATAGTGAGCGCAATTGATATGTATTTTTGGGATGGAGGGCATGGAGTTGCCTTATTTATTTATATTTGGGATAGATTTTTCATGGCATGGAGTTGCCTTATTTATTTATATTTGGGATGAACTTCCAGGGAATAGAGTTGCCTTATTTATTTATATCTGGAATGAATTTCCCGGGGCATGAAGTTTCCTTTACATTTATATTTGGGATGGACTTCCCTGGGCATGGAGTTGCCCCTGATGGATCTTCCCTGGGTATGGACCTTACCTAATTATTTATATTGAGGGATGAATCTTCCCTGGGCATGAATTTTGCCTCTCTCTCCCTCCCCCTCTCTCTCTCTCTCTCTCTCTCTCTCTATATATATATATATATATATATTTAGGATGGATCTTCCCTGAGCTGGATTGGCCATATATAGTACTGAGTGACTGTGCGCGAGTTGTCATTTATATTTGGGCTGGATCTGCCATGTACAGTGCTGAATGACTGAGTGTGCTGAATATTGAGTGATGAGTGGAAATGCGATACAATGAGATTGAGTACTCTGAGAGTGTGAGTACATGAGTTCATCACTGTGCTGCATTGCATTAGACATGCATATTTGATATGTATGCATAGACAAGTATTTTTCCTCATGCTATATGATAATGAAATTTCTTATCTGTCGTTAAAGTTTTTGAGAAAAATCACAGATTGCAGACATACTCATATTTTTGGTGATTCGACAAAAGATTTGAGTTTAACTGTTATACTTGCAAAAGAAAATGTTTATTTTTCGGAATTTAATACGAGCTGAGCATTTTATTATTGAGTTATTACTTGTGCCGATTTAAATTGTATTGTTTTGAGATGTTATTGGTTATTGGTGTGGACTCCGACCTTGGTGCAAGCTCGTCATTACTTTCAACCTAAGGTTAAGTTTGTTACTTATTGAGTACATGAGATCGGTTGTACTCATACTACACTTTTGCTCTTCGCATGCAGATTTTGGATGGTGATGTTGCTGTGTATAGCGGGAGCTGACATTGATGATGTATCTGCGATCCCATTAGAGCTGCCTCTTGTCCTAGGTAGCTTTGGAAATTTTTAATCTGTTTGCATTTATTTCAACAGATGATGTATTTTATTTCATGCCAGTTTTACAAATTCTAAATTTTAGAAGTTCATGATTTGTACTACCAGTCCTTGGGAAAAGTAGAAGGTTCAGTTATTTATCATTTATTTTCCTCGATAATTCTCATTAAATTGGATTGATGTTAATTGGCTTACCTAGCGAATTGGGTTAAGTGTCATCATGGCTAGTTGGATTTTGGGTCGTAACAATCAACTTTCTACTTATTTTCTTGTTAGAAATGGATAAATTTCTCATTTTCAATTCTCAAGAAAACATTTTGAGTACCATTGAAATGCAAAAAAGGTGATACCTTGTTTTTTTTTCTCAACCTTAAAACAAGAATGTAGATAGCATTGGATCCCTCATAGATAAAGAAACAGACGGAACAAATTCAGCTGCCGAAACTGTAAGTATGGATGTCTAAGATTTCTTGTGGGTTGGCTCCTTGTTAACAGGACAGGTTTCGTTGGCATGAGCTAATCCTGGCCCCAAAAGGAATTCTCCACAATTTCGCAAGTATCCATGTCTTAAACTATCCTCATACTACAGAACAAATTGATCAGAATTATCGAGGTACATGATACCAGAAAAAGGACACCTCATATTGTACTTGCAGGATGCTATAACTTGACAAAAAAGGGGTCCGGATACTATACAAAAACTAAATAAATAGTCAGAAAGATATCATTCATTGTTCCAAAATTATTACAAATAACCCATTGTGATATCAAGAAGCTGCTCTATGAAGTCCTATCGACTCTCTCAAGGTAGCTGCTTTCATGAGAATCTGTATGATACATCCCCGAAAAGCTTTTAAGCAATCCAATTCTGGTATTGAATATCCAACTTTCATTCATTGTCAGACATATGTGTTTTCAAGTGTTTCACAAAGTTTTCTGGTATAGTTAAAAAAGAATTCAGTTCAAACATGTATTCCTTAGTGCACATATATATATCTATACGATATAACACGAAATATCAAGTTCATGAACTATTTAGCAGTATATTGGAGCATCCAATATTGGAACAAAAAAATAAATAACAACAGGGACAAAGCGATAATACTTTGCAGAAGAATAAAACTATCAGCACAACATGTGATGAATGTTATTTGGACAAACACACCATGAAAAACTATTCATAGTTCGATAATGTGAAATAAAATGCGAAAATTATACCTCTTACCGTTAAAAAAGTGTTACTCCTTTCCCTCTTGAGTACCTATGCTTTCTTCAAAAATCTGTCCATCAAAATTGCAAGGTTATTATATTCCAACTAAATGAAATTGAATGCATTAAATTTAAGCAATTACAACCACACATCCAGATTAAATCTTTGAGGAAAGAAGAACGTGAATTCAAATGTCCTTTTGTGAAAAATCAAATCTTGTTTTGTGTGATTATGTCACGCCAACTATAAAACTCAAAACTCCTCACCATCTCCATAATTCCTCAAATATTTATCTCCATATTCATAAATTTCTCATGTTTGGGGTAAAAATAGAAAAAGGAAAAAAATAAAAAAATACCGATATTCTTTTTATCGGTATTCCTAGTTGTTAGACATGTGAAAGTACTAAGTGTCAAACATGTGGGTCTCTAGAGATGACAATATGACTATGCATGTGTTGGTCTCTTTTTTTTTTTTTTTTTTTTTTTTTTATATATCTCTCTTGTCTCGGGAGGATGCATAAAAAATCAAAAAGCCCGATATTCATTGAATAATTTTATCAAACATATTAAGAAAAATATTTTACCCAAAGAATTAGAATCAATAAACTAACTTTGGTGGCAACGGTGGACCGGCGAAGAACCTCAGCCGAATCCCAATAAAAAATATGCTAGCAATTTCAATGAATACGAAGATAATGTGTGAAGGCCTGCATGGCTAAAAAAACAAACAGAAAACTATTTTCTTTGTATGTGTGCGTTTCTCATTTTCTTAGTAGAAAGTACATCTCAAACTCAATATCTTAGAGTAAACAATTGGAGTACAAAATTTTTACAAACACGTGGCTCATAATATTCTTGTGACCACACACCTTGTGTTCAAATCAGACATAATCATAAAGTTTAATTGTATAGAGGAAGAAGAACAAACAGGGAGGGAGGTGAAAGTCGAAGAAATAAAATTAAGCTGGGTACAATACACTCTTGTGGTTTGATCTTTTTCGGATTTCGCGTATAGCGGGAACTTAGTGTACAATTAAGTGATTTAATAATGTGAGTATTTACGTTAATTAACTATAGTTAAGTGAGAGATTCTATGTGCAAATATATGTCATGTATCTATTGATGTGGTATAAACACACGATGCATGTCAGTTTTCATGTCTGAGGGGCTGAGTTAGGTGGAAAAAGAGTTCTACTTAATCTCTTTTATAGAAAAATTATTATGTGCAAATAAAGTAAAAGTTAAATACTCTTGTTCTAAATAGGTTGTTGAATCTTTTTTATATAAAAAAGAAGAATTTTAGTGAAACGACAAGAGGGTTCAAAAATTAATTTTGCTAATGGTTCAATTATGTGAATCCCTTCATATAAATTCATGGCTCTTGTCACTGAGCGAGAGAGAACGAAGCCGCCGCTGCCCCATTCTAATTAGTTAAGCAAAACATTCCTCGTTAACTGCTATAGGAGAGCCAAATATATTACCAAATTGATCACTAATGTTTGCAAGTTGTAATAAATTAATCATCAACTTCAATTCGTTTTGACAAACTATATAGTGTCTGATACATGGTGGGAGTACATTTTATAAGAGCCAGTATGATATATGTTTACCCTTAAAATTAGATAACAATTAAACTAATAAGTGGTTTTAAGGATATGTAATTTCACTTGACACAAAATAATAAATATGAGAATTAATGCTAGAAATTAACAGGAAAATAAAAAAAACCAATATGACGAACAATTGTGGCCTTCGAGCTAAATCACCCTCGAACCAAATGTGTATGCTATTGGAAAAGTATGAACTGAACAGTTGAGTTTAAGAGAGAAAATGTAGTATATTGTTTGATTATGCGTGAATGTATGATGATTACAAAATAATTAGGACCATCTTTATATAGTAGAGGAATCTTATTTATGGTATAATTCTAATTACAGAAGGAAATCCCATGATTGGCTAAATGTATGGTCTTGACTTAACACGTGCCGAGATTTCCGCCACGATCCTTGCCAGATCACGGATATCTCGGCTTTCTGTTATTCGACCTGGCAGGCTTCCTTTGATCTTGCTCGATCTCTTTCTCGCTTCGGTCTCAATAACGGTTGATATCGATATCGATCGGCCATTGTTCTACGAGCTTACCAATTCATCTTTCGTATCATGACCCGATATAACCGAGGCCGAGCCTTAATCTTCCACCCCGATTTCGATTAGTCATACAAAATTAGGCAAGCTCGATTTTAACCGTATACAGATAGTCCCCTCATGTTTTTTGAGTGTAATGACAAGAAACAAATTAAGTCTTCGAACTTCCCTCGGTTTATCATGATGTAGGCACTGTGACATAAGCAGTAGAGGTGACTAAACGTCTCGTCGGTACAGTTCTCTAGGAATTTAATGCTTGTCAGTCGATGGTCGGCCACCACCGTCACTGAACCGTCGCCTTCAACCTATAAATGCATCTTTCTTCATCTTTCAAACTTTACTTGCAAATCCCCTTCACTCTAATCTCCAAAATCATTGCCTTCTTCAGAGTTCTATATTTTCAGGTCTCTGAATTTTCGCACTTGTTTTATCGCCAACCACCAAGCGTTCTTCCCCCGTTTCATCTTTATCTACATATAAGAATGGCTAAAACATCAAAAACCATTCCACACAAGGAAACCGCTTCTTCATCAAAGTCTGTCGGCGTCGTAGCCTCGGCAGAACATCCCCTCGAGGACTTCGTTCTGGCGAAATGTGCCACTGCTGCTGATTTCAATGTGGAGAATACACATTCAACACCGTGTCGATTTGAACCAATGTCTAGGTACATGTGTACGATTACAGAAGGTCTCCTCGAGAAGGTGAAAGAGAAGTGCAACTGGGTAGGAAAGGATGTAGTACTGCCTAGCCCCAAGGAATCCATCACAATGCACGTGGAGGGGTATTTGAGCGTCTATACCTACCCCTCCATGATAGGTCCCTTGGACACTATCATCATTGCTTTTTGCAAGAGGTACGATGTCACTGTAGGTCAAATCCATCTGTCGTTCTGGAGGATCGTAATCCTCCTCTGATTTTTTGCAAGCAAGACCGAGGGGCATCCTTTCACCGTCAATCACCTCATTTCCTTTACGGCCCCCGACTTTATCGTGGATGCATGATCAAGCTTTATCATAGAGCCACCAAACCCCTGTTCTCGAGCATAGACGAGACCCGAGACCGAGGTTGAATGGGTAGATTTGTCCGATTAAAGATTTTGGATCTAATCCCTGCCGAAGACATGTTGTTCCCTGAAAAGTAGAACATGAAGTGTAAGTATTGCTTTGCCTTTGTCTTAGTGTTGCAGCTGTGGCTGTTGTGTCGGAAATGATCCCCGACCTGAGGTCATGGGTTGAGGGATTAGTATCACAAAAATATTACTTCGAGCATGCCTGGATGGAGTTATCAAAGGGCCAATGAGAGGCCCGTAACCACGGTAATCTTCTTTCGTTAGAAAGGTTTTCATTTGGGCTTCATTATTGTACTTAATCATCTTTTCCATTTTGTAGGCCTCAGGAAGGATGTACCAATGAGGCCCTCTCTGCTGAAGAAGAGGCATTTCTTTCCTCAATTTCCCCGAAGTAGGGCAAAGAGAAGAAAAGAAAGGAGGCTCCAAGTTCTCAAGGCCCGAAAAAGAAAAGGCCGCCTAAGAGGCCCCTAAGCCTAAGGGGGATGTCATCCATGTAATTCTGGAGTCCGACCAACAGCTAGTAGATGAGACTGATGATGAAGGCGAAGAAGAAGAAAACTCTAGATTGGTGACTCATGTGCGAGCTGGCACCGAGATTCAAAGAACCATTGGACCGGTAGGAGCCAAAACTGCTTTGCCCTAACCTGGTGAGCCCGAGCTGCAAAGAATCGCAGGTGTCTTACCTCTAAGTGGGAAGGCTACAGAAGATGCTATCAATGTTGGTGCAGAAACTGGGTTTTAGGCTCCCCAAAATGAAGATGATGCCTCGAAAGACCCACTTAGGGTTATAGTGATCGGAGGTTCGACCTCATTCCCTCCAGTTCATGACTCGATGATACGTGACGCTCAAGCTGTGGAGACCTATCACGTGGAGGCTAAGCGGCCACTTATCATCTCGATCCCAAAGGATGCTCAATTTTTCTCTGCCCCCGTACGGGTGGCTAGCTATCTCTGATGCTTGGTCACTGAAGAGGACCAAGCCAAGATGGATGCAGTGGAAGTTGGTTGTTTGTTCAACGAGGCCCATTGCATTATTTCTTTATGAATGTAAATTGTATATATCTCTAACATTTCCTTCCTTTCTCGTAGGCTTTGGCGTTGCATCATGAGGCCTTTCTTCGAATCCAAGAAGAACGCAAGGTTGAGGTCCAGGGCCTCACTGAGAAATGCGATACTTACAAGCTTCTTAGTGAGAAGCTTCAGGTAGACTTGGTGGCAGCTCAAGATGAGCATGCTGATCGGGTCCAAGCCTACACTACTATTGAGTAGAAAGGGTGGTCTATGCAGTTTTAACTCAACTAGGTCGGGATCGAATCTACATGGAGTTAATAATTGGAATTAGGTTTATATCTAAGCTAAATGCGAGCTTTGAATTTAATTACTCTTCCACAAGTTTTGGGTTTGATTTCTACTTCTAATTTTACTCTAAAGATTGCAATATTTTTGTTGTTGTTTTTCAAATGTTTAAAGAGATTAGGGTCGTGACTTCTACCTAGGTGGATATTTATCGGATAGTAAAATCTAGGGAAAGCTTATGATTAGTTGGTATCGTAATATAGCTATCACACCCAGGTACTCACTTTATACCTTTCGATCGTTTGAGTGATTTTACCCAATTTGGCTTTCTTAAGTCCAAATGGGTATTCATGCAATTCAAGTGATATTAGCTCAAGTTAGGTATTACTATCTCTAGGTTTAACCCTTTAATTGGGGTTATCAATTTCTTGAGTTCACCCCAATTCCTTGTTAGCCTAGTTTTCCTAGACGTAGTTCCTCTTTTTCAAGTAGAGACTAAGTTATAAAGGCATGAATCAATGTTTGCAACCATTAATTCTATAGTTCTAGCAAGAACTAGCCTAAATATCACTAACCCATTCACATTCAAGCTCTAAAATCAAATACCCACACTAGGGTTGGGTCACAACCCTAGATATGGGTTTAGCTACTCTTGGAAATAACATAAATTAAAGATGAAATGAAGATAAAATTCATAATACTAGATTAAAAGATGAAAATCTAATGTTAAAAGATGAATCTAGTATAAAATTTCCAAAAGCAGTATACTCAGCAGTCTCAGGTGCTCCTCTAATACATAACATACCCTAAAAATGACAAAAATTTCTATTTATACTAAGCTGAAATTTTTGGACAAAAATACCCCTACGAAGGTTGTGCGGCCGCGTAATTCTGAGCGCGGCAGCATTCTTGCTTTCACGGCCGCGTAATTCTGATCGTGGTCCGCGTTCTTCAAACCTGGATCTGGATTGAGCTTAGTTTTGTGGACTGTATAATTTCAATTGCGGCCGCGTAAGGGACTACTGTGGCCGCACAATTCTGACGCGGACCGCACTTATCATTTAACATGAAAATGCAACTCTCTATATTTAGTACTATATCTAATGATGATATTTAAAGAAATTAAACCTCATCGCGTACGATGGTAATAATATAATATTGTTTTGCTTTAGGCTATTCTAAATTTCGTTTTGCTTCTAAGGTAGAGTTACATGCTTTTCGTCACAACTTTTGTTTAAAATAGTTTGTTGGGTGTGTGTTACCTGATGTGCTGAATTTTCTTGATTTGTTCCCTCTTTTACCATGTACTGCTTCGTACAACTATATGTAGCTCAGATGAATAAAAATAGTGTCTTTCTTTGAACCTGCCCATGTCTGCTTTCTCAATTTCATTAGAATGTGTTTGTTCCCTATGTTTTGGGCAGTTCACAAGTTGTCAGCTTATTTCATTAGTGTCTATGTAGCTTTCTGCTTGATTCACCATATGAGGAAAAAGGTGATATGACGGAAAAGAAAGTATGTTGTTGTTTCACTAGAAGAATCATTTTTCTTGATTTCTTCTTTAGATCTTGACACCCTTTTGTGTAAATCCTTGCTCCGCCACTGGTGGGATTAGGAGGCAATTTTAATGGGGATTTACTGTATTGAGATAACTGTGTATATTTAATTTTCCTTTATCTTTTGTAATCATAGTTAGTTTAGTACCTTAATTTGTTAATCATAGTTAGTTGGCAATTAGTTGTGTCCTAGCTGTCAAGTTAGTGGGAATTAGTTAGTGGAGTGGTACCCCACGTGTATATATACACTATCAGATATTGAAAATAAACAAGCTTTCATTCTCTTGCTCGAATTGATCTTCTTCTTCCTTACTCGTGTGAAGCTTCTAGAACTCATCAAAAGAGTCGTTGATCAATGGTGAAGCTCGATGTTCCAAATCCACAAGTTGACATACTGGCTGTTTGTTGCGAGGTGTTCAGGGGTGGTGGGAAGCTTTTTATGGTGGAGGCAAACGTCAGTATTATGCGAAAAAAGAACAGAAACAAAAGAAGAAAGAAGAAGAAAAAGAAAAAGAAAGTACTTCAAAGAGATTCGATACAAAATCAAAATCATATTATTGGGTACTATATTGAGTCCGTTAGTTATAAGCTTAATCAATTTCCAAAGTGAAACATAACTGAAGTTATTGAATTTTTTATTTTGTATTAAATATAATAAAAAAAGAAATTAAATTATAACTCTTTTAAGCCAAATGTATTTTATTCTAGTTGTATACGGTTAAAATCGGGCCTACCTGATTTTACTGTTTGATCGAGATCAGAGAGTTGCATCAAGGGTCGGCCTCGTATTGGAGCAGATCAAAGTAACGAAGACAAGATACCGAGTTCGAGAATTGAAGTACCTGCCGAGATCGAGGCCGGCAGCGATCGAAACCAAACAGGGCAGACTTCGAGCAAAGCACAATAATAAGAAAGCGAGATATCCGTGTCTGGTCATAAATCATGGTGGGAATCTCGGAGCGGATCAAATCAAAGGCGATCGTTTAGGCTAATCATGGAATTTACTTCCGTAATTAGAATTGTACCATAGATAAAATTCCTCTGCTATATAAAGAGGGTTCTAATCACTTTGTAAACATCTTACATTCACACATATCAAAGCAATACAATACTTTCTAGCTTATATTCTTGTTCATCAGTTAGTTTGTTTCTTAACTATTTTTGGGCACAGCTCAGTTCGAGGGCACTCAAGCTCGAGGGCTGAATCACGTTTCAAGAATGGTTTGCTTCATCTCATTGATCATCTATACTGTTAATCTTTACGTTTATCCATTGGTATTAGGTAAAATCACGTATCCCTAAAACCACATTATAAGTTTAATTCTTATCCAATTTTTAGAGTAAACTGTTTGGCACCCACCGTGGGGCTAAGGATAATAGTGATTGCTTGGTATTAATTTTCATAACACACACTACTTTACGCTTGTTCTTGTGAGTGTTTTTGATTTCAGGATCAACATGTTAAACTCAAGCAGTGCCAACTCACGCCGATGACATCCTCAGTTTCCATGGAGAAAACAATAATGTAGCCGCCCGGGGGATCGAAGTGACTCAAGTTGGACACAAGGGGGTACCAATCGCAGACCCCATCGATGTTAGTTCACACGTCGCCTTAAATGCAAATCTGGGCATTGACCCTGGAAATAGTGTCCACAGAGATTCCCGAGCAGTCGATCAGAACACATAGAGCGGTGGAGAAGGCAGAATTAGCCTTCGCATGATATTCGAAATGTTATAGACTCAACAAGTTGCGATAGCACAACTCCAAAATCAGAATCAAGCACCAAGCAGAGTCGTGCTCTAAACATTGCAGGAAGTTCTTAACAGAATCGAACCTGTACCGGAGAAATCGAACGCCAATGAATCAGGGACTGACCCTGACTTATGAAGATGCTCAAGGAGCTCACTAAGAGGATTGAATTAGGTGAAAATAAAATCGAGGCTAATGACAAAAAGGTAGAAACGTATAACTCATGGGTTGACCAAATACCGGGGGCACCCCCGATTTTAAAGGGTTTGACTTCAAAGAAGTTCGTGCAAAAGCCTTTCCCTCCAAGTGCAGCTCCGAACCCCATTCCTAAGAAATTCCATATGCCAGAGATCCCTAAATACAATGGGACCACCGACACTAACGAGCACGTCACTTCATACACATGCACAATAAAGGAAAATAATTTAGAAGATGATGAGATTGAATCTGTTCTATTGAAGAAATTTGGTGAAACTTTATCTAAGGGTGCCATGATATGGTATCATAACTTACCACCTAACTCTATTGATTCATTTTCTATGCTCGTAGATTCTTTTGTGAAAGCCCACGCCAGAGCCATTAAAGTTGCAATGAGGAAATCAGACCTCTTCAAGGTAAGACGGAAGGATAACGAGATGCTCAGGGAATTCGTATCTCAGTTCCAAATGGAGAGAAAGGATTTGCCTCCAGTCACTGACCACTGGGTTTTTTCAAGCTTTTACACAAGGTCTCAACGCTCGGATTTCCATAACCTCACAATAGTTGAAGTAGAATTTGATCGAATATCCAGCTGTCACTTGGATCGATGTGCACAGTAAGTATCAATCAAAGATTAGGGTCAAAGATAATCAACTAGAACTCCAATTGGTTCGATTTATCCCAGCAGGCCCATGGACAAAGATAAAAGGGACGTCGATCGGGAACCTCGATCAAATAGAGATAGGTATCAGTCGTACAATGGAGATCGAAAAAATAATAGGCCCGAACGCAACCCCGTATGGAATGCTAGAAGAAACGTTTGGGGACAGAGTTCCCGGGGGCTTATGAGCAAAAGAGGTTTCGATAGGGATGTTGGGACCAAGGAAGCACCTCGACTATTAAAATACAACTTTAGCGTTGATACATAAGGTATTATATTATCCATCAGTAGGATTAAGGACACTAGATGGCCCAAATCCTTACAGACCGATCCAGATCAAAGAAATACTAATCAAATATGCAAATACCATGGTACCCATGGTCATAGAACTGGAAACTGTAGACAACTGAGAGAGGAGGTAGCCCTTCTATTTAACGAGGGTCACCTTCGAGAATTCTTAAGTGATCGGGCCAAGAATCACTTCACAAATAGAGATTCGAACAGGCATAACGAACAGGAAGAGTCATAACACGTAATTCATATGATCATTGGTGGGGTCGATATCCTTCAAGGATCGATATTCAAATGCACCAGGGTAACGATCATGAGGGGAAAGAAAACCCGGGACTACTTACTAGAAGATACCTTGTCTTTCAACGATGAGGATGCTGAAGGGATCGAATAGCCTCGCAACAACGCGCTGGTAATATCTATCCTTATGAATAAAATTCAAGTTAAACGTGTGTCGATTGATCCAGGTAGCTCGGCAAACATAATTCGATCAAGGGTCATAGAGCAACTCGGCCTCAAAGATCAAATCGTGCCTGCAGCTTGAGTACTCGACGACTTCAACATGGAAAGCGAAACTACCAAAGGGGAAATCATTTTACCAGTAAATGTGGCCTGGACTATCTAGGAAACAAAGTTCCATGTAATCGAAGGTGATATGAGATACAACGCATTGCTCGAAAGACCTTGGATTCATAATATGAGGGTAGTACCTTCGATGCTTCATCAAGTATTGAAATTCACAACGTCAGAAGGAATCAAAACAATGTACGGCGAATAACCCACCGCCAAAGAGATGTTTGCAATCGATGAAGTAGTACCAGTATTGGCTCTTTCATCAATAAAGGGATCAGAGTCAAAGGGAAAACAAGAATTTAAATAGTAACCATAGGCACCGGCCTCGGCCCCATCGGAGGAGCAGGAGATCTTCGAGGATGAAGATTATATGATACCTCGAACCTCCATAACTCGCGATGATTCAAATGCAACAAAGTCAACGGTCAAGGAGCTGGAACAACTCATACTGATCGAATACCTTCCCGATCGAAAAGTATACCTGGGCACGGGGTTAACTCCCGAGATCAGGAAAAAACTCGTTCAATTCCTTCTAAATAACATGGATTGTTTTTCTTGGTCCCACCTAGATATGACAGGTATACCACCGGAGATCACAACACATCGATTGAGCCTGGACCCGATGTTCAGACCGTAAAACAAAAGAGAAGGACCTAGTCTGAGGTAAAACATACATTCATCAAAGACAAGGTAACCAAACTTCTCAAAATAGGATCCATTCGGGAAGTAAAATATCCCGAATGGTTAGCAAACATAGTTTTAGTCCCTAAAAAGGGAACAAACATAGAATGTGCATAGATTATGAAGATTTAAATAAAGAATGTCCTAAAGACTCTTTTCCTCTACCGAATATCGATAGCATGATCGATGCCACAGCCGGCCACGAGATCCTTAGTTTTTTCGACGCTTATTCTGGGTACAATCAAATTCAAATAAACCCGAAGGATCAGGAAAAAACTTCATTCATCACTAAGTATGACACCTATTGCTATAATGTAATACCGTTTGGGCTAAAAAATGCTGGTGCTACTTACCAACGCCTAGTGAATTGAATTTTTGAAGAACAAATAGGTAAATCAATAGAGGTATATATTGGCGATACGCTAGTTAAGTCCCTGCACGCAGAGGACCATTTAACACATTTGAAGGAAACCTTCAACGTATTGAGAAAATATAACATGAATCTCAAACTTGAGAAATGTGCATTCGGGGTCGGTTCAGGCAAGTTCCTCGGCTTTATGGTGTCAAATTAGGAAATCAAAATCAACCTCGATAAAATCAAGGCAATAGAATAAATTGCAGTCGTGGACGGCGTTAAGGCCGTACAAAAATTAACAGGGTGGATAGCTGCCTTAGGTCGGTTCATCTCAATGTAGATCGAAGTAACATGTTCTTCTCACTTCTCAAAAATAAGAATAATTTTGCTTAGACCTTGGAATGCCAATAGGAGTTGGAAGAGATAAAGCGGTTTCTTTTGAGCCCTGCATTGTTTCATACTCTGAAAGTAGACGAGCAACTCTACTTATATTTGGTAGTCTCAGAAGTTGCGGTAAATGGTGTCCTAGTTTGGGAGGAGTAAGGTACACAATTTCCTGTTTACTATATTAGTCAAATTTTAGGTGAAACCGAGACCCGGTACACACAAAAAATTAGTAATTACTCTAATAAGTGCCTCTAGGAAATTAAAAACACATTTTCAATGCCACCTAATTTGTGTGGTGACCACTTACCCTCTTCGTAATTTTGTGCACAAGCCCGAGCTCTCGAGCCTATTGGCTAAATGGGCCATCGAGATCAGTGGGTATGAGATCGAGTATCAACCCCCTAACGACCATCTAGTCTCAAATCTTAGCAGAATTTGTGGCCGACTTCACTCTAGCCCTCGTACCCGAGGTCGAAAAAGAACTTTTCTTACATACGAGTACATCTACGGGGGTGTGGAACATTTTCACATATGGAGCTTCGAATGTGAAGGGTGCCGGGCTAGGCATCATTTTGAAGATGGTCCACACCCCCGTATTAGACAATTAGACAATCTATCAAAACCCCTAAGTTGACTAACAATGAGGCCACGGTTGCAGGTCTCGAGCTGGCTAAAATCTTGGGAGCAGAAGTTATCGAGGCCAAATGTGACTCCTTACTTGTGGTTAACCGAGGCCGATGCCCTTGTAAATTTGGGGTCATCAGTCGAAGATGGCGAAATTAGCTCAGGGACTGTCGTTCAACTTCCAATGTCTATGGTTGAAGAAGGCCACGCTGAAATAAACTCCACAAGCCTAACTTGGGATTGGAGGAACAAGTATATCGAGTATCTAAAAAATGGGAAGCTTCCATTGAACCCTAAGGAATTAAGGACTCTGCGAACAAAGGCTGCACGATTCACATTGGCCGAAGATGGAACATTATATAGAAGGATGTTCGATGGACCGTTGGCAATATGTTTGGGTCCGGGAGACACCGACTATGTTCTACGATAAATTCATGAGGGTACTTGCGTGAACCATTTCAGTGCAGAATCACTGGTTCACAAAGTCATTAGAGAGGGATACTATCGGGCCAATATTGAAAAAGACTCTAAGGAATTCGTTCGAAAATGTAACAAGTGCCAAAGATATGCACCGATGATCCACCAGCCTGGACAACAGCTTCATTCAGTCCTATCCCCATGGCTGATTATGAAATGGGGAATGGATATCGTCGACCCTCTACTATCGGCCCTAGGTAAAGCTAAATTCATTTTATTTATGACTGACTATTTCTCTAAGTGGGTTGAAGCACAGGCTTTCGAGAAAGTCAGAGAAAAAAAAGTTATAGCCTTCATCTGGGATCGCATCATATGCCGATATGGGGATACCCTCTGAGATAGTATGCGATAATGAAAAACAATTTATTGGCAGCAAAATAACAAAGTTCCTCAAAGATCACAAAATAAAAGGATATTGTCGATGTCGTATCATCTTAACGGGAAGGGACATGCTGAATCAACAAACAAGACCATCATTCAGCATCTAAAGAAAATATTGAATGATGCTAAGGTAAAATGGAACAACGTCAAAGATTGCCCGAAGTCCTTTGGGCGTATCGAACAACGTAAAAATCCAGTACGGGGGCAACACCATTCTCCTTAATATATGGCGTCGAAGCTCTGATCCCGGTCGAAGTTAGGGAACCTACCGGCAGGTTTCGATACACAATTAAAGAGTCAAATCATGAGGCTATGAATAAAAGCCTCGAATTGCTATATTAAAAATGGGAAACCGCCCTCATCCGAATGGCCGCACAAAAGTAGCACATCGAAAGGTACTACAACCGAAGAGCCAATCTTCGCCACTTTCAAACTGGGGACTTAGTTCTGAGGAAAGTCACCCTCAATACTTGAGACACAAACGAAGGGAATCTCGATCTAAATTGGGAAGGACCATATCGGGTCCTCGGTATCATCGGAAAGGGATCTTGCAAACTTGGAATGATGAACGACAAATAATTGCCAAATAATTGGAACATATCACTCCTCAAACGATATTATTGCTACGGTTTGACCTTCTCCTTTTTCATTTGTATCTTATAATAAATTGTTGCAGGTGTTCGATTGAAGGCATTAACTTTCTCTCCAAAAACGAATTCCTTAGGTCTGAAAGCATGCGCTGCACTCTTTTTCCCTTCGACCGGTTTTTATCCCAAAATGGGTTTTTCCGGCAAGGTTTTTAATGAGGCAACATTTGTTCATGCTAACTTAGAGCAATTCAACAGTATCCGAGACTTCTTTACAATCAACCTCGAATACTGGGGATCATCACCTTTGGATGTTATGTTTTCGAGGAAAATACTTTGTGTCAACAGGGTCTCGATAGGTAAAAATTGTAAAGGGCCAAATGGTAAAATGAACCGTGTCCATATAGATTACTCGAGACCTAATGGCAAAACATGTACATATGAATTATCTATTGAAAGAAGTATTTTTACCTTACCAGATGTTTCATGCCTTAGTGAAATTTCTACTTTACAATTTCATACATGTGATCTATTGCGGAAGTTGGCTCAAGTGTCGATCGCAGCTAAAGCTCGAACAATCAACCCCTAACTACAGGGACTGCCATCCAAAAATTGACATGCTCGAATTATTAAACTTCAAGACCATAAGACCTTAAAAAGGCAATCCTCGGATTTATAGGCTATGGCCACCCCACTCGGGGACTGACACTTTGAAAAAGTTTGAAATACAATTTTGAGAAACAAGCCTAAAGGGAAAATCTCAAGTTAAAGTCTACGGCTAAACTAACACGGTTCAGAGACGTACGAATTTCGTAAAAAATAGGACTTCAAATATTTTCATGAAATTGGTTAAAAAAGGGCTACTCTCGGCAAAATTACAAAGGGTTTTGATAACATCAACCCTCAAAAACCTTAAGGGGTACCAAATTATTCGAACTCTCGAACAAGCTTATGATAAGTCATAACAAGGTAAAGGGTTCGATAACACTAACCCTCAAAAATCCTAATAGTTATAGATTTATCACGTGCTACGGCATAACAAATTTTTAATGGGCATAGAAAAACAATTCTTTTTAAGTCCATATCGGGATAATTCAAGACCCTAAGGGCCATTTTGTTCTTTGAGTTCTAGAAATCGTCACTCAACTAAAACCTAAGGGTCACCCTACTTCGAGTTCGAGCAAATACTCACTCGATTATAGAGACTTCGATCAAATTACCTAATCCTTGTACTCGTAAACGAAATTTTCACAAGGCATGAATAAAATAGGATTTTCACAAAACAAAAATTGAAGACAAGTCAGAAAGAAAATAGATCTTTCATATATACAAAAATATTTACAAAGACGGCTCATGATCCTACACAAAAATTCAAAAAAGAAATATAAGTGCCTAATCTTCCCCAGGAGCCTTATTTTCATCTTCTCCACCCTGAAACCACTCACGCTCCTAGAATCTTAATCATCGGAAAGAGCAACGCTTTGGCTTCAACCTCTAGCTCTTTCGTATTCTCGATCTCGCCAGCGAGGCTAAAGCCACGAGCATGAATCTCTTAAAGAGTCTCTCTTCGAGACTGGCATTTGGCATGCTCGACAACATAGTATGCTCGAGCCTGAGCAGCATCAGAGATTTCTTTTGCTCGAGCTTGAGCGGCCTCGGCATCAAATCAGTAGACAGTCACGATCGCCTCAGCTTCTGCTTTAGCCGTCTCAACCTCGGATTTTGGTTTTGCAAGTTTGATGGCCAACCGAGCCTCAAGCTTCTCCATTTTCTTGGCCTGAGCTGAGCTTTTCTCCTTCACGCCTTGGGGCTGACTTTCGGCCGCTAACAATTGGGATAAAGTAGCCTCTTTCTCCTAGGCAAGGCAATCCATCTTTTGCTTCCATATTGAAGTCTCTGCCTTCACCTCATCTACCTCTCCATGAAGTTGCACTATCATTTCATGCAGTCGTTGGACCTGTGAGATCGAATTATTAGCCGTCACTCCCAAACTGAGGCCATAAGAGTCTAGACTTTGCTTACCTACTTGGTCAGTTCACTTTGTTCTTTTTGGGCCACGACCAACTCAGCTCGGAGACCTCTGATTTCTTTTTCTTTTTTCTCACCAAGAAGCTTGAGAGCATTCTTCTCCTCAGTAATCCTTTGAATGTCTCTTTCATACCGACTTAGTTACGCATGAGATTTGGAGAATGCCTCTTGATGAAGTGCCAAGGCCTGCATAGATAGAAGAAAAAAATCAGACATAAAAGGAAGAAGCAAAAATATGATATAAACAAAGAGAGTTAAAATCTTACCCGATTTAGAGCTTGCTGTGCTTCATCAAAGAGATGCGGCGCCCACCCGAACCCTTCTTCTATGTTGCCAAAACACTCATGCCAACAGAATCGTCAACCTCAACTAAACAACCACGGAAAAGGTCTTCCCCTCTAAGGGAGCCTTTTACGTGAGGAGTTTGCATCGCTCGAGGGTCCCGAACGTCCTCATCCGAGAATAAAGGAAGCGAAAGGGAGTCTCCAATTTCTGTTGCCCTAAGTGGGTCACTCGGGGTGATCTCTCTATTTTGAGGAGCCTCTGGGATAGCCTCCATAACTATTTTCATCGCCTTCTCACCCCGAGGTAAGGTGTCCTTGGATTTCATCAATTCGGGGACTCCAGTTGAATTACCCTCTTAGACCCTGACAGGTCAGGGTAGAGTATATCCAGTTTCAACCAATATGATGGCCTTTTGACCCTCAGTGCTGGCTCGTGTTCGAGCCACCAGATCGGAATCATCCTCTTTTTCTTATTCTTCTTCCTCCTATCTTAAGAGTTGGACTGACTCCACCGACAAAGGGATAACATTCCCCCCTGCAGGCTCACCTCTTTTTAGGTTTTGGCTCGCCCAAGTTCGTGGAACTCGAAACTTTTTTCAGTTTCCGCTCTTTCTTCTATTTCAGAGTGGGTTATTGGGAAAGGTTTTCTTCCTCCCAGAAGGGGGGGGGGGGGCTCAGCACAGTATTGTATCCGAGACCTGTATGAAAGGAAATCAAGTAAATATGAAAAGAAATATTTCGGAGAAGATCATCAAATGCGTGTAAAGAGGCTTACCAAGATTTTTGGCCTCCCATCGGCCCTTTGCCAAATCGCGCCATGAGCGCTCAACATACAAATAACTCAAAGATAGTTTCCGAAACTAGATCTCGAGGTTTGGAATTGCACCAGGCACCCAAGAAACCATTGTATCATATGAAGGGATGTCGATGAGAAAAGGCAAAATAAACAAAACAATAAACAGAAGCTATAGGTGGGTTTGTACTTACGCTTCATATTCCATTCCTCGGGTAATGACAATCAATATCTGAATAGTGCGCTCGAACTGTCCGTCCGTCTGAGGGTGGAATGCTTCACTCAACTCAACCCATTTGCCTAACTCATATTGTACAACCTTCTAGAATCTCGATGAAACTGCGTACCTCGGTCAGAGATGATGAATACCGGAATGCCATGAAGTCGGAAAATCTCATGAATATAGGCCTAAGCCAGCTGCTCTAAAGAATAAGTAGTCACTACTGGAATGAAATAAGTTGACTTGTTCAACCTATCCATAATCACCCATACAAAATCAAACTTTTTCTGAGCCTGTGGGATCCCAACAACAAAATCCATAGTAACTCGCTCCCATTTCTATTCGGGAATCTCAAGCCTCTTAAGACACCCAAATGACCGCTGATACTCATATTTTGCCTCCTAATAATTTAGACACCGAGCTACATACTCCACTATGTCGTTATTCATTCTCCTCCACCAATTGTGTTGTCTCAAATCCTGGTACATCTTAGCGGAACCTGGAATGGAGTACCACAAACTGTGGGCCTCTTGAAGAATCAACTCAGGCAAACAATCTACATTGGGAACACATAGTCGACCAAGCATCCGTAACACACCGTCATCCCTAATAGTGACCTCATTGGCATCACCGTACTGAACCGTGTCCTTGAGGACAAGCAAATAGAGGTCGTTATACTGACACTCTCTGATATGATCATATAGAGAAGTCTGAGAAACTACGCAGGCCAAAACTTGACTCAGCTCCGAGACGTCTAATCTGAAAAACGGGTTGGCCAAGGCCTGAACATCCAATGATAATGGCCTCTCCGCTGTTGGTAGATATGCTAACCTGCCCAAGCTCTCCGCCTTTTGACTCAAGGCGTCAGCCACCACATTGGACTTCCTAGGATGATATAGAATGGTGATATCATAGTCCTTAAGCAACCCTACCCATCTCTGCTGATACAAGTTAAGATCCTTTTGTTTGAACAAATGTTGTAGACTCCGATTGTTGGTATAGACCTCACAAGGGGCACCGTACAAATAGTTCCGCCAAATTTTCAAGGCATGAACAATAGATACTAGCTCAAGGTCGTCGACATGATAATTCTTCTCATGTAACTTTAGCTGTCTAGACACATAAGCAATCACCCTACCGTCTTGCATCAACACCGCGCCGAGGCCAATATGTGATGCATCACTATACAAGGTGTAAGACCCCGAACCTGTAGAAAACACCAACACTAGGGCTGTAGTCAAAGCAGTCTTGAGATTTTGAAAGTTTTCCTCACACTCCTCAAACCATCTAAACAGAGAACTCTTCTGGGTCAACCTAGTCATAGGATCAGCAACATATGAGAAACCCTCTATGAAATGATGGTAATACCCTGCCAAACCAAGAAAACTTTAGATCTCAGTAGCTGAAGACGGTCTGGGCCAAATCTGCACTGCTTTAATCTTCTTCGAATCTACCTTGATCCCTTCACTCAACACTACATGAGCCAAAAATGCCACTGAATCGAGCCAGAATTCACACTTTAAAATTTTTGCATACAACTTCTTTTCCCTCAAGGTCTGAAGAACGATCCTCAGGTGCTGCTTATGATCCTCCCGCCCCGGGAGTACACGAAGATATCGTCAATAAACACAATGACAAATGAGTTAAGATAGTGCTGGAAC
This sequence comes from Nicotiana tabacum, assembly GCF_000715075.1. Taxonomy (NCBI): domain Eukaryota; kingdom Viridiplantae; phylum Streptophyta; class Magnoliopsida; order Solanales; family Solanaceae; genus Nicotiana; species Nicotiana tabacum. Next base: position 75,208,766 of record NC_134095.1, on the reverse strand, counting down.
ACATTGTTCATCAAGTGCATGAATGCTGCTGAGGTGTTGGTCAACACAAATGACACCACAAGAAACTTGTAATGACTATACCGAGTCCTGAAGGCAGTTTTCAGAATATTTGTGTCCTGAATTTTCAACTGATCATAGCCTGACCGCAAATCAATCTTTAAGAACACTCTGGCACTCTGTAGCTGATCAAATGGGTCATCAATGCTTGGCAATGGATACCTGTTCTTCACTTTAACATTGTTCAACTGTTGATAATCAATACACATACGTATAGAACCACCATTCTTCTTTTCAAACAAGACCGGAGCACCCCTAAGGTGACATACTAGGCCGAATGAAGCCCTTATCAAGCAGCTCTTGCAACTTCTCCTTTAACTCCTCCAACTCTTCTAGGTCCATACGATGTGGAATAGAAATGGGATGAGTGCCTGGAAATAAGTCAATACCAAAATCGATATCCCTATTGGGTTACATGCCTGGAAGATCCGCCGTAAATACATCTGGATAGTCCCACACTACCGAAACTGACTCAACGGTAGGGGTATCAACATTAACATCCCTCACAAAGGCTAGATATGCATCACTATCTAGATCAAGTGGAGCCTGGATCAAATAAGACTCATGTATCTCTATGAAAAACCAAAACAATACCTATGATGATTAAGTTAGATGAAACCGCCTCCGTCCTACTCGAAAGAGCATAAAGTCTGATCTGGCCTTCCCCTCTAGGGTGACCCCTACCTGCTTGACCTCCACCCTAGTTGGTTGTGCAAGTGGAGTGGAAACTAGTGCGGTAACCATGATTCAAAAAGTTTGAGGACCCTATGGAAGATGTGGAGCCTGAGTGGTCTATTGTGGTTCACCCCTCCTGAGTTTGGGGCAGTCCCTCACCATATGATGAGTATCAACACACTCAAAACAAGCTCTTGGAGGACATAGCTGTTGATACTGGTTCGGGCCTGGTTGGCTGGACTAACCGCTGAAAGCACCCCGTGCAGGAGGTATACTAGATAGTGGTTGTGCATAATGGGCAACCTGAGACCTGGGAGTAGCCAAAATACCATTGGAATCTAGAAGTGCTGAGTGAACTGGACAACTCAAATAACCTCTACCATGATAGGCTGCAAACGGGCACCACTATATGTGCAAGAATCTCGAGGCCTTCTTGTCCTCTCTCTCCCGGCCCCCATACCCTCCAATCTCCGAGAGATCTCTACTGCCTGCTGGTATGGGGTATTAGTCTCCATCTCTCAAGTTATGCTGAATCTAATACCATAGTTGATCCCCTCGATAAATTGACGAACTCTCTCTCTCTCTCTCTAACTATGGAGACTAAGGCTGGTGCATGTCTGAAAAACTTTCTAAACCTGATGGCATACTCTAGCACGGTTATAGTACCTTGGCATAACTGCTCAAACTCCGCGCGCCATGTATCTCGAAGACTTTTGGGGACAAACTCTCTTATGAATATCTCAGAAAACTGAGCCCATGTGAGTGAAGTTGCCTCGGTCGAGCTACCCAGCTCGTACGCTCGCTACCACTTATAAGCCGCTCCATTAAGCTGGAACGTAGTGAAAACAACCCCACTCGTCTCCACAATACCTATAGTACGGAGGATACAATGCACTCCTCATGAAAATCAAGTGCATTCTCTGAAGCTAAGCCGCTGAAAGTAGGGGATGGTACTTCTGGTACCTCTCAGGCCTGAGTTGCTGCCCTAACCTCGAGCTGAACTAGGAAAACCGGCTGCACCTTGTAAGACCTCTAGGACATGGTCAAACTAGACCCACTGCTCTGGGCTACGGGCGGCAGGAGTTTGTGCTCCACCCCCGCCCTGAGATGTGGCAGGAGCAAGTAGAATTATCCCCGCCTAAGCTAGAGTGCCAAACATGCTCAAGAACTATGCTAGGATATCCTTAAGTGCAGGGGTAGCAACATGTGCCTCAGGTGCCTACCCCCAACTGGAGCTACTGGTGGCTCCTCTGTCACAGCTCGAGCAAGAGTTCTGGCTACACTACGGCTCTAGCAGGGGGTGCGAATGTCTGACTATCAGTCCCAACTGTGCGTGTCCTCACCATTTGTAAGAGAATATAAAGACAGAGATTTTAAATGTCAAAATCAACAAATTTGCATGATAAGGATAAAGAAGTGAAGATTTTTCTAACAGTTCCATAGCCTCCCGAAGATAAGTACAAACGTCTCTATACCGACCGCAAGACTCGACTAAACCTGCTTGTGACTCATAACACTTATGAACCTAGAGCTCTTATACTAACTTCACGACCCCAATTTCCCTCCGTAGGATCTCTTCATGGCACCTAGTCTATAAGACTAGGTAAGCCTAACATAAATGCAGAATATAACTGAAATAATGGTAAAACTCTCAAATACTCAACAACTATCATAACAAAAACTTCGCGACTCAGCATAAACCAACTTCCCAAAATCTAGTGATAACAAGTCACAAGCTCTACGAGTAAGTACTAATCATCCCTATACAATAGTGTCTATAAAAGTGAAATAAAATCAAGTAAACTAGATAGAGGGTGACTCCGAGACCTGTTGTCTCCGGCAAGTATACCTTGAAGTCTCTGAAGCTGAGCTCGTCGCACTGGTGCCTTGACATGTAGAAGTACCTGGATCTACACAAAACGATGTGTAGAAGGGTAACATTAGTACATCACAACTGTACCTAGTAAGTGCCAAGCCTAACCCAAGTAGAGTAGTGGCGAGGTCAGGTCAAGGACCAATTGGAATAAACAAGAAATGCAATAGGTATATAACATTGTAATAATGAAAATAATTGAAATGAAACAATAAAGAAATATACCAAGATTAGCTATATTGAACTAAGGAAAATAATGCATTACGGAAGAAAACAAGGAATGATATGCCAAGGAAACAAAGCAACGAAAACACAAGTAAAGTAATAGAAAAGTATCAACAAAATCACTACCGAGGTACCGCCTCGTAGTCTCAACTCACAAAACAAATTACAATCTTTCCTTATATCATTGCAGGAGCCTTGCATTTATTTTTGAAATTTGTTTTTCCCGAAATAGCTTCACGCGTTTACCCCCACCTTATCATATTGTGTGGCTTCAAGTAGTTCCCCTACTAGAAACACGCGTATCAAGCCCACCTTATCTAACTACATGCATTTCAACCTCAATCTTTATACCACCGCATGTGTATCAATATCACAATGTATTACAAATCGCAACTCAAGTGCCCAAGAACACAACTTGCTAAAGAAGTCAATAATAATGGGTTTTCCACGATAAATAGCCCATGGCTCAACCACAATATGCATAAAAGTCTCAACAATAGCAACTAGAAATGAATAACTCAACAAGAATCGTATTTCACAACTTGACAACTTTGCCTCAATGTGAATCACGACCTTTATAACTCAATACCAATTTCAATAACAAGATATTCCAAGAAATAACAATTTCAAGTAAGGAATTCAACAGTCAAATAATGAATAAGGAATAGAGGAAATAATAATTTCAACTAGGCATATAAAGGCAAATAAGCTAGTATACACACTCATCACCTTGTGTACATGGCTTCCACATAACAAAATTAAACCCAAAACAACACCAATCCTAAGGGATAATTCCCCCCCACAAAGTTAGGCAAGACACTTACCTCAAAACACGTTAACTCAATCCACTAGTAAGCCTTTCTCTCGATTATCCAACTCCCAATGGCTCGAATCTAGCCACAATAACTTCATACCATAAATATAAACTATAGGAAACTATTTTGAACAATAAATTTACAATCTTTAAAGAGAAATAAAAAGCCAACTCAAAAGGTCAACCCCGGGATCGCGTGTTAGAACCCGACAAAAATTACAAAATCCGAACACCCATTCAATGACGAGTCCAACTATACAAAAATTTCTCAAATCCGACTTCAAATTGCCTTTCAAATGCCCTAATATTTAGACTAAGATGTTTTCACAATTTTCCCCAAAATTCCAACTCAAATCACCAATTAAATAATAAAAATAACAATGGATTCATGTAATATAGCCAAAACCGAGTTAGAATCTCTTACCCCGATGATTATCTTGAAAATTCCTTGAAAAATCACCACAAACCGAGCTCTATAGCTCCAAAAATGAAAATGACATGAAACCCTCGACCTAAGCCCTTTTCTACCCAGCGATTTCTCATATGCGGCTTTGCTGTCGCACCTGCAAAAATTCCATCACTAGTGCGGTTCCAAATACTGCCACAGGACTCTGCTTCTGCGGACCAATGGCTCGCACCTGCGAGCCCCCTTTTGCAGAGACTAAACTGTACATGCGGTCCTGCACAAGGCCTTCCTAAATTTCGCTTCTACAGAAGAAACGTTCGCGCCTGTGGAGGTGCACCTGCGTACCCAGATCTGGGATACACCTTTTCGCTTCTGCGCTTCACCACTTGCACCAACAAGTACGCACCTACGGCCATTCCTATTGTAGTTGCGATGACACTAGAATAGTTGATGCTTCAGCAAAAATGATCAAGTCCAAATTGGTTTCGAGTTCAATCTGGATCACACCTGGACCCCGGCCAAATATACCAACAAGTTCCAAAATATATAACGGACCTACTCGAGACCAAAAATTACATCAAACAATATCAATCCAATGAGTCACAACCCAATTCAAGCATATTGAAACTATGAACATCTAACTTCCAATACTAACAATGAATCATACCAAAACAATTCCGATTGGCCTCAAACTTTGCACACAAGTCATAAAAGACATGAAATACCTATTCCAACTTCCGAAATCGGAATCAGATCCTGATATCAATAAAGTCAACTCCCAGTCATACTTCTCTACCTTTCAAACCTTCAACTTTCTAACTTTCGCCAATTCAAGTCGAAACGACCTACGGATCTCCAAATCAACATCCGAACACGCTCGTAAGTCCAAAATTATCATACGGAGCTGTTGGAACCGTCAAAACTCCATTCTGAAGTTATCTACATAAAAGTCAAAGTACGGTCAACTCTTTCAAACTAAGCCTACGACTTAGGGACTATGTGTCCCATTTCACTCCGTAACTCAGCTGAAACCAAAACCAAACACCCCGACAGATTACATTACTATGATACACCATAGAGGAGGAAATAAATGAAGGAGTGGGGCTAAAATAGTCAAAATGATCGTCTGGATTGTTAGAATGAACGACTATTCATGTTCGAAACACCAAAAGAAAAAGATTTCATACAAAACCTAGAAAATAGAAATTTAGAGTTAGGGTTTTTTAACCAAAGTTTAAATTGAGAAAAGTTAAATTTCTTTGGGATAGGACCAATATTAATCGAGTTGTATGATGTAGATGTAATGATTATGGTTGGCATTGTGGAAGCTAACCTTACTAGAAGGGAAGAATTGTTTATGTGAGTTGAGGTTTCTTCCCTAAGTCAATGGCTAGATAAGAATATGCATAATAATTTCCGATTTACTTGCTCTATTTATAGAATAAATATTATATATACAAATTAAAAACCCTTATGGCAGAAGATGAGGACCAAGAAATTGAGCAATGTTAGAGACTAGGGGCTGCCTAAATCAAGCGGGATCTCGAGCGACCATGTCCACACCGAGATCGGTTCAACTGGGGCCAGTAAGACCAGGCCAATAGATGCACGCTCAACCTTTGAAGAGGCTTAGCGGCTTTGTTCTGTGGTGTTTTGGTCGACTTCGTTGATTTTCTGATTTTACATTTTCGTTTTCTCGTTGAGCATTTTTTTCATAGGGCTTTGACAAGATCAAGTCTGAGTTGCTCCACTATGAAGCCCGGTTAAAGAAGCCTTGGATGGGAGAAATCCCTCAGGCTTCTTTGTGATAAAAGAGGAAAAGAATTGAGGCACCTTCGGTACGAGGTGAATCGAAGCCTGAACTACAAAAGCCACCTTGAAAAACAGGTTACTTTTGCTCTGAGGGAATGCATGCTCCTTCTTCTATCCTCAGAGATTAATATTTTAATACTTCAATTGCAAAGCAAGACTGAGGATTTGGAATGCCTTTGGGGCAAGGTTGGCTAGGCCAAGTATGAGTGTAACGAGCTAAGGGCTCAGATAGATGCCCATGTTGCGGCCAAGAAGAATGCTCTGGCCAAGGTTTCTTCCCTTGAGGTGCAGCTCCAGAAGGCCCATGAAAATAGCTCAGTTTAGACGAACAGAATTGCAAGGCTCGAGTTCGACCTTCTGGAGATGAAGGACGAGGTCGTGGATGCCCGGGCTAAAGCTGAAGAGATTCAGGCTAAGGCCGACAAGAAAGTGGTCGTCTATTTAAAAGACGTTGCTGATGCTCGAGCTGAGCTGAGAGGGGCTTCCGATTGAGAGAGCAGAAGTAACGAATATGCCTGGTGCAAATATCGGAGGGAAACCCTCGAGGAGATCCACGCTAGGGTCTTCGATCTCTCAGAAGAGATAAAGCAGGCAAAGGCCGACGAATATACTAGGCTATTTGTCCGAGGAGATCCACCAAGCTCCTTTTTTCCGATGCCGAAGATGATGAAGAAGAAACCGATGGGGCCGTAGTCCCCGAGGGGAAAATAGACTAGGCTTTTTTCTTTTTGATTCTTTGTACAGTGTTCTTAGAGAACTTTGTAAATGCAACCTTGCATTGTTTCATACATGCATATATGTAAAGAAACATTTCGGTTGTCTTCTTCCATGAATTTCTATTTGCTTGTGTATGTCTTTCTTTGTCTTGAGTTTTGACGTTTTGTCAATGATTAGCCAGATGAATTGGCCTTTGAGTAAAAACCTTTAGGTTTATAATTCGGCCCTGGGGCTTGTTAGGCTGGCTCGTAGGTTCTTACGCATTTGCCCTTAGGCGTTTTTAGTTAATTGTTTCGGGATTAGTTAATTGTTTCATACAGTGGCTCTTATGCGTGGGGTCGATACGACCTCTTAATATAGGCTGGCGATAGTGGCTCTTATGCGCTGGGTCAGTACGACCTTTTAATATAGGCCGGCGACAGTGGCTCTTACGCATTAGGTCAGTACGACCTCTAATATAGGCTTTATTTTTCCCTCGCTAAAGACTTTTTGATGTTTTTGTGTTTGCCCGACTCTTCGACGGCTTGATAAGAGGAGTCATTATGTGGCAATAAATGAGCACCTCAGGAGGTTTTGCTCGATGGCTAAATTGTTTCGAAGCCTATTGTTTGGGCATCCTCGAGTCGTGTGAGTTTGTTTGGAGCCTTGCTATCGGAGTCATTTTATTTGGTCAGAGCCTTTCAGTCCCCGAGTGAAGTAGTTTCAGCGTTTACATCGAGGGTATGTCTTTTTTGGGGTTTTACAAATTCGAATGTATAGCCTTAACTTTAAGATCAGGATTTATGCCTTTTGTAAGGTCTCATAATTTTTAACATGCCTTACTTAAGGTCTTACAGATTTAGTCACTTGGTACAAGTGTAACTCATGCCTTACTTGAGGTCTTAGATTTGGTATTGCCTTAGGAAGGTCTTATGAGCTCGAGGTTGCCCACATGGGGTCTTATAGCCTCAGGTTTTTGAATAAATCGATGGGGGTGGCAATCGGTGATAGTCCCTGAGTCTTCAAAAGTTTCTTGAGCCGTTCCATGTAAACTTGGTATTGCCTCATTGAGGGCTTATGAGTTCAAAGTTTCGGACCTCGAGGTCATGTGGCCTCGAGTTTTTGGCGTTAGTCCCCGAGTGTTTGGGAAATTTCTGGCTCTAGAGCCGTTTCTTGTAAAACTGGCATACTTCTTTGAAGCGCAAAGCGTTTTGATGGAGGGGAAATATTCTTCGATTACTTGGTACAAGTATACATGTTTTTGCCGTCAAGGGCTCAATTATTCTATGCGGACACAGTTCATTTGAACGTTTGGCCCGATACATCATTTTCCTATTGATACCCTTTTTGGCTCATCTTGACTTCTTCGAGAAGGTGATCTTCTGGGGGGATGCCCCCAGTGTTCGAGGTTGATTGAAGAGAAGCCTTCAACACTTGTGAAATTCTCCTTAGGTAGCATATAGATGTTGCCTCATTAAAAACCTTGTCGGTAAAACCCTTCTTGGGATAAAAACAGATCGAAGGAAAAGAGTGCAACGTATGCTTTGAAACCTTAAGGTCTTCGAGCTGGACAATGCTTCGACTGTTCGGATCAGACATCTACACAAAGGTTAGTGTAAGACATAAATAAAAAGGGAGATGGTTATACCTTAGTGGTGATAGCGCTTTGAGCCTCGATATGCTTCGGGGACACGGCACAATCCTTTAATTATTTTATTTGGGTGTAGCCGAGAATGTGTCTTGTGATTCCTACTTCACTGTTTGCTTATCCTTTGGCTCCTTCGATGTCGGAGGTGTTGATGCCGATGCCATATCGTGCACTGCGAACATCTCCCTCGCTTCATGTTGTTCCCCATACATGGTTTTTATTCCTTCCCTTGTTGGAAACTTTATCATTTGATGAATGGTTGATGGTATTGCTCTCATGTAGTGTATCCATGGCCTTCCGAGCAAGATGTTGTACCTCATGTCTCCTTCGATGACATGGAATTTGACATTTTGGGTTGTGCCGACCACATTGACCGGGAGGGTGATTTCCCCTTTTGTTGTTTCGCTAGTCATGTTGAATCCATTCAGGACTCAAGAGGCGAGCACGATCTGGTCGAGCAGTCTGAGCTGCTCCACCACCCTCGACCTGATAATGTTGGCCGAGCTACCTAGATCCACAAGCACACGCTTAATTTGAAATGTATTCACAAGAAAAGAAATTACCAATGCATCGTTATGAGGTTGAGACAGGGTCTCGATGTCTTCATTGCTGAATTTGAGAGCATCTTCGGGTATGTAACCCCGAGTTCGCTTCTACCTGGTGGTGGATATTTTTGTTCTTTTGACAATGGGTTCCTACGGGATAACGATTCCTCCAACGATCATGTGGATGACATGTTTTAGCTCATCTGTTTTATTCTTCATGTTTTCCTCTTTTTCCCGGAACTAATTGTTGGCTCAGTCGCTAAGGAACTCTCGGAGGTGCCCTTTGCTGAATAGCCGGGCTACTTCTTCTCGGAGCTGTTTATAATCTTCAGTCCTATGATCGTGTGTGCCATGAAATTTGCACACTAAGTTGGGGTTTATCTACGATTGGTCTGATAGTATAGGTCTTGGCCACTTAGTGTCTCTGATTTTACCAATGGTAGATACGATGTCTGAAACGTCAACGTTGAAGTTGCATTTCGATAGGCAGGGTGCCTCTATCGGTCCTATATGTCTATTGAATCCGGCTCTGCTCACGAGTCCCCAAGGATTCTGACCTCGATCTGTACTTCAATCATTTTGAGATATGTTACACCTTGGAGCATTTCTCCTATCTTCGGTATATGGTTGGTACCTTTCCTTGTTTGGATTTGGCTTCTTAGCTAGTCTACTTGGATATACCGAGCCTGAGGGGGCTCCCAGTTGGTCGTCCTTGACCCTAATCTTCGACTGATATTGGTTGGGGACATATGACCAAGTCACGGTGGGGTATTCAACAAATTCTGCTTCAGTTGCTTCGAAACCACCGAGCTTCGTTCCTTCAAGCCTTGGGTGAAGGCCTGTACTTCCTAGTCATCAGAGACTGGTGGTAATTCCATTCACGCTATTTGAAAGCGAGATACAAACTCCCGCAGAATCTCATTTTCTCTTTGTTTGATTTTGAAAACGTCGGATTTCCTTATAGCCACCTTGATGGCACCAGCATGTGCTTTTATGAAATAATTTACCAGCATGGCAAATGAGTCTATTGAATTCGGAGCTAGGTTGTGATACCACATCATGGCCCCTTTTGAGAGTTTTTCTCCGAACATTTTTAGCATGACGGATTTGATCTCGTCGTCCCTCAAGTCGTTGCCCTTCACCGCACAAGTGTAAGTAGTGATGTGCTTGTTCGGGTCCGAGGTTCTGTTGTACTTCTGAAGATTGGGCATTTGGAATTTCTTCTGGATGGGCTTTTGAGCGTCATTTGGCAAGAATGGCTTTTATACGAATATCTTTGAATCAACACCCTTCAAGATCGGGGGTGCGCATGGGATCTGGTCGATCCTTGAATTGTAGGTCTCCACCTTTTTGTCATTAGCTTCTTTCATCTTTTCACCCGATTCAATCCTCTTTATAAGGTCCTCGAGCATCTTCATATCAGTGGGGTCAGCTGCTGACCCATTGTTACTTGATCTTTTCGGTACCTGTTCGGCTCGAGGGGCCATTTTCGGTGCTGCTATTTTTGGGGTTTTTTGGTGGCTTTGCAGTTGAGCAATCGCCAGTTGTTGTGCCTGTAATATCTCAAAAATAATGTGAAGGCTAATCTTTTGCTCCCCTCGCGCTGGGATTTCCTGAGCTTCTTATTGGTTTTCTTGGCGTATACTCATGTTGGTGTGGGAGCTTATGTCGACGTGTTGGGCATTGCGCGAGACCACGTCTACGGGAATTGGTTCTGGTGCATCCTCAAGGTTTTGTGGTGGTACACCAGTACTTGAAACAACTACACCATTCTCTTCATTGTCCTCAAGACCGTTGTTTTCATGTGCGCTTACTGAGTTAGACATTTTGACCTGAAATCAAAGATTCTTCGACAAGAAAAAGTGTGAACCAGAAAGAAAACAACCACTATTATTTTTAGCCCCACGGTGGGCGCCAAACGGTTTACCTTGAAAATGATAATTACAATTAGATTTGATTTTGTGGTTCTAAAAATACGTGATTTGTTTTTATGCTAGTTGTTAAGCAGAAGCTACTAAGTGTGAGACTAGAAAATGAGATAAGAACTTTGAAAGAGGTGTGTTTAAGCAAACCGAGTGGTTGAGAATCAAGGCCTCGGGCCAGATTATACAGGGCTTCGAGGTCGAGCTAGATACTAAGCTATGGATAGTCGATGAAGGACTAACAGTTTTGAGAGCTTTGATCTAAGCCTTGTATGATCAATAATGAACAATGAATGAAGAACAATTAATGTAACACAATAAATATAAGCAATAAAAGTAAATAATAGAATCAAGAGAGAATGTGTTTAAGTTAGAGAGAAGAGAATGTTCTTGTATATTGAATGTTGTATCTTGTGTCATGCCTCTACAACATGACAAGGGTCCCCTTTTTATATGAGGGGGAATCCCAACATAGTACAAATGCATTTATTACAAAGATATATGGCTGGTACAGCTATTTAATACTACGGTACGAGCTTTTGCTAGGCTAATAGACTGGGTCAGCCATAATCACGTGCCTTGGAAACGTCCCGCTTTTCCATCATAACTGCCGATTTGCATTGCCCCGAGGTTGAACGTTGAGAACCCTTCGGGGTTAAACCTTGAACCTTGCCTTGAGCCTTTGGAGACATGTTTGTAAAGTGCCACAATGACCATGAAATCGGACCCTCTGATTTTTACAGTATACAAATGATAATTATTGAAACTGAAACTAAAATGATAACTGATAGCTGATAACTAATAACTGATAACTGAAATGATAATGATAACTAATAATTGATAACTGAAATGATAACTGATAACTAAACTGAACAAAGGAAGTAAGGATATGAATACTCCCTCTTTTGAATGATGAACAACCTGTTTATCAGAATATGCTACGGCCTCAGGCCTAATATATAAGTGAACAAGCTACAGCCTCAGGCCCAAGTATACGTATACATTAACTACGGCCTCATGCCCAAAAATGCATAAAGCATAAACTACAGCCTCAGGCCCAAACATGCATAAAGCATAAGCTTCGGCCTCAGGCCCAAATATAGGTGTTCAACATTCAGGAACTGGGAATCATACTAAAATACATGATGCTGAAATACTGAACCATAATAAGCTACATGGTAATTGAATGCTGAATCGAGCTAGAATGAGACATGTATTCATGAACTGATTATGAAAATTGAAACTTCAACTGTTTATGACATGCCGAGTAATCTAGGCTGAGACTCATGGGCATCAAAACCAAGCCTATATTGATTACGCACTAATTTCACAACATTCAGAATGAAAGTCATAAACGAGTTACAAAGCTAGAGAATAGTAGTTCTGCAACTATTCAAGGAACTTGGCTTAACTATATTTCCGAGGTAATTGGTAGCGTGGTAAAAGAAACATAGTGTTGGGAGAATCATTAACATTCCCAAACATAGATAGTTAGCCTCACATACCTTAACTTGCTACTCTTGAGCGTAATACAACATTCGCCGACCCTTAGAGCAAGAGTCTCCAAGAAAGAAAACTAAACCATAGTTACGAAAGTTTTCCTACAAAGGGGCGGAATAGAGCAACAGTCTCTAAGAAAGCAAACTAAACCATAGATACGATAGTTTTCCTACAAAGGGGTTGGCTTCAACAACCCATAAGGGACGGCTTGCAAAGCTACACAAATATTTAATTTGCTTATAGTCGCAAAAGTTTTCCTACAAAGGGGCTGACTTCAACAATCCATAAGGGACGGCTTGCCAAGCTACACAACTCAGAAAACTTTTGTACTATAACCAACGTTAGCTGTTTATAACTCAGAAAACTTTCGTACTATAATAAGCTAACTTTCTTAGAGTATTCTTACTCTATTTTCATACATGGACCGGCCTTTCCATCCATTCGAAAGAAAGAACAAGAGGGAAATTTAGAAAGCACTCATATGTAATATGTCACAAAAGATTTACAAAGGTTACAAGATCCACTTACAACTATTACAATGCCTCCTTTATATAGGACTAGGAGGTTACTATAAGACAAACTCACATTATTAAATAAATATGTCTTACTTGGCAAACTTATCTACAAGTGGGCCCCTCTTGGCATGTGAAGGACTTTAGGCAAAACAACTAAAAAGCTCCTGAAAACATGTGAAAGGGGTGAAATATACATATTATAGCATGTGAAAGTATGCCGGGGGAATATGATGGCATGTGAAAGTAGGGTGTTGCATGTGACGAAGCTTGTGGAAGAAAGTGGAAGTGAGGCCCGGATAGTATGGAAAGATGTGGAAATTTGTCTTGGCATGGGTAGATGATTTTTGAGGGGTTTTTGGTAGGTAATGTAGGATTATGGTGGGATTAGTAGGGATTTAGATAATTATCCTTCATTGATTCTAGGGTTGTCTTCTAGGCATCTTTTCAAAGACCTTGTGTAGTAATGCTTGCAACTTGACGGTCCTTCTTCGCTGTGCTCTTTCTCTTTTGAATTGAGAGATGTAATTTGCAACCTCAATCTGGAAATGTCATGAGTAATCCTTTATCGGATGTCTTCATATGGGGTTTGATATTCTTTTGCTGCTTCCTGGACTCTTTCCCAGTAAAGATGATTGCTGGTATAATTCCATCTTGCCCAATCTTTTGGCCATATCTCCCTTGGGATGCACTTTTTTTGCTGGAAAAGGATTCTTTGTGCCTCGCTATATTCTTCTTCCATGGATAAAATGAATACGGAAAATTTCCACCAGAATGATGCCTCTGCTTGCGCCTGGAGTTTTCCATTAATAATCTTCAGTGGCCTATGGAACATGAATACCTTTGCTATGTATGAATCGTTGAAATATTTTATCCAATATCTTCTAGGTTTGAACCATAGCAAAAATACTTTAAGAGCTGGTCCAATGTTATCAAAATCCTTGAAGACGTTGCATTTGAATTCCATAAGAATATAATACTGGTGGCATATGTACAAGAAAAACCATAATAGTTCTTATAGAAAATTCTTGGCTTGAGCGAATATATGGTACAACGTATATTCTAGATTGACCCCATATGGATTGAGAATGGATCCTCCATGTTGCCGGAGAAAACTTGGAGCTAATAATAAGTTCTTCTTTCCATAATAATTGATGAATCAAAGGGATTCATGAGGTTGAACAACTCTGGTGGATGATCTGTAATGAACTTGTTCCTGGTATATTTAAAAGAATGAAGATGTGGATAATTAGCTTTTTCTTTGACTTCAGTTTTCCTGGGGAAAATCCTTTTGAGAATTCTTCCGATCGAGACAAAAATCAGCAAGAATATTATCCTTTCCTTTCAGGTGCTTGACTTGAAACTTGTATGGAGAGAACCATTGAGCCCATCTGAGAAGCTGATGATTGGGAATAATTTTTGCATTTATCTGGATCATCTTTGGAAAGGCCTTCATATCCATCTCTATTACAAATTCTGTATGAATAAGGAAGAAATTGAATTTCTTGATTCCATTATTTACTGCAAGAATTTCCTTGAAAGTGGAGTGATAATGTTGCTCGGTATCTTTGAACTTTCCACTAGAATATCCGCATATTTTCTTCTGGCCATCTTTTTCTTCAAATAGAACAGCACTCCAATATTCATTGCTGGCATCAGTTTGCAGTATTTTCTTTCCATCTGAAGGGATGTAGAGGGACTTGACATTTTTAGATATCTCCTTTATTTCCCTGACTACTTCAACTTGTTTCTTTCCCCATGATGGAGCATTTTTCTTGAGCATCTCTGTGAGTGGAGAAATGTCTGTAGAGATATTTGGGATGAAATCTCTCACATAATTTACGACACCCAAGAACTGTTGTATCTGCTTTGTTGTGAGGTTGGTATCTGGAAATTTGAGTAATTCCTGATATATATGTGGTCCTGGACTATATGCACCTTGGACAAAATGCATACCGAGAAAATCAATTTCTTTTTTGAGCAAGAACCATTTTTTTGCTGAGAGCATGATTCCGTACTGTGTTACTAATGGCTCAAATTGATGAAGCAAGTTGACATGTTCCTCCAATGTATCACTAAATAACAGGATGTCATCAATGTAAACTAAAGAGGTATAGAGGATGGGTTGGAATATTTTTATCATGGCCTTTTGGAACAAGGAGGGTGCAGTTTTTAACCCGAAGGACATGACTTTCCATTGGAAGTGATGATCGGGATGTAGAATCCCGTTTTGGGTATTTCTTCAGGGTGGATTCCCAATTGCCAAAATCCAGATTTTAAATCAAACTTGGAAAAATATTTGGCCTTGGCTAAGTGGGAAAAAAAGAGTTAGTTTATTTGGGATAGGGAATTTATCATCTTGGAGGAAGTGGTTAAGTGCCTGAGTTTTCCTCTTGTCTGCCCAGCTCTTTTGTTGACATAAAATGCTTTGCATGCCCTTTTTTGCAAGCTGAAAATGATATGGATTCATGCCTGAATGGCTGGCTTTTGTTGGATTGATGTTTTCATATTTCTTGAAAGGGATCTTGATAAAAAACTCTTTGTTTTTTCATAACGGGCTTTTCCCTTTCTTCATGAAATCCTTGTGGGATTCAGCACATGAATGTTCAATGAGATTTTGCTCAATTTCTTTGATTTGTTCGTCATTGGTGATTTAGAATAGCTTTGGAATCTCAAAATAAGGTTTGAATTGCTTTTTAAAAGCTATCCCGTTAGCCTTGATATGGAGTTGATTCCTATGTTGCTTGTAAATGTCGAATCCAATAATAAGATATTTTCCTAGTACATCAAACCCTATCAGCTTGGTTCTGTACTTCAATCCTGGAAAGAGATCAATTGTGACCGGACGCTTTGTGATGACAGTGGTAGTCAGGATTCCATTTGATGCAGTGTTAAAATCCTTAAAGTGCAGCACCCATTGATCTTCAGGGAGAACAACAGGATTTATGAGTGAGGAAACAGCTCCAGTTTCGATGAAAGCAATAACTCGAGTTGGTTTATACCATTTGGATGAATAGACCTTGAGTTCTACTTGAGGAACGACTATGAGAGCCTTGATCTCCTCTCGGGCTTCGATCACTGGTTTTAAAATTTGGTAGTGATCATTGCCTTGAACTTCATAGATATCAAGAGAGAATAAAGTTTCTTCATTAGGTTCATCATCCACAGAGAATATGGATTCAATCTCCTCCTTTTTTCCGAGATGTATGCTAGTGTAATCTTCAATCTCTTCAAGGAGTTTGACAGATCTTCCTGATTGGGGACAGTTTTTAGTGAAATGTCCAATCTTGTGGCAAATAAAACATCTATTTTTCTTGTGAAAATTTCCTGGCCTTCAACGTCTGAAATATTTTGTGCGTCTCTTGGACCTTGATTTCCCATCTGGAATTCGTGGCCATCTGAACCTCCTGAATACTCTTTGTTGCCTAGATGTGTGGCAAGAACATCATGATCCGGTGATTAGATCAGATTTGCGACATGCTTTGTCAAGCTCTGGATTGTGTTGGATAATTTGTTTTAAGGCAGAGCGCTTCATACAAATGTCATCCAATGTGAAAAAAATAACTTGCCTGATGTAACCTATTTTTGGGATTGTTATGTACTGAAACGTTTCTTCAATGATTGTTATAGTTCGGCTCGCCAACATATTTTGAAGGGAAGAGACAAAGGCTTGCTTTAGGTTGATCTCTCCGCCGATTTCAAAGTATATCTTTGCCATTTTTTGATAATGCCTATCAATGTCATTTCTATCAAATGACACACACTTCATCTCGAAGAGTTGTCTTCACATTTTCTCCTATCTTTGGCCAATATCTCCGCAGAAAACTTTATGAAGATCCTGATGTTGAAGGCAAAATCTTGGGAAGTAAGAAAAGTATTTTTGTCTTGAATTCAAAGTGAGTTCCACCAATCTCTGAGGATTCCTGAGAACCGTGAATTGAGTTCTGAAAGGATGATATACTTTTCTCATTCCACCAAATTTTTGGTCACCATCCAAGTATAGAAGTCTTGGATCCTTTGAGGCCATTTTGAAACCTTGACGTCATCTAAGGTGAAAGTGTGGAAACCAGTTCCAACTGGTTTTGACGCTATGGGTTCATATCTTCTTTCTGGGATTGGTTCATCTGTCATGCCTTCTTTTTCCTTATCTACTTCAGATATTTCTGGGTCTCTTTGCTGGTTTACAAATATTAGGGGATCGTCGTCTTCAGAAGAGTTTGTTGTGGATTCGTTGCTTGATTGAGCGCTATCTTCCATTGTTTCATTGTCTGATGAATTTAGAGATTCCGAACATGAAGTATCTTCTTCTGAAATGTATCTTGGCTGGGAGACATAGAGGTCTGGAGCCTTCCGGTCAGAAATCATCAGAGTTTTGAGGTTCGATCCTTTTGAACTTTCTCATTAGTCTTGCCTTTTCTTGGTTTGTTTCTGTGCTACAAGGGCATCTTTCCTTTCCCAAACCATTTTTGCGATATCAAAATCATGTTCTTCTTTTAATGGTTGGGTAAAAGAGATTGGATTTTGTGAGGTAGATGGATAAGTAGAAAAGGTGTAGTCCAATTTAGGTGGGGAATATACTTGTGGCGACATAGGGAAGAAGGTAGGTTTTGAGGGGAAAACTGGTGTCTTTTGTGTCTCAAAGTGGTCATTTCTCAAAAGTTGAATCTGTTCTTTGATGGAAATGGTCTCCTTTTGTTGTTGTTGGAAGAACTAGAAAAGTGGAGTTCCTGGCGGACAAATCTCATATTGTATTTGCCAATCTCAGTTCCAAGGCTTTGATTAGTCTGGCATGGTGAGACGATGTTTGCTCCATCTTTTTCTCAATTGTTTCCACTTTGCTCATCATTTTATTTTGTGTATGGGTCACGTTCTTTATGGTGTTGCCAATGTTGTTCAGCACCATGTTTTGGCAGGCGGAGTTTTCTGATTACCAGCTCATTGTTGCTTCGATGTCACTTGTTGGGGGTTTTTTTCCCAGTGGGTAGCACTATATTTTTCTTAGGAATTTTTGGAGCATGGCTTATGCCATCTTTTTCAAAAGGTTAAAGTGAAGGAAAATCTTGGGTATGACTGGAGCTTGAAAGACTTAGCATGAATATCTGTGGTTGTGTGGGATTTGTTGTTTTTTGAGTTGGTGAAGTTTTAGGTTCGGGTGGCTTTTTGGATTCTGGCTTATGAGCTGATGGTGATTTGGGTTTGGGTGTGGTTTCACTATCCTCCCAGCTTGGAGTGAACGTTTCTGGTGATTTTGGCCATACTTGGATGACTTAATTAGCTAATTGAAGGATCTTTATTTTCATATTTAACTCGAAATTATTTTTCAATGGTTTTTCCCTTTTTCTTGGATTTCGGTTTGCTTTCATTGAGGCCGAACCTTTCCCAATGACGCTGGTGGTGTTCATCATATTCTCCAATTGGATCTTCCAAACAGTCTTGGCAATCGCAATCAAGATCCCAAGGGCAGTGTCCCGTAAAGGGGCATTTGAACCACCAAACTCTTTTTCCTTCTTTATCAAAATGTTGACACCAGTCATGTTCTTCCATGATGCTTTGTATATTCCAAAAGAACTCTCCGTCAGGTTCAGGGTATGTATCTGTTGTATCTTTGGGTTGAATCATTTGGCAAGAGAAGATGGTTTTATTGGGTTTTTTGAGATGGGAATGATCAAAGCTTATACAAACAGTTTTGTCATTTCTTTTGGTAAAAGTTGGTTCACCAGATTGCAGAGATTCCTCTGGTTCCCTTAATTTTTCATAATTTGTGATCCAGGAATAAGGAAGAATTTTGACACGTTCATCTCTAGAAATTTGTCTGGGTATTTGGGTGCACATGGTGTTTCCTTTGGTAGTATCAATATTTAAGAGCAAAGCATTTTCTCCTCAGGGAAGGCAAAGATCCATTGCATGATTTTGGACTCGCCACGCCATTTGGTGATGAAGAGTGGCTTGGATGGAATCTCTGGATTGAGGGGCTCCTTGGATTTGGACTTGGATTTTTAGTGCTTTGGTTAAGATGGATCATAAAGGGACATGTTGAAATTTGGAAAGATAGTTATGAAGATAGTTCCAGCATTCAGGGTAACTTCTACAATACCCAAATTTGCATGTTGATAATACAAGTGTATTGTATCTAGAAGAGAAAGTCGAGCTACAACACGTTGACCTTTTCTTCCATGATATGTTAAAGTGATTCAGATAGCACCAAAATGGATATGGGTAAAACCACGATCTCTCCATTGTCTGGGAAAATCATCTGGGATTTGAAGGGTGATAAATTATTACTCTCGAGTGACAAGAATAGGATGTTGGTCAAGTTTTGAGGCAGCAACATATTCTTTGACTCCTTTTGGTGTGTGCTGGACTAGGGAACGGAATTGGGTCCATGGTGCAAATGATTTTTTGGTAAAAGGCTGAGTAAGGGTTTATGAGATGTAGTTCAGTAGAGAATACTTTTTGTTCATCGGGTAGGATATCTACTTCATAGAGGTAATCATATTTTTGGACAAGGTTTTATATAGAGTAGGGGACTTATTCATTTTTGAAAGGGAAGAGGATGATGGAAATGACTCAGACATATTTAGTAAACTGTTCCTCCCTTCGAAAGGA
Source organism: Nicotiana tabacum (assembly GCF_000715075.1). Lineage (NCBI taxonomy): Eukaryota > Viridiplantae > Streptophyta > Magnoliopsida > Solanales > Solanaceae > Nicotiana > Nicotiana tabacum. The sequence goes on along the minus strand of NC_134095.1, from coordinate 75,189,475 downwards.
TGGGCTGGATCTGATGCCACAGTATAAGGAATATAGCAAGAGTCTCCAAGAAATCAAACTAAACCATAGATACGAAAGTTAGCTTATTGTAGTACGAAAGTTTTCTGAGTTATAAATAGCTAACTTTAATCTATATTAATACAAGTCAAATGGATTCCATATTAGCAGTAATACTCATATTTTTGTCACTTTGGTATTTTTTTAATCACTTGGTGGCATAAAGCTTCATAGCCCTTATTAATGATGTTTTTACACCCAACAATCCATTCTCTTACTCCTAGATAAATTCTAAAATCTCAAATTTCTTATAAACAAAACCATTCTTTTTCACCCATAAGATAAACAACACCCTTAACCAATAATCAACAATCAACAAACCAAACCTATAATTTTTCATGCTTTTCTATTAAACCCATCAACTCATATGTCATGAACATAGATTCTATAATAATTAATCCAATGGTATAACCAATTAGAGGGTGAAGACACTACCTTTTTGAAGTTCAATCCTCTTGAATTCGAGTTCTAGGGTTTCTTTTCTCAACAATGATGTTCCAATCGAATATCTAATGATATGGAGGCTTTACCCATATTAATAAGATGTTGGGAAATTGAAATTAACTTAGAATAACCATTAGAATTTACCTTGGATAGTGGAGGGACCGTTAAGGAGTTAGGTTTATGAGAGCTCCCCTTCCTAGAGCAAGATTTTGTGTTTTGGGGGTGTGGGGAATGAATTAGGTCTTTAAAATGACCCCCAAGTGCGCTCGCTGCGTACCTGAAGGCTTGACTGGAACATGACCATACAAAATGGCAATAGCACTGCCACAAGTGCACGGCGATGCACGTGACCCTCTAGGCGCGCACCTGAGCACACATATTATCCACTGATCGGTAAACCCCTCATAATTATTTTTACATAGATCCATTCATGATCCACAATATATCGTTAGAAAGATAATACATAGGCCTACAACTTTTGTGTTTTGAGTTTTGCCAAATTCCTTATATATTTTCACTAAATCCTGCTAGAATACTGACCTTTTGTAAACTTAGTTGATTTTTTCCAATCTTAGGCACCTCTGTCACGACCCCAACCCCGGTCATGATGGCGCCCAACACACTGCTAGGCAAGCCCGACCATTCAACAACATTATCCCAAATTCTTATTCAGGTTATAGATAAATATCACAGAGAATTTACTAAGTCATTTCATTCAAGTATATAATTAATAATAAAATCAGCGGAAGTTCAATTAAAATACCACATCATAGCCCAATAGAATATGGTGTCACGAATATGAGCCTCTAATACAGAATATCTACCTATTACAAGTCTGTCTAGGAAAAATATGGAATAAAAGATAGAGATAGATGAGAGAGATCAAGGCTGCGAACGCCATGCAGCTACCTCGATACTCCCGGATACTGCTGCTCAGCTAAACAAATCCTCACTCAGCCTGTAGTGTACCTGGATCTGCATACAAGGTGCAGGGAGTAATGTGCTCCGACCCAGTGAGTAATAAACATAAATAAAAGCTGAGAATAAGAAATCATGGAAAAATACAAAGTAAGCTATAACTGGCAGTTTAGAATAACAAATAGTGAAGCAACAAGTCAATTAAATCAGAGTACCAAATACTGAGACAGGTATAACAGATAAAAACAAATGCATGAGTGCAATGCAATGCATATGATGGTACACTCTATGCATGAGTGCAATGCAATGCATATGATGGTACTCTCTAGTACCCACTGCGGCGTGCAGCCCGAGCCATCCATTTTATTTATCGTCGACGGCGCTCACTGGGGGTGTGTGCAGTCCGGAAGGGCTCCTACAGCCCAAGTGCAATATCAAGCCATCTCGTGGCATCAAATCTAGGCCCTCGGCCTCATATCAATCTCAGTATAATCAACCAGGCTCTCGACCTCAATATCAATGTACTCAACTAGGATCTCGGCCTCAATATCAATGCAATACTGCTGCGGCACGCAGCCCGATCCATGCTCAGTCCAGAAACCATCATAAGCCCTTTGGGCATTTGTAAAACAGTAGTTCTCAGGCCGAAATATCATTTAGAAATATCATTTAAGTTGTGAAATCTTAGAAAGATGACTGAGTTTGCAAAACAGTATTTAAAACCTTGGACTGAGGTCAAATGATATGCAAAATATGCGAAAGAAGTGATATCAATCCCTGAAGGATTCAAATAATTGGCAAGAAGCCTAAATGTAACAATTAAATCTATGTAAGGATGATTCTCAATTTAGTTCAAGTAGAAAATACGGTACAAACATCTCTCGGGATGGACCAAGTCACAATCCCCAATGGTGCTCTACCCCACGCCCGTTATCCGGCGTGCAAGTCACCTCAATATAGCGTTACAATGTGAAATTTCGGGGTTTCAAACCCTCAGGACATCATTTACATCAATTACTCAACTCAAGACAGTCAAAGTCTAGCTCGCTATGCCCTTGCCTCTCAATTTACCCTCCTCGTGCGACGAATCTGCCCAAAATCACAACGAATATGTCGCATTATGCTAAAGAGACAATACCAAATCGAAAGCAATCGAAAAATATCAAAATTCACGAATTTGACAAAACCCGAGCTCCGGGCCCACTTCTCGAAACTCAAAATTTTTTACGTCATCGGGTTCCTTATCTCGCCACTAGTCTATACATACAAAAATCTCTCAAATCGGACCACAAATGGCCCCTCAAATCCCAAATTTAGAATTTCAATTTCAAGCCCTAATTTCTTACAATTTGGCTATATTTTCATGAATTTCAAGGATGATTTTACAATATAATCATGTTTTTAACTCATAAAATTTACCTCCAATCAATCCTATTCGAATCCCTCTTCAATTGCTCCCAAGTAGCTCTCAAAATGCCAAAAATGGTGAAAGAAATGACTTAGCTCGCGGATGAAATGTCTTATAAATTCACTGCCCAGATTTTGTTTCGGAGTTACTGTTCACCCGCGCGGTTACTGTTCACGCGCGGGGTCACTGTTCACCCGCGCGGTTTCTGTTCACGCGCGGTTACTGTTCACGCTGCTAAAAAATTTACAGCAGCCAAAAAAAAATGCAGCACTTTACTTTTCGCTAAAAATGGCTCTAATTCCATCATACGAACTCGGAATTCGATGATTCTTGTTCCTATGAGTCAAAAATAATGATACAAACATAGTCATTCAATCGAAACTCAATTAGGAGTTCGTTTGCTCAGTGCGATATCCATTTCGCTCGTTAAACAATTAACTCATGTTTCGTGTCAAAAACTCAATCGCGACTTGATGAAATTAGACCAAACTTTCCAGATCACTCCTATAATTCATTATTTAAATTCTGGAAATCTCGAAATAAAATTTCGATCTCTAGAACTAAAAATGGATCTTTGGATCATTACATGCTTATGCTCAAACGGCAAAAATCTTCCAAAAACTCTTCCAAAACTTATCCGAGCCTCATGGGACCCCGACCAAACATGCCAACATAATTCATAACATTATTCAAACCTCTTCCAATCATCAAAACACCTCAAACAACATCAAATTACCCAAAACTCATCGAATTCAAGCCTAATTTTCAAAAAACTTCCAAAATACACTTTCGATCAAAAACCCGACCAAACCACGTCCGAATGACCTAAAATTTTGCACACATATCCCAAATCACCTAACGAAGATACAGCAACTCTCGGAATTCCATTCCGACTCTCGGATCAAAATCTCACCAATCAACCGGAATTCGCCAAAATACTAACTTCGCCAATTCAAGCCAAATCCTTCCACGGCCTTCCATAATGCAATCTGATCGCACTCCTAAGTCGTAAATCATCCCCCGAAGCTAACCGAATCATCGGGATTCAAATCCGAGCCCTCTAACACATAAGTCAATGTCCGGTTGACTTTTCCAAAACAAACCTTCCTTAAAGAGACTAAGTGTCTCATTTCCTACTAAAACCAATCAAAATCAACTCGTTCACACCCAACACTGATAATAAAGCATAAAGAAATAGGAAATGGGGGAAACGAGGCGGTATCTATCGAGACGACGGGTCGGGTCGTCACATCCTCCCTAACTTAAATAAACGTTCGTCCTCGAGCGTACCCAGAGTTGTCCTAGAAGCCAACCAATAGCTTAACAACTTTACCAAGAATATACCCGTGGGTGATCCCACACTACCCTACCTCGCATAGGTCCGATAACACAACATAGCTGAAATTTCACAATCCATGTTGTCCATAAACCAAAGAACCACACTGCACCTTCCGAAATCTTACACAAGATTAGAACTTCACATCCATACTCAGAATAAGCCCGAACCAGCTGTAATAACCCATACCTGCAACATCAGGTGCAATTATCTGATATACCACATAACTCAAACACTCGAAACGATAGTTTCTATTCACAGTAGCTGCACATAATAATCGAATATCGATAGGAAACCTCTTAACAACTAAAGACTCATTCCAACACTTTAACATACTGCCAATGATAAAGGAAACGCGCAATAAATCATAACCATTTCCTATGTCAACCATTCATTAAGTCATTTCTCTCCTGGTGATTTCCATAGCAAATTTTGAACCTCACCTCAATATTTACCCATCACACATACTGAAATCTAATCCGTTCGCATTCATTAATGATTTCAACGATCTCTTCTGACCAAACACACTACTCAGGTGACATGACACATCAATACATGCCTAAGCCACAACTTGCATAATACGTGCACCAATAAGAAACGGTCTGAACATACTCAAATCATGAAAATGACTCAACTGAGAGAGTTGTACCTCAAACTCACCAGTATTGCCACAACACAAGGCTAAGACCCTGTCTCATATCATAAAAGTAGAACATACAAATTTGACCCGCATGGTCATGTTTCCAAATAGCTTTGCCGCAACGCGCAATCCTATCCAAATACTACTCCACATGAAACACCTCAAGTCACTATGCTTAAAATCGACAACCATGCTCAATTGATGTCTGGAGCCAAAGCAAATCATTACATCCATGGTGAAACAAATAACACACACCACGCAAACCTGATAGAACATAACCGGTACGTTATCCACCGAGCAACACCCAATTACTCATCCCACTCGACTTCCACTACTACAACTCCTATCGGAGCCAGACGATCCGGTGCCCGGCACCAAATTAATACCGAAATCAACAACGTCGCCCAGCGACATGCCTAGCCATATGAAACTCATCTGAAAAGTCCCCCAACACCGGAACTGAATTAATGATAGCAACCTTTGCACTGACATCCATCACGAATGCCCAATTAAAAAAGCAATCCTTCCCAACCGTCCGCTGGTCCTTTGAAATATAAACCACTCTGCTAGAACATAATCCAACGCACTTCATCACTCAACCCGTGTCATTTTTTGTATTGCCTGTAGTGCAATAGTTCAGAATCACTCAACACTAAGACAACCAGTCTGAATTCCGACATCACATCATAAATCTAACATACCAGCAAACAAAGATCCACTCGAGCATCCAAATCCCGATTGCCGCTAAACGGTGCTGAATACACACGATCCACTACCACAACCTAGCCTGTACATGAGAACTCCCAGTCTCTAACTCCATATGGCACACAAATCATCATACCTGATTCTAGTTTCCACCGTGCGAATACATGCACACCTTTGATACCCAATCATTGCATGACAGATACTCAAAATTTTCTATGCTACCAAGCAAACCCGAATACCACCAGTAGACCCACCAAGAACATGCTGCAATACTACCGAAATATCATCAGTTTAATCACATTACCTTTTTCTGAGACATATACTCTCGTCAAATCACTTCCAATTAGCAATACCATTTCCTTAATCATCTGAAGATCATTCACCCTAATCATCTGAAGCTCATTTCTCTAATCACCTAAAGCTGCCCGTACCGCCTAAGAATGTTATGAATTTCCATTCAGAACTGAACTGTAACCTTACACACCAAATCTCAATCCTTCACAACATATCGCATATACAATACCATCCTAAGGTAACATGAGGACTTCACCTCCTTTCTGAACCATGAATGTTTACGTACTCAACTAGTCAAGAACTTCCATTGATCCAATCTAGAAGAAAAATCATTACACATCCCATGCTCTGCATGACATACATAGGTCTTGTTCAAATTCTTACAATACTGATACGACGGATGAGATCTGTATAAATTCATAACACCGCCGAATCAACAATTCATTGGGTCTATACTTCTGGCAAGAACTATCACCTCATTATGAACCAAACAATGGTCTTAGCCCCTTAATTTACTTCATATACTCATATTGCACTGATCTCAAATTCAATGATCTCGTCTCACCCATTATGAACTGCTCAGGCAATAAGCCACCCCAGACATAATCAAAAGCCACATATGATGCCCTAATATGCCAATAGGCTACAATTCAAACGCGATACAAAAAAAGAAAACGAACTCTGGAAGGAATTACCAATCCCACGCACTAATACGGACTTTCCTTAGAAAATAGGAAATAAGGCATACAAAATAGCATATAGAAAACTATACTCAACATCACACTGTTGCGGCGTGCAACCCGATCCAGATAACATACCCATGGTGGCGTGCCACCCGATCCACACATAGATCTCACATAATGCACATCGAGCCAAATTTGCTCATTACAACAAAATATCGAGTATCGGTCGTAAGTATGCTAAGTGCATAATAATATCTCTGAGGGACATATAGCATTATAAGCTACAAAACTCAAGCACAACTGTGGTGCGATGTACAGTCTGAATTTCAAGAGCCAAGATGCTCATATAACGTCATTCCTACGCGGATTCTCAACACATAGCAATTTCTCAAGTCGTCTCACAACTCACACGACGCAATGCACTACTACGCGAAATATCTGACAACGAAACATCAACTTAACTACTCTTTCATGAGGACCGCGTTACTAAAATGCACACAACTGGCCTGATATAGAGCTATTATTCACATTAAATCTATCCGCCAACTGCAAGCTGATTCTGATCACACTGAACTAGTCTGATAACCTTTTAAAGGTCCATAATTACACCCATTTTTCTCATAACACACAAGAACAACCATCACAATCGGAGTAATCTGCCCCAGCTCACAACCTAATAAGCCAAGTGCCCTCCAGGCATGAATCTTCAATTTAACGACACCATCACAAACTTCATACTTGGTTTACATATTTAATCAATCAAGTGATCACATGCCACACTTATATAATCTTCCCGTGGGACACACTCCCATAACCTACCACAACAATATCTGGAGCGTACCTCCAAACCACTGGTCGCACTAACGCTGAAGAGCGATCAAGAATCATTAACCAGGACACAAAACCCTTTTTACAAAACACCGATCTTAGGTGATGCTGAAGACAATACCAACTTACCGTAAACATCGAAACTTATCTCCTGCTCATCCGAGATCATGACATCTTGTCAAAATTTTCTTTCACTCGTGCCATTCTCGGCTCAATTTCCACAACCAGAACTGATTCACCAGCATGCATCAAATCAGAACTAACATAGTACATAACCGCACAATCCGCTAACCAATAGCAAGCTCCCCAACTTGGCTCGAAGCCATAGATCACAACACACTATACTCATAACGCATATATTGTTGCCTCAATACCTTAGTGAGGTTAAACTCAAATCCTCTGTAAGCTTGTGTAAACACATTTCATCTAGCACTTCAACTCTTTGGCAATGTCGCAACAGTTAAACTCACTCTCTTAAGTGAACCAAAAATTTCAAACTTCAACACTTACAATTCATTTGCACATGAGATCTTCTGTCATTCACATGAGGATCACATCGCCTTATCACACTTCACGGGAGATAACCCACCTGCTTCGACTCAATATAACATTTTCGTATACCTTTCATCGCCATAAGCATTACGCAGTCACTTGATCTTCCTGAGTCTGTACTCATACCGCAACATGAAATTTACTTCACTCCCAACTAGGAGTCATGAAAAGATTCTTCAAATGCCTATAACTCGAGATATAACTTGAATCAAGATAGACTTCAAGCATCTACTAATTCTTCCATCATTCAACAGACCCCTGCTCGTCGCTTCCAATTCTTATGGATATGCCTCGTAGTACTAACATACTCCTCACATAGCCACAGCCGTCATTTTCACTAACGGGGACACTACCGAACATATAAGTTCAAAAACACTTGTTTACACAATCAGCACCTCGGCGCTCCCGCCATAGGCAAAGATCCAACCTCAAGTCCTCCAGACTGGCCCACCATAAACTCACAGAGATAACACCTCGCCCCTCGATCGGGGAATCACAAGCCATCAAGGCACATCTTATACTGAGCGCCCATGCGCGCATACGAACGCGTGGAAGGAATTTCAAAAGTTTCTTTTCAAGATGAATCAAGGATGGACGATAAGAATTCAAGAATGTGAAGTTTTCCTAAAGGTTTTGTAGCCTCTCGACGATAAATACAGACGTCTCCATACCGATCCGCGAGACTCTACTAAATCGACTCATGACTCGCGAGACCAAGTATCCTAGGCTATGATACCAACTTGTTACGACCCCAACCCCGGTCATGATGGTGCCCAACACACTGCTAGGCAAGCCTGACCATTCAACAACATTATCCCAAATTCTTATTCAGATTATAGATAAATATCACAGAGAATTTACTAAGTCATTTCATTCAAGTGTATAATTAATAATAAAATCTGCGGAAGTTCAATTAAAATACCACACCATAGCCCAACAGAATCCGGTGTCACGAATATGAGCCTCTAATACAGAATATCCACCTATTACAAGTCTGTCTAGGAAAAATACTGAATAAAAGATAGAGATAGATGGGAGATATCAAGGCTGCGAACGCCATGCAACTACCTCAATACTCTCGGATACTGCTGCTCAGCTAAACAAATGCTCACTCAGCCTGTAGTGTACCTGGATCTGCACACAAGGTGCAGGGAGTAATGTGAGTACTCCGACCCAGTGAGTAATAAACATAAATAAAGGCTGAGAATAAGAAATCATGAAAAAATACAAAGTAAACTATGACTGGCAGTTTAGAGCAACAATTAGTGAGGCAACAAGTCAATTAAATCAGAGTACCAATTACTCAGACAGGTATAACAGATAAAAACAAATACATGAGTGCAATGCAATTCATATGATGGTACACTCTATGCATGAGTGCAATGAAATGCAATGCATATGATGGTACTCTCTAGTACCCACTGTGGCCTACAGCCCAAGCCATCCATTTTATTTATCGTCGATGACGCTCACTGGGGGTGTGTGCAGACTCCGGAGGGGCTCCTACAGCCCAAGTGCAATATCAAGCCATCTCGTGGCATCAAATCTAGGCCCTCGGCCTCATATCAATCTCAGTATAATCAACCAGGCTCTCGGCCTCCATATCAATGTACTCAACCAGGCTTTCGGCCTCAATATCAATGTAATACTGCTGCGGCGCGCAACCCAATCCATGCTCAGTCCAAAAACCATCATAAGCCCCTTGGGCATTTGTAAAATAGTAGTTGTCTGTCCGAAATATCATTTAGAAATATCATTTACGTTTTTAAATCTTAGAAAGATGGCTGAGTTTGGAAAACAGTATTTAAACCCTTGGACTAAGGTCAAATGATATGCAAAATATGCGAAAGCAGTGATATCAATCCCTGAAGGATTCAAATAATTGGCAAGAAGCCTAAATGTAACAATTAAATCTAAGTAAGGATGATTCTAAATTTAGTTCAAGTAGAAAACATGGTAAAAACATCTCTCGGGACGGACCAAGTCACAATCCCCAATGGTGCTCTACCCCACGCCCGTTATCCGGCGTGCAAGTCACCTCAATATAGCGTTACGATGTGAAATTCCGGGGTTTCAAACCCTCAGGACATCATTTACATCAATTACTCACCTCAAGACGGTCAAAGTCTAGCTCGCTATGCCCTTAACTCTCAAATTACCCTCCTCGTGCGACGAATCTTCCCAAAATCACAACGAATATGTTGCATTATGCTAAAGAGACAATACCCAATTGAAAGCAATCGAAAAATATCAAAATTCACGAATTTGACAAAACCCAATCCCCGGGCCCACATCTCAAAACTCAGAAATTTTTACATCATCGGGTTCCTTATCTCGCCACGAGTCCATACATACAAAAATCTCTCAAATCGGACCACAAATGGCCCCTCAAATCTCAAATTTAGAATTTCAATTTCAAGCCCCAATTTCTTACAATTTGACTGTATTTCATGAATTTCAAGGATGATTTCACAATATAATCATATTTTTAACTCATAAAACTTACCTCCAATCAATCCTCTTCGAATCCCTCTTCAATTGCTCCCAAGTAGCTCTCAAAATGCCAAAAAATGGTGAAAGAAATGACTTAGCTCGCGGATGAAATGTCTTATAAATTCACTGCCCAGATTTTGTTTCGGAAGTACTGTTCACCAGCGCGGTTACTGTTCACGCTGCTAAAAAAATTACAGCAGCCAAAAAATAATTGGAGCACTTTACTTTTCGCTAAAAATGGCTCTAACTCCATCATACGAACTCAGAATTCGATGATTCTTGTTCCTATGAGTAACAAATAATGATACGAACATAGTCCTTCAATTGAAACTCAATTCGGAGCTCGTTTGCGCAGTGCGATATCCATTTCGCTCGTTAAACAATTAACTCACGTTTCGTGTCAAAAACTCAATCGCGACTTGATGAAATTAGACCAAACTTTCCATGTCACTCCTATAATTCATTATTTAAATTCTGGAAATCTCAAAATAAAATTTTGATCTTTGAAACTAAAAATTGACCTTTGGATCATTACATGCTTATGCTCAAACGGCAAAAATCTTCTAAAAACTCTTCCAAAACTTATCCGAGCCTCATGGGACCCTGACCAAACATGCCAACATAATTCATAACATTATTCAAACCTCTTCCAATCATCATAACACCTCAAACAACATCAAATTACCCAAAACTCATCGAATTCAAGCCTAATTTTCTAAAAACTTCTGAAATACACTTTCGATCAAAAACCCGACCAAACCACGTCCGAATGACCTGAAATTTTGCACACATATCCTAAATCACCTAAAAAAGCTACAACAACTCTCGGAATTCCATTCCGACTCTCGGATCAAAATCTCACCTATCAACCGGAATTCGCCAAAATACTAACTTCGCCAATTCAAGCCAAATCCTTCCACGGACTTCCAAAATGCATTCCGATCGCGCTCCTAAGTCATAAATCATCCCCCGAAGCTAACCGAATCATTGGGATTCAAATCCGAGCCCTCTAACACATACGTCAACGTCTGGTTGACTTTTTCAAAACAAACCTTCCTTAAAGAGACTAAGTGTCTCATTTCCTACTAAAACCAATCCAAATCAACTCGTTCACACCCAACACTGATAATGAAGCATAAAGAAATAGGAATGGGGGAAACGGGGTGGTAACTCACGAGACGATGGGTCGGGTCATCACATCTTCCCCAACTTAAACAAACGTTCGTCCTCGAGCATACCCAGAGTTGTCCTAGAAGCCAACCAATAGCTGAATGACTTTACCAAGAATATACCCGTGGTGATCCCACACTACCCTATATCGCATAGTTCCGATAACACAACATAGCTGAAATTTCACAATCCATCTTGTCCATAAACCATAGAACCACACTGCACCTTCTGAAATCATACACAAGATTAGAACTTCACATCCATACTCAGAATAAGCCCGAACCAGCAGTAATAACCCATACCTGCAACATCAGGTGCAATTATCTGATATACTACATAACTCAAACACTTGAAACAATAATTTCTATTCACAGTAGCTGCACATAATAATCGAATATCGATAAGAAACCTCTTAACAACTAAAGCCTCATTCCAACACTTTCACATACTGCCAATGATAAAGGAAACCTGCAATAAATCATAACCATTTCCTATGTCAACCATTCAATGAGTCATTTCTCTCCTGGTAATTACCAGAGCAAATTTTGAACCGAACCTCAATATTTACCCATCACACATACTGAAATCGAATCCGTTCGCATTCATTAATGATTTCAATGATCTCTTCTGACCAAACACACTACTCAGGTGACATGACACATCAATACATGCCTAAGCCACAACTTGCATAATACGCGCACCAATAAGAAATGATTCGAACATACTCAAATCATGAAAATAACTCAATTGAGAGTGTTGTACCTCAAACTCACCAGTATTGCCACAACACAAGGCTGAGACCCTGTCTCACATCATAGAAATAGAACACACAAATTTGACCCGCAAGGTCATGTTTCCACACAGCTTTGTTGCAACGCGCGATCCTATCCAAATATTACTCCACATGAAACACCTCAAGTCACTATGCTTGAAATCGACAACCATGTTCAATTGATGTCTGGAGCTAAAGCAAATCATTACACCCATGGTGAAACAAATAACACACACCACGCAAACCTGATAGAGCTTAACCGGTACGTTATCCACCGAGCAACACCCAATTACTCATCCCACTCGACTTCCACTACTACAACTTCTATCGGAGCCAGACGATCCGGTGCCCGACACCAAATTAATACCGAAATCAACAATCTCGCCCGCCGACATGCCTAGCCATATGAAACTCATCTGAAAAGTCCCCCAACACCGGAACTAAATTAATGATAGCAACCTTTGCACTGACATCCATCACGAATGCCCAATTAAGAAAGCAATCCTTCCCAACTGTCCGCTAGTCCTTTGAAATATAAACCACTCTGCTAGAACATAATCCAACGCACTTCATCACTCAACCCATGACATTTTCGGTATTGCCTGTAGCGCAATAGTTCAGAATCACTCAACACTAAGACAACCAGTCTGAATTCCGACATCACATCATAAATCTAACATACCAGCAAACAATGATCCACACGAGCCTCCAAATCCCGATTGCCGCTAAACGGTGCCAAATACACACGATCCACCACCACAACCTAGCCTGTACATGAGATCTCCTAGTCTCCAACTCCATATGGACACAAATCATCATACTTGATTCTAGTTTCCATCGTGCGAATACATGCACTCCTTTGATACCCAATCATTCCATGACAGATACTCAAAATTTTCCTGTGCTACTAAGCAAACCCGAATACCACCAGTGGACCCACCAAGAACATGCTGCAATACTACTGAAATATCATCAGTTTAATCACATTACCTTTTTCTGAGACATATACTCTCGTCAAATCACTTTCAATTAGCAATACCATTTCCTTAATCATCTGAAGATCATTCACCCTAATCATTTAAAGCTCATTTCTCTAATCACCTAAAGTTGCCCGTACCGCCTAAGAATGTTATGAATTTCCATTCAGAACTGAATTGTAACCTTACACACCAAATCTCAATCCTTCACAATATATCGCATATACTATACCATCCTAAGGTAACATGAGGACTTCACCTCCTTTCCGAACCATGAATGTTTACGTACTCAACTAGTCAAGAACTTCCATTGATCCAATCTAGAAGAAAAATCATTACACTTCCCATGCTCTACATGACATACATAGGTCTTGTTCAAATTCTTACAATACCTATACGACGGATGAGATCTGTATAAATTCATAACACCGCCGAATCAACGATTCATTGGGTCTATACTTCTAGCAAGAACTATCACCTCATTATGAACCAAACAATGGTCTTAGCCCCTTAATTTACTTCATATACTCAGATTGCACTGATCTCGAATTCAATGACCGCGTCTCACCCATTACGATCTGCTCAGGCAATAAGCCACCCCAGACATAATCAAAAGCTGCATATGATGCCCTAATATGCCAATAGGCTACCAATTCGAACGCGATACAAAAAAAGAAAACAAACTCTGGAAGGAATTACTAATCCCACGCACTAATACAGACTTTCATTAGAAAACAGGAAACAAGGCATTCAAAATAGCATATAGAAAACTATACTCAACATCACACTGTTGCGGCGTGCAACCCGATCCAGATAACATACCCATGGAGGCGTGCCACCCGATCCACACATAGATCTCACATAAGGAGATGCACATCGAGCCAAATTTGCTCATTACAAAAAAATACCGAGTATCGGTCTGAGGGACATATAGCGTTATAAGCTACAAAACTCAAGCACAACTGAGGTGTGATGTACAGTCTGAATTTCAAGAGCCAAGATGCTCATATAACATCATTCCTATGCGGATTCTTAACACATAGCAATTTCTCAAGCCGTCTCACAACTCACATGGCGCAATGCATTACTATGCGAAATATCTGACAACGAAACATCAACCTAACTACTCTTCTATGAGGACTGCATTACTAAAATGCACACATCTGGCCTGATATAGAGCTATTATTCACATTAAATCTATCCACCGACTGCAAGCTGATTCTGATCACACTAAACTAGTCTGATAACCTTTTAAAGGTCCATATTAACTCCCATTTTTCTCATAACACACAAGAACAACCATCACAATCGGAGTAATCCTCCCCAGTTCACAACCCAATAAGCCAAGTGCCCTCCAGGCATGAATCTTCAATTTAACGACACCATCACAAACTTCATACTTGGTTTACATCTTAATCAATCAAGTGATCACATGCCACACTTATATAATCTTCCCGTGGGACACACTCCCACAACCTACCACAATAATATCTGGAGCGTACATCCAAACCACCGGTCGCACTAACGCTAAAGAGCGATCAAGAATTATTAACCAGGACGCAAAACCCTTTTTACAAAACACCGATCTTAGGTGACGCTGAAGACAATACCAACTTACCGTAAACATCGAAACTTATCTCCTGCTCATCCGAGCTCATGACATCTTGTCAAAAAATTTCCTTCACTCGTGCCATTCTCGGCCCAATTTCCACAACCAGAACTGATTCACCAGCATGCATCAAATCAGAACTAACATAGTACATAACCGCACAATCCGCTAACCAATAGCAAGCTCCCCAACTTGGCTCGAAGCCATAGATCACAACATACTATACTCATAACGCATATACTCCATTGTTGCCTCAATACCATATTGAGATTAAACTCGATCCTTCTAAGCTTGTGTAAACACATTTCATCTAGTACTTCAATGCTTTGGCAATGTCGCAACAGTTAAACTCACTCTCTTAAGTGAACCAAAAATTTCAAACTTCAACACTTACAATTCATTTGCATATGAGATCCTGTCATTCACATGAGGATCACACCGCCTCAGCACACTTCACGGGAGATAACCCACCTGCTTCGCCTCAATATAACATTTTCGTATACCTTCCACCGCCATAAGCATTACGCAGTCACTTGATCTTCCTGAGTCTGTACTCATACCACAACATGAAATTTACTTCACTCCCAACTAGAAGTCATGAAAAGATTCTTCAAACGCCCATAACTCGGGCTATAACTTGAATCAAGATAGACTTCAAGCATCTACTAATTCTTCCATCATTCAACAGACCCCTTCTCGTCGCTTCCATTTCGTATGGATATGCCTCGTAGTACTAACATACTCCTCACATAGCCACAACCATCATTTTCACTAATGGGGACACTACCGAACATATAAGTTCAAAAACACTTATTTACACACTCAGCACCTCGGCGCTCCCGTTATAGGCAAAGATCCAACCTCAAGTCCTCCAGACTGGCCCACCATACACTCACAGAGATAACACCTCGCCCCTCGATCGGGGAATCACAAGCCATCGAGGCACATCTGATACTGAGCGCCCATATGCGCATACGAATGCATGGAAGGAATTTCAAAAGTTTCTTTTCAAGATGAATCAACGACGCACGATAAGAATTCAAGAATGTGAAGTTTTCCTAAAGGTTCTACAGCCTCTCGAGGATAAATACAGACGTCTCCGTACTGATCCGCGAGACTCTACTAAACTGGCTCATGACTCGCGAGACCAAGTAACCTAGGCTCTGATACCAACTTGTCACGACCCCAACCCCGGTCATGATGGCGCCCAACACACTGCTAGGCAAGCCCGACCATTCAACAACATTATCCCAAATTCTTATTCAGATTATAGATAAATATCACAGAGAATTTACTAAGTCATTTCATTCAAGTGTATAATTAATAATAAAATCTGCGGAAGTTCAATTAAAATACCACACCATAGCCCAACAGAATACGGTGCCACGAATATGAGCCTCTAATACGGAATATCCACCTATTACAAGTCTGTCTAGGAAAAATACGGAATAAAAGATAGAGATAGATGGGAGAGATCAAGGTTGCGAACGCCATGCAACTACCTCGATACTCCCGGATACTGCTGCTCAGCTAAACAAATCCTCACTCAGCCTGTAGTGTACCTAGATCTGCACACAAGGTGCAGGGAGTAATGTGAGTACTCCGACCCAGTGAGTAATAAACATAAATAAAGGCTGAGAATAAGAAATCATGGAAAAATACAAAGTAAACTATGACTGGCAGTTTAGAGCAACAATTAGTGAAGCAACAAGTCAATTAAATCAGAGTACCAATTACTTAGACAGGTATAATAGATAAAAACAAATGCATGAGTGCAATGCAATTCATATGATGGTACACTCTATGCATGAGTGCAATGAAATGCAATGCATATGATGGTACTCTCTAGTACCCACTGTGGCCTACAGCCCAAGCCATCCATTTTATTTATCATCGACGACGCTCACTAGGGGTGTGTGCAGACTCCCGAGGGGCTCCTACAGCCCAAGTGCAATATTAAGCCATCTCGTGGCATCAAATCTAGGCCCTCGGCCTCATATCAATCTCAGTATAATCAACCAGGCTCTCGGCCTCAATATCAATGTAATACTGCTGCGGCGCGCAACCTGATCCATGCTTAGTCCAGAAACCATCCTAAGCCCCTTGGGCATTTGTAAAACAGTAGTTCTCAGCCCGAAATATCATTTAGAAATATCATTTAAGTTTTTAAATCTTAGAAAGATGGCTGAGTTTGCAAAGCAGTATTTAAAACCTTGGACTGAGGTCAAATGATATGCAAAATATGCGAAAGTAGTGATATCAATCCCTGAAGGATTCAAATAATTGGCAAGAAGCCTAAATGTAACAATTAAATCTAAGTAAGGATGATTCTCAATTTAGTTCAAGTAGAAAACACGGTACAAACATCTCTCGGGACGGACCAAGTCACAATCCCCAATGGTGCTCTACCCTACGCCCGTTATCCGGCGTGCAAGTCACCTCAATATAGCGTTACGATGTGAAATTCCGGGGTTTCAAATCCTCAGGACATCATTTACATCAATTACTCACCTCAAGACGGTCAAAGTCTAGCTCGCTATGCCCTTGCCTCTAAAATTACCCTCCTCGTGCGACGAATCTACCCAAAATCACAACGAATATGTCGCATTATGCTAAAGAGACAATACCCAATTGAAAGCAATCGAAAAATATCAAAATTCACGAATTTGACAAAACCCGAGCCCCGGGCTCACGTCTCGAAACTCAGAAATTTTTACGTCATGGGTTCCTTATCTCGCCACGAGTTTATACATACAAAAATCTCTCAAATCGGACCACAAATGGCCCCTCAAATCCCAAATTTAGAATTTCAATTTCACGCCCCAATTTCTTACAATTTGGCTATATTTTCATGAATTTCAAGGATAATTTCACAATATAATCATATTTTTAACTCATAAAACTTACCTCCAATCAATCCTCTTCGAATCCCTCTTCAATTGCTCCCAAGTACCTCTCAAAATGCCCAAAAAATGGTGAAATAAATGACTTAGCTCGCGGATGAAATGTCTTATAAATTCGCTGCCTAGATTTTGTTTCGGAAGTACTGTTCACCCGTGCAGTTACTGTTCACGCATGGGGTCACTGTTCGCCTGCACGGTTACTGTTCACGCTGCTAAAAAAATTACAGCAGCCAAAAATAAAATTGCAGCACTTTGCTTTTCGCTAAAAATGGCTCTAACTCCATCATACGAACTCAGAATTCGATGATTCTTATTCCTATGAGTCACAAATAATGATACAAACATAGTCCTTCAATCGAAACTCGATTCAGAGCTTGTTTGCTCAGTGCGATATCCATTTCGCTCGTTAAACAATTAACTCATGTTTCGTGTCAAAAACTCAATCGCTACTTGATGAAATTAGACCAAACTTTCCAAATCACTCCTATAATTCATTATTTAAATTCTGAAAATCTCGAAATAAAATTTCGATCTCTAGAACTAAAAATGGACCTTTGGATCATTACATGCTTATGCTCAAACGGCAAAAATCTTCCAAAAACTCTTCCAAAACTTATCCGAGCCTTATGGGACCCCGACCAAACATGCCAACATAATTCATAACATTATTCAAACCTCTTACAATCATCAAAACACCTCAAACAATATCAAATTACCCAAAACTCATCGAATTCAAGCCTAATTTTCTAAAAACTTCCGAAATACACTTTCGATCAAAAACCCAACCAAACCACGTCCGAATGACTTGAAAATTTGCACACATATCCTAAATCACCTAACGAATATATAGCAACTCTCGGAATTCCATTCTGACTCTCGGATCAAAATCTCACCTATCAACCGGAATTCGCCAAAATACTAACTGCGCCAATTCAAGCCAAATCATTCCACTTTCTTCCAAAATGCATTTCGATCACGCTCCTAAGTTATAAATCATCCCCCGATGCTAACCGAATCATCAAGATTCAAATCCGAGCCTTCTAATACATAAGTCAACGTCCAGTTGACTTTTCCAAAACAAACCTTCCTTAAAGAGACTAAGTGTCTCATTTCCTACTAAAACCAATCAAAATCAACTCGTTCACACCCAACACTGATAATGAAGCATAAAGAAATAGGAAATGGGGGAAATGGGGAGGTAACTCACGAGACGATGGGTCGGGTCGTCAGAACCTCACTCTCCATCTTGATTCTAGAACAACTATTTCCACCCATACTCATCCCATTAGAACTTCACATGTCTAATATGTAACATTACTAATCATTTAACACGTACATACCAAAGTCAAATTTACGGGGTGTTACATTATCTCCCCCTTGGGATCATTCCTCCTCGAATGATTTTCCTAGTTGTAACTTTGGTTAACTCCGGACCTTAAATGGGTCTGGAGGGAACATGAACTTTCATTAACACTTACATACTACACTAAATGAATACATGACTACTGAACTGTTGATATACTGAACTGAATGACTACTGCATTGACTGAATATTGGTCTGCCATGGATACTGAATACTGAACTATTGAACTGGGTATATGAATATTGAACTGGCACGAATATTTGAGTATTGAACTAACATCAATATCTAAGCACTAAGCTGGTATGAATATCTAAGTATTGAACTGACATGAGTATCTGAGTACTAAACTGACATGATTATCTGAGTATTGAAATGACATAAGTATCTCAATACTGGAAACTTTAATGTTATAACATGACACATGAAATACTGGTTGTACCACCGCTAACTCTGGTGGAAACTCCAACTCATACGCTAATTGACCGATCCTTCGCATGATTCTATATGGTCCAATATAGCATGGACTAAGCTTCCCCTTCTTCCCAAATCTCAAAATGCCTTTCATAGGCAAAACTTTCAAAAATGCCCAATCATCAACTTGGAACTCTAAGTCTATATGCTGCACATTCGAATAGGACTTTTGGCGGCTCGGAGCTGTCTTCAAATGCTCTTGAATCAACTTAACTTTTTCCATAGTTAGATAGACCAAATGTGGTCCCAACGACTCCTCTTCACCAACTTTGAACCAACCAATTGGCAATCTATCCTTCGCCCATACAGAGTCTCGCACGTACCAACTTGATGCTAGAATCGTAGGTGTTATTATTAGCAAGGTCAATGAGATGTATGTGATCATCCCAATTACTTTTAACATCAAGGACATATCCTCAACTGTCTGAATAATACGCTATGCCCGGCCATCTTCCTGAGGATGAAAATCTTATGCCTAATAATTTCCGAAAGAAAGTCTAAAAGCTCATTTTAAACTGAGTACCACAATCTGAGATGATGGACAAAGGAGTCCCATGCAATCAGACAATTTCCTAGAAGTACAACTTGGCATAATCTTCTGCTGAATCTATAGTCTTTACTAGCAAGAAGTGCACTGACTTAGTAAGTCGATTTACAATCACTCAATCAAATCATGCTTTCAAATTGAGCAAGATAATGCTGTTATAAATTCCATATTTACCATCTCCACTCAAAATATGTGTATTTTATGGTAAAACACTGGCTTTCTGTAGCTTGGCTTTCACTTACTGATAATTCGGACACTTGGCCACAAAGTCTGCAACGTTCTTTTCATGTCGTTCCACCTATAAATATCCTCAATACCATGAGACATCTTTGCGGTACTTGAGTAAATAGAATACCTGAAATTCTAGGCTTCAGACATAATCCGCTCTCTGAGCCCATCCATGTCTGAAATACACAGTCCTTCTTGGTAACTCAAAGTACCATCATCTCCCTCTTATTAAAAATCTATCAGTTTATGCTTATGAATCCCCTCTTTTTACTGCAACAAGTAGGGGTCATCAAACCATTTCTCCTTCACTTCGGCTACTAAGGAAGAACAAGTTCTGTTCTGGACAACAATTTAACCATCTTCAGAATCCGAAAGCCAAACTCTTTTCTTGGCTAAGTGGTGAACTTATTTCACCATAGTTCTCTTGTCTGTCTCAATCATGAGCTACACTTCCATACTTGATAAATCATTTTAAGGTACTTTCTGGAAACATTAAAAGAATATAATGTTGTGTTATAAGTCTTTGACCAATACTCTGAAGATTAGAGTCTCGTGCAATGGCACTACCCTCGTGATACATAACTAGGCATGATTTTATAGTTTTGATATTCCATGCTAACTATACAAGTTTAAAATCTCCATCTGGACATACTGATCATTTTCACATCTCCCCCTTAGACCAAAGGTTAAGGTTTTATACTTGCATATCCTTCTCTTTTGTTGGGATCCGATAACTTTCCTTATCTTCTGTAATTATTTGCACTTAACATCAATGACGACTCATCTTCCAGCTTACTTCTAAGCAATCTTTCTTACTAGGAAAAACTAAATTATTCACTTAACAGAAAGCTAATGTATTCACAACTATCATACACAATCTTAATAATTTAACTCTGCTCATACTGTCAATCCTAGAGAAACTACATTTCGGTAATTTCTAAAGACTATTCTTCTATAGTTTTCCCTCTTACTGCTAGCTATTTTTTTCAATGTCACTGCACTTCAAGTTTAACTTAAACTCTTTGGGTTCTAACACATGTTTGGTGTTTTAAACTATTAACCACTCACTATTGTTGACCTCACCATCCGACCCTATTCTACGGTCGCATACTATCTTCTTCTTTTTTAAACTATGTGCATGGATCACATATTCATTTGTCTTAAATGAAATTAGAATATCTAATCCCAAACTTTCTATACACTTCAAAATTATATCAGACTATAAACATCCGGGGCAAACACTTAGTCACATAATCTAAGGGAGAACTATAATATATTTTAGCTCACAATAATAACTGCCTTATATAGAAACTTACTAAGGTGGTACTTTCTAGTTCTAATATGAATAAATCTAAACAACTTAAAATCATTCCTTGAAATTCAAT
The DNA here is from genome assembly GCF_000715075.1 of Nicotiana tabacum. NCBI lineage: Eukaryota > Viridiplantae > Streptophyta > Magnoliopsida > Solanales > Solanaceae > Nicotiana > Nicotiana tabacum. Next base: position 75,167,692 of record NC_134095.1, on the reverse strand, counting down.
ATCGGTTGCTATATGTTCTCATTTTCATACACCATATCTTCTTAGTCATATACATAAATCGTACGAAAGACACGTCTTTGGTATATCAAATTGTCACGACTCGGATTTCCCACCCTTGGGAGTCGTGATGACGCCTACTCGTGAAATCTAGGCAAGCCAACTATTGGGGTTTTACATAGTAATAATCAATCCCAAACAATTATAAACAGAAACTAAAGTTAAGCAGATAATAAGTGCAGAAAAGTTATAACAAGATCAAATAATCCAATACAAGTCTGCCTACGGATCTGGTGTCACAACTTCACGAACATCTATGAGCTACTACAAATACGGGTCTGAAAAGATAGTACAACTGTTCTCAAAAAAGAAAAGAGACAGCAGAAAGCTAAACAGGGAAGGGGGACTTCAGGCTCTGTGGACACCAGCAGATCTACATTGGTCTGCCTGGAATGAAGGCAACTACCTCAGCTACTCACCGGGTCCGGTACCAAAATCTGCACAAAAGAGTGCAGAATGTAGTATCAGTACAACTGACCCTATGTACTGAGTAAGTGTCAAGCCTAACCTCGGCGAAGTAGTGACGATGCTAGGACACGACAAACAACATAAACATGTGCAGTTAAATCATGTACTAACAGAAACAGAGTAACAACAATCAACAGAATAAGTGGGGAGGGGACATGCTGCGGGGAATATCAGATTCTAATAATAGACCAATAAATAAGCATTAATAAAGAATCATAATGAACATCACAACTATATCAACAAAATGATGAAATGGTAATACGTGCACGGCATCACCCTTCGTGCTTTTACTCTCGTCCTCACCATATGAAACAACAAAAATGGCACGGCATCACCCTTCGTGCTTCACCTCATATAATCATGGCACGACATCACCCTTCATGCATTATACCTCACAATATCGGTGTGGAATCACCCTTCGTGTATTAACTCTCAAATCATGGCACGACATTACCCTTTGTGCATTAACACTCATAATATCGGCACATCATCACCCTTCATGCATTGCACTCACTCACAATATCATGCACGTCATTCTAAGGGAGTACAATGTACTCTTTCTCAAGAATATCATTCGGATTTTCTCCTAATTTGATCCGTCGTTACGTGTCTTTTTTGCAATTGATGTGTGTTAGATGGATTGTCACAAGAATCGATTCAGGTATGTTAAGGCTATCCCTTCTTTCCTTTGGGCATGATCTATACGACATAAATGAAACGAGCGAATGCAAAACTTCCATAAATGACTCTATTCATAGAAATTCTAGAGATACTTATATTCTTAATTTCCCATATGTCTTATTATTCTATCGTCTGTTCATGAGTCTCAGAAAATACGTAAGTTGTTAAAGTTTATTTCATGATATTACTCAAAGGCATAATGGTCTTGTGACATTCCGAGGGATTTTATTGACATAATTCTCATGCATTGCATTCATTTATACATATATATTGACTATATATATATATATATGTATATGGGATATGGGAAAACGTTACGGCGTTATATACGCATCACCACCTGATTAGATGGTATATGTTGATGATTTGCCCACAATGGCCGAGATGATATGATGGGATGCTCTAAGGCTTGATGATGTTATGTACACCTATACCTATGCATGACACAACATTTATACGCATGTGCATGACATTATAAATGTTTCAGAATTTACAAAGTTATTTAGAGGCGGAATTCTTTATTCCATATTTCATCTTTGTCTCTTATGTATTTATTTTGATGTCTCACATACTTGGTTCATTATTTGTACTAATGTCCCTTATTCCTGGGGATGCTGTGTTTCATGCCCGCAGGTCCCGATAGACAAGTTGAGAGTCCTCCAAGTAGGCTACCAGCTCAGCGGAATCCATTTGCTCCGGAGTTACTTAATTGGTCAGTATGATTTAGACGTGTATTGTTTGGTATGGTAGGGCTCTGTCCCGACCTTTATGATAAATATGTACTCTTTAAGGCTTATAGATAGATGTCATATATACGGATACTTGTATGGCCTTGTGGGCCTATATTTTAAGTGTATAATGGATCACATTAGCCTTATAGGCTCGTATGTCATAGGTATGAATTTCTATATTAGGTTGAGTCATTCTATGTCTGGTATTCCCTCATGTTTACTCTGGTTATCTCATGATGCCCCTTCTAGACCACTTACCTATGAAGATGTGATAAGTAAGATAAGTATGTTGGTACTCGATTGAGTAAGGTATGGGTTCCCGTTACGGCCCATAGGTTTGGGTCGTGAGATTCCCCAGGGTGGTCATATCGGATTGAGTTACTTTCGGGTTAGCAGTCTGCGTGACTCAGTTGAGTTAGAGGCGATTAGTTTTAATTACTTGATTATGTGTTACTGAGTTCCGAAGAATTTATCATGGTTATGACCAAGGTCGGAATTGATGTTTTCTACAGGTATCGAAACTATATTGTGTATTGTGGTGTTCTTTTGGATTGAGTTAAATGAAAGATTCTCGGTTGATGAGGTGTTCGATTTGCTTATGGTTCAGAGTTGACTATGAGATGATCGTAGTGTTGCGAGTTAGCATGTTAGAGGTGATGCGTCGTATAGGGTTGAAAAGTTGCATGTACAAGGTTGCAGATAGTTTCGGAAGGAAGGATATGAGTTCTTGATGACACAAACGATTTCGGATGTTTAAGGTTTTGTTGGCACTATGTGTATTTATCGGAGTGCCTATTGGTAGGTACATTGTGTTTTGACTTATGGGTGCATTTCCGTAAGATGATGTAGTATGAGTTATGTGTCAGCCATTTGAGCAGCGGTGTTGAAATTGGATAGGAAGATTCTGGTATTCGTGAGGTTCAGAGACAGGATGCTCTCGTTGGCAGACTATTACTTGATTGCGAGCTATGAAAAAATGTTGAAGATTGGATGATTGATAGTGGGTGTTATGGGAAAGTTGCTATTGATATTTGGAAAGTTAATTACATGTTGGTGATGATCGAAAATTGGTTTGGGAGTTGCTTTTGAGCCTAATGAGAGTGTGTATTCTGTATCGGATTGAATTTGTTTATTCTTGCGCAATGGTTATCACATGAATATCATCGGGTGGAATGGATTTTGTTCGCACCTTTGTTATGTGTTTCTCTCTTATACTATGACGGGTTGTGAGGGTTACATGATTCTTCACACGCATATTGTGATTCAGTTTAGGCCTCATGGAACTATGGGCAAGGTATACTTCGTGATGTTGATTTACTTATTGCACCATAGATGTTCTTGTCCTTCTCAGTATTGTTTGTTCCTAATAATTTTCCCACAGTTATATTTTTTTGCACTCTGTTGTGCTTGTTGTTGATGCACATATGATCAGTGAGCGGGAGTATTATGGCTCGATGTGTATCCTATGTGGATTGATATGATAGGATCGGGTTGCACGCCGCAACGGTACAGTGATGAAATGTGACCCATTATTCCTATTTTGTGTATTTTTCTTTCACCTTGTTGGAAGTAGTTCATAGTAAAATGCTAAAACTTCACTGCCTATTTAACTTGCTTGGTAGTCATCTTATTTAGTTATCTTATTGTCATCTATCATGACTGAATTAGTACTTGTTAGTGTATGGAACCGGGTTGTGAAGGGCTCCATATGATTATTGTTGATACTTGTCGGTGTGTCTACTTGTATTGGCTGAGATGAGGTTTCTAGACCTGAGATTTTGCGTTATTGTATTGGGATAAGGAAGGCTTGGAAGAATAACACTATATTTTGTTGAGGATTTGAAAAATGGCCCCGGTCGGGCGAGTGAGTTTCTTAGCTTATTGATTAAATGAGTGGTTTTATGCATGTTTATTTCATCATCGGTAGGGTATGAAGTTTTTGAACGAGGTTTTAATCGATATGAAGTTTTCTACTGACACTGGATTTGTTTTGGGCAGTGATGATGGTTAGCAGTTCCTACTGTGAGTGTCGATGTGATGGGGTATATCATGTGATTACATCTTGGGTTATAATTGTGACTTGATACAGCTTGTTCAGACTTATACAGTATGTAGACGCTATATTCGGGTCCTGTAATAAATTCTGGATGATAGAGATTGGGTTCTAAGGTTTCAAGACCAAGGTTGAAATAAGGATCTCTAATTGTGTTGTGTTGGCAGGCTTATATGGAGCAGGGTGACATGGGATCACCTTCGGGTTTATTCATAGTAAGGTTACCCCCTGGTTTGGTAGCTTTGGAATGACTCCTGGCACGTTCGAGGACAAATGTGTGTTTAAGTGGCGGAGGATGTAACGACCCGACTTGTCATTTTGAGTATACGCACTTCGCTCGATATTTTGAGGGCTTGAATATTTCCACATGATGTATTATGACTTGCGTAAATCGTCGGTATTGGCTTTCAAGTTATCCGGAATCGATTTGGAAGAATGAACTTGAAGATTTGAGCTCTATGTTGGAAGAATTGACCATGTTTGACTTTTCAGCATTTGACTTCGGAATGGACTTTTGTCAGTTCTATTAGCTCTGTTAGCCTAGTTGGGTGATTTTTGACTTAGGAGCGCGTTTATATTGTAATTTGGAGGTCCGTGGTGGAATTAGTTTGTAAATGGCGAAAGTTGGATTTTTGAGAAGTTTTATCGTGAGTGGACTTTTTGATATCGGGGTCAGATTCTAATTCCGAAAGTTGAAATAGGTATGTAATGGCAAATGTGACTTTTGAGCAAAATTTGAAGTCAATTGGAGGGGATTTGATAGGTTTTGGCATCGAAGGTAGACGTTGATGTTTCAAAGTTCATTGATTTTGACTTGAGGTGTGATTCATCATTTAGAGGTTGTTATGCGTGATTTCAAGCTTCGTGTAGGTTCGTTTTGTCATATAGAACTTGTCTGCAAAATTTGGCACCATTCGGAGTTGGTTTGATAAGATTCAGACGCTTGGTTGCGATTCTAGAAGTTCTTGAAAGTTCATGGTGATTTTCATGAGTTTTGGCATCCGATTCGTGGTTTAAGAGGTTATTTTGGTGTTCCGATTGAACGAGCAAGTTCGTGTTATTTTTTCGCACTTGTGTGGATGTTTGGTATAGAGCCCTAAGGGCTTGGATGAGTTTTGTACACGTTTTGGAGTGTTGGGAGAAAGTTTAGCTATGCTGATGTCTCTTTTCTCGCATTTGCAAGGTTTACATCGCATTTGCGACATGAGTAGAGTTGGCATTTGCGAGATATTTCTCGCTTTTGTGAAGATGGGCTGGGGCAGGGGAGTTTGCAATTTTGAACTACATCATCTCATTTGCGATAGCAGCTCTGCATTTGCAACGCGAACTGTCGCTTTTTGCAAAAATTCAAATCTCGCATTTGCAAGTCGTTTGTCGCATTTGCTACATGAGCAGAGCTGGTTAGCCTTCGCTTTTGCAATACTTTTGCCGCATTTGTGGGATATAGCTTCATTTTATCATATTTTGAACCCTATGTCCGAGAATAGGCGATTTTGTGAAGGGATTTTCATACCAAATCATGGGGTAAGTGCCTTTAATCATTTCCCAACTACATTTCATGATTATATATAAGATTTAACATCAAATTCATGATAAATCTAAAGGAAACTTTGGGAAAAATTGTAAAATCGTACAAAAATGTAAAATGATGATTTGAAGGATGAATTGATAATTTTTGTATGACTGAACTCGTATCGGAATAAGTGTTCAGATTTTGTAAATTTTATCGGATTCCAAGGTGCGGTCGGGGAGTTGAATTTTTGCAAATTGTATAAGGATCATTGCTTTGTTAATTGAAATTATTTTCTCTTGCATTGTTTGATGTATTTAAGTTGTCTTTGGCTAGATTGAGCCGAGCGGAGGTGAACTTGTAAAGGAAAAGCTAATTTGAGTATTGAGTTAGCCGAATTAAGGCATGTGTTTTCCCTAACTTTGTTGAGGTAATTTTTCCTCCTATTTGTCATTGTTTGCTACATGCGGGGGTGATACATAGATGAGGTGACAAGCGTATATATATGTGCCAGGGTTAAGCATGCTCGAGGGGTGGATTATGTTACATTTTCTTTTGTAGAATTTTGTCACCTCTTGCCTCATGCCTTACTTGACTCATGGATACTAAGAACATAATATTAAATGACAGAAATCAAGACTTAGCTTATTATAACTATCAGGACCCAAAATCCACTAGTTGTGATGGCACCTGACCCAACCTGCTAGGTAAGCCAACTATACTATCCAATTCCTATATTATTAAATAAGGCAGTTTAAACAAGAGAATTATCTAAATCTTATATACTTTCCAAAGACTGGTAGTACAAATCATGAGCTTCTAAGAATAGAGTTTACAAAGCTGACATGAAAAGAATACATCTTCTGTTTAAAAATTTATAAACAGAGTTTCATAATCTAAGGCTATCGTGAACAAGAGGCAGCTATAACTGGAATGCAAGTACGCCTTCAAATCCAGCAACCATCGAACGCAGCAACATCGGCATCCGAGATTTGCACGCAATGTGCAGCAAGTGCAGTATGAGTATAACCGACCCCAGGTACTCAAAAGTAAATAACCTAACCTTAGGTTGAAAGCAGTAATGAGATGGAACATAGGTCGGGGCCAACACAAATAACCAACATCAGTTCATACAACGTAGAGCATATAAACAAGGAAATAATCTCAGAGATAAAAATGTTCAACTTTTGCACAGTTTTGCGAAAAATAGTTTCGCTTTTCAAGAATATCATTGAAAACACAAATCCTCTATTGAAATCATCGAGAAATTATGATATAGTTTGAAAACTGTAATTTTCCTGAAAAATCCTTTCTACAATAAAAAATGCTTCATTTCCTTTCCAAATAATAAGTATGAAATATCACTTTATGCCCACAGTCCAGTGTGTGTAAAAAGTCATGAATGATGTGATACCTTACGACATGAGGAAAAATGCATCTCTATGCATATATGCGATATATGCATGCCAATACCATGTATCTCAGAGATGAATTGGGTACTCACACTCTCAGAGTACTCAACGTCACTGTATCACACATTCCACTCATCATGCATATGGCCCAGGGAAATCTATCCCGAAACATATACAACACTAACTATAAGTCACCCAGTACCGAGGAAAAAGGGAAATCTAACCCTGAGGATAAATCCATCTCAAGGTATATATAAATACTCAACACTCGGTACCGTATATGGCCATCTAGCCCAGGGAAATCCATCCCGGAACATACTCATCACTGACTATAAGTCACCTCATACCTAGGAACAAGGTTAATCCAAACCTATGGAGAAATCCATCTCCAGATATCAATACTTCGGACAAATCCATGTCCAGGGAAATCCATCCCTCAATAATATCATCCGCGCACACTGTGGGTGTGCAGACTCCGGAGGGTTCCAATGGCCCAAGCGCTATAACAAGCCAATCATGGCATAAATCAATAAAACATGCTGCGGCATGCAGCCCGATCCCATAATTGTCACTCATAATCAGGCTCTCGGCCTCACTCAGTCATCAATCTCTCCAGTCTCACCCACAGGCTCACAATGTCATGAAAACTGACTCGGAATAATAATATGATGTATTAATAAGTAACAACGGAAACTGAGATATGATATGAATGCGCGAATGTGACTAAGTACGAAATAACAATGAAATCAATGAGATGACAGCAAGAAAAGACCTCTAGGGGTCCCAACAATATTAGCATAAAGCCTAAACATGATATCTAGCATGATGTACAGCTCAATTACTTATCATATGGTGAAAAACACAAATATCAACAAAGTGGGCAACTAAACAGTGCCCTGGAAATAATAGAGTCACACCTCACAGGGTGCACACCGACACTCCCATCACCTAGCATGTGCGTCATCTCAACACCAATCACATAACACAAAATTCGGGGTTTCATACCCTCAGCACTAAGTTTAGAAGAGTTACTTATCTTAAGTAAGCCAATTCCGACACCGAGCAAGCCAAGCGATGCTCCAAGAATTCCATCACGCACATAGCGACCTCCGAACGGCCCAACACTAGACAAAAGCAACTGAAATACATCAGATAAGGACCAAAGAAGAAATTACAAATGAGAAAGATCGAATCCTAAGTCAGATCCCAAATCCGGCCAAATAACACCGGGCCCACACCTCGAAACTCGACAAAACTCATAAAATCTGACAACCCATTCAATTACGAGTCCAACCATACTAGTTTTACTCAAATCTGACTGCAAATCGGTGTTCAAAACTCAAAAATTCTTATTCTTAAACTTTAGGCCAAAACCCTTAATTTCCTCTTTAAATTCATCAACCAATCGCCAAAAACGAAGATAGATTCATGAAATATAATCAAAACTGAGTTTAGAATACATACCCCAATCTTTGTGATGAAAATTGCTCCAATAATCACCTCAATCCGAGTCCCACGTCTCAAAATATGAAGAAATAACGAAAACCTCGATTATTTAGCTTCTGCCTACAAATTTTCGCATTTGCTATAAAAAAATTTCGCATCTGCGACCTCTACTTCTTCGGATAAAGAACTCATATTTGCAAGAAAACCGCTTTTGCAATGGCCAGTACCGCACCTGCGGTCGCATTTCTGCGCAAATACCTCCGCTTCTGCGAACCTCCAACCCTCAGCGAAAACTTGCATTTGTGATGCTTGGCTCGCATCTGTGGCCATCGCACCTGCAGAGTATCAGTCGCAGGTGCGGAAACACCAGAACGTGCAGCTCCTCAGCAATGAAAACATGAAGAACAATGATCCGAACCTCGTCTGAAACTCACCCGAGCCCCTCGGAACCACATCGAAACATACCAACAAGTTTGATAACATCACACAGACCAACTTGAGACCTCAAAACACACATAATAACATCGTAACGATGAATCACACCTCAATTCGAAATGAATGAACTTGAAACTTGAAACTTCCATAACCGATACCGAAACCTATCAAATCACGTCCGATTGACCTCAAATTTTGCACACTAGTCACATTTGACATTATAAACCTGCTCCAACTTCCTGAATCAAAATTCGACCTCGTTATTAAAAAGTCCACTCTCAATAAAACTTTCCAAAATTTCAACTATCACCATTTCAAGCGAAATTCCACTACGAACCCCCAAATCATGATCCGGGCGCGCTTCTAAGACCAAAATCACCCAACGGAGCTAACGTAACCATCAGAAATCTAATCTGAAGTCAAATACTAAAAAGTCAAACTTGGTCACACTTTTCAAATTTAAAGCTTCAAGCTGAGAATCATTCTTCCAAATCTATTTCGGATAACCTAAAAACAAAAACCAACGATTCACATAAGTGGTCATACATTATACGGAGCTACTCATGCCCTCAAGCAATCGAGGGAAATGCAAATGCTCAAAACAATCGGTCGGGTCGTTACATTCTCCCCCACAGAAACATACGTTCATCCTCAAACGTGCCAAGAGTTGTTCCAAAAGCCATCAATTCGCCGTGTAACCTTACCATGAACATACTCGGGGGTGATCCCACGTCACCCTATCTTATAAGGTCTGATAACACAACATGACTGAAATTTCTTAATCCAACCTAGTCCATAAGTCTTAGAACCAAATTTCCACATCCAAAATTTTCTATAAGATTAGAATCTTGAATCTACACACTGTATAAGTCTGAATAAACTATATCAAGCCATATCTGTAGCTCAATATGTAATAACACGATATACCACATAACTCAAACATTCATAGTGATAACTTTTAATCATAGTAGCTGCTAAAAAAATCCAATATGGTAATAAACCTCTTATCAAACAGAGCCTCATTCTAACACCTTCATATACTGCCAACAATGAAAGAAACACGCATAAACTCATAACCATTTGTCCGATAAACAAGTTATGGAACTCCCTATCCTTTGATAGGAACTATAGAAAATTTCTAAGCTGATCAGCATCAATATCCTTCCAAATATACCTCAATCTTATCCGCGAGCACACATTCTAGGTACGATTACCTAATCCCATCGAACATAACACTATAGTGACATGACACATCAATACAATCTAAAGCCACAACCTATGCAATCCGTGCACCAATAAGCAACATTTCAAATGTACTCAAACATGGAAAATGACATCCACTAAGAGAACTGCCCCGCAAGTTCAACGGGTATCACCACAACGCAATGCTAAGAACCCATCACACACCGCAGAACCAAAACACACAAATCTAACACAAAGGATCATACCCTTATATCACTCCACTACAATGTGTGACCCCATCCAACCGCTACTCTATATTATATACCTCTAGCCGCCTTGCTCAAAATCAATAACCACAAGAAATTTACATTAAGTACCCAAAGTTCATTACCATAACCACGGAGAGAAAATAACACAATACCACAATCCGCAGAGAACATAGCCAACGTGTAATCAATCCTGCAATACTCAAATACTCATCTCGCTCAAATTCTGCTATAAAGCTCAAATAGAATCGCATCATATGTGCATATAACCAACGTATCACAACCCTCGTAGCATAGAATAGTAACTCACATATTATCTCATAACACGAATAAGCTCAACAATGACTAAATGGCACATCCCTCAACAATAGTAGTTCGAAGTCAACAAATGGTCCTCCAAATCAACTCTAGTCATCCACAAATAGATAAATAAACTTCCGAAAGTCCACACCTAAATCACAACACATATTATCCTCTGACTAACCTTGGTTACTTTTTCACAGTCCACAACTACGAAACAATCCACTCATGAGAACTCCCAGTCTCCAAATCCATAGAACACATGAATCACCGTATCTGATCTTAACTTCACCACCTGAATGTCTAATACTTCTTCAATACACGATCATCCCACGAGGAATACTTCTATAATTCTTCTGTGCCACAAAGCAGAATTTGAATATCAGCAGTCGATCAACTAGGAGAGTGCCGAAATACCAATGAAGTATCCATAAATCAAAATACATTGCCCCTACTGAAATGTATACTCTCATCAAGCCATACCAAATAGTAATACCATTTACCTAGTCATCTGAAACTGTTCATGCTGCCTAAGGACTCATGACCTCCCCTTCAAAACTGAAATGTGACCTTGCTCATGCAAATCTCCCTCCTACACAACACCCTACATATACCATGCCATCATATGAAAAGAGAAGAGAACTTCATAGTCCAATCCGATTCACAAGCAACTACATACTCAATTAGCCAAGGACCTACCATTTGATTTCATCCAGGAGAAAATCACTATTTTTCACATGCTCCTCACGCCAGTGGGAAATATACATCTCTAACCGTGGTAGAAAACCATCAAGAATTCTCTGAAACCCATTTTCACTTAACCAAACCATCAAGACTTACTCATTCTAACTCAACCAAGCTACACAAGCCATGAAAACCCGAGGTTATCGCCACAAACACCTATAGAAACTCACTATATCATAAGAACCAAAAGAATAAATCACATCTGTTACCTTGCTGATCCAACCCATTATCAAGCTATCCTAATTTTTCCGAGTTCCTTCCAAATTGCCTTCAAATTGATACATTTTTTTGCTAGTACACTACTATCCTTAACAAAAATTTGCCCCAAGAACTTTTGCATAAAACCACACCGCCCTAAAGCTTATAAGCTGCTGAATACTCTCTTAAGCACCACAAAAGCACCATAATTGAGATACCCACTCTGAAGAGACCATATGTGAATCTAAAGCCATTACCTTCACATTCCTAATACTAATATGTAGAATCCATAATGATATAAAAATGCCACAAGTCTTGACACCATCCAATGAAAATCTCAGTTTCTAGACAGACGCACATCCTGAAGATCCCTAATTGTTACACATAAATCTTGAATCCATTATAACCATTCTCAATAGTCATTTACTCTACTTCAATCTCAATTAAACTGGTCAAATGGACTGAACGACCTGTGCCCCATTTGCACACCAACACCCTAAGAAGTAATCCATACTTCTAAGAAACTGAGTGAATCCCTACTCTATGCACACCACATCATTTACAAGTAACAACTTAATCAACCAATGTTTCTCATATACCCATAAAGCATAACACAACCCTTATCAAAAAATTCCCTTACTCGAGTTATCCTCGATCTCAACCTCTGTAAGCCATAACTGATTCACCAGTATACCTCAACTGAAATCAATACAACACATAACCGTGCAATCAACTTATCAATAGCAGACTCCCCCACTTGGCTCAAAGCCATAGATCAGAACACACAATAACTCACAATGCCCATACTCTATTACTGTTATAATACCATAGTGAGATTAAACTAAATCTTTCCTAAGCTCATGCAACATAAACACCTAATATTCCAAATCATCTGCAAATCTCGCATCCACCCTTGTAACAGTCAAGCGCACTCTAATATGTGATCTAAACTTCAATTGCAACACATATAACTCACTGGTAAAAGAGAACTCGCTACAAAACAACATAGGGATCACACAACTCTCAGGACACCCCGCAAGAGATAACCCACCTACTTCGCCTCAAACTAACTTCTCCTTATACCCTTCCAAAGTCATAACCATTACACAATCACTTAATCTTCCTAAGTCTAAACTCATATCACAACATGAAAATCTACTTCACTCATCAACTAAACAACATGAAAAGATCCTTCAACATACGCATAACTCAAGACTATACGTCAAATCAAGATGGAAACCAAGCACCAAATAGTTTTTCTACTTCTCAAACAACCCTTCTCATCACATTCAAATAATATAAACACATCTCGCAATCACATCATACTCATCACATAGCCATCCAGCCACAAATTATACAAATAGGGATACTACTGGACATATAAATCCGAAAGCACGTGCTCACACAATCAACACCTTTGTGCTCAAGCTATGGTCAAAATCCAGCCTCAAGTCCTCCAGAATCACCCATCATCAACACACAGAAATCACATCTCGCACGTCATCTAGGGAATCACAAGCCGTCGATGCACAACTAATACCGAGCGCTCAAGTGCGTATATGAATGCATGGAAGGAATTCGAAGAGTTACACTTAAAGCTGAATCAATGTCGCATGATAAGGAAAGAAAGATGGGAAGTAATCCTAAATGTCCTGTAGCCTCTCGAAGATAGGTATGGACGTCATCATATCGATCCGCAAGACTCTACTAGACACTTGCTCATGATTTGCAGAACCTATGAAGCTAGAGCTCTAATACCAATCTTTCACGACCCAAAATCCACTCGTCATGATGGCACCTAACCCAACCCGCTAGGTAAGCCAACTATACTATCCGATTTCTATAATATTTAATAAGGTATTTTAAACAAGAGAATTGTCTAAATCTTATACACTTTTCCAAGGACTGGTAGTACAAATCATGAGCTTCTAAGAATAGAGTTTACAAAGAACAATGGAACAATTACACAGTTTGTTTGAAAAGTATATAAACAGAATTTTATAGTCTAAGGCTATCGTGAACAAGAGGCAGCTACAACAGGAACGCAGGTACGCCTTCAAATCCAGCAACCATAGAACATAGCAACATCGGCATCCGGGATCTGCACGCACTGTGTAGGAAGTGCAGTATGAGTACAACCGACCTCATGTACTCAAAAAGTAACAAACCTAACCTCAGGTTGAAAGCAGCAACGAGCTGGAACATAGGTCGGGTCCAACATAAATAACCAACAACATTTCATACAACGTAGAGCATATAAATAAGAAAATAATATCAGAGATAAAAATGTTCAGCTTTTGCAAAATTTTCCGAAAAATAGTTCTGTTTTTTAAGAATATCAGTGAAAACCCAAATCCTTTATTGAAATAATCGAGAAATTATGAGATGGTTTGAAAACTGTAATTTTCCTGAAAAATCCTTTCTACAATAAAAATGTTTCGTTCGCTTTCCAAATAATAAGTATGAAGTACCACTCTATTCCCACATATCAATGTGTGTAAAAAGTCATGAATGATGTGATACCGTACAACATGAGGAAAAATGTGTATCTATGCATGTATGTCATATATGCATGCCAATGTCATGTATCTCAGAGAAGAATCATGTACTCACACTCTCAGAATACTCAACCTCACTGTATCGCACTTTCCACTCATCATACTGAACCACTTGGTAATACTTATGGCCCATACGGCCTAGGGAAATCTATCCCGGAACATATACAACACTGACTATAAGTCACCCAGTACCGAGGAAAAAGGGAAATCCAACCCTGAGGATAAATCCATCTCAAGGTATATATAAATACTCAACACTCGGTACCGTATATGGCCATCTAGCCCAGGGAAATCCATCCCGGAACATACTCATCACTGACTATAAGTGACCTCATACGTAGGAACAAGGTTAATCCAAACCTATGGAGAAATCCATCTCCAGATATCAATACTTTGGACAAATCCATGTCCAGGGAAATCCATCCCTCAATAATATCATCTACGCCTATTGTGAGTGTGCAGACTCCGGAGAGGCTCATATGGCCCAAGCACTATAACAAGCAAATCATGGCATAAATTAATAAACATGCTGCGGCGTGCAGCCCGATCCCATAACTGTCACTCATAATCAGGCTCTCGGCCCTACTCAGTCATCAATCTCACCAGTCTCACCCACGGGCTCACAAAATCATGAAAGCTGACTCGGAATAATGAAATGATGTATCAATAAGTAACAACGTAGACTGAGATATGATATGAATGCATCAATGTGACTGAGTACAAAATATCAATAAAATCAATGAGATGACAGCAAGAAACGACCACTAGAGGGCCCAACAATATCAGCATAAAGCCTAAACATGATATCTAGCATGATGTACAGCTTAATTACTTATCACATGGTGAAAAACACAAATATCAACAAAGTGGGCCCCTAAATAGTGCCTTGGAAACAACAGAGTCACAACTCACAGGGTGCACGCCCACACGCCCAACACCTAGCATGTGCGTCACCTCAACACTAATCACATAACACAAAATTTGGGGTTTCATACCCTCAGCACTAAGTTTAGAATAGTTACTTATCAGAAGCAAGCCAATTCCGACATCGAACAAGCCAAGCAATGCTCCAAGAATTCCATCACGCACGTAGCGACCTTCGAACGACCCAACACTATCCAAAAGCAACTCAAATATATTAGCTAAAGCCCAAGAAAGCAATTACAGATGATAAAGATCAAATCCTAAGTCAAATCCCAAATCGGGCCAAATATAATACCTAGGCCCACGCCTCGAAACTCGACAAAACTCACAAAATCCATAATCCTATTCAATTACGAGTCTAACCATACTAGTTTCACTCAAATCTGACTGAAAATCAGCGTTCAAAACTCAAAAATTCATATTATGAAACTTTAGGCCAAAACCCCTAATATCCTCTTTAAATTCATCAACCAATTGCCAAAAGTGAAGATAGATTCATGAAATATAATCAAAATTGAGTGTAGAACACTTACCCCAATACTTGTGATGAAATTGCTCAAAAAATTAACTCAATCTGAGTCCCACATTTCAAAATATAAAGAAATAACCAAAACCTCAATTTTATAGCTTCTGCCTATAAATTACCGTATTTGCAGTAAAAAATAGCGCATCTGTGACCTTCGCTTCTGCGGATTTAAAACTCGCATTCGCGAGAAAATCGTGTCGTACTTTTGCACAAATACCTCTGCTTATGCGGACCTCCAACCCTCAATGAAAACCCGTATCTACGATGCTTGGCTCACATCTGTGGCCATTTCACCTGCGGAATATCAGTCGCAGGTGCGGAAACACCAAAACCAGCAGCTCCTCAGCAATGAAAACATGAAGAACAATGATCTGAACCTCGTCCGAAACTCGCCCGAGACCCTCGGGACCACATCCAAATATACTAACAAGTCTGATAACATCACACGGACCTACTCAAGGCCTCAAAACACATAACAATATCGAAACGACGAATCACACCTCAATTCGAAATCAATGAACTTGAAACTTCAAACTTCCACAACAGATGCCGAAACCTATCAAATCACGCCCGATTGACCTCAAATTTCGCACACTAGTCACATTTGACATTACGGACCTATTCCAACTTTTGGAATCAGAATTCGACCCCAATATAAAAAAGTCCACTCCCGGTCAAACTTTCCAAAATTTCAACTTTCGCCATTTCAAGCCAAATTCCACTACAGACCTCCAAACCATGATCCGGACGTGCTCCTAAGTCCAAAATCACCCAACGAAGCTAATGGAATAATCAGAAATCCATTCTGAGGTCAAATACTAAAAAGCCAAACTTGGTCACACTTTTGAAATTTAAAGCTTCAAGCTAAGAATCATTCTTCCAAATCAATTTTGAATAACCTGAAAACCAAAACTGCCGATTTACATAAGTCGTAATACATCATATGGAGATACTCATGCCCTCAAGCAACCAAAAGAAGTACAAATGCTCAAAACGACCGGTCGGGTCGTTACAATAAATTGATCAAAAATTCTAAGAATACATTAATGTGTCTCATTCAGTCATCTCTATGTGAAATCATTGCTACATTACTATGGTCGGTATTGTTGATATACTAGACTCTATACCTGAGTTGTGGATCATTTGTGAGATTCGTGGAAGTATTTGAATAATGTGGTCCTTGAGGGTTGTTGAATCATTGTTGACTTGGAAAGTTGTGATTGGAATTTGTTTGGAATATCCGTTAAGACACTCTCCTTAAATTTATTTATTCTTCATGCCTCGTTTGTCATTGATATACATATGCTTAGTAAGGAAGAGTGTAAAGTACGAAGGGTGATGTCATGCCATTGTTTATACATTATTATATGAGGGAGAGTATAAAGCACGAAGGGTGATGTCGTGCCACATTATTGAGAGTAAAAGCGTGAAGGATGATGTCGTGCCACATTATTGAGAGTAAAATCACGAAGGGAGATGTCGTGCCACATATTGAGAATAAAATCACGAAGGGCGATACCGTGCCATATTATTTGGGAGTAAAAGCACGAAGGGTGATGTCGTCCCATTCCAATTTATATTGTTATGCTTGTATGTTATCGTGAGGTCATGGCAGGATGGGTGTTTTCGTATAGGTGAGGATGAGTGACATGCATTATGTTTGATACCAATCTTCCGTGTATACATTCAAGTCTTTACCTTGAACTATTATTGTCATAATTATAGATCTAATGTGACTTGTTGCTATTGTTCTGTCATTGATCTCTATCTCAATTGTTGTTGTGTTGCTCATACCTTATGCTTGCTTAACTTGCAAATACCATGCATATTTCCTGCTTTTATAATTATAATCATGACGTATCTATTCTGTTTCACTTTAGTATAAGCCTTCTACCATGCTAGTCATTCCTGCCCCTACTTGTTAACTTGTAATGATCATGCGTTTCCTTCTTATTTGTTATATTTGTACTTAGGCCTCCATTATGCTAATTAATTGAAGTTGATATTCCTTGTTTTATAATTGCTATTATTATTCATGTGCTTTTTTCTTAGTCTTTTAATGTTGCCCACATGTATATCCTTTTTCATTGTTGCTACTTGCGTATTTCCAACTTTGTAATTCCTGTTATCGATATTTTTGTCATCTGGTTGGTTCTGTTATATGTACATTTGGAAGGGTGAGTTGAACGCACGAAGGGTGTTGCCGTGCTAATTGGTTTGACACATAATTTATTTATATATGGTGAGGAAGAAATAGAAGCACGAAGGATGTTACCGTGCCATTTGACTTGATATCTTGGATAAACTTCTCATACAAGAAAAGATGATAAATTTTCTATTGTGATTCCTTCTAGTAATTGTTGACTGTCTCGTAGAGTTATATACGATACTCTTATTTGTTATGTTTTCAACTTCCTATACTGTTAGTCTAATGTACAGGTTATAACAATAAGCATCTTTTAACTAAAAGCCTCATCACTACTTCGATGAGGTTAGACAAAAACTTACCGGTTCATGGGGTCGGTTGTACCGATACAACACTTTTATACGATGTGTATAGATTTCTGGAGTAGAGTTGCCGGTGATGTCGGGTGCTGATTTTGAAGATATTCACGCATTTCGGATATAGCTGCCTCTTGTCCTTGATTGCTTAGGTTTTTCTATTCTGTGTATGTATCTTTCACACAGAACGTGTATTTATCCATATCATCTTTGTAAATTCCAAGTCTTATAAGCTCATGAGTCGTACTACCAAGTCTTGGGTAAATTTGTAAAAGTTCAGTTATCTATTCTTTATTGTCTTATAATCTCAGTTGAGTTGTATTATCTATTAGTTGTCTTACCTAGCGGGTTGAGTTAGGTGCCATCATGACCAGTGATTTTGGATTGTGACAAAAATTGCAAGTAAATATGAAGTGCAAAATCCAAAACAAACATTAGCCAGATTTTCCTTAACCTTTCCATATCTATACAAAACTATTGATAAGTTTTCTTCAATATTTGCGTGTACTCCATCAAGAGAGAAACATGAGAAGGTGATAGTAGGGGATGGATCCATATTTATACAGTGCATGGACAACTCACGGGGCATACGGACAACTTACATACTAATAATATCAATCTGCCCGGCGTGGTCACACGTTATTAGTCTATCTCATAACACACAGAAAGCAAATATACGAGAATACATATACATGATCAATGATTATCAAGTTTTATACTCCTAGACTGGTATAAATAACATGCTATAGTGTAGGCATGTGCAATCTGTGCTATCACAACTAGAATAGATAATTTCATCATGAAATAGCAGTTTATCAGGTTCAGTCAGGAGAATAACCTTAATGAAATCTCAAATGTGGTGTAAATAACTCACAGAGGAGTACAAATAGGAGAAACATCACAACTTGAAGCTTAACAATCAATTGAAGGCATGTCATAGTCTAAGTGCTACCCTGTGCATGAAAATAGTATCTCGGTGCACATATATGGGCTCAACCCCACACATATGCACCACTCATAGTGCGTAGCTATCACAAATAATTCAGCCAACTAGTTCCCCAACCAAGTTTAGGTAATATACTTACCTCAGGAAATCTAGATCATTCCTCTAATAAGCCCTTCCCGAGAGTATCGACCTTCAGACGATCTGAACCTTGTCAAAATAACGCATTACTATCAATAAACTCCATAGGAAGTGATTCCAAAAGATAAAGTTAAGATCTTTAACTCAAGTTAAAAAGTCAACCCAAAAAGTCAATCTCGCACCTTGGATCTCGACAAAATTCTTTAAATTCCAACTTCCATTCAATTATGAGTCCAACCATAATAAAATCATTCAATTCCAACCATAAATCGACCCTCAAATCATCAAATCCCATACTCAAATAACATAGTCAAAATATTTTAAAATTCCATCTTAGATTCATGAAAATCAGGTGTAATAATCAATGGGTAATCAATATCTATCATCACAATTGAATAAACTTCACTTACATCTTCAATTATGATGAAAAATACTCCAAAAATTGCCCTAGACATAGCTCCAAAATCCAAAAAATAAGAAGAAAAGACCAAACCCTCGATTTAATATCCTGCCTAGCAATCATGCACATGCGTCCCATATTTCCGCTTCTACGGGGTCGATTCTGCTGTCTAAATCAAGCATCTGCGCATTCCACTTAAATCCCAACCAACCACTTCAACGGTCCTACTCACGCTTCTGCGTGTCCGCACCTGAGGAATCCTTCTGCATATGCGGAACCCTGCACGCATATGTGAAAATCCATTGGTCAGGCCATCATCCACTTCTACGACCCTCAAGCCACACCTGTGGCGCTGCATCTGCGGCCAAGCAACCATGGATGCGATTACACCAGAAACCAAAAATCTTCAGCAATCAACACTATGTCTAAAATGACCCATTAACCATTTGAAACACTCCTGAGGTACCCGAGACCCCATCCAAATATACCAACAAGTCCTAAAATAAAATACTAACTTATTCGAAGCCTCAAATCATATCAAACAATATCAAAACCATGAATCTTACCCCAATTCAAGCCTAATAAAACCAATGAACTTCCAACTTCTAAAACGCATGCCGAAACGTATAAAATCAACTCCAAATGACCTCAAATTTTGGATGCTAGTCCAAAATAACACAAAGGACCTATTCCAACTTCTGGAACCAAAATCCAAACCAGATATCAACAAAATCAACTCTTGGTCAAACCTCCTAACCTTCTAAACTTTCAACTTTCCAAATTTCGTCAAAATGCCTCACCCAAACCTATGGACCTCCGAATCAATATCTGGATATATGCGTAAGTCCAAAATCACCATACGAAGCTATCGGAACCATCAAAACTCCATTCCAGAGTCAACTACATAAAAGTCAAATGCTAGTCAACTCTTTCAACTTAAGCTTCCAACCTTGGGACTTAGTGTCCCAATTCACTCCGAAACATCCTCGAAACAAAAACAACCAACCCAACAAGTAACATAACTACAATTGAATATATAAGAAATAGTAAATAGGGAAATGGGGTTATAATACACTAAACTATCGTCTAGGTTATTATATTCTCCCCCTCTTAAATAAACGTTCATCCTCGAATGGGTCTAGAATCATACCTGGAGTCTCAAACTTCATCTCTCGCTCGGTCTCCCAAGTAGCCTCCACGATCAGTTGACCTCTCCATTGAACTTTCACTGATGCAATATTCTTCGATTTCAACTTTCGAACCTGCCCATCCAAAATGGCCACTAGTTCCACATCATAAGTCAAATACCCTTCTAGCTGAACCGTGCTGATGTCCAAAATATGTGGCAGATCACTACTTCCGGAGAATAGAAACATGAAGCACTAATGAACACCCGATAGACTTGATGGAAAGGCAAGTTGTAGGCGACCTCTCCAATCCTCTCAGGCACCTCAAAAGGACTAATATACTGAGGATTCAATTTTCCCTTCTTCCCGAACCTCATCACACCCTTCATGGGTGAAACTCTAAGAAAAACCCTCTCACCCAACATATAAGCAACATCGCGAACCCTCCTATCAGCATAGCTCTCCTGCTTGGACTGTATTTAACAGAGCCGCTCATGGATCAACTTTACCTTCTCTAAGGCATCACGGACTAAATCAGTGCCCAACAACTTAGCCTTCCCAAGCTCAAACCAACCAACTGAAGAACGACATCTCTTCCCACATAAGGCCTCATAAGAAGCCATCTGAATACTACTGGAAGCTGTTATTATAGGCAAACTCTGCTAACGAAAGAAACTAATCCCATGAACCTCCAAAATCTATAGCACATGAATGTAACATATCCTCCAAGATCTGAATAGTGTGCTCGGACTGTCCATCCGTTTGAAGATGGAATGTTGTGCTCAATTCAACCCGTGTGCCTAACTCTCATTGCACTGCTCTCCAAATTTGCGATGTGAACTGCGTGCCTCGGTCAAAATGATGGAATGGGCACTTCACGCAAGCAGATAATATCCCGGATGTAAATCTGAGCCAACCACTCTACAAAATAGGAAGTCACCATTGGAATGAAGTGTGCAGACTTAGTCAACCGATCCACAATTACCCAAATAACATCATATTTCTTCAAGGTCCACGGCAAGCCTACCACAAAATTCATAGTGATGCGTTCCCACTTCCACTTCGGTATCTCCAATCTCTGAATTAACCCTCCAGTAATTAATTCTCTCCCTTACCTAATTGAAAGCCAAGTTGCTATCGAAGTATTGAAATTGAATGTAAAAGACTAGTATTATTTTGCCACGAGTGGATATCGAAGTACTTTTTCCTTAACTGCTATCGGAGAACCAAGCAAATTACCAATTTGGTCTCTAATGTTTGCAAGTTGCAATAAATTAATCATCAACTTCAATTAGTTTTGACCAATTATATAGTGTCTGATATATATACCTATTGGGAGTACTGTTTATAAGATCCTACTATGTGCTATATATATAGCATATTTTTCTTATATTCAATTGAACGGTTATTAATGGTGTTGAATTTTTCATTAAGAATAAATTTATTTGTGCGCGATTCATCAGAATTAATACGATCAAGAGAAAAAAGAATGAGACAACAGAATACACTATCAAAGAGGAAAAGGTACAAACGAAAATGAAGAATCGTGTTACAACATCCCTGAATGATAATTAACTAAGGAAATTAAATCACCCTAACAAAAATACAAAATACCACACCATATATAGTTTAATAAGTTTAACTTATATACATCGACAATATAAAGAATTTATTAAATAGAGTATAAATTCTTTACATTATCAATGTATATAAGATAAACTCTTTAATACATTTGAATCAAATTAAATACTTTTATTGAATATGAGCATAAACCAGAAACTAAAGCAGGTTAATTATATCAACCGGACTACTCATAATTGGAATCAGAGGGGTTAATCTTTTTCTTGTCGTTCTTGAAAGAGGACACCACAGCTTTCACCACCTTTTCAGCAGCCATGGCTTTCACTGATTTCTTGTCTTTCTTCGGAAACACACTTCCTTTTTTTGAAGTGCCTTCACCATATCCTTTTCCATTTCCATTATTCTCCATCTCTCTTTCTAGCTCTTAGAGTTTATGTATGTATATAAGGAAGTGTAATCTATTAATTGCTTTAGGTTGTTGCTTAACTTGTGATGCTTTGAAGAGTAGTTTATGTGAGGTATTTATAGGAGTGGAGGCTTCCTTTATGGTCTTCTTCTGAATATTTTCATGTAATTTCTGGTTGAGTTTCTGAGTTAGTTCATGCAAGATTGAAAGAAGATTTATTTCTTGCTTGCAATATATATGAGTGTGTGGGTTTTGGGCTTGATGTCTTGTGTTATTAAAAATTGTTCGTATGGATGAGCCAGGAAATTGTTAATCATTTAAGTTTTAAGTTACTGAAAACTATTAATTTTGTTTATTATTGCATGGTGTGTGCGTGTGTCTGTGTGTCTCTGTGTGTATGGTGGAGGAGGGTGGGTTTTGTGGTTATGTGTGGGTTTATGTAGAAATATTAGCTAGGATGACTTCTGTTCAATTTGTTTTCTGTGTATTTGTTAATTTCAGTTGACGATCTAAATGAAAATGTTACACATTTTGGGAAATGATATAATAACTCCTGTGTATTACTTATGACAATTCATAGAAATTAATCAAAGAGAAAATTGATTTCAGTTTTCCATGTAATTTCACTATCTTCATTTCCGTCTCTGCTTTATAAAATATATGTGTAAATCAAAGTTTTTGGAAAGGGAAAAGGCTAAATTTACCCCTTTTCTTTGGTATATTATTTATATCTATTATTATACTATTGGGTCACATCTACATTTATCATTAACCAAATATTTTAAAATAGCCTCCACCTAACGAAAAGCCACCTACTTAAATAAGATCTAATTTTTAAAACTCATTAATAACCCGTTAAACTCGTCATCTCCTTCGTAGTCACTTGTTGAACTCCAGAAGTGAAGGAAATAAAAATCACCAACAATCATATATTCATTTCTATATTGGGTCATTGTATGTTCATTATATTCTACCTTTTTTATTTTTTTCTTTTGGCTTCTCCTTTTGTTTCCTTCTACCATGTCGAACTGTATCGAGTATTCAGCAAGTTTTTCTTTTCACCATGATTTGAATGTTTGCTAATACTCGATTTTTCAAAACATCATTTTTGCATCATTATTTGGCTTACAAACCTGTACGAGCATTTTCCATAATTTTTAGAGATTTTAAATAGGTTTTCCTGTATTTAAATTACTTGAATAATTATTTATTGCTGCTTCAAATTATTTGGTGATGACTTAGGTACCTAAAATTATTATTTGCATCTATAATATATGTTTCAAATATTTTTACCTCATTTTATATAATTACATTAGTATTTTTAAGTTATTTGCATAATTTTGTAGTAATAGCTCATATTCATTCAGAAATGCTCTTTATTTATACGGAAAAGGGTCTGATCTGTCCCTCTACTATGATAAATTATTAAAATTATTCTCCATTATACTATTGGGCCATAAAACTCTCTGCCGTATTACTATCCTAACAAACATATCCTTAATTAGACGGAGGTGACACGTGGCTCCCATCCGTGCCCTTTTTACATTTCGGCACATATTAAGCGACCCACTCCCCGAGAACCCATACCATAACCCGTACCCAAACAAATGAAGCTTCGTTTCCACTGCCAGGTTTGTTTCAAGTGGGAAAGCTCGAAGGCTCAGCTTTGCTTCAAAAGGATAATTGATTAATTCAAGTGTTAATTTTTTTAGATCTTTTTTCTTTTTGGGTTTGAGTTGGTTACTATGATTCTGTTGTTTGTAGGATTCTGTAATTTTAATTAGTTGGGAATGCCGGAAAGTGTAAATAAGAAAAGAAGCTTTATAATTAGTTCCAAATGTAGAGCGTGCAGTTTGAAAATTTCGTGACCTCCATAGCCGGACCTTCAAATAGTTCGAAAACTGGGATTACAAAAAAAGAGCGTCGGGTATGAAATTATGAAAGAATTGAGCTGCGTTTCTTTTTGAAATTATTATTTAGAACATTGTTGGAAAGCTGGTACGTGAAGCAAGAGCTAAAACTCCATGAGAACTCCATTGAAGAAAGCTTTGAAGATTAGCTTAAAAATGGGTTTTGAAAATGTGAACTATTTCTAGGGGGTGTTACTGATGGGATGTCTTAGGGAGCTTATATCTCAAATTATAACAAATTTTGTTAAGATTTAAAGAAGTTGGGTTGGAAATTTTGAGCTAGAATCAACAAATATGGAAGAACAAAAACTAGTTTTCCAAATTTATGCACAAGCCAGATTTGCGCTAGCCAGATTTATTTGGGTTACGGGTTATGGGAATAGGAGTTTTGTGGAGCGGGTCGCTTAATATGTGTCCATATGTAAAAAGGGCATGGATGGGTGCTACGTGTCACCTCCGTCTAATTAAGGATATATTTGTTACGATAGTAAGACGGCAGAGAGTTTTATGGCCTAATAGTATAACGGGGGACAACTTTAAACAATTTATCATAGTAGAGGGATAGGTGGTTGCCTAAGTTTGGCAAGTGAGACCTTCTGAGATCGGATTAAAGTAGCTCGAATCTTTGATTTTGGGTATTATTTCCTCTATATACACTCAGTTCCAGGCTATATAAGTCCGATTTAGTGAGATCTCTAACTATTTGTGTTCTCCCTCTTGAACTACGGTTTACCCAATTTTTCTCCTAAATTGATTCTGAATTGATTTTGCATGCTTTCCTTACTTATTATTGTAACGACCCGACCGATCATTTTGAGAATTAACGCCTTGATCCCCTATTAACAACTTTCCCCGTGTCTTTTTCTGCTATTGTAATTTGTTGGGATGGTTAATCTGGAGTTTTGGAGTATTTTGGGACACTTATTCCCTAAATGAGAGTTTAAGTCTTAGAATTTGGACTGTAGTCGGAGCAATATGAAGACGGCTCCGGAATGGAATTCCGTCAATTCCGTTAGCTTCGTTGGGTAATTTTGGGCTTAGGGCGTGTCCGAATTATCTTTTGGAGCTCCATAACTTATTTAGGCTTCAAATGGCGAAAAGTGAATTTTTAAAATTTTGGGCCGATAGTGGATTTTTGATATAAGGGTCAGAATCCGATTCCAGAAGTTGGAATAGGTCCATAGTGGTGAATATGACTTGTGTGCAAAATTTGGGGTCAATCGGACATTGTTTAATTGGTTTCGGCATCGGTTGTAGAATTTTGGAATTTCAAGTTTATTAAGTTTGAATTGGAGGGTGATTCGTAGTTTTGGCATTGTTTGATGTTATTTGAGGGCTCGACAATATTCGTATGATATTTTAGGATTGGTTGGTATGTTTGGTTAAGGTCGCAGGAGCCTCGGGTGAGTTTCGGATGCTTAACGGATTTAGTTTGGCACTTAGGCTTTTGCAGAAGATTTGCTGCACCTGATACAATCGCACCTGCGGATGTCGAGGCGCAGGTGCGGAGTCGCAGAAGTACCAAGGAAGCCGCAGATGCACAATTGGACTTGGGCATTAGGAACCGCAGGTGCGGCTGGGGGATCGCAGATGCGGAACCACAGATGCGGCCACAACCCAGATAAGTGACCTTCGCACCTGCTATGACTTTTTCCGTAAGTGCAGGACTACAGATGCGACCCCATAAGCGCAGATGCGGAAATCGCTGGGCAGAAATGAGGATTTCGAGGGTTTAAAATTTCATAACACAAATTTTGATTTGGAGCTCGGTGGGAGGCGATTTCTTGAGGGATTTTGAAGGAGAACTATTGGGTAACGAATTCTAACTCTAATTTGGTCATAATTCATTAATCTATTGTTGTTTTCCTCATCTAATTAAGGAATTTAAGGGTAGAAGTATGGAAATGGGGAAAAAAGTTCCCCAATTGAAAATATGAGGTTTGAATGGGAATTTGACATCGGATTTGGATGATTTTTGTACGAGTGAATGGGTGTTCATAATTTATGACTTTTATCCAATTTCGAGACGTGGGCCCGGGGAGGATTTTTGGACATTTTTCTATTTTCTTGCCCTAGCTTCAATTTCATTAGTTAAATTAGTTGTTTGTAGTTATACTTACATTATGCAATTGATTTGATTAGATTTGGGTTACTCCGAGTTGGATAGTCGTGGCAAGAGCGTGATTTCGGATTGATTTGAGCTTGGTTCGAGGTAAGTGGCTTGCCTAACCTTGTGTAGGGAAACTCCCCTTAGGATTTTGTTATTGTTTTATATACGAGAGCCGTGCATGTGAGGTGACGAGTGCATACATGAGCTATTTGTTATAAAACTCCATTTTTTCACTAAGTCTTAACTTGTTTTTCTATGTTGAACTACATTAGCATATATTATTACCTTGATTAGGTTAAAAAACCATGTTTACGTGTTAAACTGTCTATTTGAACTCTGTGCAGCATGTTCTAATGAAATTTCCTGCTTTCCTTAAATGCAAACTTAGTTAAACTGCAAATTCCTTGATATAATTTTTATTTGTATTGACTGTGTTGTATATTTACTTTGGGACTACGGAACGGTATTCCGAAAGATCCCCCTGTACTGCATATTTACGTTGGGACTACGGATCGGTACTTCGAGAGGTCCCCCTGTACCACATATTTAATTTGGAACTACGAATCGGTATTTCGGGAGATCCCCTAGCACTGCATATTTACTTTGGGACTACGGAACGGTATTCCGAGAGATCCCCTGCATATTTACGTTAGGGACTACAGGACGGTATCCCAGGAGATCCCCTGTTGTGTTTGAGCTGTTGTTCTTCTATGCTTATTTTCTGGTTAAAATATCAGTATTTACATTCTTTACTGCGATATTTCTTTCTATTAAATTTTATTATATTAAAACCATTAGGGCCCTAACTTGATCTCGTTATTACTCGACCGAGGTAAGGCTTGGCAATTACTGGGTACCGCTGTAGTGTACTCATGCCCTTTCCTGCGCATGTTTTTCGTGTGCAGATCTAAGTACCTCTTCTCAGCCATACTTCCAATGAGGCGAGGCGATCTTAGAGACTTCGAGGTATATCTGCCGCGCCCGCAGACGTAGAAGTCCCTCTCTATTCTTCCTTAAGTTATAGACTTCATGCATTTTCTTCTTTGATAGATTTTTGGAGCTTAGAAATATTATGTACTTCTGTAGCTTGTGATTCATGAGATTTCGGGTTTTGGGAGTACTTATGTTTAGTTCGAGAGTGTTTTATTGTATATGCCGAGTGACATTTTAAACTTCTTTATTATATTATATGTTAAATTGTTAGTTTTCGTCTCTTTGTTTCATTTTCGCAAATCGTTAGGCTTACATAGTCGTAGAGACTAGGTGCCGTCACGACAGTTCACGGAGGGAGAACTTGGTTCGTGACAATTATATGTTTGATTTATTTTGTTTCCTTGTTTACTTGTCAAATTTTTGTCACTATATAAACCCCTCCCCATTCCCTTTTGGACTGACTGGAATCGATAAATATTTTCACTAAAAGCTGAAGTTATTGCTCTTTGTTCTCTAATTCTCTTGTTCTATACTCTGGTTCTTGGCCGGCTGAAAGCCAAGGTCACCGAAATTCTGGTTCTTGCTCTTCGTTGATTTTAAGAATACTGTGGACTTTTGTTCTTTCTTGTTCTTTGCTTAACTGGTGAGTTACTAGACTTTGTAATTTTATTCCTATGTATCCGTGATTTGCATATGTTTTTTCTCCTGAAGTTTGCTTAATGTGTTCTTCTAGGTTGTTTTGTGTGCAATTCTATTTGCTTTACCTCAATTTTAGGTCTCTTTGCTTTTAGTTTCGTAATGTTGATAGTTTGAAGCGTGCATAAACCTGATTCTATTAAATTAGATATTTTTCAAGTCTGACTAGCCAATATGATAAGAATTAATACTGTTTGGGACCTTTACACTTGTTAGCATCTTTTGGTGCTTAATTTTACCTTAGGATATCAATCCTATCATTTGAACATGCTTTACCTGCATAATTTGTGCTCTCTCTTTCTTTAGCTAGTCAATTGTATTCAAATCATGAACGTTTATACTCACTGTATAGCATAAGTCTATTTTCCTATGCTATTCTGCATTTCGGTGGTGATAGCTTGCCTTTATAGCATGTTTTGATCTTGTTCTCTATCAGTATGCCCTTTAGCATGTTTTGACTCCCCAATTCACTAGTAGTTGTAATCTACTTTTTATCATGTCTAAATGTTGTTCTGCTACCAAATTAGTATGACTGTTTCATAACATTAGGACCTATACCTAGCATAACTGGACCTTTCCTTTTATTATGAATTAGTGTATTTCATCAATCCTGCAAACCCGTTCTCCCTTTAACTCTGCTAATGAATGACTACTTATGCACTAAGTGTTGAACTAGTCTTTTCTATGTTTATTATTAAAACCTAAAGCATGTTCGATTATCTTCTCAATGTGCTCAACTTGACTATGTTTGTAACCCTCAGTTTTGTCCCTCAACCTTAGTTTAGTCTCCTTCACTTGTTACCTGGGATCTTTTGAGTTCTCATTTTTAGTCGACTGAAAGCCAAGGCTACCTAGGTTCTATCATTGACCTCCCTAGTGTGAGCATTGCTCGGGGTCCAATTGAGACCCTTATGAACTCTGACACATTAGGACTTGGTCCTTAGTCATTTCATGAACCTCAAACTACTCCCATTCATCCCATTCTATCATATTATCTGATGTATACCTGAATTGGCTGATTTAAATGGTGTAATACTTGGCATTGTGGTCAGATAAATCGACTTTGGGATCCTTTATGGATTTTGGGTCGTGTATTGAATATGGATCCTTATAAGAGAACTGGGTATGCTTACTAAAGGCCCAGACAGTGCTGGGTATTTTATTTGGGCCTGTTGAAGGCTTATTGTCATTGTTTTGTACTTTGATTTTATTCATTATTGGGCCTGTAATAACTTTTATATAAACGATTGGGGTGCTAGTAAAAGGGGAAATGGGTAGAATTTAATATTTGCATGCAAAGTGGGTAGATAATATGCTTGTAGGACATGATAATTATTTGCTATACGTGTTGTTCAATTACTATGTGGACTATCGAACCCATGCCATTAGAGGAAGCACACACACATACTATCTACTATCAAACATAACTAGAAAATGTTGCAATTATGTTTATTGCTATGTGTTATTAGAAATCTTGCCTATAGGAGTCCAATTATTCTATTTGGCATTGTTCACCTAAAAAATATGCTCATATGATTAAGATATGACAATAAAATAAGCTACAAGTACTATTTGTTAGAGATCCTGCCTATATGGAATGATTATAACTTGTTAATATTAAATTTTCTCAAACACTGTTTCATATATGATACTGCGAGTATCTGGGACCTCTCCCAGCAGATTTCATTATACTCAACTGCGTAAATCACCTAGGCATAACACATATAGTGTTAATAACTTCAAATTTGCGATAACTCGCTTGTAATGCCTGAATAATTCTGTCCCTGAGCAATATCTTTCCTCTGAAACTGTCCATGTGATTTGATTCAAAGCCATCTAGAAATCATGTCTATAGGTCTAAGGTTCTGAATTCTGAAAATCTCCTAATTTGCATATGTCTTCGCATGCATTTGCTGTTTAAGTATGGAGGTCAATGTGTGCCCTTAGTTGCTTTTATGTGAAGTCTTTATGTGTTTTGTTTGTTGTCTAGTTTTTGCATTTTTGAGAAGCCCAGATAAGGTCTAGAACCATCCAAATAGAGGTCCAAAACCCCCTGGACCATAGGTGTGGGACGTATAGTGCACGTGTAGGGCACGATTTAGAATCAACTAGTGTTCTTTAGGTAATAACTTAAAGATAATAATCAGATAGCAGGAGATGATAGTCTGTGTCCGCTGAATAATACGAGTAACACCCCATCTTGAGGGAGTTACGAAGTATTATTTATATTGCACGGGGTGATCCTTTAGGCTAAAAACTTAGGACCCCCCCATCTTATTCCTATATATCTTTGAATCAAGTGTTTATTCAAAGTCTTTTGATAATAAAACTTCCCAAACTTCTTGCTTTATTTATCTGAATAATTCATGTAATTCGAGTTCGGCCGCGACCCACAGTTGTGGATCTCGAAGAGTGCCTAATGCCTTCTATTCGAGGTAATTTCGAGCCCTTGCCCGATCTTTAGTGATGAAAACTAGTCAAACTTGAGTCACTTGAAAATAGGTGTCCTAACACACCTTAAAAGACTCATTAGGTGGCGACTCTTCTCTTTCAACCCTTCCTTTAAAAGTGTTGTCACACGTCGAAACCTGATTTCACGAGAAAAAGGCTCGCGACAGCATGGCGATTCAACTAGGGATATATTAGGCTCTTACCATAGCAAATTTGGCTTATATAAATTAGTCTTCTCTGATAAACTTGTTTGTTTTATTTTCTGCTACATGCACGTCCCGCTCCTATTTTTCCTCTTATTTGACTAATTCATTACTACATGCACATCCCTCCCCTATTCTCTCTTCATTTGAATTCGTGGTAATATGCAAATCCATTCCCTTCTCCTCCCTTCCTTGCTTAAATTGGTTATAACATGCATATCCCTCCTCTATTCACCCTTATTTGCTATAACTACTCTTCACTCGTTTAAAGATTGCTACATCATCCCTACTCCCTTGCTTGCTTTATTACCTTCTCATATATCCCGCAAACTAACTTTTTTCCTTTGTCTTTCTTTTATATTCTTTATGTTTTACCTTAATATTGTATTTATCGCTTTCTATTCATTATGCAAATACTTGGCAATGTGTTATTTATTTTTGCATATAGCATGCTCTACATCATATTCCAATCATGCCCAATTAATACCATAACAGCGCTTGATGAGTGTCCGCGCTCTTCCGAAAACACCCTTTAAATTTGGAAAGGCTTATTTGCAGTAAAACTAGTCGATCAGGGGTGCAGTTGACGGTTCTGTATCTTTCTCTCCCAAGTAGTCCACTTGAAGGTACCAATCTAGACTCTTCTAGAAACCCCACTCTAATATCAACTATGCATGCATCATGTCAAACCTAGTATGGGTTAAAATGCTATCCACATGATAATCCTCTAAGGAAAACCTTGTCCAAAGTATGACGGGATTCCCACACTCCCAATGGACGTTATCATGTTATATGCATTACTTGGAGAAAATGTGCCAATATGTTGATCATTAGTGTGTAACTATTCGAATCTGGAGGGGGAAAGACTAGCTCTATTTATTTGAAGAAAATGAAGCACGAAGTCCACAGGTTCTGCATGGTCCAAAACATACCACCTTTGCTGCTGGATAGGTGGAAAAATCTCGCACCTTGCGACAAAAATCACATAAGAAGGGTTCTGGGTAATTTGTCGTCTCTGTTAGACATCCGACCTAACAGAGGATTGATTGAGGCTGCTACTATGTTTTGGGATGAGAAGAGGGATGTCTTCCACTTCAGTGACATAGAGATGACTCCTCTCTTGGAGGAAATAGGTGGATTCGCTAATCTGCCATGGGACATTTCCGGATTACTGGTCCCAAAGAATCGCACCCCTTGCGCTTTCCTGAAAATGATAGGTTTCAAAAAAAAATGATGAACTTCTTTGTTTGAAGAAGTAGTACATTCCATTTCAATTTCTTTATGAATGATATGGGTACAACAATTCACACCGCCTTTATCACGATGAAATCGCCATTACTTCCTTGGGTTGGACGCACCGTCAAGTCTATGTGTTCGTTATATGCTTCTTAGGGTTGCTGATATTTCCAATTAAAGAGGGAAGGATCCATACTTGTCTAGACATAGTCGCCAGAACATTAATGGAAGGCATTGAGGACAAAACTACACTATCATCCCTATGATCGTGGCTGAAATATATCGCGCTCTAGATCGGTGCAAGCAGGGTTTTGGGCACTTTGAGGGTTATAATCTACTACTGCAAGTTTGGTTACTAGAACATTTTCAAAGAGGAGAGTACCGCCAGAAGATCCTGTGTCGACCATTGAATGACCACAAAGCTTACCATCACCCAAAGAGAATAACATTTATCACAGAAAGGTTTGCACAACCTGGAAATATTGTAAGCTGGGTCTGGTCTTCTTCAGCAATCTGACGGACGAGCAGGTACATTGGATGTTCGAATGGTTTCCTAGCAGTGAGTTCATTGTCAGGTCAAGGGAGGCTCCTCATCTAGTGCTGATCGGGTTGAGGGAAATTTATCCTTATGCTCCCATAAGGGTAATGAGACAAGTGGGAAGAAAATACATTATACCTCTAGTTTCCAACATGGTCCAATACAAAGCAGATTTCATAGGGGACATTATACCATTCAAGTTCGAGGAACAACATATGTGGAATCAGAAAGTCTGTGGAAAGGGATACTATTGAGCCAGACAAATATCACGCTGGTCATGTGTACTTCCACCCATCATGGCTTGTGGATGATATAGCAGGAGAAGTCAAGACGAGAACTAATATGAAAAACAGGATCATAGATGACGTTACTGAAGCACAAGTTAAGTACAAGAGGTTACACAAAAGAATCTTTGAATCTGAAGCTATGCATCTTGAGCAACACAAATTGAATATGGAAGCAATCAACGAATGGAAGAAAACTGCCACCAAGTCAACAGAAAGACTGGAATATCTGGAGCAAGGGTTGATGGAACTTGAAGTAAAAATAAGGAAAAGGATTGCAGATTGTCAAAACATGGATGGTAATGAAGGAGGGCTCCTAGAAAAGGCTTATCTACTACTGGATATATATGACTTGGGGAGTCTGATCGATGGAGTCAAAAGATCCAAGCATAGGGAAGGTCCTTCTAGGACAGAATAGATTAGGAGGATGCTATTTTACTGCTTTCTAGTTTAGTTTAGATTTCGATTGTTTTAAGGCACATGCCATTAGTAACTCTCTTATTATTATCGTTTTAGCAAAGATTTGATTTATTTTCACATTAATGGAATTACTCAATTATTGGCATCAATCTTTTCCAAGTCTATGTGTCGCTAGGCCTACCTCGGGTACAATGATGTCCCCAAATTAGGACGCGAACTTATAATTCCGCAATACATGTTTAAATATCACAAACATTCTTTTAATACTCCTTACTGACTTGGTTGTCTTTTGCTTTTATTTTCCTTTGTTTATTCCCATTCTCCAAGGTTGGTTTGTGCATACTGGCATCATCAGTATATCATACAAGATCCTGAGGTCCTCCACCTCCTCCTCCTCCAAGTTATCCCAAAAACAAAGGAAAAACCTATTACACCCCATGTTTTTGTACGTAAAATCACATCGTAAGTCAACTGATGTAAGCTCAGAAATGAGATTGTCTTTGAAAGTACATAAAGTAAGTTAATCATGTAACCTTGGAGGTTAAAAATATATAAGATCATGAATAACAAGTACCAAGAGTGTTGGAAGTCTTAGAAGCTGAACAAATTGAAGAAAATAAGTTCCGTCGAAAGTCAACAAGAGGGGAAAGTTTTAACATATACTTTTGGGGTGAGACTAGGATTTTTAATATGATAAGGAGGTTATGTTCTGAGTTAGTTTAGTTGTATGAATGTCGTGTGTTACGTTTTTAATTGAAGCAAGTCGTGGAACAAAAATTGGCAAAGGTCATCACAAGTTACATTCATAAATATGCTGAAAATTAGGTCAAATGTAGCTGAGCATTTCTCCCAGTATACTTGGAATTACGGGATGCTCCACCTATAAATTTGAATATATATGAGTCTAGTTTTTAACTCATTAAACCATTAGTTGATATGAAATTGGAGTAGAGAGATATTTGCAGTTTTGCATGACTGCACAGACTGCATAGGTGACAAGTAGGTGTCACTGAAGCGTTTTGAGCAACACATTTCGTGTGCTATATGAGGTATTTTTGGGACATATTATATACCAAATTAAAGTTCTTGGAATTTATTTTCCAACTCACTTAACCGTTTGTTCATACGATATCCGAATAAAAAGATATAAGCGTCAGAAGATGGGCCAATGCGAGGGTGCCAAGCTAGCACCTCTTTGACTTTTCAAAAGTTTATATATTGGTTTTAGCTCGTCTCTCTCTTCACTTTTACATAGATCCCGACCAGAGAACACCATAAAAACCTATACTTGAGCTCTCTAAAGGGTTTCAAAGAATACTAACATCCCGAGTACGAAATCAAGAAGCAATAACATCTGAATGATCCCTACGATGTAAGTATCATTATATAGCCTCTCTTTTTTTCTTTGTAGTTCGATTTTTGCAAGGTACTTCATAGTTAAGAAATATCTAATTTATGTAATTAAGATTTCAAACATCAAGGAAGGTTGATAAATTGGTTTCCTAATATTTAGAACTCACGAGACGGTTATTGAAAGACGTGAGTTTGATTTTTTTCCACTTTTAGTGGGCTGTTTTGTAGTCCATTTGTGTTGGCCTATTTTGCTGATCATTTATGGAGTTTGTAAGGATAAAAGGGCATGGAGATATGCCAAATATGGTAGGGTAGTATGTTGGCCGCTCGTTGTTGCAATCTCAGGCTAATTGACAACTTGTTGATTGGGTGTGTTATGGTATATTTGGGGTTTTTGTTGTATTGAAGGTCCCGAAGTGTAATTAGGTTGTTTTTGAGTTGCCAATTGTATTTTGTTTATATATCTGCTATAGTAGGCTTGAGGGAGCAGTAAAATTAGGGAAAATACGACCTGTTTTATTTTAGAATCGAGTTATCGTTTGAGATACATAATACACTAGCGCCATCTACTTCGTACATGTATTTCTTTGTTGTAGGGTTGGTGCGCTAGTTATCATAAGATTGTTGTGGAGTTGAATTGACAACTTGAGGTATGTTAAGTCTATCCCTTCTTTCCTTTTGGCATGATCCATATGATACCACAAAATGAGCAAGCATGCAACTTTCATAAATGATTCAACTCTTAGAAGTACTAGGGTTGCCTGTGTTCTTGATTCCACATATGTCCTACTACCATATTGTCCATGGATCTCATGACATTCTAAGAGATCTATTGACTTACTTGATTAGGCACTGCATTTATTTATACATGTATATTGACCCATGACCAGATGATATTATATACGAGTATATTATATGTATATGGGATATGGGAAAAGGTTATGGCGTTATATACGCACAACCACCTGATAAGTTGGTATACGTTGATGATTTTTCCCACAGTGGTTGAGATAATATTATGGAATACCCTTAGAAGCTTGATGATGTTATGTACGCATATACCTATGCATGATATGACATTTATACACATATGCATGACATTATAAATGTTTCATGATTCACAGAGCTATTCAGACTTACAGGTTGAGTCATTTACTTCATGTTTCTTTCATGTCATTTACATACTACTTTCATTCCATACATACTCGGTACTTTATTTGTACTGACATTACTTGTGCTTGGGGATATTGCGTTTCATGCATGCAGGTCCCGATAGACAGGTTTATAATCCTTCTAGTAGGCTATCAGCTCAGCGGCAGGTGTTGGTGCACTCCACTTGCTCTGGAGTTGCCTATTTGG
Source organism: Nicotiana tabacum (assembly GCF_000715075.1). Classification (NCBI taxonomy): domain Eukaryota; kingdom Viridiplantae; phylum Streptophyta; class Magnoliopsida; order Solanales; family Solanaceae; genus Nicotiana; species Nicotiana tabacum. The sequence continues at coordinate 75,131,608 of NC_134095.1, read as the reverse complement.
TCAGTATGATTTCGACATGTATTGACTGGTATGGCGGGGCCCTATCTCAACCTTTACGACGTTTATGTACTCTTAGAGGCTTGTAGACAGTTGTCATGTATATGGATACTTGTATGTCCTTGTCAGCCTATGTTTTGAGTATACAAATGATCATGTGGGCCTTATAGGCCCGTATGTCACGTGTATAAATTTCTATATCATATTGGGTTGTCCTATGTCTGGTATTCCTTTATGTTTTAATCTGGTTATCTCATGACTGCTATTTTGGCCCATTTACCCATGATAGTATGATAAGAAAGATAAATTACGGTTGGTACTCAGTTGAGTAAGGCACTGGGTGCTTGTCATGGCCCTTCAGTTTGGGTCTTGATAGAAGTGGTATCAGAGCAATTCTATCCTAGGAAGTCTACAAGCCGTGTCTAGTAAAGTCTTATTTATGGGTGTGTTGTGCACCACACTTATAAGAAGGAGGCTACAGGGCATTTAGGATTGTCACTCTTTATTCGTACTCTAGATCGTGTGGTAGAGCTCAGTTGTAAAAATTCAAACTCCTAAATTATATTTTATTTGTAATACAATGAAACCTGTATCCAGAAAGAAGATGGTTGGTAAGATATTAAATGTGATTGTGGAAAAGTTGAGTCAGAGGAACTTGATTTTGCATTAAGCTTATGATGAGTAAATGTGAGGTCTTTAGCTGATCACGTGTGTACTAAGACGTGTAAGCTTCTTAATATGGATCCCTAAGGCATGATTATCTATCCACCCATATGGTAAAAAGCAATAAGAGAACCAGAAGGTAGATACAATTTTCAACAAGTAAAAGAAACAAGGTGAAGAAGGGTACGAGGTATCCAGTTAGTGAGATTGTCAGTATTTAAAATTCAGACAGAGAAATATAAGCATTCTGAGTTACTTTCAACAGTAATAGAGATATATACAATTGGCCACACTCATATTAGTTATGCCCTATGAAAGCTAACAAATATAGTTTAAAAGAAAGATGTGATATAAGGATCCAGCTGGGGTTAGAGTAACCCAAATTTGTGGATGGATTGTTATCATTAGCTAACATTTCTGAAGGATAGTGAAAACGTGGTAACAGTTCTCCTTGTGAGTCACCCAGATGATGCACTCTAGAATAGTATAGGTATACATGAATACTAGTATGTTCATAAAATTTAGAAGATATGCACTGCAATCCTAGAAGGGATAAATATTTACCTTAGTATGACTCCTGCCCCTAGTTGATAAATATTTACCTTAGTATGACTCCTGTCCCTAGTAAAAAAGAGAGAGAGAGAATGTTAGGCATCCCGAAGATCCATTGAGATGAAGCAAGGGGAGCTAAAAGTGAAATAACATTTTGTTGAAGTTTTCAGAATAAAGTGATAGACATAAATATTAGCTGGAGAATAAGAAGAGAGTAAATGAAGTATTATGAGTAAAATGTGATAAATGGGTGATAACAGTAAATCAAAATATGACACAATGACAGAGTCTATAGTCATGTAAAGGAAAAGACAAGAGGTGAAAGAACTTGAGACAATAAAAGAGTATAGGCTAAAGGTCATATCCTCATTTCTAGAAATGAGTTGGTGACTCTAATGTGATTTCTAGAAGGAAAGTTAAACCCCCGAAGTAATAAAAATCAGTATGGGCTAGTGAACAAGATACATTGAATATGAATTTGGGATCAGAAGATTTAATAATAGTCAACATCATGAGAATTTTAAAAATCGCATTCCACCAATATATAATGGACAACACAAGAATAACCTTTAATGGTCATTAGGAAGACGTTTCCCTAAAGCGAACGTTGATAGAAAAGTTAAGCTTAAGGGACTAAGTGTGCCAGTTACACTAGTTTTCACCCTCGTGCGTAAGAACTTCAATTATCCTTGGTTACTGCAAGGCGAGTAAGATGTTAGTAAAGATGTGAAAAGTCACCAAAGATAAAAAGATAATTATGGAATAGTAAAGGAAGAATGCAGTAAAAAGGCAAAAGGAACGAGATTGCATTTATTCAAATCCTATAGATATGCTATGATTCCATAACATTATGCAAGCACGACGTTGGGGAGAAGCAATAAGGGTTCCACACCCAATGATATTGATAAATAAGCAGGAATGAACACTTGATACATAAGGAGCCAATACGAGAGGTAAGTTAAGACAAAGGACATAACCCAAGAGGGGTTACACAGAATATAAATATGATAATGGACCAACGAGTAGTTTGTAGTTGATTCAGAAAGAGCCTAGTTATGGCTAGACAGGAGGATACAAATAATTCATGTAGATTGTGCATGATTAATGAAGTGAACCCCAACATGGTAAATTCAGTCTCGTAGATATTGCATCATAATCCTTGAGATATATTCAGATAGGAGTTGGGGTAATTAAAGCTACCGTATAAGTGTTACGAAAATAAAAGAGAGTGCTACTGGGAAGATACTAAAAAAAATTCAGTTCAAAAGCAACCCTACGAGCACCAGAGCGTGGAGGTAAGTAACTAAGGATATTTATAGGTGAGCAAGAACATCAAAAAAATTCTATCGTGTATACGATATAACAAACTCGCAACTTTACAAGAGCTAGAAGGTCTCCTTAAGTACTACAAAGAAAGACTAGCTGAGAAAATAAGGAATTAGGTTTCAAAATAAGCATAGTGACATAAAGAAGAAATTATGTTGTAACAACAATCTCACAACAACATTGTATGCACTCCATAAGAAAGTGGCACCTATCGTGGCTAATGAACGAGAAGAAAAAAAATCAAAAGGTAATATTAGAGATCATATGAGTTACAGGAAATTCAAGTATTTGTGGAAAATAAGATAAGAAAAATATTCATGCAACAAATGGAAGAACGACCAGGAAAAGTATTTGCTTACATTTAAATACAACTGAGAAGGCACGAAAGGAAATCTATAGTTCTAGCAAGTTATAGGAAGGTTGCGAGTAGTGTAGATAGATATGTGTAGGTTACAAGATAAAGTATCGTAGAGCGACAAGGTTTTAGGTAGATAGGAGTAAGGATAAGAAAAAGTGTGTGAGAAGGTGAAAAAGAAAATAGGTAAGGTTTTGGGATTAAGCCCATCAGAACAAGAGCGTTGATGGATTCTGTAAGTTATAGAAAGCTCGGTACATCCTGAATTAACTCAGATGAGTCTAAGGCTAGGAGCAATTAGAAGAGATGAAATGCTTCCATGGTAGTAGAATAAGGGTGTAATGGTGATAGATAAGAGGATGACGTTTAGACCTTTGATTAAGTAATGGTTTGAAGAAAAGGCATTTTATGAATTACACGAGATTAGAATACCCCCATAAGATGAATAACCTTGGGATTATATGAAATACTGTTATTGAAGTATGGTATCGTCCCTAGGTGGATCAGGAAAATCACTTCAAATGTTCCCCGATGAGATTTGAGCCCTAGTCACAATGTATTACGTAAGAGGTTTCAAGTTATTAGTGGTGGATTATAGATCAACATTAAGGTGAATCAACAACAGATGGATACAAATTCAAAAGTATGAGAGGAGATTATTATGCCATTCTTTAGATGAACAGTAATAAGGAAGCATTCAAATGGCTTAGATTTATACATACAAGATAAGCGGTGAGAGAGTAACCGGAGTTGGGTAGCAGACCTCGATAATAATAAAACCAAAGTAAGAGTTATGGTATAGTATGACCTACGTAGATGCAGCAAAGCCATAAGTATAGATATGTGAGGCTATGAAACAAGATATATCAACAGTCGTAAGTTCGACAAAGTACCAAGCGGAGAACTTTATTACACCTATAGATTCCTTGAGGGACAGCTTGGCATAGTTCTGTATATGTTGACAAAGCGAGGCCAAGAGATTGGGTAAAAGCTGGAGGAAAAAGGAGAGAAGAGTCACATAGGTGCACATACAAGGACATATTCGTATAGGCTGCATAACAAAAGGCAGCAACAACTACGACATTGGAAGAATTCCGACCACAGGTCATGGCGTGAGAAAGAGGCCTAAGGGGGGGAATGCCTTGGCCTTGGGACTTATTCACTGAATAGTTGCCTGGTGGCAAGGATAATAATATTGTAATTGTAAGAGCTATAGGTTATGAGATTGATAAGCACAACAATCAACATTCGAGGACAAATTTCCAAAGAGGGGAATGATGCTACACCCCATGTTTTCGTACGTAAGAGTACATCATAAGTCAACTGATGTAAGCTCGGAAATGAGATTGTCTTTGAAAGTACATAAAGTAAGATAATCATGTTACCTTGGAGTTTAAAAATATTTAATATCATGAATAATAAGTACCAAGAGTGTTGGAAGTCTTAGAAGCTAAACGAATTTAAGAAAATAAGTTTTGTCGAAAGTCGACAAATGGGGAAAGTTATAACATATACTTTTGAGGTGAGACTAGGGTTTTTAATATAATAAGGAAGTTATGTTATGAGTTATTTTAGTAGTATGAATGTCGTGTTTTAGGCTTTGAAGTCAAGAAAGTCATGGAACAAAATTGGCAAATGTCATCACAAGTTACATTCATAAATATGCTGAAAATTAGGTCAAATGTAGCGGAGCGTTTCTCCTAATATACTTGGAATTACGGGATGATTCATATACAAAATTAAAGATATATGAGTCTAGTTTTTAATTCATTAAACCTTAGTTGATATGACATTGGAGTAGAGAGATATTTGCAGTTTTGCATGACTGCATAGACTGCATAGGTGACAAATAGGTGAGTCACTGAATCATTTTGAGCAATACATTTTGTGTGCTATATGAGGCCTTTTGGGAAATATTATATACCAAATTAAATTTCTTGGAATTTATTTTTCAACGCACTTAACCGTTTGTTCATATGATATCAGGATAAAAAGATATAAGCGTCAAAAGATGGGCCAATGCGAGGGTGCCAAGCTAGCACCTCTTTGACTTTTCAAAAGTTTATATATTGGTTTTAGATCATCTCTCTCTTCACTTTTACATAGAGCCCAACCAGATAACACCATAAAAACCTATTCTTGAGCTCTCTAAAGACTTTCAAAGAATACTAACATCCCGGGTATGAAATCGAGAAGTGATAACATCCTAATGATCCCTACGCTGTAAGTATCATTATACCGCCTCTTTTTTTTGTAGTTCGATTTTTGCAAGGTACTTCATAGTAATGAAACGTCTAATTTCTTTAATTAAGTGTGTAAATATCAATGAAGGTTGATAAATTAGTTTCCTAATAGTTAGAACTCATGGGACAGTTATTGAAAGCTGTGAGTTCAATTGTTTTTCCACTTTTAGTGAGCTGTTTTGTAGTCCATCTGTGTTGGCCTATTTTGCTGCTGATTTATGGAGTTTGGAAGGATAAAAGGGTGTGGAGAAACACCACATGTGGTAGGGTAGTAGTTTGGTTGCTCATTGTTGCAATTTCAGGCTAATCGACAACTTGTTGATTGGGTGTGTCATGGTATATTTGGGATTTTTGTTGTATTGAAGGTCCCGAGATGTAATTAGGTTGGTTTGTAGTTGCTGATTGTATTGTGTTTGTATCTCACCTATAGTAGTCTTGAGGGAGCAGTAAAATCAGGGAAAATGCTGCCAGTTTTATTTTAGAATCGACTTATCGTCTGAGATACATAATACACTAGCGCCATCTAAGTCGTACATATATTTCTTTGTTATAGGGTTGACATGCTAGTTATCGTAAGCTTGTTGTGGAGTTTCATTGACGACTTGAGGTATGTTAAGGCTATCGCTTCTTTCCTTTTGGCATGATCTATATGATACCACGAAATGAGCAAGCACTCAACTTTCATAAACGATTCAACTCTTAGAAGTACTAGGGTTGCCTATGTTCTTGATTCCTTATATATCCTACTACCATATTATCTATTCATGGGTCTCATGATATTCCGATATATCTTATTGACTTACTTCATTATGCATTGCATTCATTTATACATATATATTGACCCATGACCAGATGGCGTTATATATGCATATATTATATGTATATGGAATATGGGAATAATTTATGGCGTTATATACGCACCACCACCTGATAAGCTGGTATACGTTGATGATTTTGCCCACAGTGGCTGAGATAATATTATGGGATGCCCTTAGAGGCTTGATCATGTTATGTACGCATATACCTATGCATGATATGACATTTATACACACATGCATGACATTATAAATGTTTCATGATTCACAGAGCTATTCATACTTACAAGTTGAGTCCTTTACTTCATGTTTCTTCATATCTTTTACATACTCGGTAGTTTATTTGTACTGACATAACTTATGCTTGGGGACATTGCATTTCAAACATGTAAGTCCCGATAGACATGTTGATAGTCCTCCTAGTAGGCTATCAGCTCAGCGGAAGGTGTTGGTGCACTCCACTTGCTTCGGAGTTGCCTATTTGGCAAGTATGATTTCGACATCTATTGACTGGTATGGTGGGACCCTGTCCCAAACTTTATGATGTTTATGTACTCTTAGAGGCTTGTAGATAGTTATCATATATATGAATACTTGTATGTCCTTGTAGGCCTACGTTTTGATTATACAAATGATCATGTGGGCCTTATAGGCTCGTATGTAACGTGTATAAGTTTCTATATCATATTGGGTCGTCCTATGTGTAATATTCCTTTATGTTTTATTTTGGTTATCTTATGACGGCCATTTTGGCCCATTTACATATGATAGTATGATATGAAAGATAAGTTACGTTGGTACTCGGTTGATTAAGGTACCGGGTGCACGTCGTGGCCCTTCAGTTTGTGTCATGACAAAACTAAAATAGATGATATGAGTGGTATCAAGAAAGATAACGCTACTCATGCAGAGAATGTTGAAACTTCGGATGGTCGGAGTACTCCGGCATAGAACGATTTGGTCTTATGTTTAGAACAGAAAATATTGGAGTTATAAGGGGAGATTGAGCAGGTCTAGAAATTTGAAAACCTTTCCCTTACCCTAAACATCCCCGATATCAACCAATAGAACACAAACGCCCAAAATCTGGCACCTCCTCAAAACACATAAAACCAAAATTTGCAAAACCCTCCCGCACATCATCAATACGCCACACCTTCTAAAAATCCTAATCCTCAACCAGTACCTATCCCTCCACAGCATCATCACCACCCCACTCAATATCCACAAACCACCACATATCACACTCCTAAAAAAGCACCACAACCTACCCCTGATCCCCAAAAATCAACCAATAACTATCGCTATGCCCAGATTCTTGGAGTCCATCAAAGCAATTTCATATACGTGGAAATCTTAACCCACACTCCATAACAAACCTTGTATATACCTGAATCCGCTAAGAAGGACCCACTCATCAAGAACATAGCGGAAGAACTCAAGAAGCTTATTGGCTGAGTTCAAAGCATCGAAGGTGGCAAAGGTATTGAGGGTTTGAATTATGAGGATTTGTGTATTCAACCAGATTTAGAATTATCGGAGGGCTACAAACCTCCTAAGTTTGAAATGTTTGACGGAACATGTGATCCAAAGGTGCATTTGAGAACCCATTGTAACAAACTTGTAGTGGTTGGCAAGGATGAAAGAATCCGCATGAATCTGTTCATGAGGTGCCTCACCGGAGACGCCCTGTCCTGGTACATCAATCAGAAACCAAAGAAATAGGTTAATTGGGTGAGCATGGCATCAGACTTTATGGACAGATACCAACAACCTGCCGCCACTTCCCATACTTATAACACTCAGTCAGCATACTACCACTCACCACCAGCCCGCCAAAACTACCAAAAACCTAGAATGAATTTCGATCGAAGACCTCCCAGATAATACACCCCAATTGATGAACCCATAGATCAACTGTACGAGAGATTGAAGGCTGCCAGTTATGTCACACCCATTCCCGGTGTTGCTATAGAAAAATCCTCCTAGTGGATTAATCCAAATAAGACATGTTCCTACCACTCGGGCATACAAGGTGATACTATTGATGAATGTCGCACTTTGAAGGATAAGATCCAGACGTTGATTGACACCAAAGTTATACAGACAAAAGAGGTTGCACCTAATGTCCATAACAATCCTCTCCCAGATCACAAAGGTGAGGGAGTGAAAGTGATAGAGACCGACGAGGAATGTGATCCGGAAGGGTAAATTGGACTCATTCGGGAGGGGGATGATCCTAAAACATCTCCAGTCACCCTCACACCCATTATAGTACAGATTCAAACACCTATTGAAGTCGAGATATCCATACCTACTTTATTTGAGCTCGAAATAACAACCCTATCAGCCATGCCAACTTTGTTTGAGGTGGAAGTGAACACACCCTTCATCGTGATAGTAGCCCCTACACCATCCTTTAAGTCCAATGTTATACCCTAGGACTATGCTGCGGAAGCAAGATGGAAAGGAAAAGCAAAAAAATAAAGGAAACAGGTGCAGCACAAGGCATGACTAGAACCAGTAGGGTTTATACACCCGAGCATTTTGGAGGAACAAGCAAAGAAGCTGCTTCTAAGCTACTTGTCATTGTGATCGTCCCAAATCTTTGGAGAAAGGTACAAGCAAGAGAATATTCTGTGGATGATCATCTGAACAAAACCCATGCTCAAATATCTATTTTATCGCTACTGCAAAACTATGAGGCACACATGAATGCCCTGATGAAGGTGTTGAATAAAGCCTATGTACCCAATAACATTACTAATGGGGAGATGGACAACATGTAGGGCAAGTATTGGAGATCCACAAGATCACTTTTCACGAAGACGAATTGTCGTTCGAAGGATTGAGTCACAATAGGTCACTGCATATCACAATGCAGTTTGAGGATAAATTTATTGCCAAGGTCCTAATAGACGGGGGTTCAAGTCTCAACATTTGTCCATTAACCATTTTGAAGCGGTTGGGTAAGGGTTTGCATCAGATACGAGCATGGAATATGAACATAAAAGCATTCGATGGGTCCTAAAGTGCCACAATTGGGGATACCAACCTCTGTTTACAGATGGTCCTGACCTGGTTTGATGTCGAGTTCCATGTGTTGGATATATTTGCATCCTAAAATCTATTGTTGGGATAACCCTAGATACATGTCGCTAGGGCCATAGCTTCCCCTCTGCACCAGGATGTAAAGTTTGAATGGAATCATCAGGAAGTGATTATCCATGGAGATGGAAGTAGTCCCATTTATACCTATTAGATTGTTCTGGTCGTTGAGAATAGAAGGATATTGGGTGGAGAAACATACCATCGCATCGAGCGCGTCAAAGCAATTAAGAAAGATAAATGGTGGAGTAACAAGGTAGAAAGCATATTGTTGTGGATAGGGTATGAACCCGGCAAGGGTCTCGACAAGAATCTCCAAGGTATCACCAAATTGGTGAAGCCAAAGCATCATGGCACAACCTTTGGGCTTGGATATAAGTACACCTGGCAGGAGTATAACGATTGGTCACCGCCATAGTGTGTGTAACGACTCGATCAGTCATTTTGAGCTCTAGTGCATCGTTTAGCAGTCTGAGGCCATGAGTAGCTTCACTTCAGGTATTATGACTTGTACGCATGGTCGGAATTGAATTCGGGGGAATTTGGAGTTGATTTGGAAAGGGAATTCTCATTTTGGAAGCTTTAAGTTGAAAGAATTAACTAACATTGGATTTCAGAGTAAACAACCTCGGAATCAGGATCTGAAGGTTCCTGTAGGTTCGTATGATGATTTTAGACTTGGGCGTATGCCCGGATCGGGCTTTGGAGGACCCGGGAGCATTTTGGCGCCTATTGTGAAAGTTAGCATTTTGGAAGAAATTTCATAAGTTTGGGTTGAAGTGCATTTCAGTGTTATCGATGTCATTTTGGGATTCCGAGTCTAGGAATAGCTCCGTATGGTGATTCTGGTATTGGGAGCGCGATTGGAAGTGAATTCGGAGGTATGTAGGTCATTTTGGAGTCATTTGGCTAAGGATAGAAATTTGAAGATTTTTTTGAGAAGTTTGACCGGAAGTGGACTTTTTGATATCAGGGTCGGAATCCAATTCCGTAAGTTGGAGTAGGTCCATAATGTCAAATATTACTTGTGTGCAAAATTTGAGGTCAATCGGACGTGATTTGACGAGTTTAAACATCGAAAGTAGAGGTTGAAATCTTAAAGTTCATTAAGCTTGGATTGGGGATCGATTTATGATTTTAGTGTTGTTTGATGTGATTTGAGGCCTCGAGCAAGTCTGTAATGTGTTTTGGGACTGGTTGTTATGATATGACAATGTCCCGGGGGGCCTCGGGAGAATTCCGGGTGGTTAACTGATTGAATTGGGGTTGGAAAGAATAGCTGAAGCAGCTGATATATGGTATAACCGCACCTGAGAAGTTTTGGTCGCAGGTGCAGAGCCGCAGATGCGGCCAAAAGGACACATATGCGGTGGTGAAAGGTGAAGGATAGGACCACAGACGTGGTCAGGTCACCGCAGAAGCGGGACCGCACCTGCGGAAGAAGGAGCGCAGAAGCGGAAATGGGCTGGGAGCCCCGGACCGCAGAAGCGGCAATTTGTCTGCACCTACTGGACCACAGAAGCAGTCAAGAGACCGCAAGTGCAAAAGGACTGTAGGCAGTGAGTCTCCTTTCTAACCTTGTAAGAGGGAATTGTCCCCATAGGTTAAATAATTGGTTATGTGCTCTTATTTGTGGGGGCTACGTACGCTCGAGGTGACGAGAGTCCGTGCGTAGCTACGAATATGTGAGTCTGGGTAGTCTAGGACCCAAAATCATACTATACTTGGAATATCTGTAATCTTATTGACAGTTGAATTGCTTAAATCCTATCGAATTGGTAAATGAATTTCCAAAAGGATTAAACTTCATTTTCTTAAATCGTTAAAAGAGAATTGGCTTTTATTTGGATAAATGTTCCCTGATAAATTCTTAATTGGCTATTTGAGCATGTATTTCTCTGTGTACCTGCGTCGCATGTATGATTCACGAGCGGGGTAATAGATGCATCTATGGTTCGCGTCGTTTGACCCTCGGTAGTGCACATTTTACATTTATGTTGGATCAGGTCGTACGACATCGGCATGATTTGCGCATGCTTGTATTGCTTGCCTAGAGATTTATTGATAATTGATATTTGCTCTCCCCGACTTGAGATAATTGTTAATTATTAGATTATGAATCCGGAGACTTTTAATATAAAAAGGGAATGTTACCTGTTCATGACTTATTTAAAATTACTGCCATTCTTAATAAATCCATGACTACTCGCATTAAAAATATATTACTATTGGACCACTAGTAAATGTCGAAGTCGACCTCTCGTCTCTACTTCTTCGAGATTAGATGCGATACTCATTGGGTACACGTTGTTTTCGCAATCATACTACATTTGTTGTGTATTTTTGTTGCACAGGTTTATGTTTGGCTAGTGGCATAGCGACATGATTGATACGGAGACTCAGATGAGTTGCATTTATCAAGACGACCGTAGCCAGCAAAGTCTCCTTCAGAGTATTGTACTGTATTTCGTTTCTGTTCACTTGTATTCCGGATAGTTACTGTATTTTATTTCATTCCTAGTAAATGCTCATGCACTTTTGACACCGGGTTCTGGGATGATTATAGAGTATCTTGTATTAACTTCTTAACATTTATATTTGATTTGAAACGATTATCTTTTACTAGTAAAACTGAAGGAAAATCATAGTTTTCAAAATTATTGAAACGAGAATTTAATTAAGTATTTTGGTTGGCTTTGCTGACAGCGGTGTCCAGCGCCATCACGACCCTTAGTGGATTTTAGGTCGTGACAACATGGTATCAGAGTACTAGGTTCCCTTAGGTCTCACGAGTCATGAGCAAGTCTAGTAGAGTCTCGCGGATCGGTATGGAGACGTATGTGCTTATCTTCGAGAGGCTACAGGACTGTTAGGAGCACCTCCCTTCTTGATTCCTCATCGTGCGGTTTGATTCCTTTGAGGCTTATGCCTTTGTTTCTTTCCTACTCAATCTTATGCGACATGAAGTGCTTATTATAAATCGAGAATTGAGAAAATGTAATGGTAATACAAATGTGGTGCGGGATGTTCCTCCTTGCATATTTGATCGGGCTATTGTCGTCGCCTTGCAGAAGGTCATTCTGTCGTTTCAGCTCAGTTTCAGTATTACCTAAGCTTTTGAGATATGGCATTATTTGTTATGACGATTCGTGTGTTGTTATCGCACAATATTGGTGTAATGGTAGAGTGTTTGTCTATGCGTTGAAGCAGTGAATGACTTGGAAGGATGTTTACTTAGTGCAAGATTCAGAGATTCAGAATTTTATTTCTCGGCGGAAGAGAGGCAATCGGGCTATAAATGTTCAAGTTTGGTTTGATGGAATAACGAGACTTGGTATTTTCGAGCATGGTGGAATTTTCATCTGTGACGTGGTGTCATCGTCCTCGATTGAATATGTTGAGTTCGCCGGTGTTATGATTTTCTTTAATTTGCCTTTAGGATAGGATATTGTGAAATAATAATGGAGAGGTGACTGTCAGAGATTGTGATGTGCGGTGGTTCAGGATTGAATCGGTATATGTAGTGTTGTTGGCCAAAGAAAGATGACCTCGGGGAGATTTAAAGTTAGTAGCAATTTGTGGGTTCAAGTGTTATGAAGATGGATTTTATTTAAGGTAACAACTGAGCATCAAAGGATGAGGAAGGACATGTGGGGAGTGTCAGGCGGTGGTTAAAATTTCTAGAAGGCCAAGAATAAGAAGCAAAGGTCGAGTAGTTGATTAAAGGGGTGAGTTCCGCCAAAGTGGGAGAGTGGCGGAGTTGCATATCGGTTTGGTGGTAGGATGACCATGCACCTTGACGAGAGTTTGGAATAATTTGGCAATTTTAGTGATTGGTGATTGGGGTCTATGGATTTAATTTGAAGTATGGGCTATTATGTATCAGGAGATTTGATATAACGGAAATGAGCTATTTGAAATGAAGAAGGATACAACGTAACTTTGAATTGGAAGGATGTTTCCGCATATTTAATTGATGTCCACGAAGGGTGAATGGACTTGTGCAGCTAGAGAGTGAGCTCGGACTCAGGATGGGTTATTGATGTCGTAGTGATTGTACCCCATGCAGTAGCGTTGGAAGACGTCGTCACGTAAATTCCATAGGTGGGTTATCTCCAGTGAGCAGCTCGGCAGTTGCATGGATTGGCGAAGTTTCTATGAAGAATTCTATTGGTTATACAACAAAGAGATCAGTCGTGCAAATGTGGTTAATGATTCGGAGTATGAAAATGGGGTTTTACAGATGGGTTTGGTGGTAGGATGACCACACACCTTGAGGAGAGTTTGGAATGATTTGAGAATTTTAATAATTGATGATTGGGGTCTATGGATTTAATTTGAATTATGGGCTATTATGCGGCAGGAGATTTGATATAACGGACAGGAGCTATTTGAAATGAAGAAGGATACAATGTAACTTTGAATTCGAAGGATGTTGCCACACATTTAATTGATGTCCATGATGGGTGAATGGACTTGTGCAGCTAGAGAGTGAGCTCAGACTCAAGATGGGTTAATGATGTCGTAGTGATTGTACCCCATGCAGCAGCGTTGGAAGACGCCGGCACATAAATTCCATAGGTGGGTTATCTCCAGTGAGCAGCTCGGCGGTCGCATAGATTGTCGAAGTTTCTGCGAATAATTCCATTGGTTATACAACAAAGAGATAGGTCTAGCGAATGTGGTTAATGATTCAGAGTATGAAAAGGGGGTTTTACATAAAGATTCCGAGATTTTTTGTGGTTGATTGCGCAAGGTTATGTCAGTAAGAGATAAAGAATCCTGGTGAATTCCAAAGTTGTGTAATAGTGGATTCAAGCTAAGTGGGAGAGTCCCACCTCTTAGGATTGGGGTGCATGGCTAACTACTTGCGAGGTTTCTGGTTGTTAACATATTGATGGGTTATTTTAGCTGGGGGAAAAGAACAAAAGAGGTAATTTGAGCAAAACAATTGTTAAAGGTGTGCTATGGTTGGCCTTATTGGCTCATGTTCAAACTCGGGGAAGGATTCAGGATTTATGCATTGTATAGGTGCGGGTTTCAAGGGAAGCGATTCTGCCGGATGCTTCGCTGAGAGGGTATTCATGTTCTAGAAGATTCATGGAGTCAATTATATTCGGGGCCGAGTCAGAGCGGGTGACTCTTAACAACAATCCTAGTGGACTCAAAGGGGTAAAGTGTGGTGCCTAATGATATCGAGCCTATAGGTTCGGTTAATAATCAAGCTTTGTAGTGGCTTATGAGAAGAGGCCTAGAATGTTCTATGATGTTTTGACTTGCAGTGTAGCATTTGGGAGGTATGAAATGGTTCATGGGATTTGAGGCAGCATTGTCTCATGATTCAAAGTCACTCGGTATGAGTGCGGATGGAGTGTGTATGTGTTGAATGGAGTTATTATTATTTCAAAGGAAATGAAGGATAAATTGGAAAGAAGATAGGTTGGTTAGCCATAGTTGAATTGGCATATTGATGGTAGTGATCAGTTACTGTAGCAGGACCAAGTTATGCAAGTGATTTGTGACGATACGTGTGAGGCCGGTCGGCCGCCGTAAGTGATGTTATTCAGAAGTATTCTACTGTTATGGCCTGTTATGTGTAGACGGATGCCGGAAAGGGCTATGGTGGCTTAAACCACTACTTAGAGATTTGCATATTCCACGGTTATGAGAATTCACCTGTGTATTTATATGCTTCTTCTGAAGTAAATTAAGTGAAAAGTTTTTATGTGATGAAGTGTTAATCTATTACTGGTTCTGAAGTTATGATGAAAAATATGTTCTATCGTATATTGGCATGTTGGGTGCAGTGAGTGGTATGGAATTTGAAGTGAGGATCAAGGTTGCAGTACGGTGTTGACAAGGATGTCACAAGGTCGGATGAGCAAGAAACGAGTTTCGATGTTTAAATTAAGTTGGTATTGTCTTCAGCGTCACCTGAGATCGGTGTTTTGTGAAAATCGCTTTGCATCCTAGTTAAGGATTCTTGATTGCTTTT
The DNA here is from genome assembly GCF_000715075.1 of Nicotiana tabacum. Classification (NCBI taxonomy): domain Eukaryota; kingdom Viridiplantae; phylum Streptophyta; class Magnoliopsida; order Solanales; family Solanaceae; genus Nicotiana; species Nicotiana tabacum. Next base: position 75,116,554 of record NC_134095.1, on the reverse strand, counting down.
CAGCGGTAATGTGGCCAGTGGTTTGGATGTATAGACATGTTATCTGTTATGAAAGGTTGTGGGAGCGTGCCCCACGGGAAGGTTGTATTAGTTTGGCATGTAGCCACTTGATTGATAGAAGAGTTAAACCAAGTATGAAGATTGTAGTGATTTCGTTAAATTGAGAATTGATGTCTGCAGGGCACACGGTTTATTAGGTTACAAACTGTGGAAGATTACTCCGGTTATGATGGTTGTTCTTGTGTGTTATGAGAAAAAAAGGGTGATTATGGACCTTTAAAAGGTTATTAGCCTGGTTCAGTGCGATCAAGATCAGCTTGAGGTCTGTGGATGGATTTAAATGTGAATGGGCTCTATATCAGGCCAGATGTGTTCATTTCAGCCATGCACTCCTTATGGAAGAGTAGTCGGGGTGTTATTTCGTCATCAGCTGTTTCATGTAATGATGTATTGCACCGTATGAGTCATGAGATGACTTGGTGAATTTCTTATGTGTTGAGGTTCTGCGTAGAGATAATGTTATATGAGCAGAATGGCTCTTAAGATTCAGATCGCATATCGCACCTCAGTTGTGCTTGAGTTTGTAGCTTATAGCGCTATATGTCTCCCCAGGGATGGTATTATGCACTTGACGTGCTGGTGACCGACATTCAGTATTTTGATATAATGAGCAATGTAGCTCGATGTGTATCTCCTCATGTGAATTTTATGTGTGGATCGGGTGGCATGCCGCCATGGGTATGTTGTTTGGATCGGGTTGCACGCCGCAATAATGTGATGTTGAGTACAGTTCCCTATAACTGTTTTTATGTGTTTTGTTTCCTATTTTTCTGAGGAAAGCTCATATTAGTTGTGTGCCCGCGTTGCATGTATGATTCGCGAGCAAGGTGTCTGTTTAGTTATGTTGACTGCGTCGCATGTATGATTCGCGAGTAGGGTAATTGGTCAGAGTTCGTTTTCCTTTGGTATCGCGTTCGAATTGGTAGCCTATTGGCGCATTATGGCATCATATCTGGGTGGCTTATTACCTGAGCAGTTCATACTGGGTGAGACGAGATCATTGGATTTATGATCAGTGCAATCTGATTATATGAAGTATATTAAGGAGCTAAGACCATTATTTGGTTCAGAATGAGGTGATGGTCCTTGTCAGAAGTATAGACCCAATGATTGGTCGATTCGGCAGTTGGTAATGAATTTCTACACATCTCTTCCGTCGTGGCGGTATTGTAAGAGTTAGAGCAAGACCTATGTATGTCATGAGGTGCAATGGGAGCATCAGATTCGTGGAATTTCGACTAATTTGATCAGAGAATGTTATTGTGGTCCTGTAAGTAAAGTGGTGCAAGGTGTAAATTCAGCAAAACTTTTGCAGTCATGTTTGGTTACAACGTGTACTGATTGATATGGGGATCGTATGTTGGAAACAGTCCTGGTAGAGAATTCCGGATGCTAGAATTGGGCTCTAAGCTTAATTGCTTGAAGGAAAGAGAATATCTTCAGATTGATCGAGCTAATGTGGTTGACTGAGTTGTGGAAACACGGGTAAGTGCACGAGGTGTTAAACAGTGATTTCGGACAACTTCGCTGCAGTTCTCAACACGTTCGAGGACGAACGTATGTTTAAGTGGGAGAGAATGTAACGACCCGATCGGTCATTTTGAGCTCTAGCACGTCATTTAGCAGTTTGACGCCATGAGCAGCTTCACTTCAAGTATTATGACTTGTACGCATGGTTAGAATTGAATTCCGGGGAATTCGGAGTTGAATTCGAAAGGGAATCCTCATTTTGGAAGATTAAGTTGAAAGAATTTACTGTAATTGGATTTCAAAGTAAACGACCTCGGAATCGGGATCTGAAGGTTCCAGTAGGTTCGTATGATGATTTTGGACTTGGGTGAATGCCCGGATTAGGTTTTGGAGGACCCTGGAGCATTTTGGCGCCTATTGTGGAAGTTAGCATTTTGGAAGAAATTTCATAAGTTTGGGTTGAAGTGCATTTTAGTGTTATCGATGTCCGTCTGGGATTTCGAGTATGGGAATAGATTTGTGTGGTGATTCTGGTATTGGGAGCGCGATCGGAAGTGAATTCGGAGGTCTGTAGGTCATTTTGGCGTCATTTGGCTAAAGATAGAAATTTGAAGGTTTTTTTGAGAAGTTTGACCAGAAGTGGACTTTTTGATATCGGTGACAAAATCCGATTTCGGGAGTTAGAGTAGGTCCGTAATGTCAAATATGACTTGTGTGCAAAAGTTGAGGTCAATCGGACGTGATTTGACGAGTTTAAACATCGAAAGTAGATGTTGAAATCTTAAAGTTCATTAAGCTTGGATTGGGGGTCGATTCATGGTTTTAGCATTGTTTGATGTTATTTGAGGCCTTGAACAAGTCTGTAATGTGTTTTGGGACTGGTTGGTATGATTGGACGGGGTTCCGGGGGGCCTCGGGTGAATTCTGGGTGGTTAACGGATTGAATTGGGGTTGGAAAGAATAGCTGAAGCTACTGATATATGGTATAACCGCACCTGAGAAGTTTTGGTCGCAGGTGCGGAGCCGCAGATACGGCTAAAAGGACGCAGATGCGATGGTGAAGGGTGAAGACTGGGACCGCAGATGCGGTCAGGTCACCGCAGAAGTGGGACCGCACCTGCGGAAGAAGGAGCGCAGAAGCGGAAATGGGCTGGGAGCCCCGGACCGCAGAAGCGGCAATTTATCTGCACCTGCGGGACCGCAGAAGCGGTCAAGAAACCACAGGTGCGAAAGGACTGGAGGCAATGAGTCTCCTTTCTAAACATGTAAGAGGGAATTGTCCTCATAGGTAAAATAATTGGTTATGTGCTCCTATATGTGGGGGCTACGTATGCACGAGGTGACGAGAGTCCGTGCGTAGCTACTAATATGTGTAAGTCCGGGTAGTCTAGGACCTAAAAGCATGCTATACTTGGAATATCTGTAATCTTATTGATAGTTGAATTGCTTAAATCCTATCGAATTGGTAAATGAATTTCCAAAAGGATTAAACTTCATTTTCTTAAATCGTTAAAAGAGAATTGGCTTTTATTTGGATAAATGTTCCCCGATAAATTATTAATTGGCTGTTTGAGCATGTATTTCTATGTGTATCTGCGTCGCATGTATGATTCGCGAGCAGGATGATTTTTTATTTAAATTTGACCGCGTCGCATGTATGATTTGCGAGCGGGGTAATAGATGTATCTATGGTTCGCGTCGTTTGACCCTCGACTGTGTACATTTTACATTTATGTTGGATCGGGCCGTAGGACCTCGACATAATTTGCGCATGCTTGCATTGCTTGCCTGGAGATTTATCGATAATTGATATTTAGTCTCCCCGACTTGAGATAATTTGTAATTAATAGATTATGAATCCGGAGACTTTTAATATAAAAAGGGACTTTTACCTATTCGCGACTTATTTGAAATTACTGCCATTCTTAATAAATCCATGACTACTTGCATTAAAAATATATTACTATTGGACCACTAGTAAATGTCGAAGTTGACCTCTCGTCTCTACTTCTTCGAGATTAGACGGGATACTCATTGGGTACACATTGTTTTCGTACTCATACTACACTTGCTGTGCATTTTTGTTGCACAGGTTTATGTGTGGCTAGTGGCATAGTGGCATGATTGATACAGAGACTCAGGTGAGTTGCATTTATCGAGACGACCGTAGCCAGCAGAGTCTCCTTCAGAGTATTGTACTGTATTTCATTTCTGTCCAGTTGTATTCTGGGCAGTTACTATATTTTATTTCATTCCTAGTAAATGTTCATGCACTTGTGACACCGGGTTCTGGAATGATTAGGGGGTATCTTGTATTAACTTCTTAACATTTATATTTGATTTGAAACTATTATCTTTTGGTAAAATTGAAGGAAAATCATAGTTCTCAAAATTATTAAAACGAGAATTTGATTATGTATCTTAGGTGGTTTGCCTGACAGCGGTGTCTGGCGCTATCACGACCCGTAGTGGATTTTGGGTCGTGACAGCGTGGTCCTTATTACCCTCTTGAGCAGCCAATATTGCATTTGCACAAGACATTTACACAAACTGACGTGATATAGGGATCTCAAGAAGATGAAGCTTTAGCTGGCCTAAGGAATCTTTTTCTAGATGATGAAGACATGGAATGCAATGTGATAGTTGAGTAGGAGGAGGAGGAAGACCTTACCATTCAGACCATGGAGAAAGGAACTATCGTCAAGAATTGAACTGCTGCACCATCCCGGGCCCGTCGAGTTCCTAGGTAGCCTGGCAATCAGCACATATGGGTGGCAAGTGGGCCGGTTAGGCCCGACCCAGGCCTGCGAGCCCATATGGGTAGTGGGCCTAAACGGGCCTACCCGTTTAAGCCCGGGACCTAGGGCTTTGAGGCTCAAGTGGGCCGGTTCTCTTAAAATGCCCGTTAAGCCCGGGACCATTTGGGCCCGGGACCGGCTCCTAAGTGGGCCGGTTCAACCGGTCCTAAATGGGCCCAATGGCTAAGTTTAAAAAAAAGGTCTCAAATCAAAATCTGACCGTTGGTGCTTTAAAAATAGCCGTTATGGCTGCCAAAGTAGTCGTTGACTTTTTATAAAATAACCATTTAACCCCCCAACTTTGTTTTAACCCCAACCATTTTATAATTACACTTTTTCCCTATTTTCAGGTTTAAATACCCCCTCATTCTTTTATTTTTCTTCACCAAATCATCAATTTCTCTCAATCTCTCTCTATTTTTCTTCTAAAATTGGTTACTTTGTTGTTGCAACTTGTGTGAAAAATTGTGAAGTTGGTGAATTGAAGTATTCAAGTCTTCAACGATAATTAATTTCAACAAGTTGTTCGTCAATTCGGTAAACTTGTTCCAACTCTTTAGTTTTAATATTATATTTTTGTTTGTTCTATTTAATTACTTTGTATAATTATAATTAAGATGGCATATTCCTTAAAAAATGTTTAGTAAAAATAAGGAAAAATCCAAGAGTGGTGAATCTAGTGGCCAATCTATTCCCCCTCTAATTCCCCGGCCTCCCCTGCCCAAACCCCATACCCGCCCTCCACCTGCTCCTATTCTTGATAGTGATAATACTTTATTACAATTTACGGATAGTCAATATGTGCATAATGTTGGTGGTGGTGAACGCTTAGATGATGAATATATGAACAATCTTTATGGTAATCCAACTATAGATGAAGAAGAACCGGGTCAAATTAATTTCAACCAGGAATTAACACTATTACCAGTGGTATTTTATATTATGACCCAAGAAAAGATATGGAAGAATTGGCAAAAATGGTTACTGTTATGTGCTTACCCTATAGTTTTCCGTCTAACCCCCACTTTGTGCATTATATTAGAAGAGTTTCTAATTCTCTACGCGAAGTCTTAAAACCCAGCCTTCACCAACTGACCCTTCTCGAACACGAGGACCCACTCGCGAAAACGAAAGTCTGAATCCTCTACAACACACAACAGTTTTCTGCAATTCCAAACATCATGAAATGCTCTGATTGACCACCCGAAACTCACCCGAGGCTCCCGGGACCTCAACCAAACAAGCCAACATATCCCATAACCTCATTCAAACTTGTTCTAACCTTCGGAATGCTCAAAACAATATCAAAACACTAAATTTACATCGGATTCAAGCCTAAGAATTTCAAATCTTCTAAATTACGCTTTTGATCAAAAACCCAACCAAACCATGTCCGAATGACTTGAAATTTTGCACACACATCCCAAATAACACAATGGAACTACTGCAATTCCGACCTCTATATTAAAATCTCACCTATCAACCGAAAAATGCCAAAAATTTAATTTTGCCAATTCAAGCCTAAATCTACACCGGACCTCCAAAATGTATTCTGATCACGCTCCTAAGTCCCAAATCATCTCCAGCAGCTATCCAAACCATCGGAACTCACATCCGATCCCTCTAACACATAAGTCAACATATGGTTGACATTTCCAACATAAGCTTCCTCAAAAGATATTAAGTGTCTCAAACCTTACCAAATCCTTTCCGAACCCGAGCCAACCAACCCGGTCACATATAAAACCGATAGACAAAGAAATAAGAAGTAGAAATAGGAGAAACGGAGCAGCAACTCATGAGACGACTGGACGAGTCGTCACATCCTCCCCAACTTAAACAAACATTTGTCCTCGAACGAGTCAAGAAACATACATGAAGCTTCAAATAGGTGAAGATATCTACTTCACATCTCTCGCTCGGTGTCCTAGGTAGCCTCCTCCACGGTTCGACCTCTCCACTGCACTTTCACTGAAGCTATATCCTTTGATCTCAACTTTCGAACCTGACGCTCCAAAATAGCGGCTGGCTCTACATCATATGTCAAATCACCATCAAAGTGAACCGTGCTGAAATCCAAAACATGAGACGGATCCCCAATATACTTCCGGAGCGTAGAAACATGAAATACCAGATGCACACTCGACAAGCTGGGTGGCAAAGCAAGCTCATAATCCACCTCCCCAATCCTCCGAAGCACCTCAAAAGGTCCAATGAACCGAGGACTCAATTTACCCTTCTTCCCAAACCTCATAACACCCTTCACGGGCGAAACCTTCAACATAACCTTCTCACCAACCACGTAGGACACATCTCGAACCTTCCTGTTAGCATAACTCTTTTGTCTCGACTGCGCTGTACGAAGCCTCTCCTTAATCACCTTCACCTTGTCTAAGGTATCCTCTACCAAGTCTATCCCCAATAGCCTAGCCTTACCCGGCTCAAACCAACTAACTGGAGATCTACACCACCTCCCATACAACGCCTCATATGGAGCCGTTTGAATACTTAACTGGTAGATGTTGTTATAAGAAAACTCTGCAAGTGGTAGAAACTGATCCCATGACCCTCCGAAACTAATGACACAAGCACGTAGCATGTCCTCCAATACCTGAATAGTGCGCTCGGACTTCCCGTACTTCTGAGGGTGAAAAGCTGTGCTCACCTCCACCTGAGTACCCAACTCTCGCTGCACAGACCTCTAATACTTTGAAGTAAACTGAGTGCCCCTATCTGAAATGATGGAAACTGGGACACCATGAAACGAACAATCTCTCGGATATAGATGTCTGCCAACCACTCTGAAGAATAGGTAGTATACACAGGAATGAAGTGCGCAGACTTGGTCAGCCGATCCACAATCACCCAAATAACATCGAACTTCTTCAACGTCCATGGAAGTCCAACTACAAAGTCCATAGTGATCCACTTCCACTTCCACTCTGGAATATCCATCCACTGAAGCAAGCCACCTGGTCTCTGATGCTCATATTTCACCTGCTAAAAATTGGGACACCGAGCTACAAATCCTACAATATCCTACTTCATTCTTCTCCACAAATAATGCTATCTCAGATCATGATACATCTTCGTGGCACCCGGATGAATGGAATACCGCGAGCTATGGGCCTCCTCCAGAATCAACACCCGAAGCCCATCTACATTGGGCGCACATATCCTGCCTTGCATCCTCAACACCGCATCGTCACCATTGGTCACATCCCTGGCATCATCGTGCTGAACTTTGTCCTTAAGGACAAGAAAATGTGGATCATCATATTGGTGCTCTCTAATGTGATCATATAAGGAAGACCGAGAAACCACACAAGCCAATACCCGACTGGGCTCCGAAATATCTATCCTCACAAACCGATTGGCCAAGGCCTGAACATCAAATGCAAAAGGTCTTTCCCCAACTAGAATATATGCCAAACTCCCAATACTCACCGCCTTTCAGCTCAACGTATCGGGCACCACATTGGCCTTCCCCGAAAGGTACAATATAGGGATACCATAATCCTTTAGCAACTCCAACCACCTCCGCTGCCTCAAATTAAGATTCTTCTGCTTGAACAAGTGCTGGAGGCTATGATGATCAGTAAACATCTCACAAGACACACTATACAAGTAATGCCTTCAAATCTTCAATGCATGAACTATGACAGCCAACTCCAAATCATAAATGGGGTAGTTCTTCTCATGGGGCTTCAACTGACGAGAAGCATAAGCAATAACTCTACCCTTATTCATCAATACACAACCAATACCAACTCTCGAAGCATCACAGTACACGGTATATGAACCTGAAGTTGATGGCAAAACTAACACTAGAGTTGTGGTCAAGGCTGTCTTGAGCTTCTGAAAGCTCTCCTCACACTCATCCGACCATACAAATGAAGCACCCTTCTGAGTCTACTTGGTCAAGGGTGATGCAATAGATGAGAATCCCTGAACAAACTGGCGATAATAACCCATCAAACCAAGCAAGCTGCGAATCTCTGTGGTTGAGGACAGTTTGGGCCAACTCTGAACCGCCTCTATCTTCTTCAGATCAACCTAAATACCCTCGCTGGACACCACGTGCCCCAAGAAAGCCACTGAACTGAGCCAAAACTCACACTTGGAGAATTTTGCATAAAGCTTCTCCTCCCTCAATCTCTGCAACACAACTCTCAAATGTTCCGCGTGCTCCTCCTGACTATGCGAATACACTAGAATATCATCAATGAAGACTATGACAAACGAGTCGAGATAAGGCCGGAACACACTGTTCATCAAATGCATGAACGCTGCTGGAGCATTGGTCAGCCCAAAAGACATCACCAAGAACTCATAATGACCGTATCGGGTCCTGAAAGTTGTCTTAAGAATATCCAAGTCCCCGATCTTCAACTGCTAATAACTTGAACGGAGATCAATCTTGGAGAACACTCTCGCTCCCTGAAGCTGGTTGAATAAATCATCAATGCGAGGCAACAGATACTTGTTCTTAATTGTTACTTTGTTCAATTGCCTATAATCAATGCACATCCTCATAGTTCCATCCTTCTTCTTCACAAATAGAACCGACGCACCCCAAGGTGACACACTAGGCTGAATGAACCCCTTATCAAGGAGTTCTTGAAGCTGCTCCTTTAACTCCTTCAACTCCGATGGTACCATACAATACGACGGAATAGAAATGGGCTGAGTGCCCGGCACCAGGTCAATACCAAAATCAATATCCCTATCCGGTGGCATGCTCGACAGGTCTGCAGGAAACATATCAGGAAAATCCCTCACAATTGAAACAGAATCAATATTGGGAGTCTCTGCACTGAGATCCCTCACAAAAGCTAGATACGAAAGACAACCCTTCCCAACCATACGTTGGGCTTTCAAGAATGAGATCACTCTATTGGGAACATAATCAGTCAAACCTCGCCACTCAATCCGTGGCACTTCCGGTATAGCCAATGTGATTGTCTTAGTATGACAGTCCAGAATAGCACGACACAGAGATAGCCAATCCATGCCCAAAATGATATCGAAATCCACCATATACAATAATAAAAGATCCACTCGGGTCTCTAGACCCCCAATAGTCACCACACACGACTAGTACACACGGTCTACAATAACAATATCGCCCACCAGGGTGGATACATGAACAGGTGAAGCAAGAGACTCACGGGGTTTACCCAAATAACGAGCAAAGTATGATGACACATAAGAAAAGGTGGAATCGAGATCAAATAATACGGAGGAATCTCTGTGGCAGACTAAAACAATACCTATAATAATAGCATCAGAAGCAATAGCATCATGTCTAGCTAGAAGTGCATAGAAATGGGCCTAACTACCACCTGATCAACCTCCCCCTCTAGCGTGACCCCTAGCTGACTGACCTCCACCCGTAGCTGGCTGAGCGGGTTGTGGTGAAGTAACTGGCACTAAAGCCGATGACTGACCCCTCTGCTAAGATGAACCCGCAAGACGACGAAGGCACTGCCTCCATATATAACCCATCTCTCCACACTCATAACAACTCCCAGGTACTGGAGAAGAGGACTAAAAGGAACCCCTCGCATCGGAGTGACTAGCAGATGCACTTGGCATAGAAGAGCCCTGAACTGATGGAGCACGGGACGAACTCCGAGCTGGAAGGGCACTAAGTGATGACTGGCCCTGAATGAGAACTGTGAGAACCATGACCCGATGATGCCCCACGATAACCTGGGCGAGCTGACTGAGCATGCCTGAATGGATGACCCCTGTCGTGCTAAAACTGACCTCTCAAAGGAGTACCACTGTAACTACCAGATCCTTGAGGCCTTTTGGCCTCCCTCTCATCTCGCTCCTGACAACGAACAGACTCAATCTCGAGAGCAATGTCCCCAACCTCCTCAAAAGTCACACCAGTAACCCTTTCCCTGGTCATAAGAATGCGAAGCTGATAGGTGAGGCCATGAACAAACCTCCTAATCCTCTCTCTATCTGTCGGAACCAACCAAATTGCATGACGAGCTAACTCGGAGAAGCTCATCTCATACTACATCAGAATCATCTCTCCCTGATGCAACTACTCAAACTGCCTGCGTAGCTCCTCTCTGCGATACTGCGGCACATACTTCTCCAGAAAGTGAACGGAGAACTGCTGCCAGGTATGCGGTGCTGCACCAATAGCCCTATGCCTCTCAAAAGTCTCCCACCAAGTGAAGGCAACTCCGAAAAACTGATAAGTAGTGAAAGCGACCCCGTTAGTCTCCAGAATACCCGTTGTACAAAGCATCCTCTAATACTTATCCAAGAAACCTTGGGCTTCCTCGCCCTCTGCACAACTGAAGGTCGGAGGCTGAAGTCTACCAAACCTCTCCAACATATATTGCTCGTCCTCTGGGATGGTAGGAACTACAGAGTCCTGAGTAGCTGCAATCGGCTGGGCTGGATGCGCCCCCGGTGCCTGAAGTCCCTGCACGACCTGCTCAGCCGTGCGAGTGGTGGGAGTCTGATTGCCTCCCCCGACCTAAGAAGTAGCTTCGGTTGTAGTGACTGAAACCGCCTAAGCTAGGCCCGTGAAAACTGATAAGATCTAATCCAAGACCTCCTGAATTCCGGGAATAACAACTAGGACCTGATCCTGAACTGGGGCGGCTGGAGGATCTACAGGTGTTGCCCTAGCTGCTGTACGGGCCACACCTCTACCTCTATCGTGACCACGACCATATCCTCAGCCTTTAGTGGCCACAACTGGTGGTGCTGGTGGTTGTCCATCCTAACCAGTAGCACGTGTCCTCACCATCTGTGAGAGAATAAAATAACAGAAGTTTAGTACTCGGATCAATCAATTCGCACGATAAGAATTTCAAGAATATGAAGTTTTTCCTAAAGGATCTACAGCCTCCCGAGGATAAGTACATACGTCTCCATACCAATCCGCTATACTCTACTAAACCTACTCATGACTTCTGAGACCTATGTAACCTAGGCTCTGATACTAACTTGTCACAACCCCAAATCGGACCCAGTCGTGATGGCGCCTCTCATGAAGACAAGGCCATCCGACACTTCCCCATTTCAGTTTTAAGCAATTAAACAATAAGTGTTAAGTCTTAAACATGATAGAATCCCAAACAATAAGCAGTGAACATTATAGTTTGCGGAAATAAAACCCAAAACAACCTGGTACCGGGGTGTCACCAGTCATGAGAATCTATCAATTTAATACAAGTCTGAAGTGTCTACAAAGCTATTACAGAATCACTGAAAGAGAAAGAAAGGAGATAAAGGGGGATAAGCACAGGGCTGCGGACGCCGAGCAACTACCTCGTAAACTCCGAAATCTGCCAGGAGCTCTCAACCCTCGTGAGCAGGATCTGCAATGCCTGAATATTCACATGGGGTATAGGGAGTAAAGTGAGTAGTCCAACTCAACGAGTAATAATCATAAATAAGGATTGAGATATACGAGATCACATAAGGCACATTACAGGCTATAATGAAGCAGTATAAGCCAGTAAAAATAGTGAATCGGTGAAGATATGTAAAATCACTTTAGTTTAGTTTAAGCTTCATGAAATTCCTTTTTAATAATTAAGCAAGAAAATAACATGCAAATAGGAAAGATAAACACATAAAGGATCGCCCCTCGGGCACAATGTCAACAAATCCGCCCCTCGGACAATATCTCGAAAACAAAACCAGCCCCTCAGGCTATATCTCACATCACAAAGGGTACCCGCGCTTACTGGGGGTGTGTAGACTCCTGGAGGTGCCCCTCACGGCGCAAGCACAATATCAAGTCATCTCATGGCATTATCACTAGGCTCTCGGCCTCATATCAACAAGCCACCTCGTGGCGTACAATCTCAGGCCCTCGGCCTCATAATCATAATTAGTGTTTCCTCACAATATAGGCTCTCTGCCTTACTTAGTCAAAATCTCACAGCCACTCGGGCAACAGTAAAACATAGTGCTCAGCCCAAAATATCATTTAAAATATCATTTAAGTGTTAAATCAGAGTAAACATGGTTTAGTTATGAAAAACACTAGAATATAGCATGACTGATTTCAAGTATAAAGTCAAGTAGCTGGCACGAGGCCCAAATATGACATTCAGCCCCAAACAAGATGATAACAAATAGATTTCAGTCAAATATGCGGTATAATAGTCATTCGGGATAGACTAAATCACAATCCCCTATAGTGCACGACCCCACGCTCATCATCAAGCAGGTGTGTCACCTCAATATAGCACAATGATGTGCAATCCAGAGTTTCATACCTTCAGAACATCATTTACAATCATTATGCACCTCAATCCGGTCAAATCTCTAGCCCACGATGCCTTTACCCCTCGAATTGGCCTCCACTCGCGTCGAATCTATCCAAAATCAGAACCACGACGTCTAAATATGCTAAGGGAATGAAGCCCAAGCAAAAATAATCAATTTATGGTATAAATCCTGAAACTACCAAAACCCGACCCCCGGGCCCATGTCTCAAATTCCGATAAAATTTACAGCAATGGATTCCTTATCACTTCCCGAGTTCATTTATACCAAAAACATCAAAATCCAACCTCAAATGACCCCTCAAATCCCAAATTCTAGGTCTCCAATTTCAAGCCCTAGTTCTTCAATTTTAGGCTTAATTTCCATGATTAATTAGGTAGAATTCACATTAGAATTGAGTTTTAAGTCCATGAATCTTACCTTCAAGTGATTCCCCTTGAATCCCTCTTAAATCCTCTTCAAAAAGTTCCAAAAACGCTCAACAATGGTGAAAATAAACCCAAAATTTGCGGACAAGACGACTATTTAAACATTCTGCCCAGGCCTCAAATCCTTCTTCGCAAATGCGGTCAACGCCGCACCTTCGCGAAGAACAAAATAACTTTGACCAAAAATTACTCTTCGCGATCGTGACATGCCAAGCGCGAATGCGATGCTTCCTCAGACTAAGCCTTCGCAATCGCGCTACCTCTCTCGCGAACTCGATGAATAAAATACCCTGAAGCTCAACTTCCGAATTCCTCTACGCAAACGCGGTCCCCTTCACGTGAAAGAGATGACCAAACACTCAACCCTTTGCGAACGCGGAGCTTTCCTTACGAACGCGAAGGCTTAAATGCCAGCCTTCCTGTGACGACCCAAAGGGTTATCAGCTGTTTTCTTATCCATTTTTTGCTTCCGAGGACTTAAAAACCTCATTTAGAGTCGCCTCGATTTGCGTGCACAGTCCGGGCGCATAGTCGGAAAGCTTAAATATGATATTCTATGAAAAAGCTATGTTCTGAGTTTAAAATGAATAAATATGACTTTGGTCAATATTTTGGGTAAACGGACCCCGACCCGTGATTTGATGGTCTTGGAGGGTCCATAGGAAAATATGGGACTCAGGCGTATGACCGGAATCGAATTTCGAGGTTCCGAGCCCGAGAAGTGAATTTTTAAAGGAAATTATTTTTCTGAAATTGATAAGGAATATTGAAATGAAATTTGATTAGAACAAGTTGTTATCGGTCCCGTATTTTGGTTCCGGCCAACGGTACAGGTTATATATATGATTTAAGATGTTTCTGTAAAGTTTGGTTAAAATCGGACGTCATTTGACAAGATTCGGACTTGAAATCTTAAATTTGATGAAGTTTCTGGAAAAACTCTTGATTTTGAGGTTTGATTCATTTTTTTGAGGTTAGTTTGGCGATTTGATCGCATGGATAAGTTCGTATGATGTTGTTGAGTTAGTACGTGTGTTTGGTTAGGAGCCCCGAGGGCTCGTGAGTGTTTCAGAGGTGTTTCGGAATGGTGTTTGGCCTTAGAAGTGTTGCAGATTTTCTGCTGTTGTGCACAGGGAATTTGTTCTTCGCGTTCGCGTGGACTCACTCGCGAACGCGTAAGGTAAAATTCCCAGGAGTTCATTTTCTTCTTCGCGAATGCGAATCTGAGGGGGGTAGACCCTTCGCGAACGCATCCCTTCTCTCGCGAACGCATAGGGTACTGGGGGAAGGGCCACCAAATTTGTTCAACGCGAACGCGGCTCATGGCATGCGAACGCGAGGCTTGAGGAGATTACTCTCCGCAAACGTGAGCCCCTGTGTCACAAACACGAAGGTCTTCAGACCTGGACCATCGCGAACGCGAGATGCTCCTCGCGAACACGAAGGGCAATTTTGCCTAGTTATTTTAAAACCCCAAAACATAACCATTACGGGATTTTCACAAAACTTCACAAACTCCTTCTTCTCCAAAGTTCTAGGGCGACTTTCGAAGCATCCTTTAACCATAAACTCTTGGGTTAGTAATCTTTAACTTATTTACTTCCATTTTCATCAACATCCATTGAATTTCTAGGCCTAAAACATGTAATGAAGGGTAGAAATTAGGGAATAGGGTAGAGTTAGGGCTTTTTGATTTTTCTTGATTTAGACCTCGTTTTGGGGTCGAATTTGAAAACAAATTATATATTCGGGCTCGTGGGTGAATGGGTGATTTGATTTTGGTCCGAACCTCGTGTTTTGACCAAGTGGGTCAGGGGTCGATTTTTGGGATTTTGGGAAGAATGCTTGGAAAGCTATAATTAGGCATTGGGTTCGCATTGTTTAGCATTTATTGATGTATTGAAGTTATTATTGTATAGATACAATCGATTTGGAGACAAATTCGAGAGGAAAAGCGGTAATTAAGGATTGATTTGGCCGTGAAAGTTTGAGGTAAGTGTTTGGTCTAACCTTAGCTTGAGGGATTAGGAGTTGAGTCTTATTTGCTAAATTCTAATTGTCAAGTACGACGTATAGGCATGATGACGAGTATTTATACGTTGGCGTCTAGTATGACCATGAGACTTTATATTTGCGGATATTCTAATTTTTGTTGTATCTTTCATGCCTTAATGATGATTTCTATATGTTGTAAAAAGCATGTGAAAGAAATTGTGATCTTTGAACTTCGAGGAGCATTGGCTCGAGTTATAATACGAATTGTGAAAGTATATGAGATAATTGAACCCTTTGGAGCATTGACTCAAGTGGTAAAGAGAGTTATAAAGTAAGAAGTGAAAGAAAGAGAAAGAGTTATTGAATTGATCCCTTGCCGGGATGTTTATTGCTTTGTTAATTATCTCCCTTGCTGGGATGTTGAGATTTATTAATATTGTTCCCTTGACGGGATTTAGCTGTTTAATTGTAGTTCCTTGCTGGGATTTCTACCATTATTTGTCTACTCCCTTGCCCCTTTGTTTTTGATTGTTGTTTGGGTGAGGAAGAGTGTTAAAGCACGAAGGTTGATGATGTGCATTGTTTGCTATTGTGAGGAAAGAGTGTAAAGCACGTAGGGTGATGTCATGTCGTACGATGTACCATTCCGTACTGATATTCA
This sequence comes from Nicotiana tabacum, assembly GCF_000715075.1. Taxonomy (NCBI): domain Eukaryota; kingdom Viridiplantae; phylum Streptophyta; class Magnoliopsida; order Solanales; family Solanaceae; genus Nicotiana; species Nicotiana tabacum. The sequence goes on along the minus strand of NC_134095.1, from coordinate 75,100,868 downwards.
TTGACTATGTTGTGAGGAAAGAGAGTAAAAGCACGAAGGGTGATACCGTGCACATTATTATGATACGATTGATTTGGAGAGAACGAGAGTAAAAGCACGAACGGTGATGCCGTGCACATTTTTATTATAAATATTGTTTGGGTAAGAACGAGAGAAAAAGCACGAAGGGTGATGCCGTGCAAATAGTTGAATTCTGATTCTTGTTGATATTCTGGCTTTGTTGTTTCTTTCTTTTATTGAGGTTTTCTATTTGGAACTGTTACCTCCCCACAACATGTTTCCCCTTCCCACATTGACTGATTATTTCATGTATTTCTTTTCCGCTGTATCTATAGATATTTGAACTGCATAGGTTATTTGGTAGTCTGGTCCTAGCCTTGTCACTACTTCGCCGAGGTTAGGCTAGGCACTTGCCAGCACATGGGGTCCGTTGTGCTGATACTACACTCTGTGCTCTTTTGCATAGATCTAGGTATTGGACAGCAGCAGTAGCGCGGGAGCCAGCCTTCAGTCCACCGAGAAATCGAGGTATCCATGCAGGCGTCCGCAGGCCCGTCGTCTCCTCTATCTTATATTTCATTCTGTTATCTCATATATTCGAGACAAACAGTGTTATATTTCTTTCAAACGGGTGTATTTAGTACTCTTAGTAGTTCGTGAGTGATGTGACACCAGTTCTTGGGTAGAGTCATATGTTGACTTTCGCATTATTGTTCAGCTTATTTAATTTAGGTCTTCCGCTTATTTATTTAATTCCGCTGTTTTCATGCTATCATTGATAATTGTTAAAAGAAGTAATTTGTTAATGAAAAAGGTAGTTAAGGGTTGGCTTGCCTAGCTCTCATTAGTAGGTTCCATCACGACTCCCGAGGGTGGGAAAATCTGGGTCGTGACAAGTTGGTATCAGAGCCCTAGGTTACATAGGTCTCACAACTCACGAACAAGCTCAGTAGAGTCTGAGGGATCGGTACGGAGACGTCTGTATTTATCCCTCAGAGGCTATAGAGCTAGGAAAATTTCACATTTGTTCTTTCTTGTCGTGCGGATTTGTTCCTCAAATGCTAATTGGATTTCTACTCTGTTCTTTTGCAGATGGAGAGAACATGCACTTCCTCATCTACTGCTCAGTAGCCCGAGCCCCCAGCAGTAGCTCCCACTAGGGGTAGAGGCCGAGGCCGTGCTAGAGACCGAGGTAGGGGCAGAGCTCAGCCCCGAGCAGCAGCACCAGTGGCGGAGCCTCAGGTTGATTTTGAGGAGGAGGTTCTGGACCCAGTAGTTCCGGTGGGCCCAGCTCAGGTCCCAAAGGGGTTCATTGCCACCCCAGTTCTTCAGGACACTCTGGTCCGATTGGTGGGCCTCAAGGAGAGTGTCACCCGACCAGGTTTGCTTCCTGTAGCACCAGCCATTTCTCAGGCTGGAGGAGGGGCTCAAACTCCTGCTACACGCACTCCGGAGTAGGTAGCTCCCTAGGTTCAGGTTCCAGTGATTCAACCGGCTATGGCACTTCAGCCGGGTGTAGTAGTTCAGCCTGGCGATGGAGCGGCTATGTTCGCCGATGCTTTATGGAGGCTGGATAGGTTCACCAAGATCTTTACGTCTACATTCAGCGGTGCATCTACTGAGGATCCCTAGGATTATCTGGATAGTTGTCTTGAGGTTCTTCGAAACATGGGGATCGTTGAGACCAATGGAGTTGATTTTGCTACCTTTCGTCTGTCTGGATTCACCAAGACTTGGTGGAGGGATTATTGCTTAGCTAGACCAGCCGGTTCACCATCTTTGACTTGGGAGCAGTTCACAGCATTGTTTTTGGAGAAGTTTCTCCCTGTGACTCAAAGAGAGGCCTTTCGGAGGCAGTTTGAGAGCCTCCAGTAGGGTTCCATGACGGTCACTCAGTATCAGACCAGGTTCATCGATCTAGCTCGCCATGCTCTTGTCATACTTCCCATCGAGAGAGAGGGTGAGGAGGTTTATTGATGGTCTTATTCAGTCGATTCGTCATCAGATGGCCAAGGAGGCCGGGAGTGAGATCACCTTTTAGGAGGCGGCCAATGTGGCCCGCAGAGTTGAGATGGTTCTGTCATAGGGAGGTGGTCATGGGTTGGATTAGAGGCCCCATCATTTGGGCAGATTCAGTGGTACCTCTTCTGGAGGAAGAGATTCATATGGTAGAGGCCATCCTCCTAGGCCCTTTCAGTCAGCTCTCCAGGTCTCACATGGTACTTCAGGTGGTCGTGGTTCTCAGACGCATTATTTTGATCAGCAGCCTTACAGTGCACCACCAGTTTCCATCACTGCACCGCTACTTTAGAGTTTCGAGGTGGTCATTCAGGTCGACAAGGCCAGTAGTCTCAGCAACCGAAGTCTTGTTACACTTGTGGTGATCCGGGTCACATTGCTAGATTTTACCCTTGAGCACCGGGTAGCTCTCAGCATCAGGGTTCTCATGCTATGGTATAGGTACTAGGTGTTCCACAGCCTACCCAGCCAGTTAGAGGTGGGGGTATAGGTGCTAGAGGTGGATGTAGAGGTCCTAGAGGTGGAGCTCAGGCTGTTAGAGGTGGAGGCCAGCCAGCAGGAGGCCATCTTAGAGAGGTAGTTCAGGGTGGTGGGTCCCAACCCCGATGTTACGCCCTTCCATCTAGGCCCGAGGCTGAGGCTTCAGATGCAGTCATTACAGGTACTATTCTGGTTTGTAATAGAGATGCTTCAGTGTTATTCGATCTGGGGTCTACATATTCGTATGTATCATCTTATTTTGCACCGTGCCTGGTCATGCCTAGTGAATCATTGAGTATTCCTGTTTACGTGTCTACATCGGTAGGTGATTCTATTGTGGTAGATCGAGTCCATTGCTCTTGTGTAGTTATGATTGGGGGTCTTGAGACGCGCATGGATTTGTTACTTCTAGACATGGTCGATTTCGATGTTATATTGGGGATGGACTGGTTATCACCTTACCACGCTATCTTGGACTGTCATGCCAAGACTGTGACCTTAGACTTACTGTATTTGCCCCATTTAGAGTTGAGAGGGACTCCTGGTCATTCTACCCGTAGTGTTATTTCGAATGTGAAGGCTCGGCTTATGGTCGAGAAGGGGTGTTTGGCTTATATGGCATATGTTCGTGATTCTAGTGTTGAGGTCCCTTCTATTGATTTTGTGCCCGTGGTTCGTGAGTTTCCTAAGTTTTTCCCTTCAGACCTGCCGGGGATGCCACCCAACAGAGATATTGATTTCTGAATCGATTTGGCTCGGGCACTCAGCCCATTTCTATCACGCCATATCGCATGTCCCTGCTAGAGTTGAAAGAGTTAAAGGAGCAGTTGCAAGACTTGCTTGAGAAGGGTTTCATTAGACCCAGCATTTCGCCTTAGGGTGCGCCAGTGTTGTTTGTTTAGAAAAAAGATGGTTCGATGAGAATGTGCATTGATTACCGGTAGTTGAACAAGGTCACCATCAAGAATAAGTATCCACTTCCGAGGACTGATGATTTGTTCGATCAACTTCAGGGTGCCAAGGTATTTCCAAATATTGACTTGAGATCTGGCTACCATCAGTTGAGGATTAGGGCATCTGATGTCCCTAAGACAACTTTTCTCAGTCGGTACGGGCATTATGAGTTCTTAGTTATGTCATTCGGATTGACAAATGCCCCAACAGCCTTTATGGATTTGATAAGCCGAGTGTTCAGGCCTTATTTGAACTCATTCGTGATCGTCTTCATTGATGATATTTTGATATATTCCCATAGCTAGGAGGAGCACGAGAAACATCTTAGAGTGATTCTTCAAACTCTGAAGGATAGTCAGTTATATGCTAAGTTCTCAAAGTGTGAGTTTTGGTTGAGTTCAGTTGCATTCCTAGGTCATATTGTGTCAACATAGAGTATGCAGGTTGATCCGAAAAAGATTGAGGCAGTCAACAACTGGCCTAGACCAGCATCAGCTACAGAGATTCAAAGTTTCTTGGGATTGGCAGGCTACTATCGTCGGTTCATGGAGGGGTTTTCATCTATTACTGCCCTGATGACTAGGTTAGAAGGGTGCCCAGTTCAAATGGTCGGATGAGTGTGAGGCGAGCTTTCAAAGGCTCAAGACAGCTCTGACTACGACACCGATGTTAGTTTTGCCCATAGGTTCAGGGCCTTACACAGTCTATTATGATCTTCCTGTATTAGGCTTGGTGCAGTGTTGATGTAGGATGGCAAGGTCATTGCCTATACTTCGAGGCAATTAAAGATTCATGAGAAGAACTATCCAGTGCATGATTTGGAGTTGGCAGCCATTGTTCACGCATTGAAGATTTGGAGGCACTATTTGTATGGCATGGCATGTAAGGTGTTCACTGACCACAAGAGTCTTCAGTACTTGTTCAAGCAAAAGGAGTTGTATTTGAGGCAAAGAAGGTGGTTGGAGTTGTTGAAGGATTATGACATCACTATCTTATATCACCCGGGAAAAGACAATGTGGTGGCCAATGCTTTGAGTAGAAAGTTAGTCAGTATGGGCAGTCTTGCTTATATTCCAGTCGGTGAGAGGCTACTTACTTTGGATGTTCAGGCTTTGGCCAATCGATTTGTGAGGTTGGATATTTCTAAGCCTAGTCGAGTATTAGCTTGCACGGCCGCTTGTTCTTCGTTATTGGAGTGTATCCATGATCGGCAGTTTGATGATCCCCATTTGTGTGTCCATAGAGACACGGTGCAGTGTGGAGGTGCCAAGAAGGTTACCTTAGATGCTGATGGAGTTTTGAGATTGCAGGGTCGCGTTTGTGTGCCTAATGTGGATGGGGTTCGGGAGTTGATTTTAGAGGAGGCCCATAGTTACTGATACTCTATTCATCCGAGCGCTGCGAAGATGTATCAGGATTTGCGGCAACATTATTGGTGGCGTAGAATGAAGAAGGATATTGTGGCATATGTGGCACAGTGTTCGAATTGTCAGCAGGTTAAGTACGAGCATCAGAGGCCTGGTGGTTTATTTCAGAGGATTGAGCTTCCCAAGTGGAAGTGGGAGCGAATCACTATGAACTTCGTTACTAGACTTCCGCTGACTCGGAAGAAGTTCGACGCAGTTTGGGTCATTGTTGATAGTCTGACCAAGTCAGCGCATTTCATTCTTGTGGCAGTCTCCTATTCATCCGAGAGGTTAGCTGAGATCTATATCCGGGAGATTGTTCGCCTTCATGGTGTGCCGATATCTATCATTTCGGACCGAGGTACGTAGTTCACCTCGCATTTCTAGAGAGCAGTTCAGCAAGAGTTAGGCATCCAGGTTGAGTTGAGTACAACATTTAATCCTTAGACAGACGGGCAGTCCGAGCGGACTATTCAAATATTGGAGGATATGCTCGGAGCTTGTGTTATTAACTTTGGAGGTTCGTGGGATCAATTCTTGCCTTTAGCAGAGTTTGCCTACAACAACAGCTACAAGTCGAGTATCCAGATGGCTCCTTATGAGGCTTTATATGGTAGGCGGTGTCGATCTCCGGTTGGATGGTTTAAGCCGGGAGAGGCTCGGTTGTTGAGTACGGATCTTGTTCAGGAGGCCTTGGACAAGGTCAGGATCATTCAGGATAGGCTTCGTACATCTCTGTCCAAGCAAAAGAGTTATGCAGATCGTAAGGTTCGAGATGTGACTTTTATGGTTGGTGAGCGGGTATTGCTCCATGTGTCGCCTATGAAGGGCGTGATGAGATTTTGGAAGAAGGTCAAGCTTAGCCCTAGGTTCATTGGTCTGTTTGAGATTCTTAATCGAGTGGGGGAGGTGGCTTATAGACTTGCATTGCCGCCGAGCTTATCAATCGTGCATCCAGTTTTTCAAGTGTCCATACACCTGAAATATCACGGCGATGCATCCAACATGTTAGATTTCAGCACTGTCCAGTTGGACAAGAACTTCCTATGAGGAAGAGCCGGTAGCTATTCTAGATCAGGTTCGTCAGTTGAGATCCAAGAGTTTCCCTTTCGTTCGTGTTTAGTGAAGAGGTCAGCCTCCTGAGGCATCGACCTGGGAGTCTGAATCCGACATGCGGAGCCGTTATACTCACCTATTCCCCGACTTAGGTACTTCCTTCTTCTGTCCGTTCGAGAACGAACTGTTGTTTTAGAGGTGGAGAATGTGACAACCCAAAGTGTCATCACCTATTTTATTATCCATTATGTGCTTTCGAGGCCTTGAAAACCTCATTTAGAGTTGCCTCGATTTGCGTGCGCAGTCCGGACGTGTAGCTGAAAAGCTTAAATATGAAATTCTGTGAAAAATGCTAAGTTTTGAGTTTAAATGAATAAATTTGACATCGGTCAACATTTTGGATAAACGGACCTAGACCCGTGATTTGACGATCCCGAAGGGTCCGTAGGAAAATATGGGACTCGGGCGTATGCCCGGAATCGAATTTCAAAGTCCCGAGCCCGAGAAGGGAATTTTTAAAGGAAATTGTTTTTCTAAAATTGTTAAGGAAAATTAAAATGAAATATTATTAGAACGAGTTGGTATAGGGCCCGTATTTTTGTTTCTATGCCCGGTTCAGGTCTTATATGTGATTTCAGATGTTTCTATAAAGTTTGGTTAAAATCGGACGTCGTTTAACGTGATTCGGACTTGAAATCTTAAATTTGAACTTGATGAAGTTTCTGGAAAAACTCTTGATTTTGAGGTTTGATTCATTGTTTTTAGGATAGTTTGGCAATTTGATCGCATGGATAAGTTCGTATGATGTTGTTGAGTTAGTACGCGTGTTTGGTTAGGAGCCCCGAGGGCTCGGGAGTGTTTCGAAAGTGTTTCGTAATGGTTTGTGGCCTTAGAAGTGTTGCAGATTTTCTGTTGTTGTGCACAAGGAATTTGTTCTTTGCGTTCGCGTGGACTCACTCTCGAACGCATAAGGCAAAATTCCCAGGAGTTCATTTTCTTCTTCGCGAATGCGAAGTTGGTAACGCAAATGCGAAGCTCAGGGGTGTAGACCCTTCGCGAACGCATCCCTTATCTCGCGAACGCGTAAGGTACAGAGGGAAGGGCCACCAAATTTGTTCAACACGAATGCGGCTCATGGCATGCGAACGCGAGGCTCGAGGAGATTACTCTCCGCGAACGCGAGCCCCTGTGTCACGAATGCAAAAGTTTTCAGACCTGGACCATCGCAAACACGAGATGCCCATCGCGAACGCGAAGGGCAATTTTGCCCAGTTACTTTAAAACCCCAAAACATAACCATTACGGGATTTTCACAAACTCCTTCTTCTCCAAAGTTCTAGGGCGACTTTTGAAGCATCCTTTCACCATAAACTCTTGGTTTAGTAATCTTTAGCTTATTTCCTTCCATTTTCATCAACATCTATTGAATTTCTAGGCCTAAAACATGTAATTAAGGGTAAAAATAAGGGAATTGGGTAGGGTTAGGGCTTTTTGATTTTTCTTGATTTAGACCTCATTTTGTGGTCGAATTTGAAAACAACTTATATATTCGGGCTCGTCAGTGAATGGGTGATTTGATTTTGGTCCGAACCTCGTGTTTTGACCAAGCGGACCCGGGGTCGATTTTTGGGATTTTGGGAAGAATGCTTGGAAAGCTATAATTAGGCATTGGGTTCGCATTGTTTAGCATTTATTGATGTATTGAAGTCATTATTGTATAGATACAATCGATTTGGAGCCAAATTCGAGAGAAAAAGCAGGTAATTGAGCATTGATTTGGTCGTGGAAGTTTGAGGTAAGTGTTTGGTCTAACCTTAGCTTGAGGGATTAGGAGTTGAGTCTTATTTGCTACGTGCTAATTGTCGAGTACGACGTATAGGAATGGTGACGAGTATCTATATGTTGGTGTCTAGTATAACCGTGAATCTTTATATTGCGGATATTCTGATTTTTCTTGTATCTTTCATGCCTTAATGATGATTTCTATATGTTGTAAAAAGCATGTGAAAGAAATTGTGATCTATGAACTTCGAGGAGCATTGGCTCGAGTTATAATACGAATTGTGAAAGTATATGAGATAATTGAACCCTTTGGAGCATTGACTCAAGTGGTAAAGAGAGTTATAAAGTAAGAAGTAAAAGAAAGAGAAAGAGTTATTGAATTGTTCCCTTGCCGGGATGTTTGTTGCTTTGTTGATTATCTCCCTTGCCGGGTGTAACACCTCTATTTTCCTACACCCCGGAAGTGTAGTGCAAGTGAGTTTTTTCCAACTTAAAGTGACAATCGAAACGGGATTATTTTATATCAAATTCAGAGTCGCCACTTGGGATACTTTATGGTGTCCCAAGTCACCGGTTCAAAGTATTAGGCATTACAGTCCCCGAACACAGAAATTCGGGTAAGGAATTCTTTTAACCCGGGAGAAAGTATTAGGCATTTCCGGATTCCGTGGTTCTAGAACGGTCGCTCAACTGGTATAATTGACCTATTATCTGATTTTAATACATGTTTACTATGATATATTTTAACTTATTAACCGTTTTTCATCATTTTAAAGCAAATTCAACGTTATTTAAAACACGCCTTGAACCACGCCACATCAAATGCACCCGCGGTCCACAACATATTTTATTTAACGTTGTTGAGAATTGGAGTTGGGTCACATGAAATGCACACCCGAGTTTAGGAAGGTAATTTATTAAAATAACGCGCCTAAAGCAACTACACATTTTTAACCTTGCGAGGGCCATGAAAAATTTGCTAAATGGCATGCCTCGAATGCTAAGGATTTTAAAAGAAATAAGTAAATGAGAGCCGCGCAACTATCATTTTGTTTGGCCCGGCACACCTCGATTCCAATTTTTTTAAAGGGAATTTGAACTAAATATTGGAGGGACATAAACTATGTCTTACCTAATATGGCACGTCTCCGATATACTTTCAAGAGCCTAATTAATTAACTAAGGAAGGCTTAAAGGAATTATGATTATTTCTAACAATAAAAGTTCGAATCTACTTATTAATTAGTAGGCACCGCATTCAAAGTCCGATTAATGCAAAGAAAGATTGCTTCAACAGGCCGCAACTACATAAACCCGTTTAAAATGCCTTCAAGCTTGGGCCTAAACGAGCCCAATTCTTAATAAAATGAACATCCAAAGACGCGAAACAGGCCATCGAATCTGAGCTTGAGCTTTCATCAATTGGGCCAGCATCAAGCCCTACTTTCAGAATCAAATGATTGTATAAAACCCACTAAAAGCAAATCAACCAAAGACACGAGATCGAGCTAACACTTATTTCTGAATTATAACCCTTCAAACACAAATCAACTAGCTGAAAATTCTGAAATTTAGCATCAGTTCCAACTTAAACGTGCTTATAAACAAACAAGGGCAAATCAATGCATGCCTTTACTCTTAAAGCAACCTTGACTATTTTCCTTTTCTCTTCACATGATTTTACATTAACTATTACTCAAGAAGCTTAAGCTCAATTGAATTCTTCTTAATACTAACAGTAACCAACCCAGCAAATCAGCATCTAACTTTACTTGAATTCCAGAAATCACACTAAAATTCTCAACATAGTTCTTGGGCATTTAACACTCAGTCAAAAGCAGATGCAAAATATAGAATATGATTTTTAACCATAGTGCATGGACATAGCTTTTATCTTCAAAAGAACGACTATAAAACACCACATACACTCAGAATGAAGCTGATCCCAAATAAGAGTTCCTCATTTAATCCTATATACATATTCAATCATTCATCGACAAGGCTTACACATACGACTTCTAAACATGCTACTCAACATTGAAACTAAACATTTACCCTCACTCTCAGGCACAAATTCATAATATGCAAGTAACAAAAGAGAAAGCCTAGATAATATTTATAATTCAGAATCTAATACAGAATGTTGAAGAAGTAGAAGAAATAGAGGAACTGAGTTCGAATACAGCTTGTATTTTATCATTCTTCCACTCGAAATACATGCTCACAGCCAACTTTATTGTCCATAGTTTGGAGGATTACCTAGATACATCAGTCAAAATAGAAGGAAGAGAAATGATTAAGGGTCAGAACTTCAGTCCGCAACAACAATGTAACAGGGAAACCAATTTCAAACCAAGGTGATGCATAGCAGTCCAAAACCAGTTTTCAATCAAAATAGTAACCCAACAAACTTCAAGCCAAACTTTTAAAAACCCAAAATTCAATCCATTTCAGCACTAGCTGAATAAGAAATTGCTTCAGCAAATTGAAAAACTTCAAAAAATCGAAGAAGAAAAGAACAGGTTCAATGGAACAGTGAAAGCTTGAGTCGTTTTTCTTTTTTTCTGGACTTTTTCCTTTTCAATTCCCCCGTTGAGTCTCAAGTTAGGATGCCTTTATAGGCAAGGCATTAGGGAAGCTATATAATGTTAAATTTTGGCCCTCAGTCCTTCTCTTATTTTTGTTTTTGCTTAGGGGTCCTTTATTTAAATTTCAGATCTTCAAATCAGCCCCCCTCCCCAACTTCCTAGAAGCTTCCTATTCAGTTATTACAGATTCCCTCACCTAGATTTCCTAATTTGACCCTAGGCAGCCTTATTATTACAGCCCCATGGCCAACCTTTATGACCCTTTTATGTTTTTATACTTACATCTAACCCCCTATAAATCCCTAAATATTGACAATCAAGACCAATCAAAACAAATGACACCTAATTAGATCAAAACAAACTCACAATCCTAGAAACTTTGAACAACTTTAAAGTTCAAAAACAGACTTGAAATGAACCAATTATATAATGAACCCAGGCAAACATGAACTTTACAGAACCATTTAAGCCGAATAAGACATGCCCAAACATATTAATAGAAGCAACATCCGCAAAACCAGTTTCAATTAGAATATCATGATTTTAACAGCTTTAAGCACCTAATATAACTGAGACAAATGCCTAAAAACTCATCAATCCAGTGATTAATAATATTGAAATCTAAAGACACAAACAAAAGAAGAGAAGAACAAAACTGAACTCAACTACACCAAGCCAGCTTCTGCGGAGCAAAGGTAAACTTAAACATGGAAGATAAACCCAAAAAAAAAGAACGCGACTCTCAGAACCATACCTGAGAACAGAATAAAAAGGGGGGTCAAATCCCATTGAATTGAAACCATAGGTCGGAACCGTCTCTAAATAACCGGAAATTAAGACTAATTATTTGTTCTTGCCAAGAACAACTAATCAGCCTGTATTTCCGGCTCGTCCGAAGATTGAAAAACCACTCGAAGACTTCTGACTTGTTGTGGATTCATGACTTGGGGTCGATGACAAGGGTTTTTTGGTAAATCGGCCATGAAATCATGATGAAGGAGGGTCAAAGACGACGAAATTTAATTTTTGAGTGATTTAGGGAAGTTAGGCTTTCGCTCTGATTTTTTCGATCTAACATTCGAGCCAAGCTAGAGGGATTCAAGGGTAGCTGGTCCAAGATTTGGAAAGAGGGAGGTGAAAGGGTCCTGGGGTGTGAAAGCGGAGGGGATTGGAATAATCGCCGCCGGCGGAGGCGATTGGAATATTAGGGCGGCGCTCTTAGGGTTCTTGGTCTCTGAACGAAAAGGGGGGGAGGTGAGAGAGATGAGTGAAAGAGGGGGGTTAGGGATTTGGACACTTATATATTGGGAAGGGAACAGTTCTGGTCCGTTGGATCTTGTTGATCCAACGAATGAGATTGGGGGGGGGGACTCAAACAGTGTTATTTGGTTAAGTGTAGAAACAGACCGGATTAGGGTATAGGTTTGGACTGGTTTGGATGGGTACGGGGTGTTTGTTTTCGGACTGAGTGAAGAAGCTAGGCTAGTGAATTTTAAAGAAGAAGAAAGGTTTTGGCTCAGCAAATCTGAGGCCCAAATCGGCTCTAAGTCCGAAATTTCCCCTTTTCTTTCGCTTTTCTAATTATTTCAAAATCCCTTTTTTCTTAAAATTAAAATAAAATCTAAACTAAATCCTAAACCCAAATTATACTAAATAAAGTTAATTACTCTAAGTAATAATTACCACAATTAATTAAAAAACAAATTAAAAGAAAAACTACAAAATTCGAAACTCAAAACAAAAAAAAAATGCGATGAGTCATTTTTGTGATTTTTCTATTTTTTATGAAACAAATTATTTACCAATTAATCTAAAAATAAAAATTAAATTCTACATGCAAATGAAATATTTTTTTTGTAGTTTCATGAATTAAACAAAATTAAACATGCGCAGACAAATGCAAACAAAAAATTCCAAAAATCTACGAATTTGTAAATAATGGGCAAAACTCATTTTTGTTTTGAATTTATGGGAGTAATTCATATAGGGCAAAAATCTCGTGCTCACAGCTGCCCCTATTTGCTCGAAAACACGAACAGTTTTCATGCAAAGATAAAGTGAGCGGATACGAGCGATTTTTGCCCGTTCGAATACTCCGTGGGAAGCATTTTTGAAAGATTTGACCGCACCCTACTTCTGAGGTTGCCTACATATCCTTGGCTAAAAAGGAATCAGGTCAGTGTAGTTCGGGAAGTTTTGGTAGCTGGGACTACCATGAAGTTATGATTTCATTGTTTCTGCTACTGTTGCTACTACCTACTGAACCCCTTATTACACCATGTCAAAATAAAAGAAGCTAGACTAGACTATGATTTATGCATTACAAAAATCCTATCTATATCTTCAGACTTGCTCTTGTGGTTCTTGTTGACTTGTATTCTCCCGGTGAAGTCCCTTTGTTGACGATTTGAATTGTAATATGAGATGCTTTCCCTTTTCTCCAGGTGGATGCCTGATTGCTGAACTTTGAACTATATTCCCGTGCTCTCCAGGTGGGCGCCTGACTGCTGAACTTGAATTGTATTCCCGTTCTCTCCAGGTGGGCTCCTGACTGCTGAACTTGAATTGTATTCCTGTGCTCTCCAGGTGGGCTCCTGACTGGTGAACTTGAATTGTATTCCCGTGCTCTCCAGGTGGGCTCCTAACTGCTGAACTTGAATTGTATTCCCGTGCTCTCCAGGTGGGCACATAACTGCTGAACTTGAATTGTATTCCCATGCTCTCCAGGTGGGCGCCTAACTACTGAACATGAATTGTGTTCCCGTGCTCTCCAGGTGGGCGCTTGACTGCTGAACTTAAACTGTATTCTCGTGCTCTCCAAGTTGGCGCCTGACTGCTGAACTTGAACTGTATTCCCGTGCTCTCCAGGTGGGCGCCTGATTACTAAACTTGAATTGTATTCCCGTGCTCTCCAGGTGGGCTCCTGACTGCTGAACTTGAATTGTATTCCCGTGCTCTCCAGGTGGTCTCATGATTTCAACAAAAATAGACAAAATAAAGAAAATTTTCTGCCCCAGTTTGGTAGCTGGGCACATGTGTGAGTGTTAAACTGACTCATATTACCAAATTTTACTAAGAATTTGAAAGCTAGGTCCCGTTATCCAGGAGGGTCCTGACAGCTCCTAGTTAAACGACAGTTTTAAATCTAAATTATATCTCCTAAAGATATTACTTTCGCTACATCTTGTTATCTAAGCCGATCTTTAGACTACACCCCATTATCCAGGAGGGTCCTGACAACTCTTAATTAAACGATAATTTTAAAATCTAAGTTATATCTTCTGAAGGTATTACTTCCGCTACATCTTGTTATCTAAGAAAGTATTAAAGCTACATCCCATTATCCAGGAGGGTCCTGAAAACTCCTAACTGAATTATGTTTTCTAAAGGTATGACTTCCGCTAAATCTTGTTATCTAAGAGGGTCTTAAAACTACATCCCATTATCCAGGAGGGTCCTACAAATCAAAAGTCAAGTTTTATCTCAAGAATGACTATTTACGGCTAAATTATATTACTCTACAATAGAACTTACCCTAAATTTTGTTATCCAATGGAAATTTTAAAGCTAGGTCCCATTATTCAGGAGGGTCCTGACAATTCTTAATTAAATCCTATCTTAAACATGCAAACTTTAAAGCCAACTTATATTCCTTAGGGTTACATTTATGCTAGATTATGCTACTCATGATTATTTTGAATTTTAAACTAGGTCCCATTTTCAAGGAGGGTCCTGAAAATTTATGGTCAAACCTGTCTGGTGCTTGCTTTTCCTTACGGAGGGTTTCTCCGAAATAAATGAAATTTTCTGCCCCTATTTCAATCAAAGAAAAATCTTGTAAGTTTAAAAATGCGGTGGTTGGTTTGTGGCCTTGACTTTGAGGGCAGTTTGTCACGACCCAAACTGGAGGGCCATGACTAGCACCCGACCATACTTGCCGAGCACCAATGTACATTTCATCTAACCTTCTTTGTTATCTTTTAGGGCTGACGAGATCAATATAAATGGTAGACCTGGATCATGGAAAACCAGAAATAAAATATGACGACATGAACATACATAGCAGGGGATGACCAGACAATCAAGAAACTAAATATAAAGTATGAGTTACCACGCTACCATGAAAGACTATACAACAAAAAGCAGCCGACAAGGCATACCAAACTATACATGAGTCGACACTTGTCTATGAGCCTCTAAATGAACATAAGTGTTGTAACATAGCCGGAACAGGGCCCCGACATACCCATAATGTCTATAACAAAAATGCATACCAAGACCACGGCAAGTCCGGAGAAGGGATCTCGCCAATCACTGCTGAATTGGACAGCCTACTGCGGTGGGGGAGCTGCACCTGCCTGTCTATCAGGACCTGCAGCACGACATTCAGCATCCACAAATAAAAGGACATCAGTACGAATAAAGTACTAAGTATGTAAGGCAGGGAACCATAAATACGAACAGTAATGTAAGAAGGGATAGAGAATATACAACCTGGAAAATCTGAGTACCTCTGAGGGCTACTGACATGCAATGCATGATACATATGTATGTATACATAAACTTTTAAAACATACGCCTCTGTGGGCATCATCATCATCATATCGTACCCGACCATAATAGGCTCGGTAAAAACATACCCGGCCATCATAAGGCTCGGTAGAATCGTACCCGGCCACGTGGAGCTCGATAAAACCCAACTAATCAGTGGTTGCACAATAGGTGTCGTACCCGGCCGACTATAGCGCGGCTCGATAGAGTAAAATAGATACATATATATAATGCATGCTCGACTCATGGAATCACATTCTAAACCTTTCGGAGTGACGTAAGGTCGGTATCCTCTATACACGTTATTAGGACCAACTCTAAATTACGAACCTTATAAGAATCAGGAAGTACCAACAACATTGATAACATAAGAATAAGAGAAGCAACATTAACATCAATCATTCCATAAGAGGGAAAGCAATGTAAGTATTGCTAGTTTCTAATAGTAGAGTATCTTTGGAAGCTCGTTCATTACATTATGTACAATCGGAGTCGTACAAATAAATAAAAGGGATAGACTCACATACCTTGTATATAATGCCCCAATCACAAGCTATGCAATTGTCACAACTCCTTAGTCTACAATAAGAGAAACGATACTATCGTTATCATTTAAGCGTCATAACTATTATGTATCGACCACAACCTATTTTACGTTGAAACGGACAGCACCTCCCCTATATATATGACTTCACACCATTCCAAACAATCACCAAACAGCCCAAACAACATCAATAATAAACATATTGAGCCTCCCAAAACAGTCCACACACAACCTTATTACATCATACATACGACGACCACCGTAGTCGTGTCAAACAACCCGGAAATGTTACGAATCACTATCAGCCCACAACCCTACATATATATGATGTTCCTACACACCCTTCCACCTCCAAAACTCCACAAAATATTAGTAAAACACGCATCCCAATAGCAACACAAAACAGTCCGCTACAAGTGAATAACTCGAACTCACGTCTTCCGATCACCGTCCCGTGAGTTCTTACATGTATAGAACGAATTACCATGAATTCACAACAGAGAAAAATATATGAAAGATGGCAGTAACTTACCTTAATTGTTGGATAACACAGCCCTTCCCTTGGTTCTTCAAACTCTAGGTTTTACCTTCAAATAGAACTTGAAAGAGAGGGAAAATCGATTAGGGTTTGTGTGGGATTTTTGGGGAGGAGTTGCAGGGGTTAACTTTGGTTTTGAGGGTCTGAAATATGGATGAAATAACTGAGTTCATAACCCCTTAAAAGTCCTCTCTTGGCCGACTTAGGTCTTTTAATTTTGTCCTATCATTTTGGCAAGTAGGTGATGCACCTACTTGTCATCTACCAATCTGCGTAGGCTTGCAAAAATATGAATATCTCTATACTCCAAGATCGTATTAACAAATGGTTTAATGAGTTGGAAACTAGACTCCTAGATCTTTAATTGTGTGGGTATATCACCCCGTAATTCCTTGTAAACTAGGAGAAAAGCTTAGAAACATTTAACCTAATGTTTAAGTAAAATTATGAACCTAAGTTGCGACAACGTTTGTCGACTTTTGTTTCATAACTCGTTTGACTTCAATACTTATGATACGGATATTATATGATTCAAACACCTTAATACATGACCTTGAGTGTATTAAGAACCTCTAGGTTTACCTCAAAATACGAGTTACCACATCCTTGATTCGTTTAACTTCTAATACTTGTTAATCACCCTTGTATCACTTAAGACCAATAGGATTAACTTCTTATCATCTCAAAGGTAATTCCTTCTTGAATTTATGTTAACTAATATATGGCAAGAACTAACGCGTATGGATATGGGTTGTAACATCCTTCCCCCCTTAGGAACATTCGTCCTTGAATGTAAGGGTTCATGGGGAGTTTAAATCATCGTGGATTCCGGTCAAGTTTCTCCCATAAATAGAGGACAAACTTGCAAGCGGTTAACTCAACGTATGGCCTTACAAGAGTATGCAAAGCATTATGGACATGTACATTATCTGCATATCGCCATTTTGTATTAAGGAAGAGTATTCTCAAGTTATTGCTTACCTCATAGAGCCATTTCACCTTCCAATGTATCATGTGTTCCACCAGCATCCTTGTTATCTTCATTCTGGAATAGGTACGGGTATTTAGACTTCATCTCCTCTTCTACTTCCCATGTTATTTCTTCCATATTTTTGTTCCTCCACAATACTTTGATGGAAGCTACATCTTTTCTTCTCAACTTGCGGACTTGTCGATCTAATATAGCCAATGGCACTTCTTCATATGATAGGTCCTCTGTAACCTGTACATCTTTGATAGGGACGAATCGAGAAGGGTCTCCAATATATTTCCTCAACATAGATACATGGAATACCGGGTGGACAAATTCCAATTCGGATGGCAATTCTAACTCATAAGCAACCTGTCCAATCCATCGAAGAATTTTATACGGCCAATATACCTTGGACTCAGCTTACCTTTCTTCCCAAAATGCATAATACCCTTCATTGGTGAGATCCTCAGGGAAACCCAATCACCAACCTCAAACTCCAGATCACGACGTCAGACATTGGAATAAGATTTTTGCCTGCTTTGTGACGTCCTTAATCGCTCCTGTATCACTTTCACCTTCTTAATAACTTGGTAAATCAAATCTGGCCCATATAATTCTGTTTCACCGACTTCGAACCATCTAACTGGTGATCTACATCTTCTCCCGTATAGTGCCTCGTATGAGGCCATTTTAATACTAGAATGGTAGCTATTATTGTAGGAGAATTCTATGAGTGGAAGATGGTCATCCCAATTTCCCTTAAAATCTAGAACACATGCTCGTAGCATATCTTCAAGTGTCTGAATGGTACGTTCAGCTTGTCCGTCAGTCTGCGGATGAAATGTAGTGCTGAGATTCACTTGTGTGCCTAAACCCTTCTGAAAAGACCTCCAAAAGTTAGTTGTAAATTGAGCTCCTCGGTCTGATATAATAGATACCGGCACACCATGAAGCCTAACAATCTCCTTGATATACAACTTCGCATAATCTTCAGCCGTGTAAGTTGTCTTAACTGGCAGAAAATGGGCACATTTTGTAAGTCGATCAATTATTATCCAGATGGAGTCAAACTTATGATAAGAGCAAGGTAATCCAATAATGAATTCCATATTAATCACCTCCCATTTCCAGGTCGGAATCTCTATATTCTGAAGCAATCCACCGGGTTTCTGATGTTCTATCTTTACTTGTTGACAATTGGGACACTGGGCTACAAATTCTGCAATAGACTTCTTCATGTTATCCCACCAATACTGCTCCTTGACATCATGATACATCTTTGTCGAGCCGGGATGGATGGAATATCGGGATTGATGAATCTCATTCATAATCTTCTCTCGCAACCCTGCCACATTCGGTACACATAATTGGCCCTGGTATCTCAGTGCCCCATCTCTTCCGATCTCAAAAGCCATACTTTTACACTGCTGAATGCTCTCTCTTAATCGTACTAAGATAGGATCTTCATATTGTCGTGCTTTTACCTCGGCTACCAAAGATGATTCTGATGTATTCTGTACAGTAACACCTCCGTCATCAGAGTCTAACAATCTGATTCTCATATTGTCTAGCTGATGAAGCTCTTTAGTCAAACCCCATCTACCTGCCTCAATATGTACTAAGCTTCCCATTGATTTACGGCTGAGAGCGTCTACCACAACATTGGCTTTACCGGGATGATACAATATCTCGACGTCATAGTCTTTCAATAATTCAATCCACCTACGCTACCTCAAATTCAACTCTTTCTGTTTGAAGATGTATTGTAAACTCTTGTGATCTGTGTAGATGTCAACATGGATGCCGTATAAGTAGTGCCGCTATATCTTCAAAGCATATATTACTACAGCCAATTCCAAATCATGGGTTGGATAATTCTTTTCATGCTTCTTCAATTGTCTTGATGCATAAGCAATCACCTTCCCACGCTGCATCAATACGCACCCCAAACCTATACCTGAGGCATCACAATATACCACATAACCTTCTGTTCCTTCAGGAAGAGTGAGCACTGGTGCGGATGTCAATTGATTCTTCAGCTCCTGAAAACTACGTTCACAAGTGTCAGACCACTGGAACTTGGTAGCTTTCTATGTTAACTTAGTCAATGGTGATGATATAGAGGAAAACCCTTCAACAAACTGCCTATAATATCCTGCTAGCCCTAGGAAGCTGCGGACTTCTGATGGTGTTGTAGGTCTCGGCCAATTCTTTACTGCATCGATCTTCTGAGTGTCGAAACTAATACCCTCGTCAGATATCACATGGCCAAGGAACGCTACTGAGTTCAGCCAAAATTCACATTTGGAGAGCTTAGCATATAACTTACAATCCTGAAGCGTCTGTACTACTATCCGCAAGTGGCCCGCATGTTCCGCCTCCGAACGAGAATGTACTAGAATGTCATCAATGAATACAATAACGAACACATCAAGATAAGGACTAAATATAGTATTCATGAGATCCATAAAAGCTGCTGGGGCATTTGTTAGCCCGAACGACATCACCAAGAACTTAAAGTGCATGTATCTTGTCCGGAAGGCCGTCTTTGGAATATCCTTCTCCTTAACCCTCACCTGATGATACCCTGAACGTAAATCAATCTTGGAGAAATACTTGGCACCCTGGAGTTGGTCAAACAGGTTATCAATTCTTGGAAGTGGATACTTGTTATTTATAGTAGACTTATTCAACTGTCGATAGTCGATACACATCCGTAACGACCCGTCTTTCTTCCGCACGAATAGGACTGGTGCACCCCAAGGTGAAGTGCTAGGTCTAATGAAGCCCTTATCTAGCAAGTCCTTCAACTGCACCTTCAACTCTCGCAACTCTGCCGGGGCCATTCTGTTTGGAGGGATAGAGATCGGTTGAGTGTCAGGCAACACATCAATGCTAAACTCAATCTCCCTTTCAGGAGGAAGGCCTGGGAGTTCATCTGGGAAAACATCTGGGAATTCGTTGACCACGGGGATTGATTGTAAAGTAGGCGGTTTCGCCTCCGCATCCCTAGCGCGAACGAAATGATAAATGTAACATTTTGAGATCATTGTCCTTGCCTTAAGATAGGAAATAAACCTACCTTTTGGTGTAGCAATATTCCCTTTCCATTCAGTGATGGGTTCACCAGGAAATTGAAACCTAACCATCTTCGTACGACAATCAACATTTGCATAGCATGAGGCCAACCAGTCCATTCCCATTATCAAATCAAAATCAACCATTTCTAACTCAAATAAGTTTGCCGAGGTTTGACGACTACAAATCATCACAGTGCAACCTCTATATACCCTTCTAGCAATCACAGAATCTCCTATCGGAGTAGATACCGCAAGGGGTTTACTTATCAATTCAGGTTCAATGCCAAACTTATTAGCCACAAAGGGTGTAACATATGATAATGTAGATCCCGGATCAATCAGCGCATATACATCATAAGAAAACACAGATAAAATACCTGTAACAACATCTGGAGATGACTCGAGATCCTGTCGACCTACTAGAGCATAGGTTCGATTTTGACCACCCCTCAAACTCGGTACTGCACCTCTACCTCCACCACGACCTGTCGACTGTTGAAAACCCTGTGCTAGAGGTCAAACTGATGAGGAAGAAGCAGACACAGATCCAGTCGGCTGAGCCATACCATCACCTCCCCTGTTAGGACAATACCGCATCATATGGCCAGGCTGTCTGCAAGAATAACATGCATCAGAACCTCGACGGCACAGTCCAAAGTGGGCCTTGCCGCAATGATCACAACATGGTGTTGTGGGTCTCGTATGACTAGTACCCCTGTGATGTTGCGAGCCTGATGCCTGTGAACTCTGACCTGGACCAGAATGGGTAAATCGATCATATTGAGGCCTCTGAAACTGTGAGGGAGCACTAGCTACAGGTGGCGCCGAACTCCTCGAAGACTGGGGCCTGACGCTGCCTCTGAAGTCATTAGAATACCTTGCAAATCTCGCCCTCTTATGTTGGCCCCTATCCTGCTCCCTATCTGCCCTCTGCTGGCGCTTACGATCCTCTAGGGTCTGGGCATAAGCCTGAATACGGGAAATATATGTGCCCTCCACCAAGGAGGTTGTCGTGCACTCATTTATCAGATGTGGACCCAATCCGTTCACGAACGAATGCACCCTATCACTCATCTCGGCCACCATATGGGGAGCATACCTTGCTAAAGAATTGAACTGCATATTGTACTCTCGCACACTCATATTACCTTGTCTAAGGTTCAAAAACTTATCAGCTCTAGCTCGTCGTATCTCAACTGGCAAGTAGTGACGAAGAAAAGCCTCAGAAAATTCCTTCCACACAGCTGGAGGAGCGTTAGAACCCCTGGATCTCTCCCAACTATCATACCAGAGAACCGCTAAATCCTGTAGCCGATAAGAAGCCAACTCTACTACCTCTGTATCACTAATATGCATAACCCAAAGTGTACGATGAACCTGGTCAATAAAAGTCTGCGGGTCCTTCTTGGGTTCTTATCCGGTAAACGCTGGAGGGTCTAAATTAATAAAATCACGAACTCTCGTACTAACTGGTTTCTCAGCAGCACCTGTATTCTGCCTCTGAGCCTGAGCAGCTACCAAGCTTGTCAATAACTACAAAGCACTCCGCATATCCTAGTCTGTAGTGCCAGACGGAGGAACTGGAGGTGCTGGGTGCCTCCTAATATCCTCTAGAGGAGACGGGGTAGAAGAGGTATGAGACGGCATCTCACTCTAAGCCTCACTTTGGCCTGCTCTGGCTTGGGGCACCTGACTGGTACCCTCTCCCGCAGCTGTATCAAGCCGTTTACTAATTGTTTGCTTCCTAGTCGAAGGCATCGCTGAAAGAAAATAAGGTGAATATTAGAGACAAACACTTACGACTCAACTCTACGCATGATCTAGATTCAGGAAGAAGGTAACAACCCTAGATGTCATGTAGCCTCCTGATTATAAATGTGGCGCGCTACACATCCATAATCAAGACTCTACTAGACATGGCTCATAGACAATCACTAGGATAGACTTGCTCTGATACAAAGTTTGTCACGACCTAAACTGGAGGGCTATGACTAGCACCCGACCATACTTGCCGAGCACCAACATACATTTCATCTAACCTTTTTTATTATCTTTTAGGGATGACGAGATCAATATAAATGGTAGACCTGGATCATGGACAGCCAGCAATAAAATGTGACGGCATGAACATACATAGCAGGGGATGACCAGACAATCAAGAAACTACATATAAGGTATGAGCTACCACGCTACCATGAAAGACTATATAACAAAAACCAGCCGACAAGGCATACCAAACTATACATGAGTCGACACTTGTCTATGAGCCTCTAAATGAACATAAGTGTTGTAACATAGCCGGAACAGGGCCCCGACATACCCATAATGTCTATAACAAAAATGCATACCAAGACCACGGCAAGTCCGGAGAAGGGATATTTCCAATCACTGCTGAACTGGACAGCCTACTGTGGTGGGGGAGCTGCACCTGCCTATCTATCAGGACCTGCAGCACGACATGCAGTGTCCACAAACAAAAGGACGTCAGTACGAATAAAGTACTGAGTATGTAAGGCAGGGAACCATAAATACGAACAGTAATGTAAGCAGGGATAGATAATATACAACTTGGAAAATCTGAGTACCTCTGAGGGCTACTGACATGCAATGCATGATACATATGTATGTATACATAAACTTTTAAAACATACGCCTCTGTGGGCATCATCATCATCATATCGTACCCGACCATAATAGGCTCGGTAAAAACATACCCGGCCATCATAAGACTCAGTAGAATCGTACCCGGCCACGTGGAGCTCGGTAAAACCAAACTGATCAGTGGTTGCACAATAGGTGTCGTACCCGGCCGACTATAGCGCGGCTCGGTAGAGTAAAATAGATACATATATATAATGCATGCTCGACTCATGGAATCACATTCTAAACCTTTCGGAGTGACGTAAGGTCGGTATCCTCTGTACACGTTATTAGGACCAACTCTTCATTACGAACCTTATAAGAATCAGGAAGTACCAACAACATTGATAACATAAGAATAAGAGAAGCAACATTAACATCAATCGTTCCATAAGAGGGAAAGCAATGTAAGTACTGCTAGCTTCTAAGAGTAGAGTATCTTTGGAAGCTCGTTCATTACATTATGTACAATCGGAGTCGTGCAAAAGAAGAAAAGGGATAGCCTCACATACCTTGTATATACTGCCCCAATCACAAGCTATGCAATTGTCACAACTCCTTAGTTTACAATAAGAGAAACGATACTATCGTTATCATTTAAGCGTCATAACTATTATGTATCGACCACAACCTATTTTACGTTGAAACGGACAACACCTCCCCTATATATATGACTTCACACCATTCCAAACAATCACCAAACAGCCCAAACAACATCAATAATAAACTTGTTGAGCCTCCCAAAACAGTCCACGCACAACCTTATTATATCATACATATGACGACCACTGTAGTCATGTCAAACGACCCGGAAATGTTACGAATCACTATCAGCCCACAACCCTACATATATATGGTGTTCCACCACACCATTCCACCTCCAAAACTCCACAAAATAGTAGTAAAACACGCAGCCCAATAGCAACACAAAATAGTCCACAAAATAGTCCGCTACAAGTGAATAACTCGAACTCACGGCTTCCGATCACCGTCCCGTGAGTTCTTACATGTATAGAACGAATTACCATGAATTCACAGCAGAGAAAAATGTATGAAAGATGGCAGTAACTTAACTTACTTGTTGGATAACTCAGCCCTTCCCTTGGTTCTTCAAACTCTAGGTTTTACCTTCAAATAGAACTTGAAAGAGAGGGAAAATCGATTATGGTTTGTGTGGGATTTTTGGGGAGGTGTTGCAGGGGTTAACTTTGGTTTCGAGGGTCTGAAATATGGATGAAATAACTGAGTTCATAACCCCTTAAAAGTCCTCTCTTGGCCGACTTAGGTCTTTTAATTTTGTCCTATCATTTTGGCAAGTAGGTGATGCACCTACTTGTCATCTACCAATCTGCGCAGGCTTGTGAAAATATGAATATCTCTATACTACGAGATCGTATTGACAAATGGTTTAATGATTTGGAAACTAGACGCGTAGATATTTAATTTGGTGGGTAGATCACCCCGTAATCCCTTGTAAATTAGGAGAAAAGTTTGAAACATTTAACCTAATATTTAAGTAAAATTATGAACCTAAGTTGCGACAATGTTTGTCGACTTTTGTTTTATAACTCGTTTGACTTTAAGACTTATGATACGGATATTATATGAATCAAACACCTTAATAAATGACCTTGAGTGTATTAAGAACCTCTAGGTTTACCTAAAAATTACCACATCCTTGATTCGTTTAACTTCTAATACTTGTTAATCACCCTTATACACCCTTGTATCACTTAAGACCAATAGGATTAACTTCTTATCATCTCAAAGGTAATTCCTTCTTGAATTTATGTTAACTAATATATGGTATGAACTAATGCGTGTGGATATAGGTTGTAACATGGTTTCTCCTTCACTTCCCATGATAACTTTGATTTTCACTTGAAGACCCTGCTTGTTTATTGACTATCCACTTTCTCTGTCGCCCTTATCACGGAAAATACCTCTTATCCATTCAGACCCAATATCCTGCATCTATTGCATTGCTCATGAACTGACATTTACCAAACTTTTGAGTCTCACATGAATCTCAAAGCACGACAATTGCCACCCACTCATTGTGTATGTTGTTCTTTCTTGACTTAAACCTCTGGCCCTGGCCTAAAGGTCTATTGCTCCCTCACTTGCCATGATTACTTTGATTTCTGCTCGGAAGACTTTGCTTGTCACTGGTTAACCACTTTCTTTGTTAATCTTATCACAGAAAATACCTTTGACCCGTTCACCTAACACCCTCTATCTGTTGCATTGTTCATGAATTGATATATACCAAACCTTTGTATTTCACATGGATCCCAAAGCATGTTGATTGTTACCAACTAAGTGCGCTTGCTGTTCTTTTCTGACTTATGCCACTTTGATGTGCTAGCTAGATCTCGTTTTGTGAAATTGGAAAGCTGGTGGCAAATTTTGAATTCATTTCTCACTTGTTCTGGCCAAACAAACTCGGGAAGAGGAAGTAAACAAGGCAAAAGAAATGAAGTAAAGGACAATGGAAAGAGATGATTCCTAACAAGAAAACTATAAGGTAGAAACCTATCAGATGTGGATACCAACTCTAATGACCATGACATGCACATGTTGATTAAGCGGCCTAATCTGTCAAACAAGTCTGATGTACAACTCGTGTTGTACTCTTAAATCGTGAAACTGGGCTTCAATGCTTTAATTATCCAATCTGACTCACAATCCTTATTCGACTTGTAGTGCCCGAAGGATTTTCACCATCAAGCCTCTCTCATTTTGTTCTTTCTCTCAACTTACAGTTGCCACAAGATGCCCATGAAGGTTTTCACCCATAAGACTCTCTCATTTTGATTTTTCTTAGCTTTCATCGCCTTGCGGTACCCGTGAGGGTTTTCATCAATAAGACTCTCTCGTTTTTCATTTCCCTTGTTTGGATCAGAGTGTTGCCCCTGATATGATTCACCTCTACTTGCTCGCCTTGTCATCTCTCGAAAACAGATCGGAAGGTCTTTCGTTGGACCATAACGTGGGCTTTTGTATGGGGTTAGAAAGAAAGTGTATCAAAAGGCTCAAAACAACTCATTTGGGTTCAAGATTACAACTTTCGGAATCAGATTTCTTACAAGAACCACAACTTCTGCCCCAGTTTCTTGCTTGGGGACTTTTGGATTTTTATTTTTGATGGGACCGAACCATGAGGCTGCCTACGTATCCTTAAAAGGAATTAGGTCGAACGTAGTTCATGACATAGGAATTACTTTGTTGTTATGATTTTTCTTTCCTTTTTCTTCCTCTTTCTCCTCTTTTCTTTCCTTTCTTCTTTTTCTCTTTTTGTTCCTTTGTTGTTTTGTTGTTGTTTTTTCCTTTCTTTTTCTTTTTCTTCTCTTTTTCTTCTTTTTTTTCTTTTCTTCTTCTTTTTCTCTCTTTTTCTTCTTTTTCTTTTCTCTTTTTCCTTTACTTATTTTTCACGCTTGCATTTCTGATCTTTGCTACTGATTCCGAAAGAGGGGTATGAAAGAAAATAAATAAGGCTCAAAGGGGTAACGAAGGATAAAGTATTTAGATAGCAGAACAAAATGCCTTCATCACTCCAATCTCCAAAATATGGCAAGTGCAAACTACACAATTAAACAAACCAAGGAAAACATTTGTAACGTCTTTTGATTGTACCAGACTTGATAACCACATCCACGTGTTCCCTTTTACATCTGTTAACTACAAAGCATCATTGGACAACACCCTCACTCTCATTACCACGAACGGACTCTGTCAATTTGGGCAAACTTGCCTTTAGCTTCAACCTGATGCGGCATGATTCATTTTAATAAGGTTTCTTTATGTTCTATCTGCCCTAGTTTCACACAATTTGGGCTTGAAATGATCTCACAATGCCCTTACTTATTTCCCTCAAATGTCCCCATCATCTTCAAAAAAATTTCATTGCTTCCTGACTAAGTTGAGTTTTAAAGATAAGGCTCAGAATTATGCTGTGCATGTCATGTCACTAGAACCATCATTAAAAGAAATGTAAAAGGAGAAGAGAATTAAAAAAATGATTATAAATAGAAGAAAAGAGAGAATTGCATTAGACAGACAGTGAAAGGGTTTGAACAATAAAACAAGCAAAATAAACTGGGGTACAACCCTAAAACAAACCTAGATAACACTAAATGAGTTACTATGACTAAAGGAACTAGACAAAATAAAAGGATAGAAGGATTTGAGTCACAAGACAATATCCGGATTACAACCCTAAAATAACCCGGACAACAGAAATGACAAAAAACTAAACCACCAAAACTCTTCTCCGATCGACCAAGAAATGGAGCGTCTTTCCAATTACCAAGCACGGTATCTTAGCCACTGAATTCTGCATCAACAATACTAGGACCTTCAAAAGTCTTCATCACATTGTTTTTAACAAATTTCTTTTGGGTTCCTTTTGTTGGCTCAATCTTAAGATCAAACTCTGATAGCGCTGAAAGCTTAGTAGCACATGGACCTTCGAGACTCCCAGAAGAATTCTCACATTCTCTTTCCAAATAAATCATACCCACCATGTGCGTCTCATTGTGCACAGGCGATGGACTTTGGTTGGTGTCTGCTGTATCTGGATTTTACACGACAATGTCACTTGCATCAATAAGCTTCTGAATCGCATTCTTCGGATTCCAACACTTCTCTATGTCATGACCCAGGGAATCTGAGCAATATGCGCACCTTTGAGAAAAATCAAACTTCTTTGGAAGAGGGTTTGGCATTTTTATCTGGGTCGGTTTCAATATGTCCAATTTCCTTAGCCTCTGGAACAGACGGGCATATGACTCTCCCAATGGAGTGAAGGTTTTCTTCTTCCGTAACCTCTCGTTCTTAAATGCTTAATTGGGCCGAACACCTAATCCAAGGGGTTTTCGGTAGGCTCGTGGGGGTAGATAGACATTTTTTGGAGCTGGGTACTGGGAAAGTGATGTACGACTTTGTGAGTTCTATGGAGAGAAGTAGCATTGGGGAGGGTCATCTGGTGCACAAGGATATTCACAGGGATGATGTCGAGGCTGGAAGTGTTGAGCAGGAAGGCCCATCGGATCATCTTTTCTGTTTCTCTTTCTTCCACCCAAGCCTACTGGGATGTTCTGAATATCTTTCGAACAACTCATGATTTTGCCTAACTTGATTCCCTCTTCTACTAGCTCCCCTATTTTTAACACATCATTGAAAGGCTTTCCCAAGGCCGGGATTAAATGACTGAAGTAGGTGGGCCCCTGGGCTTGTAGGAAAAGCTCAACCATTTCTTCTTCACCAATCGGGGTATTGACTCGAGCAGCTTGCTCCCTCCATCTGAGCCCAAACTCCCTAAAGCATTCCTTCGGCTTTTTTCCATTTTAGATAGGGAGGAGCAGTTTGGGGTAACACCTGATCTGTATTGAAAGTATCGAACAAAATCTTTAGCCATGTCACCCAATGTAGGCCACTTACCAACATCTTAACGATTATGTCATTCCAAAGCTTCCCTAGTATAGCTCTCACTGAAATACGCCATCATCAAGTCATATTTCTCTCTAACAATTCGCATTTCACTGCAGTAAACCCTCAGGTGGGCTACCGGATCTCACACCCATCATACAAGTTAAATTTTGGCACTTTGAACCCCGCGGGCAGGCAAACACCAGGGGACACAGACAGTTCTTTGTAAAATGTGCTACCCAGGTCTCTCCTTCCTTGCTTGTTCTTCAAGGATTGTTCTATGCCTTTTAGCCTCCTGGGTATCCCATCTTTCCCTTCTCTTCCTGTGAACCTTTCATTTTCAACATGAGGCTCATCCCGCGGCCCCTGTTTGTATGAGTAGGGAACCTTGTGGGCAACCTCTGAGGGGTAATATTGGGCATCATGAGCTTTGAGTGGGTGTTTATTGTCGGGGATAGTGGATATGACTGTAGGGAAATTTTCGGGAGATGTAATTAGAGGATGAGTGACGGAGTTACTAGGACGGTTAGGAAAGCTGTGATAAGCGGGTGGATCTGGAGAGAATGGAGGATCATCTAGCATTGTGTCCGGAGCTTGGGTAAGGGCGGCAACTAGGAAGCTAGGTGGTAGTGGGGGTGTTGCCTTCCCAGTCATTCAAGCATGATACATGTCCTTCGTGTGTTATCTTAACATCCTTACCTCATCAGCCAAACCAGTGTCCCGTTCAATCAACTGCTTTCGGGCACCGGTATCAACCAACCCAACTTTGTTGTTGTCCACCATTGCCTTTTGAATTTATGTTGCGGAGATGAGTTACTACTTCAGGAACCACAAACCAACCACCTTTCTGTGCTTAATTGTCAACAACAAACTTGTTAGTGATTAGAGCTTTAACAAATAGACAACCGCACATTTGGGGAATAAATGCACCTAAGCAGTTAACCGTTTCTATTATGCATATGATCGGTTGCTTGCGTCATCCCGGCTTTTCCTTATTACCATTTGCAACTTCTTCTCCTTTCTTTTAACTCATGCCTTTGTATGCTTGATTTCTTTTTGTTTTTTATCCTCTCATTTTTCTCTCTTGTTTTGACATTGTTTCCTCTCCATGGTTTTCTTATTTTTTTCTCCTTTCTTTTCTTTTCCCTCTTATTTTCCTCTCTTTTTCTTTTCCTCTTTTTCATTTGGTTACGGTTGAATCCTATGGAGATTGCCTACGTATCATGACCTCGCATAAATCAGACCAAGCGTAGTTCTTGGAGATAAGTGCAGAAAATAAATAACAAAACATTTTTGGGATTTCAAATTTTTCCATAAAATAAAACAGTTTTGATTACAACCAGTCCTAGACAGACCCAACCCCTGTGTTGAGTCTCTAGTGTCAAATGCACGTGATGCAAGCAAATGTTCCTACTAGGGATCCGTCGTGAGGTCTTGTTATACTAGATTTAAAACCTGGGTTTATTGTCCTAGACCTGGCTTACCCAAGCGGACAACTCGAGTTGAGAGGGGAAGCGTACCGGGAATATAGAAGATTCACCGGCTTTGCAACTTGTCCGAACGTCGTTCTAAAATTTGGGATATGACTCTAACAGAAGAGAAGTCACACGAAGTGCACACTGCTCCATGATTCAGAAGACTCAGAGAGAAGAAGAGTTTCATAGCAGTTTATAAACAGTTCTTAGAATATCAAAGCGGTAAAAGCAACACTTAGCACATTAGGCCCAAACATGTAACAAAATCAGAGAATTAATAAAGCCAACTATAACAATTCATCTAAGCTTGAATTCTGAACCCTGAACCAGAGATTCTGGGTTCGATCCCCAGCAGAGTCGTCGGAGCTGTCACACCTCCATTTTCCTACACCCCGGAAGGGTAGTACAAGGGAGTTTTTTCCAACT
This sequence comes from Nicotiana tabacum, assembly GCF_000715075.1. NCBI lineage: Eukaryota > Viridiplantae > Streptophyta > Magnoliopsida > Solanales > Solanaceae > Nicotiana > Nicotiana tabacum. The sequence continues at coordinate 75,070,926 of NC_134095.1, read as the reverse complement.
TAAAGTGACAATCGAAACGAGATTATTTTATATCAAATTCAGAGTCGCCACTTGGGATACTTTATGGTGTCCCAAGTCACCGGTTCAAATCCCGAATCGAGGAAAAGATTGACTCTGTATTACAGTCCGTGAACATAGAAATTCAGGTAAGGAATTCTGTTAACCTGGGAGAAGGTATTTGGCATTCCCGGATTCCGTGGTTCTAGCACGGTCGATCAACTGTTATAATTGACTTATTATTTGATTTTAATACATGTTTAGCCTATGATATATTTCAACTTATTAACCATTTTTCATCATTTTTAAGAAAATTCAAAGTTATTTAAAACACACCTAGAACCACGCCACATGAAATGCACCCACGGTGCATAACATATTTCATTTAACGTTGTTGAGAATTGGAGTTGGGTCACATGAAATGCACACCCGAATTTAGGAAAGTAATTTATTAAAATAACGCGCCCAAAACAACTACGCGTTTTTAACTTTGCGAGGGCCATGAAAAATTTGCTAAATGGTACACCTCGAATGCTAAGGATTTTAAAAGAAATAATTAAATGAGAGCAGCACAACTGTCATTTTGTTTGGCCCGGCACACCTCGATTCCAGTTTTTTTTAAAGGGAATTTGAACTAAACTTTGGAGGGCCATAAACTATGTCTTACCTAATATGGCACGCCTCCAATCTGCTTTCAAGAGCCTAATTAATTAACTAAGGAAGGCTTAAAGGAATTATGATTATTTCTAACACTAAAAGTTCGAATCTACTTATTAATTAGTAGGCACCGCATTCAAAGTCCGATTAATGCAAAGAAAGATTGCTTCAACAGGCCGCAACTACATAAACCCATTTAAAATGCCTTCAGGCTTGGGCCTAAACGAGCCCAATTCTTAATAAAATAAACATCTAAAGATGTGAAACAAGCCATCGAATTTGAGATTGAGCTTTCATCAATTGGGCCAGCATCAAGCCCCACTTTCAGAATCAAATGATTGTATAAAACCCACTAAAAGCAAATCAACCAAAGACACGCGATCGAGCTAACACTTATTTCTGAATTATAACCCTTCAAACACAAATCAACTAGCTGAAAATTCTGAAATTTAACATCAGTTCCAACTTAAACGTGTTTATAAACAAACAGGGGCAAATCAATGCATGTCTTTACTCTTAAAGCAACCTTGACTATTTTCCTTTTCTCTTCACATGATTTTACATTAACTACTACTCAATAAGCTTAAGCTCAATTGAATTCTTCTTAATTCTAACAGTAACCAACCCAGCAAATCAGCATCCAACTTTACTTGAATTCCAGAAATCACACTAAAATTCTCAATATAGTTCTTGGGCATTTAACATTCAGTCAAAAGCAGTTGCAAAATACAGAATATGCTTTTTCACCATAGTGCATGGACATAGCTTTTCTCTTCAAAAGAACAACTATAAAACACCACATATACTCTGAATGAAGCTGATCCCAACTAAGAGTTCCTCATTTAATCCTATATACATGTTCAATCATTCATCTACAAGGCTTACACATACGACTTCTAAACATGCTACTCAACATTGAAACTAAACATTTACCCTCACTCTCAAACACAGATTCATAATATGCAAGTAACAAAAGAGAAAGCCTAGATAATATTTATAATTCAGAATCTAATATGGAATGTTGAAGAAGTAAAAGAAATAGAGGAACTGAGTTCGAATACAGCTTGTATTTGATCATTCTTCCACTCAAAATACATGCTCACAGCCAACTTTGTTGTCCATAGTTTGGAGGATTACCTAGATACAGCAGTCAAAATAGAAGGAAGAAAAATGATTAAGGGTCAGAACTTCAATCCACACCAGCAATGTAACAGGGAAACAAGTTTCAAACCAAGGTGATGCATAGCAGTCCAAAACTAGTTTTCAATCAAAACAGTAACCCAGCAAACTTCAAACCAAACTTTTAAAAACCCAAAATTCAATCCATTTCAGCACTAGATGAATCAGAAATTGCTTCAGCAAATTGAAAAACTTCAAAAATCGAAGAAGAAAAGAACAGGTTCAATGGAACAGTGAAAGCTTTAGCCGTTTTTCTTTTTTTTTGGACCTTTTCCTTTTCAATTCCTCCCTTCTGTCTCAAGTTAGGATGCCTTTATAGGCAAGGCATTAGAGCAGCTATACAATATTCAATTTTGGCACTCAGTCCTTCTCTAATTTTTGTTTTTGCTTAGGGGTCCTTTATTTAAATTTCAGAGCTTCAAATCAGTCCCCCTCCCTAATTTCCTAGAAGCTTCCTATTCAGTTACTACAGATTCCCTCAGCTAGATTTCCTAATTTGACCCTAGGCAGCCTAATTATTACAGCCCTCTGCCCAACCTTTATGACCCCTTTAAGTTTCTATACTTACAACTAACCCCCTATAAATCCCTAAAGATTGACAATCAAGACCAATCAAAACAAATGGCACCTAATAAAATCAAAACAAACTCACAATCCCAGAAACTTTGAACAACTTTAAAGTTCGAAAACAGACTTGAAATAAACCAATTATATAATGAACCTAGGCAAACATGAACTTCACGGAACCATTTAAGCCAAATAAGACATGCCCAAACATATTAATAGAAGCAACATCCGCAAAACCAGTTTCAATTAGGCTATCATGATTTTAACAGCTTTAAGCACCTAATATAACTGAGACAAATGCCTAAAAACTCATCAATCCAGTGATTAATAATATTAAAATCTAAAGACACAAACAAAAGAAGATAAGAACAAAAATGAACTCAACTACACCAAGCCAGCTTCTGCGGAGCAAAGGTAAACTTAAACATGGAAGATAAACCCAAAAAAAAAAAAAGAACGCGACTCTCAGAACCATACCTGAGAACAGAATAAAAAAGGGGGTCAAATCCCATTGAATTGAAACCATGGGTCGGAACTGTCTCTAAATAACCGGAAATTGAGACTAATTATTTGTTCTTGCCAAGAACAACTAATAAGCCTGTATTTCCGGCTCGTCCGAAGATTGAAAAACCACTCGAAGACTTCTGACTTCTTGCGGATTCCTGACTTGGGGTCGATGACAAGGGTTTTCTGGGAAATCGACCATGAAATCACGATGAAAGAGGGTCAAAGACGACAGAATTTGATTTTTGAGTGATTTAGGGAAGTTAGGCTTTCGCTCTGATTTTATGATCTAACATTCGAGCCAAGCTAGAGGGATTCAAGGGTTGCTGGTCAGAGATTTTGAAAGAGGGAGGTGAAAGGGTCCTGGGGTGTGAAAGCGGAGGGGATTGGAATAATCGCCGCCGGCGGAGGCGATTGGAATATTAGGGCGGCGCTGTTAGGGTTCTTGGTCTCTGAACGAAAAGGGGGGGAGGTGAGAGAGATGAGTGAAACAGGGGGGTTAGGGATTTGGACGCTTATATATTGGGAAGGGATCAGTTCCGGTCCGTTGGATCTTGTTGATCCAACGGTTGAGATGGGGGGAACTCAAACTGTGTCGTTTGGTTAAGTGTAGAGACGGACCGGGTTAGGGTATGGGTTTGGGCTGGTTTGGACGGGTATGGGGTGTTTGGTTTCGGATGAGTGAAGAAGCTGGCTGCCGAATTTTAAAGAAGAAGAAAGGTTTGGGCTCAGCAAATCTGAGGCCCAAATCGGCTCTAAGTCCAAATTTTCCCCCTTTCTTTCGCTTTTCTAATTATTTCAAAATCCTTTTTTTCTTAAAATTAAAATAAAACCTAAACTAAATCCTAAATCCAAATTATACTAATCTAAGTAATAATTACCACAATTAATTAAAAACCAAATTAAAAGAAAAACTACAAAATTCGAAACTCAAAACAAAAAAAAATGGGATGAGTTATTTTTGTGATTTTTCCATTTTTTATGAAACAAACTATTTACCAATTAATCTAAAAATAAAAATTAAATCCAAAATGCAAATGCAATATATTTTTTGTAGTTTCATGAATTAAACAAAATTAAACATGCGCGGACAAATGCAAACAAAAAACTCCAAAAATCTACGTATTTGCAAATAATGGGCAAAATTCATTTTTTGTTTCGAATTTATGGGAGTAATTCATATAGGGCAAAAATTACGTGCTCACACCGGGAGGTTGAGATTTATTGATATTGTTCCCTTGCCGGGATTTAGATGTTTAATTGTAGTCCCTTGCCGGGATTTCTACCATTATTTGTCTACTCCCTTGCCCCTTTGTTTGTGATTGTTGTTTGGGTGAGGAAGAGTGTTAAAGCACGAAGGGTGATTCCGTGCATTGTTTGCTATTGTGAGAAAAGATTGTAAAGCACGAAGGGTGATGTCGTTCCGTACGATGTACCATTCCGTACCGATATTCATTGACTATCTGGTGAGGAAGGAGAGTAAAAGTACGAAGGGTGAAGCCGTGCACATTATTATGATACGGTTGATTTGGCGAGAACGGTAGTAAAAGCACGAAGGGTGATGCCGTGCACATTTTTATTATAAATATTATTTGGGTGAGGACGAGATTAAAAGCACGAAGGGTGATGCCGTGCAAATCGTTGAATCTAATTCTTGTTGATATTCTGGCTTTGTTGTTTCTTTCTTTTATTGAGGTTTTCTATTTGGAACTGTTACCTCCCCACAGCATGTTTTCCCTTCTCATATTGACTGATTATTTCCTATATTTCTTTTCTGCTGTATATATAGATATTTAAACTGCACAGGTTATTTGGTAGTCTGGTCCTAGCCTCGTCACTACTTCGCCGAGGTTAGGCTAGGCACTTGCCAGCACATGGGGTCGGTTGTGCTGATACTACACTCTGTGCTCTTTTGCATAGATCCACGTATTGGACAATAGCAGTAGCGTGGGAGCTAGCCTTCAGTCCACCGAAACACCGAGGTAGCCATGCAGGCGTCCGCAGGCCCGGCGTCTCCTCTATCTTATATTTCATTCTATTATCTCATATATTCGAGACAAACAGTGTTATATTTCTTTCAAACGGTTATATTTAGTACTCTTAGTAGTTCGTGAGTGATGTGACACCAGTTCTTGGGTAGAGGCATATGTTGACTTTCGCATTATTGTTCAGCTTATTTAATTTAGGCCTTCCGCTTATTTATTTAATTTCATCGTTTTCATGGTATCACTGATAATTGTTAAAAGTAGTAATTTGTTAATGAAAAAGGTAGTTAAGCATTGGCTTTCCTAGCTCTCATTAGTAGGTGCCATCACGACCCCCGAGGGTGGGAAAATCCGGGTCGTGACACTTCCCCAGCTGACCCTTCACAAACGCGAGGACTCACTCGTGAACAAGAAGGTATGAATCTTCTACAACACACAACAGTTTTCTGCAATTCCAAACATCATGAAATGGTCTGATTGACCACTCGAAACTCACCCGAGGCCATCGGGACCTCAACCAAACATGCCAACATAACCTATAACCTCATTCAATCTTGTTCTAACCTTTGGAATGCTCAAAACAATATCAAAACACCAAATTCGCATCGGATTCAAGCCTAAGAATTCCAAAATCTTCTAAATTACGCTTTTGATCAAAAATCCAACCAAACCACGTCCGAATGACCTGAAATTTTTCATACATATCCCAAATGACACAACAGGACTAGTGAAACTCCCTGAATTACATTCTGACCCCTATATCAAAATCTCAACCAGAAAACGCCAAAAATCCAATTTTGCCAATTAAAGCCAAAATCTACACCGGACCTCCAAAACACATTCTGATCATGCTCCTAAGTCTCAAATCACCTCCCTTAGCTATCCGAACCATCGGAACTCACATCTGATCCCTCTAACACATAAGTCAACATCTGGTTGACTTTTCGATCTTAAGCTTCTCAAAAGAGACCAAGTGTCTCAAACCTTACCAAATCCTTTCCGAACCCGAGCCAACCAACCCGATAACATATAGAACTAATAGACAGAGCAATAAAAAGCAAAAATGGGGGAAACGGAGTGGCAACTCATGAGACGACTGGCCGGGTAGTCACAAAATGCGGATTGGGCTATTGGTAAAATGCTTGTAGATTTTTTAGAAATATTTCATGTTGTTACAAATAATTTTTTTGGGCAATACTATCCTACTATTTCGAATTGTTTAGTTTATTTTGCAGATCTTGCAAATTTATTTGCTCATTTTTCAGAGGGTGGGGAAATTTATGAAGTAGCTATTAATTCTATGAGAAAGAAATTTTTTTAAAAAAATCCCTATTCCATATTCCCCCTATTATGGTATTGCTACCTTGTTAAGTCCTAGCATGAAATTAGGTGGTCCTCAATATTGGTATCGATCTATTTATAATGGTTTAGCACTTGCACCTGAGGAGTTCTCTACACTTTCAGACGCATAAGCCTCAATTAAAATAAATGCTCTAACTATTTATAATGCTTATCAAATTACACTAGATGATGCTAGATCAGATATTCCAACTCCTTCTTCTTCTAGTTCTCAATCATCTAAAAGAACTGCAGGAGTAAGAGCACTTACTTCTTGAACCGAGTTCAGAGGTTTTCAAGATTGTACCACTAGTGATTGTTCACAACTAAATGAGCTTGAAGCTTATTTGTCACAGGGACTTTAGCAGGAGAATCCGGACGGCTCATTTAATCTTTTGGAATGGTAGAAGGGCAAAAAAAAATACTTTCCGGTCCTTTCAAGGATGGCCCGAGATATTTTAACCATTCAAGCTTCAACAGTGGCATTGGAGAGTGCTTTCAGTCAAGCAAGACTACAACTCGGTGATTATAGAGCGTCTATGAGGGAGATCTTGGAAAATCAGTACTTTTCAGAGATTGGATCCATTCGGAACGAAGAATTTTGGACTTGCTGAATCACAAACAGAGGTAGACGAAACTTACAAAGAAATGCTAGCTGAACTTGCAGAGGAAGAAACTTCGCCCGGAAGCAATGATGAACAAGCTTCTTTTCCACCACCACCAATGGAACCTCCTCCGAACCTTGATGGAATTATGAAATTTGTAAGAGATACCATGTAAAATTAATATGTAACTTGTATTTTGGCACATCTTGATTAGTTTCTTTTTTTTCTCAATGGTGGTATTAGCACTTTGGTTGTGCTCCTTCCATTGGAGGGTGGAAGCGAAGAAAGATTGGATCATGTTTTCTTAATATTATAATAATAAAAATTATAACGCATTCCTTTGAATATTTTTGTACAATATTTTGTGTTCTAAATTTGAATTGGAAATTTCTTAGTCACAATTATATACAATTAGTTACAAGAAAATGCCTTAGATATAAAATTTAAACAAATAAATAGCCCCACATATTATATATATATGTATATCTATACACACACGCGCGCGCGCGCACACACACGCACATATATATACACACACACACACATTTAAGCAATGTATAAAGTATATATATATAAAAATAGTCCCGGGCCCACATAGCCCGGGACTATTATTTCACGGTCCCGGTCCCGGTCTAGTTACACCCAAAATCCCATGAATCCCGAGTCCCTTTAAGCCCGGCCCGCGAGTCCCGTTTAGGACCGGTCCCAAACCATTTGTCACCCTTAGCCCATTCTAATATCATATATATATATAAGCTATATAATTTATAAGAAATTGCCTTAGATAAAAAAAAATTAAAAAAAATAGCCCGAAAGCCCGTTTCTTATTTATTTTAACAGTACAACACAAACACAAACATAGAAACTTAATATAACTTAAATTCAGTAAAACTAATGAAAACACATGACATGAGAAACATAAAGATACAATACTAGGCTCAACACGTACATGTCTTTGTTTAGTCACGACCGCCTAGTATTCTCTACTCCAACCACTTAAATTTGTTTTCCATCTTATTTTTTTCTTCTTCCACCTCTTTGAGTTTCTCCTTCAACTCCGCAACTTCTCGTTTGGATTGTCTCTCTCTTTCCCACTGCTTCAAATACAAACAATGAAGATACTGCAACTTTTCTTTGTAGTATTCCTGCTGACAGAGTTCATCAATCCATACCTCAAAATTGCAAACAGGTTCGTCGGAAGCCCTATAAAACTTGTTCATACACGCCCAGTAGCGGCGTCCAGCTTCACCATCATCCCAACAGTCTTGCATCATGCATTTTTTACCTCACTCGCACCTTGGCACATAAAGGGGTTCAGACATTTGTTAAAGCGTGAAGAAAAACCTTACTTTTATGAAAATATTTGCTATTGGTTATTGTTAAGCGCAGAAAATAACTAGAATGCGCCCATTATTTATAGACAAAACAACACATAAAACATAGTATTGTAGCGCGCTATACATATTTATTTTTTCGAAACGAAATAGCTTTTTCCAGTCGGTCAGCTTTTCAGTCCGACAAGACAACACACAAAATGTAGTATTGTACCGCGCTATACATATTCACTTTTTCTTAAACGAAACAGCTTTTTCGTAGTCGGTCAGCTTTTCAGACAGACAAGACAACACACAATTTATGCTTTTAAGTTGATTTGAGACAATTTGTGTTATTTTAAAATTATTAGACGTGCTATACATATTCACTTTTTCTGAAACGAAACAGCTTTTTCGCAGTCGGTCAGTTTTTCAGACTGACAAGACAACACAAAATTTATACTTTTAAGTTGATGTCACGACCCGGATTCCCCACCCTCGGGAGTCGTGATGGCGCCTACTAATGAAAGTTAGGCAAGCCAACCATTACAGTTATTTAGCTTTTTTCATTTTTAAATCCTTTAACAGTTGTGATTTAACATTGTATAAGCCGTAGAAATAGATAAGCGGAAGAACGAAATGTAACAATTTAATAAAAATTCCAATATAGATCCATAACAAAACTACCCAGAATTGGTGTCATAATTTCACAGACTGTCTATGATTACAACAAATAAGGGTCCAAAAGATAAATACAACATTGTCTCTGAAGTACATAAAAGAAACAAAAGGGAAAAATAGAAGGGGACGCTAGGGCATGTGGATGCCTACAGGTTTACCTCGGGTCGCCTGAATGGACTGAAGGCAGCAACCTCACAGCGGTCCAAAAGCTACAGCACCGGGATCTACACACAGTGCAGAGTGTAGTATCAGCACAACTGACCCCATGTGCTGGTAAGTGCTTAGCCTAACCTCGGCGAAGTAGTGACGAGGCTAAGACCAAACTACTAAATAGAACTGTGTAGTTAAATCATATACAGCAGAAAAATAAAAGTAGATATTTACAGTTAAAAATAGGAGGGGGAAAGCATGTTGCGGGGAGTATCAGATAACAACAAAATAACACAGAGGAATGTAAAGAAACCAAAATTCAATTGCCACCAAGAATAATAAAAACAAACATTGTATTCACTTTCGTTTCTTTCTTGTTGCAGGCGTGCAATCCGATCCCAAATCATATAATACCATGGTGGCATTCCACCCGATCCCATTTCATATATTACCGTGGTGGCGTGCCACCTGCTCCCATTTCATATATTACCGTGGCGGCATGCCACCCGATCCCATTTCATGTATTACTGTGCCGGTGTGCCACCCCATCCCATTTCATATATTATCATGGCGGCATTCCACCCGATCCCATTTCACATATTACCGTGGCAGCGTGCCACCCGCTCCCATTTCATATATTACCGTGGCGGCGTGCCACCTGCTCCCATTTCATATATTCATGTTGCGGCATACCACCCGATCCCATATACAATACAACATCAATCATAAAGGAATCCCGGCAAGGGAACAAGAGTATAACAACAACATCCCGGCAAGGGAGACAATTTCATTAACAATAAAAACCCGGCAAGGGAGACAATTTCATAAACAATAATATCCCGTTAAAGGAGATAATATCTTTAACAATAACATCCCGCCAAGGGAGACAATAATGAAAATCATCATATTAAGCATAAACAAATCACAACGGATTCACAACAATTACAATACGAGACTCACGGGTATGCTTGACATCAACGTATAGATACTCGTCAACATGCCTATACGTCGTACTCTATAATTAACGCATAGCAAATAGGGCACAACTCCTAATCCCTCAATCTAAGGTTAGACCAAACACTTACCTCGATGCCGCGAACACAATTCAAGCCTCAACTACTGCTTTACCTCTTGTTTCCACCACCAATTCGCTTGTATCTAGCCACGATTTACTTAACGATATAAATAAATGTTAAATGAATCAATTCTAATGCACGAAATAGGTTTTCCAATAATTTTCCCAAAAAGTCAAAAATCGACCCCAGGCCCACATGGTCAAAACCCGAGGTTCGAACCATAACCCGATTACCCATTCACCACAAACTCAAGTATATAATTTATTTTGAAATCGAACCTCAAATCGAGGTCCAAATCCCCAAAATTCGAAAAACCTAAGTACTACCCAAAACACTCAATTTCCCCCATGAAAACCCTTGATTTTGAGTTGAAATCATGTGAAAAGATGTTATAGATTAAAGGAGATGAGTTAGAAATGACTTACAATTGATTTGGAGAAGAACTTTTCTTTAGAAAATTGCCCAAGAGAATTTAGGTTTTGAGAAAGTTTGAAAAATAAAAGATTTTCGGCTAACTTATGATTTAGCAGGTCGCAGATGTCGCAATTGCGACTAGGGTTCGCAATTGCGAATCCCTTCAGGACCTGCTATCCTCGCATTTATGATCAAATGTTCGAAATTGCGAACTCGTATTTGCGAAGGGATTGTCGCATTTGCGACAGTTGGGTTTTTCTGGGGTATTCGCATTTGCAAACAAATGCTCACAATTGCGAGCAAGGCTGGCCAGGGCTTACTTCGCAATTGCAAAGAGCAATTTGCAATTCCCAAGTTTACAAACTTTGCATTTGTGAGATCAGAGGCCAGCACCAGACCTGCAACCTGCAACTATTTTCCCTAAGTCTGAATTCACTTTGTGGCCTATCCAAAACTCATCCGAGCCCTCGGGGCTCCAAACCAAACATGCACACAAGTCCAAAAACATTATACGGACTTGCTCGTGCGAAAAATTCATCAAAATAACATCAATAACTATGAATTTAGCACCAAAATCAAAGAAAAATCTCATGAACTCTTAAGTTCCATTTTTAACAACCGATGGTCCGATTCACGTCATATCAAGTCCGTTTTCTATAAAATTTTACAGGCTCAACTTAAATACCATATAAGACCTATACCGGGCTCCGAAACCAAAATATGGGCATGATACCATCAAATTCCAATACATTCAATTTTCCAAAAACTTTTAAAATTTCAGCTAAACAATTTTCTTCAAAAATTCATTTCTCGGGCTTGGGACCTCGGAATTCGATTCAAGGCATAAGCCCAAGTCCCATATTTTTCTACAGACACTCCGAGATCGTTAAATCACGGATCCGGGTCCGTTTACCCAAAATATTGACTGAAGTCAACTTAATTTTATTTTAAAGCAACTTTTATCATTTTTCACAGATTTTCACATAATGGCTTCCAGGATACATGCCCGGACTGTGCACGTAAATTGAGGTGAGACAAAAAAGAGGTTTTAAGGCCTCAAAACACAGAATTTGATCACATTCTCCACCTCTAAAACAATCGTTCGTCCTTGAAAGGACATAAGAAGAAAGTACCTGAGTCGGAGAAAAGATGGGGATATTGGCTCCACATATCGGACTCGGACTCCCAGGTCGCTACCTCAACAAGCTGACCTCTCCACTGAACATGAACAGAAGGGAAATTCTTGGATCTCAACCGATGAACCTGCCAGTCTAGAATAGCTACCAACTCCTCCTCATAGGACAAGTCCTTGTCCACCTGGATAGTGTTGAAGTCTAACACGTGGGATGGATCGCTGTGATACTTTCGAAGCATGGACACATGAACACTTGACGCACGGCTGATAAACTCGGCGGCAACGCAAGTCTGTAAGCCACCTCGCCCACTCGGTCAACAATCTCAAAAGGACCAATGAACCTAGGGCTAAGCTTGCCCCTCTTCCCAAATCTCATCACGCCCTTCATAGGCGACACCCGAAGTAACACTCACTCGCCGACCATGAATGCCACATCACGAACCTTACGGTCGGTATAACTCTTTTGCCTAGACTGAGATGTACAAAGCCTGTCATGAATGATACTGACCTTGTCCAAGGCATCCTGTACTAGATCTGTACCCAACAATCGAGCCTCTCCCGGCTCAAACCATCCAACCGGCGTCCGACACCGCCTACTATATAAACCCTCATAGGAAGCCATCTGGATGCTCGACTGGTAGCTGTTGTTGTAGGCAAACTCCAGTAAAGGCAAGAACTAATCCCACGAGCCTCCAAAGTCAATGACACAAGCTCGGAACATATCCTCTAAAATCTGAATAGTACGCTCGGACTGCCCGTCCGTCTGAGGATGAAACATTGTGCTTAACTCGACCCGTGTGCCCAATTCATGTTGAACTCCCCTCTAGAAATGCGAGGTAAACTACGTACCTCGATCCGAAACGAACAATCTCCCGAATATAGATCTCAGCTAACCTCTCGGAAGAATAGGGGATTGACACAGGAATGAAATGTGCTGACTTGGTTAGCCTATCAACAATAACCCATACTGTATCGAACTTCCTCTAAGTCTGTAGGAGTCCAACAATGAAGTTCATAGTGATACGCTCCCACTTCCACTCAAAAATCTCAATCTTCTAGAACAAACCACCAGGTCTTTGATGGTTGTACTATACTTGCACACAATTCAAACATCGAGCCACATATGCAACAATACCCTTCTTCATCCTCCTCCACCAGTAATGCTGCCGCAATTCCTGATACATCTTGGCGGCACTCGGATGAATAGAGTACTAGGAACTATGGGCCTCTTCTAGAATAAACACTCGAAGCCTATCCATATTAGGCACACAATCTCGACCCTGCAGCCTCAAAACTCTATCATCTCCTAATGTAACCTGCTTGGCACCACCGTGCTGCACTGTTTCCCTAAGGACACATAAATGAGGATCATCATACTGCCAATCTCGGATACGCTCCAATAAAGAAGAACGAGCGATTGTGCAATCTAACACACGGCTAGGCTCAAGAACATCCAATATCATGAACTGATTTTCTAAAGCATGAACATCCAAAGCAAATGGTCTCTCACCGACCGGAATATATGCAAGACTGCCCATACTGACTGACTTTATACTCAAAGCATCAGCCACTATATTGGTTTTCCCGGATCTCTATAGCTGATGCGGGTCTAGGCCCGTTCTTGACTGCCTCTATCTTCTTCGGATCTACTTGAATACCCTCTGCTAAAACAACATGACCCAAGAATGCAACTGAACTCAACCAGAAATCACACTTCAAAAACTTAGCATACAATTGACTATCTATCAAAGTCTGAAGAACCACTCTCAGATGTTGCTCATGCTCATCCCGACTGCGGGAATAGATCAAAATATCATCAATGAAGACTATCACAAATGAATGCAAGTAAGGCTTGAACACTCGGTTCATCAAATCCATAAAAGTTGTGGGGCATTTGTGAAACCAAATGATATCACCAAGAACTCATAATGCTCGTACCGAGTGCGGAAAGTTGTCTTAGGGACATCGGATGGCCTAATGCTCAACTGATAGTAGTCAAATCTCAAGTCAATCTTCGAAAATACCGTGGCACCCTGAAGTTGATCAAACAAATCATCAATCCTCAGTAATAGATACTTATTCTTGATTGTAACCTTGTTCAACTGTCGATAGTCTATACACATCCTCATCGATTCGTCCTTCTTCTTAACAAACAATATAGGCGCACCCCCAGGCGAGACACTAGGTCTAATAAAGCCCTTATCAAGCAAGTCTTGCAATTGCTCTTTCAATTCTTTCGACTCAGGCGGGGTCATACGATACGGCGAAATAGAAATGGGTTGGGTGCCCAGAGCCAAATCAATGCGGAAGTCAATATCCTGTCGGGTGGCATACCCAGCAGGTCTGAAGAAAATACCTTCGGAAACTCACGAACTACAGGCACAGAATCCATAAAAGAAACCTCAGCACTAGAATCATGAGCATATGCCAAATAAGCCAAACACCCCTTCTCGACCATTCGCCGAGCCTTCATATATGAGATAACACTACGGGTGGAATGACCAAGAGTCCCTCTCCACTCTAAACGAGGCAACCCCGGCAAGGCTAAGGTCACACAGTCTTGGCATGATAGTCTAAGATAGCGTGGTAAGGTGATAACTAGTCCATCCCCAAGATGACATCAAAATCAACAATATCCAATAATAACAAATCTATTCGGGTCTCCAAACCCCCAGTCATAACTATATAAGAACTATGAACACAAACTACCACAATAGAAGCACGCACCAATGTAGACACATATACAGGAGCACTTAAGGAATCACTAGGCCTGACCAGATATGGTGCAAAATAAGATGACACATAGTAGTATGTAGATCCTGGATCAAGTAGAACTGAAGCATCTCTACTACAAACCAGAACAGTACCTGTGATAACTGCATCGGAAGCCTCAGCCTCAGGCCTGGTTGGAAGAGCATAACATCGGGGCTGGGCCCCACCACCTTGAACTACATCTCTGGGATGGCCTCCTGTTGGCTGGCCTCCACCTCTAGCGGCCTGAGCTCCATCTCTAGAACCCCTACCTCTATCTCTAGCTGGCTGAGCGGGTGGTGGAACACTCGGTGCTTGAACCATGGCACGGGAACCCTGGTGATAAGAACTGCTCGGTGGTCGAGGAAAAAATCTAGCAATATGCCTCGTGTTGCCACAAGTAAAACAAGCCCTCAGTTGCTGGGGCTGACGACCTTGAAAACTCTGAAGCATAGGTACATTTATAGGAGCTGGATATGCAGTATTGGACTGATGATCAGAATATTGCATGTGATAACCACAGCCACCTGGAGCACTGTGAGAAGCTTGAAGTGCTGAATGAAACGGCCTGGAAGGATAACCCCTACCAAAAGAATCCCTACCTCCAAATGAGGCACCACTGAACCTGCCCGAATGATAAGGCCTCTTGTCAGACCCCTGACCACTCCCCTATGATAGAACCATCTCAACTCTCTTGGCCACATTGGCCGCATCCTGAAAAGAAATCTCGCTCCTCGTCTCCTTAGACATCTACAATCGAATCGGTTGAATGAGTCCCTCAATGAACCTTCTCACTCTCTATCAGTGGGAAGTATAAGAAGAGCATGACGGGCCAAGTCAATAAATCTGGTCTCGTACTGAGTAATAGTCATAGAACCCTGCTGGAGACGCTCAAACTGCCTATGATTGTTCTCCCTCTGAGTGATAGGAAGAAACTTCTCCAGAAATAACTGAGAGAACTGATCCCAAGTCAAAGCCAGTAACCCAACTGGCCTAGCCAAGGAATAATCTCTCCACCAAGTCTTGGCAGATCCAGACAAACAAAAAGCAGCAAAGTCGACCCCATTGGTCTCCACTATCCCCATGTTCCTGAGAACTTCATGACAGCTGTCTAAATAATCCGGGGGATCTTCAGAAGATGAATCGCTGAAAGTGGTAGCGAAGATCTTGGTAAACCTGTCCAATCTCCACAAGGCATCAGAAGACATATTTGTTCCATTACCGGTCTGAGCTACCACAACACCAGGCTGAACTACCCCAACTGGCTGAGCTACTGGAGTCTGAAACTAGGGAGCCATCTACTCTGGAGTGCGAGTGGTAGGAGTCTAGGCTCCTCCTCCACCCTGAGAGATGGCTGGTGCTATAGGAAGTAAGCCTACCCGGGTGACACTCTCCATAAGGCCCACTAGACAGACCAGAGCATCCTAGAGTACTGAGGTAGCAATGAACCCCTCTAGGACCTAAGCTAGGCCTACCGGAACTGCCCGGGCCAGAACTTCATCATCAAACTCAACTTGAGGCTCCGTCGTTGGTGTTGCTGCTCTAGGCTGAGTTGTGCCCCTGCCTCGGCCTCATCCTCTACCCCTCGTAGGAGCTGCTGCTGGGGGCTCGGGCTGCTGATCAGTGGATGAGGAAGCACGTTTTCTCATCATCTGTGAAACAATAGAGTAGAAATTCAATTAACATTCAGAAACCAAACCGCGCGGCAGGAAAGAATAGATGTGAAGTTTTTCCTAACTCTGTAGCCTCTGGGGATAAATACAGACATCTTTGTACTGATCCCTCAGACTCTACTAAGTTTGTCCGTGAATTATGAGACCTATGTAACCTAGAGCTCCGATACTAACTTGTCACGACCCAGATTCCCCACCATCGGGAGTCGGGATGGTGCCTACTAGTGAAATTAGGCAAGTCAACCATTACAGTTATTTAGCTTTTTCCTTTTTTAAATTCTTTAACAGTTGTGATTTAACATTGTATAAGCAGTGGAAATAGATAAGCGAAAGAATGAATGGTAACAATTTAATAAAAATTTCAATACAAATCCATAACAAAATACCCAGAATTGGTATCATAATTTCACAGACTATCTAAGATTACTACAAATAAGGGTCCGAAAGATAAATACAACACCGTCTTTAAAGTACATAAAAGAAACATAAGGAAAAATAGAAGGGGACGCTAGGGCCTGCGGACGCCTGAAAGATTAGCTCGGGTCACCTGAATGGACTGAAGGCAGCAACCTCACAGCGGTTCTAAAGCTGCAGCACCGGGATATGCACATAGTGCAGAGTGTAGTATCAGCATAACCGACCCCATGTGCTGGTAAGTGCCTAGCCTAACCTCCGCGAAGTAGTGACAAGGCTAGGACGAAACTACTAAATAGACATGTGCAGTTAATTCATATACATTGGAAAAATAAAAGCAGATATTTACAGTTAAAAATGGAAGGAGGAAAGCATGTTGCGGGGAGTATCAGATAACAACAGAATACCACAGAGGAATGTAAAGAAACCAAAGTTCAATTGCCAACAAGAATAAGAAAAACAAACATAGTATTCACTTTCATTTCTTTCTTGTTGCAGGCGTGCAACCCAATCCCAAATCATATAATACCGTGGCGGGGTGCCATCCAATCCCATTTCATATATTACCGTGGCGGCGTGCCACCTGATCCCATTTCATATATTACCGTGGCGGTGTGCCACCCGATCCCATTTCATATATTACCGTGGAATCCTGCCACCAGCTCCCATTTCATATATTACCGTGGCAGCGTGCCACCCGATCCTATTTAATATGTTACTGTGGCGGTGTGCCACCCGCTTCCATTTCATATATTATCGTGGTGGTGTGCCACCCGCTCCCATTTTATATATTATCGTGGTGGCGTGCCACCCGCTCGAATTTCATATATTCCTATGGCGGCGTGCCACCCGATCCCATATACAATACAATATCAATCATAAAGGAATTCCGGCAAGGGAACAAGAGTATAACAACAACATCCCAGCAAGGGAGACAATTTCATAAACAATAATAACCCGGGAAAGGAGAAAATTTCATAAACAATAACATCCTAGTAAGGGAGACAATATATTTAACAATAACATCCCGGCAAGG
Source organism: Nicotiana tabacum (assembly GCF_000715075.1). Classification (NCBI taxonomy): domain Eukaryota; kingdom Viridiplantae; phylum Streptophyta; class Magnoliopsida; order Solanales; family Solanaceae; genus Nicotiana; species Nicotiana tabacum. The sequence continues at coordinate 75,053,451 of NC_134095.1, read as the reverse complement.
GAGACAATAATGAAAATCGTCATATTAAGCATGAATAAATCACAACGGATTCACTACAATTACAATACGAGACTGACGGGCATGCTTGACATCAACGTATAGATACTCGTCACCATGACTATACGTCGTACTCTAAAATTAACACATAGAAAATAGGACACAACTTCTAATCCCTCAAGCTAAGGTTAGACTAAACACTTACCTCGATGCCACTAACACAATTCAAGCCTCAACTACCGCAGTACCTCTTGTTTCTACCACCAATTTACTAGTATCTAGCCACAATTTACTTAACGATATCAATAAATATTAAATAAATCAATTCTAATGCATGAAAATAAGTTTTCCAATGATTTTCCCAAAAAGTCAAAAATTGACCCCGGGCCAACATGGTCAAAACCCGAGGTTTGAAGAAAAACCTGATTACCCATTAATCACGAACTCAAATATATAATTTTTTTAAATCGAACCTCAAATGGAGGTCCAAATCCCCAAAATTCAAAAAACTTAAGTTCTACCCAAAACACCCAATTTTCCCCATGAAAACCCTTGATTTTGAGTTAAAATCATGTGAAAAGATATTATAGATTAAAGGAAATGAGTTAGAAATGACTTATAACTGATTTGGAGAAGAACTTTTCTTTATAAAATCGCCCAAGAGAGTTTAGGTTTTGAGAAAGTTTGAAAAAATGAAACATTTTCGGCTAAGTTATGATTTAGCAGGTCGCAGATGTCGCAGATGTCGCAATTGCGACCAGGGTTCGCAATTACGAACCCCTTTAGGACCTTCTATTCTCGCATTTGCGATCAAATGTTCGCATTTGAGGAGGGATTGTCGCATTTGCGATAGACGGGGATTTCTGGGGTATTCGCATTTGCGAAGAAATGCTCGCAATTGCGAGCAAGGCTGGCTAGGGCTTACTTCGCAATTGCGAAGAGCCCCTCGCAATTCCCAAGTTCACAGACTTCGCATTTGCGATCCCCTGATCTCGCAATTGCGAGATTAGAGGCCAGCACCAGACTTGCAACCTGCAACTATTTTCCCCAAGTCTAAATTCACTCCATGGCCTATCTAAAACTCATCCGAGCCCTCGGGGCTCCAAATCAAACATTCACACAAGTCAAAAAATATCATATGGACTTGCTCGTGCGATCAAATCATCTAAATAACATCAATAACTATAAATTTAGCACCAAAATCAAAGAAAAATCTCATGAACTCTTAAGTTCTATTTTTAACAACCAATGGTCCGATTCACATCATATCAAGTCCGTTTCTTACCAAATTTTACAGGCTCAACTTAAATACCATATAAGATCTGTACCGGGTTTTGGAACCAAAATACAGGCCCGATACCATCAAATTCTAATACATTAAAATTTCCAAAAACTCATAAAATTTCAGTTAAACAATTTTCTTCAAAAATTCATTTCTCGGGCTTGGTACCTCGGAATTCGATTTCCGTTTATACAAAATGTTGTCCGAAGTCATCTTAAATTCATTTTAAAAGAAACTTTTATCATTTTTCACAGATTTTCGCATAATGGCTTCCCGAATACATAAATTTTCGCATAATACACAAATTGAGGTGATACGAAAAGTAGTTTTTAAGGCCTCGGAACATAAAAAAAATTCCAAAATAAGTAATGAGCTTTTGGGTCATCACAGTTGATTTGAGACAATTTGTGTTAAATTATATAGCTAATGTTATATCGAAATTCGAATATAGCTTATATACTATACACTTAGTAGTTAGTGTATAGAATCTTATATAAGGCATATACTTTATAAGGCAATTTTTTGTAAATTATTAAAATTATATATATATAAGATATATAATTTGTAAGAAATTGCCTTAGATAAAAAAAAAAAAAAAAAAGCCAGGCCCACACATATATATATACACATATAAGCCATGTATATAGTGTGTGTGTGTGTGTGTGTGTGTCTGTGTATATATATATATATATATATATATATATATATATATATATTATAGATATAGATATAGTATATATAATATATATAAGCTATATAATTTACAAGAAATTACCATAGATAAAAAAAATTAAAAAAATAGTCAAGGCCCATTTAGGCCCGCCCGGCCCACATATCCCGGGACCATTACTACACGGTCCCGGTCCCGGTCTGGTTACACCCAAAAGCCCATGAAGCCCGGGTCCGTTTAAGCCCGGCCCACGATGACCGGGTCTGTTTGAGCCCGGCCCACGAAGCCCGTTTGGGACCGGGCCCGGACCGGATGCCAGCCTTATCAGCACAATTTATTTTAAAAGCAATTTTGAGCATTTAAGACATTTTCAGTATTTCGTTTTGAATGTATTTTGTTTTGAAATAATTGCTCGAGTCATCGAGTCGTACTTGTTTTGATGTTTTCAAGAATTATTTAATGAATTGCTATTTTTAGTATTTATTATTATCTTTTACGTTTTCTTTACGGCGTTATTATTACATATCCCGATGAACCTATGACTGTGATGTGTAATGAGACAACGCATCATAAGGATAGTGATTCAGAGGATATGGAAGATGATGTAATACTTGAGGAAATTGTCAAAGAGGCGAAATGTTTTGAAAAACAAGCCTAAGTCTAACTTGGACAAAACCGAGATAGTTAACTTAGGAGATTCTGATTCATTCAAGGAAACCCGTATAAGTATTCACCTATCACCATCAGAGAAAGAAGAGTATATTCAGTTCCTGAAAGAGTATGAAGGCATCTTTGCATGGTCTTATGATGATATGACTAGTCTGAGCACATCCATTGTGGGTCACAAGTTACCCACCGATCCCATGTGCCCACTAGTGAAATAGAAGCTCAGAAAATTAAAGCCAGATGTGAGTTTGAAGATAAAGGAGGAAGTTACTAAGCAAATAAAAGCCAAGGTTCTCAGAGTGGTTGAAGATCCAACCTGGTTAGCCAATATTGTGCCAGTTCTGAAGAAAGATGGGAAGGTTAGGGTATGTGTCGAGTATCAGGATTTAAACAGAGCAAGTCCCAAAGATGATTTCCTATTGCCCAATATACATATACTGATCTAAAATTATGCCAAACATGAGCTCCAGTCTTTTGTGGATTGCTTCGCAGGGTATCATCAGATCTGGATGGACAAAGAGGATGCCGAAAAGTCTACCTTTATCACTCCGTGGTGGATGTATTATTATAAGATGATATCATTTGGACTGAAGAATGTCGGAGCCACTTACATGAGAGCTATGATGACCATTTTCCATGATATGATTCATAGAGAAATAGAGGTGTACGTGGATGACGTCATCCTCAAATCCAGAAGAAGCACAGATCATATAGCAGACTTGAAGAAATTCTTTAACCGGCTTTGAAGGTACAATCTGAAACTGAATCCTACAAATGTGCCTTTGGAGTCCCTATCGGAAAATTTCTAGGCTTAATTGTCCATCGTCGAGGGATTGAATTGGACCCCTCAAAGCTATCCAAGACTTTCCACCTTCGAAGAGCAAGAAAGATGTGATGAGTTTCTTAGGGCGTCTCAACTACATCAGCCGTTTCATTGCACAATCAACAATGATCTATGAACCAATTTTCAAAATGTTGAAGAAAGATGCTGCAACAAGTTGGACTAAAGAATGTCAGAGAACTTTTGACAAAATCAATGAATACTTGTCCACACCACCAGTCTTGGTCCCGCCGGAACCTGGGAGACCTTTGCTACTCTGTTTGTCCATACTAGTATACCTCAAACTGAAACCAACACAACACATAACCGTGTAATCAACTGATCAATAGCAAACTCCCCCACTTGGATCAAAGCCATAGATCAAAACACACAATAACTCATGATGCCCATACTCTATCACTGCCATAATGTCATAGTGAGATTCAATTAAATACTTCATAAGCTCATACAGCACAACCCATCTAATACCTCGAATCATTTGCAAAGCTCGTATTCATCCTCTTAGCAGTCAAGCCAACCCACATGATCGATACAAACTCAAATTGCAGCACATATAATTCACTGGTAAAAGAGGACTCGCTACAAAAATAATAGGGATCACACACCCTCAGGACACCCCGCAGGAGATAACCCACTTGTTTCGCCTCAGGCAAAAATCTCTTTATACCCTTCCACCGTCATAAAAATTATGCAATCACTTAATCTTCCTGAGTCTGCACTCATATCAATACATAAAATCTACTTTACTCCCCAACTAAAACACATGAAAAGATCCTTCAACACACCCATACCCGGGGCTATACTTCAAATCAAGATGGTAATCAAGCACCAAATAGTTCTTTCTACACCTCACGCAGACCCTCTCGTCACATTCAAATCATATGAACACGTCTCACAGTCACATCATACTCATCACGTAGCCATCCAGCCATCAATTCCACTAATAGGAACACTACCGGACATAAAAATCCAAAAATACATACTCACACAATCAACGCCTCAGTGCCCAAGTTACAGTCAAAACCTGGCCTCAAGTCCTGTAGACTGGCCCAACATCCACACAGAGAATCACATCTTGCACCTCATCTAGGGAATAACAAGCCGTCGATGCACAGCTGATACCGAGTGCTCATATGCGCACATGAATGCATGGAAGGAATTCAAGTAGTTACGCTTCAAGCTGAATCAATGTCATACGATAAGAATTCACGAATGTGGGACTTCCTAAAGGTTATGCAGCCTCTCGAAGATAAGTACAGACATGTCTGTACCAATCCGCGAGACTCTACTAAACCTACTCATGACTCGGGAGACCTATGTAACCTAGGCTCTGATACCAACTTGTCATGACCCAAAAACTAACCCTGTCGTGATGGCACCTATCGTGGTACTAGTCAAGCCAACACATTACCAAAACAAAATAAGATTTTCATTTTTCAAGATAATTTCCAAAGCTATTTAAAATAGAACCTTCATAAGGAATGTAAATCAAAAACAAAAGTGCGGAAAAGAAAGCTCGACATCGGGGTGTCACTAGTCATGAGCATCTACTACAATCATCTAGCAAAATCAAGACAAACATAGCCTGGAAATAACGGAATACAACTAAGGGAAGATAAAGATGGAGGAAAGCAAGGCTGCGATCGCCAGGCAACTACCTTGCTAACTCTGATGGGTCTGCAACTGGATAATCAACACCCGCTACCAGGTCCAGAAATACCTGGATTTTTTCACAAGGTGCAGGGAGTAATGTGAGTACGCCAACTCAGTAAGTAACAAAAGTAAATAAAGGTTGACCAGTATTGACGAGCAATAAATCATATAAAGTTCATATCAGTAAATCTTAGTAAAATACAACAGGCTTTTAAAACCATAGTTTGGGTCAACTCAACTTATTTATATCCAGAATCAGTAAAATCATTTTTATTTTAAATGTCTTTCAACAATTTTCAAAAAAGAGGCTCAATGTAACTGCAAGCAGAATTGATGAAATCATAAATAGCCCATCGGGAAAACATCACTCGTATACAGCCCCTCGGGCAAACATAAATCATAAATATCCCATCGGGCAAACATGAATCATAACAGCCCCTCGAGTAGACCTTACCATCACTCATATACAGTCCTTCGGTCAAACCTCATAATCACTCATAAATAGCCCCTCGGGCATAACACCACTCAAAATCAGGGTACCTGTGCTCACTGGGGGTGTGCAGACTCTGAAGGGGCTCCTTCAGTCCAAGCACTATAATAACCCACCTCGTGGCATAAATCAATTAGGCCCTCGACCTCACTCAATCATGAATCAGTACAATAGCTGTGGTGTGCAACCCGATCCCATAAATAACCTCACAATCAGGCCCTCATCCACACTCAATCATAAACCTCTCAAGCAACTCGGGCTATCAGAAAAATAAGGTACTCAGCCCAAAACAACATTTTTATAAGCATCAAAACAGAGTAATAAAGACTGATTTATGAAATCAATAAGTATAACGTGACTGAGTGTAGATTTTTCAACCAAAAATAGCGAGAGGATAATAAGAAAAAGGCCCCTAAGGGTCCAAACAGCTCTGGCACAAGGCCCAAATATGGCATTTATCCCAATTTATAGAAATTCTTTCTAAAACACACAAGTATCGTATAGTTTTAATCAAATACACAACCTTTTGTTGCTACGAGACGGACCAAGTCAAAATTCTTAACAGTACACGCCCACATGCCCATCACCTAGCATGTGCGTCACCTCAAAATAATAAAACGATACGAAATCCAGGGTTGCATACCCTCAAGACTAGATTTACAATCATTACTTACCACAAACCAATCAAAATTCTACTCCGCGGTGCCCTTGCCTTTCGAACCTGACTCCAAAAGCCTCGAATCTAGCCATAAACAGTTCGATACAATCAACACGAGCTAAAGGAATCAATCCCATAAGAAAATGCTAAGCTTTAGGTCAAAATTCAAAACATCAACTCAAAAGTCGGGTCTCGGGCCCACATCTCGAAATCCGACAAAAGTTGCAAAATCCGACAACACATTTGATTATAAGACTAACCAAGGTAGTTTCACTCAAATCCGACCTCGAATCGGCGTCCAAATCCCAAAAGTTCATTTTATGAAACTCCCCCAAATTTCCCCAAATTTCATCCCGAATCACTAATTAAATGATGAATTCAATAATATATTCATGAATATTAGCCAAAACCGAGTTAGAATTACTTACCCAGATGATTTTTTTAGTAAGGTCAAATCCTTGGGCGTGGATTTCGTCAAGAGTCTCCCTCCGGGCTTGGCACTTGGCGAAATCATTACTCCATTTTTCCCGGTCGGAAGCCTCCCTCAACTCCGCTTGAACAGCCTCGACATCCCTTTAGTATACAGCGATGGACTTATTAGTCGTAGCCTTCGTCTTCTCAACTTCAGCCTTGGCCTATGCAGCTTTGACCTGGGCTCTAGCAAGCTCTGGCTCCAACTCCTCAATTTCTTGGCCTGGTTCAAACCCTTCACTTTAATGCCTCGAAGTTGAGTCTCAGCCGAGGACAGTTGGGCTGTAACAGCTTCCTTATCGGCAGTGAGCTATTCCATGTTCTCTTTCCAACTATGACAGTCAGCCTTAACTTGATCAACCTCGCCCTGAAGCTGCCCAATCATCTTCAACTTCTACTGCAACTGAGACATAGAAGTTTTAGCCTCCCAAGTAAGGCCAAGAAGACCATACTTTGTTAAAATCATAATTACCTGTTCATCTAGATCGGTCTCATTTTTCCGAGCTTTGGCCAATTCAGCCTAGAGGTCCTTAAGTTCCTCCTCCTTTTGGCTATAGAGAGCCTCAGCGCCTTCTATTCACCCGAAACATTCCTGAGCTCGGAATCACATTGGCTCAGTTCACCTCTAAACATGACGATGGCCTATACATGAAATGAAAAGATGTCAGTCAAAGGAAAGAAAGAAAGAAAATTTACAACAATGAAAGTTAGTATTTACCCGAGAGAGGAGATGTTGAGCCTTTTCGAAGAGGGTGGATGCATCATTAAGGTCGGTGGCATCATCGACCCCAGCAAAGAAACCCTGAAAGGGATCTTCTTCAAATACCTTGCTTGGATCGGGCGTACGCATAGCATTAGCATCTTTGATTGCCTCCTCGGAATAAGATGGTAGAGAAAGGGAGTGGACCATTTTCACGGCCCCGAGCTCCTCACTCGAGGCGTTTTGATTAGCGTCGTCCCTCACAATACTTTTTCCCTCTAGCATATTTGTTGGAGGAGGAGGAATGATTCCAATCACGAGGGGACTCGAGGGTTTTACCCGAGTCTTTCTTCGGAGTTCCTTCCCTAGGAGGCAAAGTTTCAGGTTCGGAGGGTTGGCGGCCTCGACTGGTTTCCTAGTTCAGGGCACCAGCATCGATTCTTCGCCTCATTCTCCTCATCCTTCGGGAGTTGAATGGTAGAATCGAACTCCATGTGGGCAAGCTTCTTCCTTGACTTCCGAGTAGGGGCCAACTCATCCTGGTATCTTCAAGCTTCGAAGCCCTCTTTCTTTATTGTCTTTCCCTGATTTCGAAATCGAAGACTTGGTCCCTTCCCAGGCGGGGACGGCCTCATTTTGGAGACATCTCTGATACCTGCACAAGTAAATATGAACAAGATGACACCACAAAAAAAAAAGAATATCAAAAACCTGAGAAGAGAATTTACCATGATGTTTGGCCTCGCCTTTGCCCCTCTATAAATCACGCCATTTGCGCTCATCATACGAGGAAGTCGCACCTAATTTCGGACCGACTCCTCGAGGTCTAGGAAAGCGTGAGGTGTCCAAGCAACAGCTACAGAAAAGATGAAAATATTATGGAACACGGAAGCAGAATATGAAGAAGTATTTGTTAAGGAACCCCACTTACGATTAAAATTCCGCCTCTTCGAGAATGACATTTTGTCCCCCGGATGACGTCCGAAGTCCTTACTCTGATGAACCAGCTCATCCAGCCTCGATCTTTTTCTTTGTCGTTACTAGCAAAGAAGTCTTTCTTTGTTCGACGTTGTAGCTTGATGAGTCCTCGAAACAGCTGGGGCCGATACAGTCGAATAAGATGGTTAAGGGTGAATTCCAACCCCTCAGCCTTTCCGGAAAAATAGCGCAATGATCGTTGTGTGCCAGAAAGAAAGGTGGATCTGGTCGAGGGTGACCTGATACCTCTTGCAGAAGTCGATTACGATTGGATCGATGGGACCCAATGTTAAGGGGTAAGTGTAAACACTTAGGAAACCCTACACATGTGAATAGTTATGCTCTCCTCAGGGCCTGGGATCTGAACTGCAACCTCATCTCCGCAACCGCAGTCCTTTTTCATATCTTTGAGGTACTTCTCCTATATCAAACATATATATCCAAATGCATGCTCGCATCGGCCTGGGACATCAGGGGGATTTTAGATATTTAAGTCCTTTTTAATCAAACAAGGGCCGGGTGATTTCTTGGAGAGTCGGCGGCACCACCTGTTTGGCCAACCGGGAGCAAGAAGATGATGTTTCTTTTTCTTTTTTGGGAACTGTTTTGGAAGTTTTAGCAATAATTTTAAGCTAAAGAGCACATACGGTAGTAGAAAGTTGTGTTTTATGGGAACTTGGTATTTTCCGGCGCTTAAAGGGGTGGTGGAAACAGTTGATTAGAGAAAGAGATGAAGAAGAGAAAGAATCAGAGTAAATGTAATGAAAGAGTAACGTTCTCTATTCAAAGGAGTAGCCTCGTATTTATAGAAAGACGATGACGGTTTGACGACACTAGTGGCCGACCAGTACTGGCGTGCATTTAATGCTTTGGGGAAGCGAACCGACGAGATGTTTTGGTCACTTCAAATGCCTACATCATGTGAATGACATCATCGTCAGAGACTCCGAGAGATCGAGATTCTAGTCGTTTCTTGTCATTTTATTCTAAGAAACATGGGAACTATCTGTATACAGTCAAAATCATATGCCTCCAACTTATAGGCTCGTGGTTCCATCCTAAGACCGAGTCTGGGTGAGGTCGAGGTCGATCCCGACAAACCAGACTCGAGCTCGAAGATAGAATGCAAGGCCCGGAGATAGGAGTACGAAGAATACCGAAGCCGAGTATGCTCAACCCCCAAAATAGTACCGTTATGGATTTGTAACAGAATAAGGTAGATTCCTGCCACGTCCCCAAGATCATGGCGCAAATCCCGAAATAGGATTGTACGATTCTGTACTAGGCAAATAGACAGTTGTATCAAGAATATTCCTTACTGTAAATAGAAATATACCTTATTTAGGGTTCCCCTACTATATAAAGAGGACTCCAATCATTTTGTAACAGGATCTAATCATTAGCAATAATATACTATCCTACTTTTCTCGCTTATTGTTCATCAGAATTGTCCTTTACATTTATTGATCTTGCTTTATTACTCTTAGTTCATCTCGAGGTCACTAAGCTCGAAGCCACTACTACTGAGTAACATTTATTTGATTTACTTATTTCTTTCATTTTTACTTCATATTTCTTGATTATTAATTAGTATTGAACTAAATCACATATCTTTAAGACCACAAATCAAATTTAATTGTTACTTGTATTTTCGAGGTAAACAATATCTTATGTGGGGAAGAGGATACCCCACAACACTTATGAAAGCCAAGTTGCTATGAGTCCGAAACTTTTCTAATGACTTTTTGGTCAAAAAATACATTTTTACTACTAAAAAAAAATTACATAAATAACTAAAACGCAGTATAATACTGCGTATTATTAAACAATTATTTTTTTTTAAGGAAAGCATAGTATAATACTACGTTTCCCTTAAACGCAGTATTGTCTGCGTTTCCCTATTAATATTGGGCCCACCTATATTTAATTAATGCAAAACGCAGTACAATACTGTGTTTAAGAAAAACGCAGTACAATACTGTGTTTAAGGAAAACACAGTATTATACTGCATTTTCCTTTAATAAAAAATAAGGCCCCACCAATAAGTGTTCTGCGGATAACTGACATACCAATAATTCAAATACATAAAACGTGGTATTGTACTGCGTTTTACATAAAAAAAAATTTTGCACCCCAAGCTTATTTAAAGGCGTTTGAATTTTATGAAAATCCATTCAATTCTTTCCTTCAAACTTCCGTTCATACTTCTCTCTTCTTCTTATCAATAATATTTTTACAATGTCTAAAGAGCCAAAAATAAGGGTTTCATTATATTGGAGGGGGTGAGGTTGTGATGGAGAATAACTCTGTGAGGTATAGCTCACCTCCACGGTGTCATGTTAAATTACCGGTAACAATGGAGTACGATAAATTGGTATCGTTGTTACGTAAAAAAATGAGTTTGAGGAAGCGTTTGGTTAACCTTAAAGTAACCGCTAGATTTCCGTATTCAATGACTCTGCAGGGGTTTGCTTATTACTCTGAGTTTAACATCAAAGATGATGAAACGCTTAGAGATTTTTTGCAAATTCCGGATGAATACAGGGAATTTATTGTAATAAAATTGTTGGAAATGTACGTCAAGATGGAAGACATTCCCAATAATGAGAGCGTGCATAGTAGGGATACTCACCAGTCATCGGGTGGTTATTCTGGAGCAGTTTTTGCCTGACAGATTGCCGATGAAAGATCTTGCCTTGATTTAAACTTGTCACCACCGGCAAATGAGCAGCCACAAAATAATTTTTCAACTTTATATAATCCACAAGACGACTGGTAAACTTCAATGTTTCTACGCTTTAGCGATGTTTTATTTTATGTTTGAATTGGATTTGTATTAACACTCATATTTTTCATAGGGGGTACCGTCTGAATATTAATTTTACAAGTTATGACCCCGCCCCTAGTTGGAATATGCGTAGTTCTGGAGTATTGGACCACAGTGGTCCATCTGGGAGTCATCACCAACAAGAAAATATCCATCATGAAACGTCAAGATAGTACGACTTGTAAGTAAAGTGATATATCTATTTTTAAAGTATTTATCTAGTTGGGTAACTTATCATTTTGTTCTTTTTTGGTAGTGAAAACGAGCTTCTTGATGTTGCTGACCTCACACAGTTGCCCATAGACAACATATTCACTCGTGAGTTGGCAGATGCGCAGAGTGAGGAAGATGATAGTGATTATGACAACAATGCGGATGAGTCTAGAAATGACACACCCTTCCATGATGAGCGTGATGATGAGGAGGAAGTGAATGTTGAATCTGAGCTGACGAGGGAGCATGTTCCTCCACCTCCTGCTAGACCAAGAGTGTACGAGTCCCACGTGCCATTTCATGAGCGTAATATTCCCTACCTTGATAATTTGCCAAGTATTCCGAACGTGGATGCCCTCATAAGGGATGATGACGAAATTCGGTCAGCGATGTGGGATGAGTCTAGACCAGCTGTTCTGACAAAGGGCATGTATTTCCCCGACAAAGCTCGCCTAATTAGTGCTGTAAAAATCTACAGTATAAGAGAGTGTCGTGAGATGATAGTAAGTGAGTCAACTACGGAGGTATACAAGGCTATATGCCATAGAGACTTTATGGGTTGTCACTGGATGTTGTATGCCAGCAAGAAGAAATCAGGTTTGTGAAAAGTGGGTAAATTTATTAGCACCCACAGATATGAAATGGACACATTCAATGAGAATCACTTCAACTTGGATGTGGACTTGATTTCTCTTGTCTTGATTCCATATTTGAAAGTGTCCATTAGGTTCAAGATTAAAGAGTGTATTACAGCCGTCCACCAAAAGTATGGTTGTACTATAACCAAAAGAAAGGCATATCTCGGTCGCAAACGTGCCTTTGAACTTATTTATGGCGACTGGGATAAGTCTTTTTCAAATTTTCCCAGGTACATGGCCGCACTGCAACACTTTAACCCCGACACTGTTGTTGAATGGAGGCATGACCGTAGTCCGGACATACCCGAATATATTTTCAACTATGTGTTCTGGTCATTTAAAGCAGCAATTGATGGTTTTGTGCATTGTCATCCTGTAATTTCCATAGACGGTACTCATGTCTATGGAAAGTATGATATTAAGCTTTGGATTGCAGTTGCAGTAGATGCCAACGAACAAATATTTCCACTAGTTTTTGCCATTTGTGCCAACGAAAGTGAAGAGACGTGGACGCTTTTCTTGAACCACTTGAAGCAGCACGTTGTCAAACAGTGTTCAGGTATTTGTCTAATATCTGATCGACATAATGGTATTTTAAGTTCTGTACGGCACTTGCCTGAATGGCAGGAACCATATGCATACCACCGTTATTGTGTGAGGCACCTGAAGGCCAATTTCCAGAAGAAATATCCTGACAAGGCCTTGCATGACTTAATATTGATGGCTGCAACTGAGCACCAGCAGTGCAAATTCACCAGGCTTATGGAAGCGATTCGGCACATAGATCCACGAGCCTATACTTGGTTGATGGGACATGAGCTTTACATGTGGACATTGCATGCTGATGGCGGCAAACGATGGGGAGCCCTCACTACAAATGTGTTGGAGTCATTCAACGGCTTGTTGAAGTCTACCTGTGGACAGCTTGTCACTTCCATGGTCCGCATGACATTCAAATAGAGTGCGAAGAGGTTAGTTGAAAGGCATGGAGATGCATCGGCATTGATGGACAGGGGTGTTCAATTTTTGCCAATACCCATGAGAACATTTGAAAGGTACAGGAGGCGAGCACAGTGGCATTCGTTTCTACAGTACGATGATGACCGGGGTGTTTTTGAAGTTAAGACCGCTATCCGCGGACACCGTGGGAATAATCTACAGATGATGAATGAAGCTAGAAGGTTTGTTCTTGTGGGAAATGGACCATCTACCACATGTCGTGCGCACATGCGTTGAAGTGCTTTCAACAAGTTGGATATGGGGCAACCAACTATATTAATAGGCAATACAGTGTTGTTGAATATGTAGACACGTATAGCGAACAGTTGCAGCCTTTAGGTGCTGAGCAATATTGGCCACCGGAACCTTTTAAGATGGTATATAACAAGGACTATTTGCGCAAGCTGCAAGTGAAAAAGAGAACATGTATACTGAACCAAATGGATGTTGGTGACACCGTTTATGCGCGTAAATGTGGCATATGCTCGCAGCAAGGACACGACCGTCGTAAATGTCCTTCAGGTGGTGTGCGTGGCGGTGGTAATCCAGCTCCTGGTGCAAGTTCGTCGAATGTACCCAACTATCAAGGATACCCCTAGTCTTTTGTTTTGGTTTTGTTTTTTTTAATATGTGTTTGTACTTGTGTATGTTGCAATATATCAAATAAAATTATGTTCCACAATCTTGTTACATCTTATTTTTTAACGTGACGTTTTGATATGGTTGTTCAAATATTAAACTTATTTGTGTTAGTAAAGAAGACCAAGAATGTGGAATAAAAAAAAATTACGTATTAAAAAATAAATCTAATATGTAAAGCGTGGTACAATAATACGTTTTACCTATTGCATTGTCGTTCTCAAAAAGCTGGAATGACTGAAGAAAAAGCTATTTAATTGCAGAATAACTTTAATATGTAAAGCGTGGTATAATACTACGTTTTGTTGAGTTGTCATGTCGTTCTGAAAAAGCTGAAAACCATGTGAAAAAACTATTTTGTTGCAGAATAACTTTAATATGTAAAGCGTGGTATAATACTACGTTTTGTTGAGTTGTCATGTCATTTAACTTCAATAACTAAAACGCAGTATAATACTACATTTTGTGTGAAATATTGACTATAATAAACGGGTGCATTCTACTTATGTTCTGCGCTTAACAATAGCCAAAGTTTCTCTTTAAGAAATGTCTGAACAACCCGTTTATGTCCCAAGGTGCTATTGCGGAGAAAAATGCAGTTTGTACAAATGGTGGCCAGATGGTGGACACCGCTACTGGGCATGTATGAACAAGGAGGACGAGCAACCCGACAAGCCTAAATGTGAATTTGAGGTATGGATGGATGAACCATGTAACCAGGAGTACTACAAAGAAAGAATTTATGATCTTCATATTACCTGTACGAGGCAAGTGATACGCGAGAGCCGAACCAACCAAGAAATTGATAAGTTGAAGGCGAAACTCAATGAGGTAGAAGAAGAGGAAAAAAAAGCTGGAAGACCAACTACAGTGGTTGGAGCAAATAGTAGTACGCGGTCGTGACTAAACAGTGGCATGTACGTGTTGAGCGTACTAGTGTATCTTTATGTTTCCCTTGTCAAGTGTTTTCATTAGTTCTACTATTTGTTTTATGGAAAAAGATGAAAACCATGTGAAAAAGTTGTTTTCTTGCATAAAAAATTAATACTTAAAGCGTGGTACAGTACTACGTTTTATGGAGTTGTCTTGTCAATCGGAAAAAGCTAGAAACGCATGTGAAAAAGTTGTTTCCTTGCAGAAAAATGTAATACGTAAAGCGCAGTATAATACTACGCTTTGTTGAGTTGTCATTCGTTTTGAAAAAGCTGAAAACCATGTGATAAAACAATATTGTTTCAGAGAAATTTCATATACAAAGCATGGTATAATACTACGTTTTGCATGTATGTAAAGTGTGGTATAATACTACATTATATGTGAAATCTTGCCTATAAATAACTTGCGCATTCTAGTTATTTTCTGCGCTTAACAACAACCTATAGCAAATATTTCCATTATACTAAAGTTTCTCTTTAAGAAATGTCTCGACAACCCCTTTATTGCCCAAAGTGCGACTGTGGAATAAAAAGAATGATGTACGATTGTTGGGAAGAAGCTGGACACCGCTACTGGGCGTGTATGAACATGTTTTATAGGCAACCCGGTGTACCTACATGCAATTTTAAGGTATGGATTGATGAACCATGTGAGCAGGAATATTACAAAGACAAGTTGTATCATCTTCATGATGTGTGTACGGAGCAGTGATACAAAGAGCGCCAATCCAAGCAAGAAATTGCAGAGTTGAAGACGAAACTCAAGGAGGCGGAAGAAGAGAAAAAAAATTTGGAAAACAAGCTCGAGTGGATGAAGCAGAGAATACTAGGCGGTAGTGACTAAACAATGGCATGTACGTGTTGAGCGTTGTAGTGTATCTTTATGTTTCCTTTGTCCAGTTTTCATTAGTTCTACTATTTGTTTTTGTGTTAGGTTTGCCAGGGTTGTGTTTGTGTTGTACTGTTAAAGTAAAATTGTTGTTCAAACGCAATTAAAATAAAATTGTTGTTAAAAGATAATTGTTAACATTATTTACATAATGCACTATTTACACAAAGTAAACACATAAGTAAATCAATGAGTCCCACAGTCTGTGTGCTTCAGTGTTGCTGCTGGCCTGAGTCGCATCTCCTGTTGCCCGGGTACACTATCTGGATCATCATCATCAAGCCACCTCTTTATGTGAGGATGTGCAGCAACATCGACACCACAGCTGGCAGGATCGGAAGAATAGGCCATCGGGCCTTCAGCAACCTACAAAACAAGTACTAATCTTAGCATGTGATAAAGTATATTTGTATTGTACGTGTTAAGTCAAAAAAACATTTTCTCACTGTGGTCTCGTCGGCCTCCTGAGTATATGCATATCTGGTGTCCTCATCAATGCATGTAGTGGCCTCAAAGATGGGCTGGGACGAAGCCTTCATAAGAAACTTAATAATTAATTAATGGCAGCTCATTAAGGAAAAGAAAACAAATTGAAATTTTAAAGTAATACTAACATACCTACGCTTGTGGTAGATCTGCATCAACCACCGAGGATGAGGCATAACTCAACCTACGCCCGCCATCCATGTCCCAGGTCGGCCGATCCTCAATTGCGGTAGATGGGCATGCAAAGTACTGGTCTACATCCCCGTCGAATGTACCCATGATCAACAATGCCCCTGACGGGGTGACCTGCGATGCTGGCAGAGATAGCTGAAGGCAGTACGATGGCATGTTGCTGGAAGGCTCATCTACCTGAGGTATATAACCCGGCTGATCATCTCGAAGATCCTCATCTCCAAAATCCTCATCATGTCCCTCAATAGGTGGGTCAACAAGTGCCTCAACGCCCCCTTGCTGGGGACCACCTCCTCTTCGTCCCTCGCGACCCCGTGGGGCACCCCTACCTAGTGGGCACCCCTCCCTTGTGCCCTACCTATATCTCGTGGGACAGCCCTACCCCGATGGTAGTCCTCTGCGCCGCATACTGAGCCTCGTGATCCAACCTCGCGCCATCTCTAGCTTGAAACAGGGTCCGACGAGCCAGATTTGCCACCCGCCGGCCATACTCAACGAGTGCAACACTATCGGCATGCTGCTGCATCTCCTGTCCCAACTAGTAGACCAGGTGATGCCCAATAGCCTGTGAAACACTTAAGATATTAAAAAAATAACGCTATATCACAAATATAAGATATTAATAAGCCACAAAAACATACCAATGACTCGTGCCTCCCGGCATATGGTCTGTAGCGCTTACCAAGTACATGAATAGGGTTCCCGATCATCAGTGGGGTGTGACGGCGGTACCATGACGTATACAGATGAATAATGGCCTCCTGGGTAAATGAAGGTGGTGGCGGAATACGGTACTATCGCTTCTCCCAAATATGGACCTGATGCTTTAGCCATCCCATAAATATATTGTCCACCCTGACACGGTCATCCCATTGATAGTGTGTAGGGACCCATGCAGGCTCCCCTGGTATAGGCTAGGGACGGTGAAACTGGCAAAGCACACGCTCTGTGGCGTGATACTCAACCATATCGAAGAAGATCATCGGGACGGAGGTGCTCCAAAGCAGTCGGTCGACTGAGCAATAATCGGGCAGCTGAGCTAGCAACTCGTCGTTGTATGGCGTCCAGATGAACTACCAAATAATAACATAAAAGTGAGTATGCGCAACACAACTCAATTTATAACAAGTAAGTATAGGTACATATTTACCTGTCCGGCCACCAGCATATCTAACACATCCTTGACAAGGGGGAGATTATGATGAGCATCGGTCCCTTGGTAGTTCCCACACTGGAGAACCCACCTAGAAGCTAGAGGGAGAAACGGATAAGCCTCACCGGGTGCAAGTGGTAGTAGAGGTGGCTGCAACGGCATGATCCGCTGCCAGGCCCAAACCTAAGATAAAAGGTTGACGTAAAATTTACGAGTCATTTCGACCATATAGAATTCGGAGTAATGAACAGAGTATTCAAAAATGTTGTCACCTATAAGAGGGGCAGAAATCCACATATGTCCACCGCGCAAAGCATGCTCGCCCGGCACATGCTCCTATACAGGTATGCGAGAACAGCAGCACCCCAGTTGTACAAGGGTAAAACATCCAACTGCTGAAGATGATGGAGAAAATGCATACTCACTAGACTCCCCGAAGTGTTCGAGGACAAGACACACCCGAAAAGCAGGAGCAGCACCAACCGCGTATACCTCTAAATATGGAGATCCTCCGTCTCGCCGGTAATGTCTGGGTGCAAAAACGCCATATGATCTCTGATGGGTGACAAAGCAACGCAACTGCCCCCTCTCTATACAGCGTCACCTTGAGGTCTATAACCAGTAAACTACCCCATCATATCCAAATATTGTCCACGTGTCATGGATCTAATGTACTGGGGCAGTGCCACGGCCTGTCCATCTACGCGTAGCCCGTACAAAACCTGAACATCCTCCAGCGTGATGGTGGCCTCTCCAGTGGGCAAGTGAAAAGTATGCGTCTCCGGTCTCCACCGCTCTACCAAGGCCTTGATGAGAGACCAATCAAGCTGCATCCGCCCAATCCGAAAAATCGTATAGAAGCCCATAGCCTGTAGGCGCGCGAATACGCGGGCATGGAAAGGATGTTGCGCCATGAACTCCCACAAATTATCAGGTCTCCTGGCGCGGAGAGGCTGATCCGATAGCTGTCCCTCCCATACAAAGAAGAACCTATGGTCTCCATGCAACACTAATAGCTGATCCTCAGCAGGTCCAAGATGCGTAGGCGGAAAGTCCATGTCGTCTACTATAATTTAAAGAAAATTAATTGTGTGTGTTAGTTTAATAAATTAAATAATTATTTTTAATATTGGATTGAGTAATTATCTATGATTTTCGGGCTCGATTTTTTTTAGGCCCGATAGCACCAAGTTATTCTTAATTATTATGCGTGTCAATTTCAACATTTTTAGAATTTTGTTATTTTAATAATTTAAATTAAAATTTCTTGAATTGGACTTAATAATTATGTATGGGTTCCAGGCTCGATATTTGAGGCCCGGTAGCACCAAGCTATCTTTAATTATTATGTGTGTCAATTTCAACATTTTTATAATTTTGTTAGCTTAATCAATTAAATAATTAATTATTTTTAATATTGGACTGAATAATTATGTATGGGTTCCAGGCTCGATATTTTAGGCCCGGTAGCACCAAGTTATCCCTAATTATTATGCGTGTCAATTTCAGTTACCGATGGAATTTTGTTAGTTTAAGGAATTAAATTAAAATTATTGAATTGAACTGAATAAGTATGTATGGGTTCCAGGCTCGATATTTAACGCCCGGTAGCACCAAGTTATCCTTAATTATTATGCGTGTCAATTTTAACATTTTTACAATTTTGTTAATTTAATAAATTAAATAATTAAGTATTGAATTGGACTGAGTAATTATCTATGAGTTCCAGGCTCGATATTTGAGTTAATTTGACAACATATATTAATTTTTTACTTTTGTAAGTTTATTTTTATAAATTAAATAATTAATTTTGTAAAGTGTAATTGGATAGAGTTTGCAGTTACTACATACTTAAACTACAGAGACTCTACGCTAAAAGACTCTACATTTTACTACGCTAAAAGGCTACATATTTTACTATGCTAAAAGGCTCTATATTTTACTATGCTAAAAGGCTCTATATTTTACTACGCTAAAAGGCTCTATATTTTACTACGCTAAAAGGCTCTATATTGTACTACGCTAAAAGGCTCTATATTTTACTACGCTAAAAGGCTCTATATTTTACTACGCTAAAAGGTCACTATTACATATAAAAACAACAAACATAACATACAAATATGAACAGCAAACTAAATAAATAATATTTATTTATTATTTAAGCAAATAAAAACATAACATTAACAATAAAAATTATTTATCAAATTTTAATAATATTTTGTCCCAAATTTAATATATCAATCCGGGTATAAATAAGATACAAATTTAAACACATACATAACACAAATTAACATGGAAACATATTCAACAATACAAATATGCATGTACTATACGAGTTTCGACATAAACAAAATCGAAATACCTCGATTTAAGTTTTTTGAAATTGATTCAAATCGAATTTTTGCACCCGAATGAAAGAATCCAAAGCTTGTCTTGTGTGTGGGACCTACACTCTTTGCTTTTTGGGTGACAGGTGGGGCCCAAAATTATTATTTTTTAATTTTAGGGGGGGGGGGACCAGCAGTGGAGCAGGGGTGTTTTTTTTAATGGAGTCGTTCTGTCGTTGTCTTGGGGAAGAAGAAGGGCCTTATTTTTTATTAAAGGAAAACGCAGTATAATAGGGGAAAATTTATAAATGGCCAGTTTTACACCTGGTCAATCAAATTTAGCCACATAATCAAAAGTCAACGATATTTTGCTGCGAATTAAGCACGGTAACAATTTGTTGACTAAAATATCCCTACTATGTTTATTAAATTTACAAGACTTGACCTATATTCTTCTTTAGCAAAACCTTCCATCTTTAAACTGAAAATCGAAGTAAGCTCTCTCAATTAAATCTATCTTCTACCACCACAGATTTAATTGTGATTCCCTACAATTCTTCTGTTTGTAATTCAAACCAGAAAATTCTCTCAGTAAAATTTTTTGATTCTTCGAATTTTTTGCAAATCGAAGTAAGTTCTCTCAATTAATGCTTTAATCTGGGTTATTTTGACACATTTTCTCAATGCGTTAATCTGTGCTTAATTCTATTAAATATCTTCTTTTCTGTAATTTAGATCGTAACTATTAAAATCTGCATTAGTCAAAACCACAAAAAATAATACAAAATCCTTCAGAACATAAAGCCAGTATAATTAGCTGGACTTTTCTAAATTAATATGTAAAACTTAGACATTTCCAGTATAATATACTGGAAGTATGTTTGACTGCAGTAATAGCAGTATAATAAACTGGAATTTGCTTAATATACATGAAAAACTCAATTATTTCCAGCTTATGATCCTGGAGTTATATTTTTTAACATTATAA
Source organism: Nicotiana tabacum (assembly GCF_000715075.1). Lineage (NCBI taxonomy): Eukaryota > Viridiplantae > Streptophyta > Magnoliopsida > Solanales > Solanaceae > Nicotiana > Nicotiana tabacum. The sequence goes on along the minus strand of NC_134095.1, from coordinate 75,032,758 downwards.
CTTCTATATATCTAATTATTTGGGTTCCTGTATATTTTGCTAGAGATGTACATTGCGGAATTATAATGTCCAGTATTTTATACAGGATGTTCACAAATCAGATTTTTTACACAAAGTTTGTTGATTTAACTCTCTCAATTAATGCTTTAATCTGTGTTATTATCTAATTTTCTCAATGCGTTAATCTGTGCTAAATTGTATTAAATATCTTCTTTTCTGTAATTTAGATCGTAACTAATAAAATCTACATTGTTCAAAACACCTATAAATAATATAGAATGCTTCAGAACATAATGCCAGTATAATTTGCTGGACTTTTCTAAATTAAGATGTAAAACTTAGATACTTCCAGTATATTATACTGGAAGTTTGTGTGACTCCAGTAACTCCATTATAATAAGCTGAAATTTGCTTAATTTATATGAAAAACTCAACTATTTCCAGCTTATTATACTGGAGTTATATTTTTTAACAGTATAACATCTAAATATCTAATTATTTGGGTTCCTGTATATTTTATTGGAGATGTACCTTGCGGAATTATAATGTCCAGTATTTTATACAGGATGTTCACAAAAAAGATATTTTACCCAAAGTTTGTTGATTTAACTATTGTTGTATTTCTTATTTTAGTTGCTTACTGATAATTATACTGGAAAATCTAGTTATAAAGCTATATAGGCCAGTATATTGTAATAGAGATAGGTAAGACAGATTCTAATTTGTATCTACTATACTTTGCTTGAATTATAACTGCAGCTTATTATTTGGTTTCATTAAATATAGGATGCATACAAATTTCTTGCTTATCGCATTCGATGGCAAATTGACTGCAGATTTCAAGTACTTAGATCATAAAACAAAGCTTCTCCTTATAAATGATGGGACTTCGTTTGAAGAATTCATGAGTAAAATTTTTGAAGTTATGGAGTTCAACAACAACAAGTTTGAAGAAAAAGTATTGCTTAATATCAACCTAGGTACTGTTAAGGAAATACAAGTGACAAAAGATGAAGATGTTAGCTTGTGTATGATGCTTTTAAAAAATGATCCATACTATAAAGGTTCCAAATTTGTTGTTGAAATATCAGAAATACCAGATCAACAACTAGAAGGTAGTGCAATAATGGAAATTGACAATCATCAATTATTGCACAGAAACACATATGTTCCGAAAGAGCAAGTAATGCTGATATCGGAAGTAGTAGAAGAGCAGGAGATGCCAATTTATGACATTACAATGCAAAATGAAATTGTAATTCCTGTGGAATATCAAGAGATTGAATCACTAGACACTATTGAAGGAAGAAAAAGGAAATCAAAAGCAAAGGCAAAAGAATCCCCATCAATAATACTAAAGGAAAATGTATCATTGGATGATGTAAAACTCGGGTCAGTTTTTCAAGACAAAAATGCTATGATTAGATGTTTTTGCTTAGTTGCTATAAAGGAGCACTTTGAGTTTTATGTTAAGAGGTCAAGTAACACAAGATATTCTTTGGTATGTGTTGATGAAAAGTGTGGTTGGATTGTTCGAGGTTCAAGAATTAAACAATCAACACTTTTTAAAATAGTTAAATTCCAGAGAACACATGAGTGCTCGGTTGATATTAGAAAATCACACCAAAGACAAGCAACTTCTAATGTGATTAGAAATTATATGATTGACAACTTAAGAGACATATCTATTGAAGTAAAGCCTAAGTTTGTCATTTCATAAATGAAAAGAGCACATGGAATAGATGTTGGTTATGGAAAAGCATGGCATGCTATTCAAAAAGGGTTATCTTTATGTGACGACCCGACCCGTCATCTCGTGAGTTACCGCCCCATTTTTTCCACTACCTATTTTGTTATGCTTATGTGGACGAGTTGAATCGGAGTGGTTTTGATAAGAAATGAGACACTTAGTCTCTTTAAGGAAGGTTTGTGTTGGAAAAGTCAACTGGACGTTGACTTATATGTTAGAGGGCTCGGATTTGAATTCCGATGATTTAGTTAGCTTCAGGGATGATTTGTGACTTAGGAGTGTGATCGGAAGTAATTTTGGAGGTCCGGTGTAGAACTAGGCTTGAATTGGCGAAGTTAGTATTTTGGCGATTTCCGGTTGATAGGTGAGATTTTGATCAAAGAGTCGGAATGGAATTCCGAGAGTTGTAGTAGCTTCGTTAGGTGATTTTCTATGTGTGTGCAGAATTTCAGATTATTCGGAGGTGTTTTGGTCGGGTTTTTGATCAAATGCGTATTTCGGAAGTTTTTAAGAAATTTAGGCTTGAATCCGATGTAATTTGATGGTTTTGGTATTGTTTGTGGTGTTTTGATGATTGGAACAAGTTTGAATGATGTTTTAGGATGGGTTGGCACTTTTGGTTGAGGTCCCGGAGGCCTCGGGGTCACTTCGGATGGTCAATCGGACCAATCTTGGTTTTTGAAGTTGCAGATTTCAACTGAGTGTTGCAGAACATTTTTGTTCTCTGCGATCGCAAGAGTGCAATTGCGATTGCATGGAAGGTTTGGGGAAGGCCGTTCTGATTGCTCAATGCGATCGCGGAATGGGGTATGCGATCGCATAGGTTGAGGAGGTTGTTCATTGCGATCGCATGAGGAGTAATGCGATCGCGTAGTGTTAAATGGACCTGAGGTTCTGAGGGGTACTTTGTTCAATGCGATCGCGGAGTAGTGTATGCGATCGCGTAGGTTTTATTGGTGAAGCAGTACGATCACAGTTAAGGGGTCGCGTTCGCATAGGACATTTTGGAGGCCTGGGAAAGTTGAGCTATGCGATCGCAGAGGCTTGGATGCGATCGCATACAGTAAAATCTGGGCTGACAGAAGGATTTTAATAAACATTTCACCCGCGAACCAAGTCCCATTTCCTCCATTGTTGAGTAACCTTGGGAGATTTTGACGAGTATTAAAGAGGGTTTTGACTGGGAATCGATTGGAGGTGAGTCCTGTGGCCTAGAAACGTCATTTAATTGTAGATTCAACATCTAAATTCATGAAAATTTGATTAAAAAGGGAAGGACTAGGGCTTGACTTTTGAAATAGAAATTTTGGGGTTTGAGGGAGTATTTGAGCTCGGATTTCGGTAAATTTGATATGTATAGACTCGTGGCGAGATAAGGAATCCGGTGATGTCAATTTTCTGATTTTTCGAGAAGTGGGCCCGAGGCTCGGGTTTTGCCAACTTCGTGATTTTTGATATTTTTCTAGTCTTTTCGATTGGGTTGTATTCCCTTAGCCTATTGTAACGTATTACTTGTGGTTTTGATCATATTCGACGCTCGAGGAGGTTGATTTGCGAGGCAAGGGAGTAGCGATCTAGGATTTCGGCCTGATTGAGGTGAGTAATGGTTATAAATGATGTTCTGAAGGTTTGAAACCCCGGATTTGCACAACGTGGTGCTATGTTGAGATGTGACACGCGCTGTATGATGAGCGTAGGGTCTGTTACTACTGGGGATTTGGACTCAGTCCATCCCGTTTGATGACTCTACTGTACTTTTGACTGAGACTTAGTTAATATCATTATATTATGGGCTAGTTGCCATGTTTGGGGCCTTGTGCCGATCTGTAGAACGCTTAGGGGGCATTTGTATTGGTTGACCTCACTTTTTATGTCGAAATCATACCCTCAGTCATGTTCTTAACTGATAAACATAATATGAACCAGTTTTAAAAATTGTTAAATCCTAATGAGAGTAACGTGTGGGTTGAGAACCCTGTCTTATCTTAGTGTGCCCGAGAGGCCAAGTCTATATTGACTGAGAGGGGTCGAGAACCCCATGGTGAGGGTATTTGATATGTTATGGATTGGACTGCACGCCGCAATAGTATATTATATGGATCGGACTGCACGCCGTAGTAGTATATTATATGGATCGGACTGGACACCACAGTAGTATATTATATGGGTCGGACTGCACGCCGAAGTTGTATAGTGCTTGGGCTGAAGGAGCCCCTCCAGAGTTTGCACACCCCCAGTGAGCGCAGTCGACTATTCTTAGATCGGGTTGCACGCCGCAGCATATACTATATGGATCGGGCTGCACGCCGCAGCAGTATATATATATATATATGGATCGGGCTGCGCGCCACAGTAGTATACTAAGGATCGGGCTGCACGTCGCAGCAGTACAAATATGAATTCGGTTATCGTGAGGAGTAAATGAAATGAATACTGGCTTAAAGGACTTTTAACTGACTTCTTCATTCAGTTGCTGTTTTTTATATTCTCACTGTTTTAATATAGAACTGCGTAGTGTTTTACGAGTTTTCTTTCCGTCAGTCATTATTTATTGTTATTACTCACTGAGTTGGAGTACTCACTTTACTCCCTGCACCATGTGTGGAGATACATGTATCTCGGAGGCATAGTTTGAGCTTTCTGCTGTTGTTCAGCTTATTTCGGAGTCAGCGAGGTAGCTGCATGGCGTCCGCAGGACCCAATTTCTCCCCTTATCCTCTTTGTTTTCCGCATTCTAGACAACTCTATGTATAGGTTGCTACACAGACTTGTATTAGAGGCTCTTGGCTCGTCACACCAGATCGGTGGGATTTATATTGATATTTTATGGATTTTCTGCACTGTTTATCTATTACTACAGAGTTATAATCATGTTAATTTGGCATTAAGTCCTATTAATTGGTAATGAATTATACATAAGGGATTGTGTGACGACCCGGCCCGTCGTCTCATGGGTTACCACTCCATTTTTTCTCCCCCATTCTCAACTTCTTTATGCTTTATTATCCGTATCTTATGTGATCAAGTTGGTTTGGAGTGGTTTTGATAAGAAATGAGACACTTAGTCTCTTTTAAGAAGGCTTAAGTTGGAAAAGTCAACCCGATGTTGACTTATGAGTTAGAGGGCTTGGATATGAATTCTGATGATTCGGTTAGCTTCGGGGGATGATTTTTGACTTAGGAGTGTGATCGGAAGTAATTTTGCAGGTCTGGTGTAGAATTAGGCTTGAATTGGCGAAGTTAGTATTTTGGCGAATTCCGGTTGATAGGTGATGTAAGCACGTGATTTTTGCTTCACGGACAGTCACTCCAAAAGAAAAAATAGTGACAACGGACCTCGCTGTACAATTTTCAATTTTCCGTAACGTGTGCTGTTAGTCATGTGTGGTTCTGTCCATTTTTGCTATTTTTAACATTATCAAACAAAATACAAAATGTGTATGTCATGGTGATTAGACCATAATTCGGTCAGTAAAAGAAAATTCACAAAAAATATTCTGGGGTGCGATCTAACCTAGTTAAATATTTTGATAATTATGTTAAAGTGTTAAATTAATGTTTGTTTGAATTTCATTTTTTATTTTTAGTTTTAAAAATTAGAAAAAAAAAAGAAAGAAGAAAAGAATGAAGAAAACGGTTTGGGCCAAGAAAGGAAACCAAAAATAGGCCCAAACCAATTCAATCTGACCCAGTCCAAACCAGGCCTCAGACAAACCCCCCCAAACGACGCCGTATAAAGGCGTTTGATCTGAGCCGTCCGTCCAGGCCGATCCAACGGCCCAGGCCCCCCCTTTAGCAACCCGTTTCCAAACCCGACCCAGCTACCGGTTCAGCCCAGCCCCTCACTTAAACCAAACGACCCCGTTTAACTATCAAACGACCCCGTCTCATTTCACACCATCAGATCCAAGCCGTTGAGATCATCTGATCTAACGGCTCAGATCCAATCCCCTACTCCGTATATAAGCCTTCCCTCACACCCCACGCCCCCTATCCGAACCCCCCCCCTTCAGGCATCTCCTTCCCCAAGCTCTGAAACCCCCAAACCCTAACGCCGCCCTAGCTTCCCTTTCACCAGAACCCGGCGGCACGAACGCCGGTGACCACCTCCTGAACACCCTAAGACCCCCTCACTCTCCTGAACATGGATCTGTTACCCCCTAGCCTCGAATCACCTTCCCTCGTCTCGAATCTTCATTTGAAGATTCGAGTCGAACCCGGACCTATACCAAACCACCCCATCTTCATACCAGACACTCCCCGGACCCTCCTCGTGACCAAACCAGACTTGGTTTTGTCCGAATCTACCCACAGCTCCTAAAAAACCAGATCCGAAAATCCAGACCTTAGAACACATGCACCTGGGAAATCAGGCCGGTCTTGAAAGGGGTTTTGAGGTTTAATGGATCTTGACCAAGGTGTTCTCATGTGAGAACACCCTGGTTAAAATTTGTTCAGCCTCAAATGGTCAAAGCTAAGTCGGACTTGGATCATTTCGGTTTAAACTTCCCCAGTAAGTGTCCTCTCTCCTTTTTAGTTTTGGTTGAGTTTGTCAGCATGATTTGTTGTTGTGAGTATTTGTTATTGTCTGTTACTTTTTCTGTTTTCTTCCATCTCTAGCAAAGACCTTTTATTTGGTCGATTGATTTTCTATGTGTGTGTTCTGAATGTACTCTGTAATATACATGTTCGTCGATTAGATTAATCGTCAAATAAGTTAACTTATATAGGTTCCCAGTGATTGACCAAAGTTGTCCGAAGCCCTTTAGGTCCCTGAACGTATTGTTTATATGAGCGACTGATTATTACCTGTTATAATTAGTATAGTCGACCTGATAAATGTCGTCGATTAACTTCCTACGACTGAATGTTCAAATATTCTAATATGTACAACCTCACTTGACTGAATGGACCTGTATTGTGATTTGAATGTTGGACATTATCTATGAATGCTAGTTTGTAACTACATTGTAAAAAACAATTAAAAGAATCAGGCTAGGGCAATTCTGAAATTGAACTTTCAGAAGTTCAAAAATGCCCTGATACTGCAATGGGCAGGGCAGTAATAATCAAGGGCTAACAAGGGTATTCTGGAGTGTTGAAAAGGACAAAACGATTAGTTTAAATGAGCTGACAAGTAGGGTACTAATTAAGATTAAACTAATACCAATGGGGAACAAGACACAAGAGTATGGGTTTTAAAATGAATAATAAAATGAGCCCATAACTCTTGATTAAAGAATAAGCCAGGCGTAGGGAGCAAATGGCTGGCACCAAAAGATGCTTAAGCATGGGTTTAAAGAGTATGGGCAGTCTGCAAGTGGGAGGATCCAGGCAGCTTAGCTGCACTGGGTCGTTTGGCTTATAAATAGGCCATTTCAGAACTTAAAAGGGGCTGGAATTTTTAGTCTGGAGAGAGGTCTTGTGAGTTTAAAGAAAAAGACTGGAAACATAAGAAAATTTCAGTAAAACACTGTAACCAAACACTGTCTGAGAGCTATATAAGAGTTCATATTGGTCAAGCTGTCATGGCCAAGTTCTGTTTCTTTGGCACTAACTGAGCTGCTTGTGATTGTCGAACTGCTGGTTTGCTGCATTGAACACTTTGTCCCTCCTGTTGTTTCCTTACTCTTTCCTGGGATTGTTTGTTTGGTACTCGATCATCTGCTGGTTCTCCTTGTTCTGAGAATTATTGTTGTTTGTCTGTGGACTGTGGAAAACACTTGTGGTTGTTGGTTTGTTGCTGTGCTGTTGCTGTGCATCTGCTACTGCTGTGTTTGTGGCATACTGCCCGACTGACCATTCCTTTCTTCTTTTTGTTCTCTATACCAGGTACACACCTAATACACTGTCAGATGTAATTGGAAAATTGAGCATGAATACAAATGAAAAGACCTGAAGAATGTCTTTTTATACATAGATTGTTACATTAAATATCATGCAATGTAGAATAGTTCTATTCTTGTTTGGATGCTGGAAGTAGCTTGCACGCCTAGTAGATATCAATGCATGGTAATTGAATATCAGTTTGTATATGTATGCTGCTAGATAAAAGTATTCCCAATGCATTGGGTTGTATCTTAGACTTAGTCTAATCGTGTAGCATATTCTTTAATACATGCCAAGCGTGAAGCTATCCATTGTTAGCTAAGTTCATTTCTTTTGATAAACTGTCTTATTATAATTGATAAACCACACCTTTAAAACAAAGAACACAAATTCAGGGCCTCAACCTCATGAAGGTCGAGCCCAGGTCAAAACAGACCAAGCAGGCCCGCATCGAACAAGCAGTGGCCCAGGTCTGGCCTATCACGCATGGGCTGGATTTGGGCCCGTGATTATTTGTTCGGCTGACTATGCACGCAGCCTCATTTCTGATTTTCAAGCTTTTCTGAATGTTGTTATAGATAACTTGCAAGCACATAATTAACTAGGACTATCTACCGTTTTCAATTAGTAGAGACAAACGCGACAAGAAACGTAGTTGCTATAGGATAACCTTTTAAAATAAGAACGAGATGAGCCTCGACAAAAATAAATAAAAACGCGCAAGCGGCGGGGCCCTCGTTAAATGTATATTATCGAAGCATTCAGTTTCCAGGATGGGTCGTTTAGAAAATCTCACGGCACTCCCAGAATAATAACGCGATAGTCTCTTTAGGCGCGTACTTAATAATGTTATCTCCTTAAGCTCGGGTGCACATTTATGTGACCTAAATCCGAATCTCAACAGAATCGAAACGTGTCTCTAACCACGAGTACATTGATTGTAGCGTGGTCTGAGATGCATTTCCATGACGTTGCAAATTCTTTTCATAAGGAATGAGATGAGCCTCGACAAACAAAAATGTACAAAGTGCGGGGCCCTCTAAATGTATCTACATATAAAATACTTAGAATTCGGGATGGACCGTTCAGTAAAATTTCACGGTCTTACCCAAAATAAATACGCTAGTCACTTTAGGCGCGCCTTTAATAATTTAATTTCCTTAAATTCGGGTGCACATTTATGTGACCCAAATCCAAATCTCAACGGAGTAAAAGTGTGTCGATGACCACGGGTACATTGATTGTAACGTGGTTCGAGATACATTTTATAACGTTGCAATTCTTGATAAAAATAACAGTAATTGATAAAAGCAGTTGAAAGATAAAGTTTGCACATAAGTTCATATTATATTTAAAATCAGATAAATAAGCCAAATATAACAGTTGAGCGACCGTGCTAGAACCACGGAACTCGGGAATGCCTAACACCTTCTCCCGGGTTAACAAAATTCCTTATCCGGATTTCTGGTACGCAGACTGTAATATAGAGTCATTCTTTTCCTCGATTCGGGATTAAAATTGGTGACTTGGGACACCCTAAATCTCCCAAGTGGCGACTCTGAAATAAATAAACAAATCCCGTTTCGATTGTCCTTTAATTGGAAAAACTCCCCTGCGCCCCATGGAGTGCGGAAAAAGGAGGTGTGACAGCTCTGGCGACTCTGCTGGGGATCAAACCCAGAACCACTGGTTCAGGGTTAAGAATTCGAGCTTAGATAAATTGTTATATTTGGCTTTATCTGATTTTACATGTTTTGAGCCTAATGTGCTAAATGCTGCTTTTACCGCTTTGATATTATCTGAACTGTATATAAATTGTGCCGAAACCTTTCTCTTCTTACCTCCGGGGATGTGCTCACTGGTTGAGACTCCCTATTCTGTTAGTGTCATACCCTAAATAAAAGAGGCTCGGAAAGTTTCTAAGCCGGCTGGCCTTTTGGTTCCCGGAAAGGAGCTCCTTCCTCAACTCGAGTTGTCCGCTCGGGTACACTGTCTAGAACACCGACTCAGGTTTTGAACATAGAATAACGTGACTTCATGCCGGATCCCTAGTAGGAACGTTTATTTGCATCATGTGCATTTGACTTAGGGGACTCAACACAGGGGTTGGGTCCGTCTAGGACAAGCAACCTGAAAATAATAGACCATCCTGAGGCATCCTATTTGTTTTTCGTGCATTTATTTTGTCTCGCTGACCGGTGTTTGAATATTATGAATATTGTGAAATTGAAAAAAAAAGAAGAAATAGCGGTTAGGGAATTGGTTGTTTATTTTTGAAAAAAACCTAATACACAAATACTGTCAAAACTCTGCCGAAATTTTGAGAAAATGAAAAAGTGTCTTATCAATTTGTTTTATTAAAAGCAAGGGAAAAATAGAAAAAAAAGAGTAGTGGCTTTGTCTTGTTTTTCAAAAAAAAAAAACAAATTAGAAAAAAATAGTTTGTCTTGCCATAAAAATTAAAATAAAAAAAAGAGTCTTGTTTTGAAATGGGTTTTTATTTATTTATTTGTTTATGAAAATGCCAAAATAAAAATAAAAATAAATAAAATAGTTTGTTTTTTTTAAAAAATAGTTTGTTTTGAAAGCGGTTTTATTATTAGTTGCATATATATATATATATATATATATATATATATATATATATATATAAAAATCCAAAAGTTTTTCATTATTTCCAAAAATGTATATATATCTTTATTTGTTGCAAAAATGTTTGTCTTGCAAAGTCTAGAAAAGTTCTTTTAGACTCCCAGTTTTCGAAACAAAAATCCAAAAATATTTTCCGTTATTGACTTCTTTAGAAAGTTTTTTATTATTATTAAAAAAAAACGTATATATATATAATAAAAAGAATCCGAAAATATTTTTTTTTCCTCTTCTTTAAATATTGAAAAGAAAATTCAAAATTCAAAAATCTTTTTTTTAGAAGCATTTCTTTTATTAAAAGTAGAATTCCAAAAATATTTTCTTTTTAGAAAAGAAAAAAAATGAAAATAAAAAAAAAAGAAAAAGATTTGACTTCAATACTTCAATATTTTCTTTTTAGAATAAGAGAAAAAAAAACAAATGAAAATTCAAAAATATATCTTAGAAGTCTTTCTTTTAAAAAAGAGAAAATCAATACTTCCTTTCTTCTTTTAAAGTAGTTCTTTCACAAAGATAATAATAAAAAATAAAAAAAAAATAATAAAAAAAAAGATTAGTTCATCTACTTATCCTTGATTGCCCGAACTATGCGGGTTTGATTCTCACCGGATGTGAGATATGTAGGCAACCCTCATCGGGTCCAACCCCACCTTTTGCTAAAAAGCCAAAAATAAATAAATAACAAAAAGTATATGTCAAATTTTAATTTTGGTGATGTTGTTTTGTCATAAATAGCCGAATGTTCCCGAATGGGACGCCGGAAGGCTAACTTTGCATAAACAGCCACCTTTGGGTCATTTTTAAGACTTAGTCCAGTCGACCCACATAGCCTTAAAAATCTTCGTCCCCGAGGCATTGAAAGGCCGTGTTTGCAATGTTGAATTTTCTATTTTTGAAAAATGATAAAAGAGTCATAAACAAGTCTGGGTGATGCCGCTTATGTCAAAAATGGTCAAATGTTCCCGAAAGGAACTCCGGAAGGGTGCCTTGGTACAGACGGCCACCTCGTTTTTCCTCACACAACCTTAAAAATCTTCGTTCATTAAGTGCTGAGAGGTCGTGTTCAGAAATCCTTTTGAGAAAAATCGCATATATTTTTGGTTTTTATCAGAATAAGTGTCGTTTGTTAAAATCTTATTAATAAATATGCAGAATGAGCACGACTCCAAATGAACCCTTTTCAATCATGAATAAAATCCCCCTCCAATTGCGGCTCTGGTGGAATGATTTAGGCAAAGAAGGGCATGACGAAATCAAGAAGTATCTGAAAGGCCTCACGAGTTTGTTGGATATCAGGCCACGAGGAGATATCATAAGGGCACTAGTCCCCCACTGGGATCCTGCGCACAATGTCTTCCATTTCTTGGATTTTGAACTTACCCCAACTTTAGAAGAAATAGCAGGGTATATCGGCAGCGCTGAGACTCCTTTGAGGCACAAATATCTGATTGCTCCAAGAGTTGTAGCAATACACCGGTTTCTGGACTCCTTAAAGATAGTCAGAACAATTCATAACCCTGACTTGGCAAAAGGTTTTTGCAGCATGAGTTTCATATATCAAAGATATGGTCACATAGGAGGATTCGACAAGCCAGAAAACCAGTTGTGCAGCAAAAGTAATCGTCAAAAGTGGGAAGAACATAGACGGATTGCTTTCATGATAACTTTCTTAGGACTACTAGTATTCCCAAGAAAAGACGGGAATATTGACATAAAGATAGCAGGGGTCGTCAGTACGTTGCTCACACAGAGAGATAGTACGTTGGCGCCCATGATAGTATCTGATATGTTCCGGGCTCTCACGTCTTGCAAAGCCGGAGGAAGCTTTTTCGAGGGTTGCAATTTGTTGTTGCAAATGTGGATGACCGAACACCTATGTCACCGAGCCCAGTTTCTGAGCCATGGATCCGCTGAAAAGACCTGCATAGAGGAGTTCTATACCAGAGTTAATGAGACCTACCTACCGGAAGGAGTCACAGCATGGACCTCATATTTCCATACCCTCAACGCCAGTCAAATACAGTGGGCGCTAGGATGGTTACCGATCGACGAAGTCATATACATGCCAGCAGCCAGGCCCCATTTTCTCTTAATGGGACTTAAGAGCATTCAACCATACGCGCCGCATCGGGTTTTAAGGCAACTTTGGAGGTATCAGATAGTGCCGAAAGACGAGGATCTAAGCACCCAGGTGATTGAGATCAGTCCCGACGGCCAGTTTCCTGAAGCAAGGGTTCGTCAAATTTGGAGCCAATGTCAATACTTAGAAGCAAATACTTGTGTAATGAATCGGGCAAAAGGGGAAGTTTCGCCCGGGTATCAGGCCTGGTACAAAGGGGAGACATCATCTGGAAGGCCGACCAAAAGACCTCACCTGCAAGAATTTGCCAAATCTTCACAAGAGCAGTGGGGCTGGTTGGCCAAAGAGCGGGAATATCTTGCCGAAACAGGCAAACTGAAGCAACAAGTTCAGGATATGAGGTTTGAATGCCAATTACAGTCTGCTGCCCACAAGGGAGAAAAGAACAGATTAATCAGAGAAGGCGAGATCCTCAAAGCTCAGATCCGGAGGATGAAAAAGGAGGCTGATAACCAGCTGAGAAGCCGGGCGGATAAAAGATTGATAGCGGGGTTAAAGGATCAGGTTGCGGAATGCCAGGAAGATTTGGAAAGAGCCAAGGCTAGCACAGCAAGATTGCGGACCAAGTGGGCAAAGGGTACAATGGCCCGGAGGCAGCGCCTGCAACAAGTCATAAGGGATTATGAACTGAGCATCGGGACATTAAGGGAAACGAATTCCTCTCTTCAAGAGAGGATCTTCAAGCAAACACGAGATGCCCAAGCCGACAGAAGACGATGTTACGATGCAATGACCAGAATGGAAAGACAAATGGAGATGTTCTAGGATCAGCTTGCCAACAATGCGCAAACACTGGGATTGAAGAACCGACAGATAAGGCATTTGTTCGCAGAAAGGGACAACATTCGAGGAAGGATCGACGAGATTGGGCATTACATCTACATGAGATGCCTGGCATGCGAGCAAATGCCTCGGAAGACTCTCCTTGTTTCCATCATGGGTTGCGTCCACCGAATCATGAATGAGTTGAAAAGCCTGCAGAGGGACCTCACACCAAGGGCCGCGGAAAGGCCGAATGATGCCTCGCGGGCCCCTAAGTTGGAAAATTAATCTTTAGTTGAGTCTTGTTTATTTGGCTTTGTTGCTTTTCCATATGTTGTTTTCTTTTCTTTTAGTCAAAACGGGTTAAGAACTGTGGAGTCTGTACTATTGCTATTCCTTGCTTGAAGTAATTTGTAATAGCAAAATTTTGAGAATGAATTTAACGATTTCACAAGAATTTTGTGTTTCTTTACTTTAAGGCAGAACTACGCCTGGTCTGATTCGCGCGGGGACGTGATACGTAGGCAATCCCCATAAGATTCGACCGCTTTTAATAAAGAAGGAAAAGAAAATATAAAAAATAAAAAAGGGAAAAATAATAATAAAAAAAAGGGATAAATGAGCAAACCGGGATGACGCATGTTGTTTAAAGCAAAGCATGTAGAAACGGTTAACTGCCTAGGAGCATTGTATCCTCTATGTGTTGAGATTAAATCCGTTAAACTCTAACGCTAACGAAGTTTGTTGTTGTCTGATAAAGACAGTTAGTTGTTAAAGAATTCTGGCAACACACCCTTACCAAACCAGATCCAAAGGACCGGTAGCAATAAGCATGACTACTTCAGAGAATAGTAATGAGGAAGAGAGGCCGATGAGCCAGTTGCTAAAAGAAGCGATGGAAAAGATTGAAAGGATGGGACTAGAGATGAATGCAATGCAGCTAGCCATAGCCAAAACACAAAAGAGCCCTGAAACACTGGGGCACATACCGGAATACCCTCACTCTGGCCCTTCCACAAGCCGTCCAAATCCCCTTTATCATCAAGAAAGAAGCCCTCATGATTCCCAAGCTCCACCACCCCATCAACCTCTCCCAACACCCAATATTCCCATTTTTGTGGGACCAACATCAGCCCCTTTGCAAAGAACGACCAGTGAGCCATTGTTTCAGGCTCACGATACACAATACTATCCCCTGAGCCTACGTTACATGCCCCTGAACCACAGGCTTACAATCCACATTTGGAAGTGCCGGCAGAGATTGAGAAGCCGGCTAGGGCCCCTGAACAGGATGAAGTATTGAGAAAGTTCAAAAGCCTGGAGCAGTCCTTCAGGAACTTGCATGGGCTGGGCAATCAAGTCAGCGTAGCATACAAAGATCTGTGCCCTTTCCCAGACGTCCAACTCCCGGCTGGGTTCAAGATGCCTAAGTTTGATTTATATGAAGGGCACGGTGATCCCATGGCACATTTGTGGGGATTCTGTAGCAAAATGAGGGGGGCAGGCGGCAAGGATGAGCTGCTGATAGCTTATTTCGGCCAAAGTCTGAGCGGATCTGCACTAGAATGATATACCAGGCAGGATTCCAGCAGGTGGTACACGTGGGATGATCTGGCGCAGGCTTTTGCAGGTCATTTCCAGTACAATCTCGAGATAGTCCCTGACCGTCTCACATTATTGAGAACTGGGAAGAAACCCGGGGAAAGTTTTCGCGAGTTCGGGTTCCGCTGGAGAGAGCAAGCAGCTAGAGTCGATCCTCCCATGAGAGAGGGAGAGATGGTGGACTATTTCTTGCAGACACTAGATCCAACCTACTTTGGTCACTTGGTGACAACAGTTGGAAAATCTTTCAACGAGGTGGTCAAGATAGGGGTCATGATAGAAGAGGGTCTAAGATCTGACAAGATCTTGAACTATTCGACACTCAAAGCCACAACCCAGGCTATTCAAAGTGGCACGGGAGGTGCGCTGAGAAGAAAGAAAGAAGAGGTTGCCACGATTGAGGCTGGCAATTGGTCCAGGGCTGGCAGGCCGCACTACAACCCACCCAGACCTCACAGGTTAGAATACCCATACAACCCACCACAAAATTTCTATCCACCTCGAGAACCACATTGTTCCGTACACCAAGCCCAGGCATACACTCAGCCTCCGGTTCGCCCACAATGGCGTGCACCGGCTCCCCAGAATATATTTGCACCACCACAAAACACCTATCCTCCACCGAGGGCGTATAGAAACCCTTCAGGGGCAGGCTTCCGGGAAAATCCAGATGCTAGGAATGACAGGTTGCGGAAGCAGAGAACTTTCACGGAATTGGGAGAAACCTACACCGCTTTGTTCCACAAGCTGAGGCAACTGGGTTTGGTTAGTCCTATCCAGACTCGAGAACCAAATCCCCCACCTCAGAATTTGGATCGATCCATCAGTTGTGAATACTGCTCAGGGATGCTCGGGCATGACACCGAGAAATGTTGGAAGTTAAGGCATGCCATACAGGATCTTATCGACACCAATAAGATCGAGGTCCAGACAGCAGAAGCTCCTAACATCAACCAAAACCCACTGCCAGCGCACCATGAAACTCACATGATTGAGTTGGTATGTGAGGGAGGAGAATTGAGAAAACCCTCACAAACAGTGATGATGATCCAAGCCGCCCCGAAAGAAGTCTCAACCAGTGGAGGAATGAGTGTACAGTCGCAGGGAGAAGGCGTCAAGCCGGTAGTGATATTGGGAAAGAGCCCGTCCGCCATAACAAGCAAACCCGAGCCAAGCAAGTTGGTAGTATCAGGGATCCCGCCCATACCGACAGTCGTGTTAAAAGGGGTAGGTAGAGAACTGGTGACCATAAAGCCTGTGGTTCAGCTGTCGATGATTGACAGCAGGGTTGTGCCTTGGAAATATGAAAAGGCGGTGGTGATGTACAAAGGAAAACAGGTGGAAGAAGTCAGTTGTGAAGCACAAGGGTTGACTCGATCAGGTCGATGTTTTGCCCCGGTAGAGCTAAGAAGAACCAACCCAGTTGCAACCAAGAAACCTGTGTCCGAAGAAGAGGCTGAAGAGTTCCTGAGGAAGATGAAAGTACAAGACTATTCTGTGGTCGAGCAGCTGAGAAAAACACCGGCCCAGATCTCACTGTTGTCATTACTGATCCATTCTAAGGAACATCGTCGGGCCCTGTTGAAGATATTGAACGAAGCTCATGTACCCAGTGAGATTTCTGTAAACCACCTGGAAACCATTGCCAGCAAGATTTTCGAGGTGAACAGGGTAACATTCTCAGATGATAACCTGCCGATGGAGGGTACGGAGCATAATAAAGCTCTATACCTAGCTGTGAAATGTGAAGACTCGGTGGTAACTCGAGTATTGGTGGATAACGGCTCAAGTGCCAATATTTGCCCACTATCTACCTTGAACCAGTTAAAGATCGACCACGGAAGGATCCACAAGAACAGTATCTGTGTCCGAGGGTTTGACGGAAACGGAACAGCCACTGTGGGGGATGTTGTACTTGAACTGACCATCGGTCCAGTCCTGTTTACCATGGAATTCCAGGTATTAGATGCCACAGTATCTTATAACCTGCTGTTGGGATGACCCTGGATTCATGCAGCCAAGGCGGTGCCCTCCACCCTACATCAGATGGTGAAGTTCGAGTGGGAAAGACAAGAGGTCGTGTTACACGGCGAGGAAACAACGTGCACCATGGGCGGAACCATTGTACCTTTCATAGAGACCGCTGATGACAAAGGTCCTTGGGTCTACCAGATTTTCGATACAGGGTCGGCCAACAAAATTCCTGAAGGAGAAATCATCCCGCACCCTAGGGTAGCTGCCGCAACATTCATGATGGTCTCAGAAATGCTGGGTAATGGATTTGTGCCGGGTAAAGGACTAGGAGTCAAGCTTCAAGGGATTGTCCAACCTGTCTCCCTTCCTAAAAATCTGGAAACTTTCGGATTGGGGTTCAAACCAACCGCAGCAAATAGGAAGCAAGCGCGAAAAATGAAGAAGAGGGTTTGGTTTCTGCCTAAGCCGGTGCCACGTCTCTCGAGGTCTTTCGTCAAAGCAAGTGCCAAGGGGTCACCGGCCCCAAAGATTCTAGGACCATTGATCGGTATAAATGAGGACCTGAATCAGAGTTTTGAGAGGCTATTCGCGGATGCCAGTATGGTGGAAGCTGGAGAAGGTACCAGCAGAGCAGAGATACAGTGTGTGGGGCCTGAGGCCAAGACCAACAATTGGACAGTTACTCCTCTTCCTGTCCGAGGGGAGTCTTGGTAGTAGGCTTTGATTTATGTTGTGTGTGTTTTGTTTTGTCCGGATTATTCAAGGGTGTAATCCAAATTTTACTTTCGTTTTTGTAAAAGTGTGAACCCTTTTATCCCGCAAGTTTAATAAAGTTCTTTTCTTTTGCCCCATTTTAATTTTGTTTTGTTCTTTTTCTTTCTGAACAGTTCTCTTTTTACTGGTTCTAATGACATGGCATGCATAGTGGATCTTCGACCTAGTCTAATAAATCAATCTGAAACCGACTCAATGATGTAAGAGGTCGTTTGTGATGATGAATCTGAATGTGATGAAGGTGAAGCCTTCGAAGAGATAAACCGAGAACTGTGCCAATTTGAAGAGAAACCCAAGCCTAACCTAAATGAAACTGAGGCTGTAAATCTTGGAGACGCTGATAACGTCCAAGAGACCAAAATTAGCATCCACATTGAGCCGAATGTCAGAGAAGAATTGATCAAAACCCTCATGGAATTCAAAGATGTTTTCGCATGGTCATATGACGATATGCCTGGATTGAGAACCAATTTAGTGGTTCACAAATTGCCCACTAACCCGGCATACCCTCCGGTCAAGCAAAAACTAAGGAAATTTAAAACAGAAATGAGTGTAAAGATCAAAGAAGAAGTGATTAAGCAGTTGCAAGCGAAGGTCATTCGGGTCACTCGATATCCCGAGTGGTTGGCCAATGTGGTACCAGTCCCAAAGAAGGATGGAAAAATCAGGGTGTGCGTCGACTACCGCAACCTCAACAAAGCAAGTCCCAAGGACAATTTTCCGTTACCCAACATTCATATCCTGATCGATAATTGCGCTGGGCGCGAGATCGGATCCTTTGTGGATTGCTATGCGGGTTATCATCAGATCCTCATGGACGAGGAGGATGCTGAGAAGACAGCGTTTATTACGCCATGGGGAACCTACTGCTATCGGGTAATGCCATTCGGGTTAAAGAACGCCGGGGCAACGTACATGCGAGCAATGACTGCTGTGTTTCATGACATGATACACAAGGAAATTGAGGTGTACGTCGATGATGTGATCATCAAATCTTGGCGTCAGGAGGACCATGTAGCAGACCTAAGGAGATTTTTCCAAAGACTCCGGAGGTATGATATCAAGCTTAACCCGGCCAAATGCGCATTCGGGGTTCCATCAGGAAAGTTGCTAGGATTCGTCGTCAGTCGACGGGGGATTGAGTTAGACCCAGCCAAAATTGAATCCATCCGAGATTTGCCACCACCAAGGAACAAAACAGAGGTAATGAGTTTGCTAGGTAGACTCAATTACATCAGCAGGTTCATCGCTCAACTCACCGCAACTTGTGAGCCCATATTCCGGCTGCTGAGAAAGGATGTTGCGGTAGGTTGGACGGCAGAGTGTCGGGAGGCTTTCGACCAAATCAAAGGGTATCTGTCTAACCCACCCGTATTGGTCCCGCCTAAGCCCGGGAAGCCCCTAATTCTTTACCTGACGGTCTTGGAAAATTCATTTGGTTGTGTGTTGGGGCAACATGATGACACAGGAAGGAAGGAGCAAGCCATCTACTATCTTAGCAAGAAATTCACAGTACATGAGGTCAAGTACACTCAACTCGAGAAAACATGTTGTGCCTTAACTTGGGTTGCTCAGAAGTTGAAGCACTACCTATCCTCGTATACTACTTATCTCATATCCCGTTTGGACCCATTGAAGTATATCTTTCAGAAACCTATGCCCACGGGAAGGTTGGCAAAATGGCAAATTCTGCTCATAGAGTTTGATATCGTCTATGTGATGAGGACGGCCATGAAAGCCCAGGCGCAGGCAGACCATTTGGCAGAGAATCCCGTTGATGAAAAATACGAGCCCTTGAGAACGTATTTTCCTGACGAAGAGGTAATGCACACAAATGAGTTGGAATGGCCGGAGGAACCGGGTTGGAAGCTTTTCTTCGATGGAGCTGCAAACGCGAAAGGGGTTGGAATAGGAGCAGTACTCATCTCTGAAACAGGACGGCATTATCTTGTTACGGCTCAACTACGCTTCTATTGCACCAACAATATGGCCGAGTATGAGGCTTGCATTCTGGGTCTGTGCTTGGCCGCTGACATGGATGTCCAAGATGTCTTGGTCTTGGGAGACTCGGACCTCTTGGTACATCAAATTCAGGGTGAATGGGAAACACGAGATCTAAAGCTCATACCATACCGACAATGCTTGCATGATCTGAGCAAGCAATTCCGATCGTTGAAGTTCAAACACATCCCGAGAGTTCACAATGAGGTTGCGGATTCCTTGGCCACCTTAGCATTAATGCTGCACCACCCTGACAAAATGTATGTTGACCCTCTGCACATCCAGGTCCGTGATCAGCACGCCTACTGCAATGCTGTAGAAGAAGAAGCAGATGGCGAACCCTGGTTTCATGATATCAAGGAATACCTCAGAATGGGGATATATCCAGAACATGCCTCTGGAGACCAAAAAAGAGCCCTTCGGCGTTTGTCGAATGGTTTCTTCCTCAGTGGAGGAGTATTGTACAAAAGAACCCCGGATTTGGGATTGTTGAGATGCATAGATGCCAGTCAAGCAACGACGGTTATGGCAGAGGTACATGCTGGAGTTTGTGGGCCACACATGAGCGGATATGTATTGGCAAGAAAGATCCTTCGAACAGGGTGTTATTGGCTTACCATGGAACACGACTGTATCACTTTCGTAAGGAAATGCCATCAGTGCCAGATACATGGAGATTTGATTCATTCTCCACCAACGGAGTTACATACGATGTCAGCACCCTGGCCGTTTGTGGCATGGGGCATGGATGTCATTGGGCCCATCGAGCCGGCAGCATCCAACGGTCATAGGTTCATTCTAGTGACCATTGATTACTTCACCAAATGGGTTGAGGCTAAAACCTTCAAATCAGTAACCAAGAAGGCAGTGGTGGACTTTGTTCACTCCTATATCATCTGCAGATTTGGGATCCCAAAAGTGATCATCACGGATAACGGTGCGAATCTTAATAGCAGCTTGATGATAGAGGTATGCCAACAATTCAAGATTACACACCGCAATTCCACCCTATATCGTCCCAAGGCGAATGGAGCGGTCGAAGCAGCCAATAAGAATATCAAAAAGATACTGCGAAAGATGGTGGAAGGATCTAGACAATAGCACGAGAGATTACCCTTTGCTTTGTTGGGTTACCGCACTACCGTCCGAACTTTCATAGGCACAACTCCTTATTTGTTGGTGTACGGAACTGAGGCCGTAATACCAGCGGAAGTCGAAATTCCGTCCCTCCGAATTGTCGCTGAAGCCGGGATTAATGATGATGAATGGGTCAAAGCTCGATTGGAACAGTTGAGCCTGATAGATGAGAAAAGATTGGCAGCAGTGTGCCATGGTCAGCTGTACCAGAAGAGAATGGCAAGAACATATAATAAGAAGGTGCGCCCCAGGAAGTTTGAAGTAGGGCAACAGGTATTGAAGAATATCCTCCCACATCAGGTCGAGGCAAAAGGCAAATTCGCCCCAAATTGGCAAGGGCCTTATATCGTGACCAGAGTACTGTCCAACGGTGCTTTGTGTTTGACAGATGTCGAGGGTAGATGTGTCGACATGGCTATCAATTCAGATGCAGTCAAGAAATATTATGCGTAATTTCTTTAATTATGGCAATTTTTGGTTTATTTGTTTGTATTTGGCATTTGTTGGATAATGAGATGACGGAGGCAATTCTTTCTTCTATCCAAACACTTTTAACCCTTGCTTCCCCCTTTGAGCCTTAAGTAATTCTTTCATACCCCTCTTTTGGAATCACTAATGGAATAGACATGGAAAAAAAAAGAGAAAAAAAGAAAAGAGAAAGAAAATGAAAAGAAGGAAAAGAAAGAAAAAAAAAGAAGATAAAATCATAAGAAATACAAAACCGTGGGAACTACGTTTGACCTGATTCCTCAAAGAGGATACGTAGGAGCCTCACGGCTCGGTCATAGTATGCATCATAGTGAATATAGGATGCATAAGGTACATAGTGTGCATAATAGGCACAGTGTGCGTAACGCACATAGCGCAACATAAGTGTAAAAAAAAAAATTCCCCAAGCAAGAAAACTGGGGCAGAGGTTATGTTTTAAGTTCCAACAAAGATTTGATTCCAAAAGTTGTAGCACACCACCCATCAAATTATTTTCATTTTTCATAGCCTTTCTTTAACTCTACACCAAAACCAACATCAACGTCCAAAAGACCTCCCGATCAATGTTCAAGAGATGTCGAGTCAGGCAAATGAGGCCGAGAATAATACACTGATCCCCAACAAAGAAGAGGATCGTAAGACTGGGAATGAATTGATGGTCAAAGGAATCTCCAGAAGAGAGGGTCGTATCTACAACGCCCCGATTCCTCGAAAGAAATAAAATGAGAGAGTCTTATCGGTGAAAACCTTCACAGGCACCGAGAGGCGATGCAAGATGAGGGATATCAAATGAGAGAGTCTTATTGGTGAAAACCTTCACAGGCACCATAAGGCGCCGGGAGATGAGAGAAAGGAGAGAGTCTCATTAGTGAAAACCCCTCGAAGGGCACTATGAGGCGACAAGACAGATCAACAAAAAACGACCACATTTGCAACGAAATGGACAGTCATTTATCATCCCCAGCAAGTCAGACCATCGGGCAAATCGATTGATACAAATAGATTGGGTCGGGAATCTATGGTGCACGTCATGATCACGGGGACCAGTCATGTCCTCCAGATAAGTTCTTCTGAGTTTCTTCTCCCCACCAAATATGGGTTCAGAAAGATTTTCTCCTTTTCTAGCTTTTATTTCTCTTCCTAAAATTTGCCTTGAAAAGGATTTTTTCAAAGCTTACTACCAGAAACCGGAGGGGAATTCATCCAATGCAGGATAATACAAACAGTCTTAGAAGCCGATCCCAGGCAATGCAGTGATCGTGCCCGGCAATTTTGGAGGAAGTGAGCTCCTAAAGGGAGTGGTTTCGGGAGTTAAAAGCAGACTCCCACAGCATATCTTAAAGAGAAAGCAGAAAAGGGGGTTAATTGAAAGCCAATCCCCAGCAGGCTAGAGACCCCCAGCAGGCAACTCTGCCCACTAATCAATTATGGGACATAGAGCAAGAAAAGAGAAGAAAGGAAAAATCATCCGCCAGAAAGGCACCCTCTACCACCACGATAAAAACTAATTAAATCCTTTTGTTTGCTGCAGGGAAACAAAGGATTGATGATGGCAGCAAGATGCAACGCCAGGGAAGTCACCAAAATCGGGGCAGAAAATTTTCTGCCGATTGTCAAAAGTTTTCTCGGAAGAACGGGGGAACAATTTCAAATACATTTAAGTTCTAGGTCGCCCACCAGTATAATGCGGGAATACTCTTAAGTTCTAGGTCGCCCACCAGTATAATGCGGGAGTACATTTAAGTTCTAGGTCGCCCACCAGTATAATGCGGGAATACATTTAAGTTCTAGGTCGCCCACCAGTATAATGCGGGAATACTTTTAAGTTCTAGGTCTCCCACCAGTATAATGCGGGAATACATTTAAGTTCTAGGTCGCCCACCAGTATAATGCGGGAATACTTTTAAGTTCTAGGTCGCCCACCAGTATAATGCGGGAATACATTTAAGTTCTAGGTCGCCCACCAGTATAATGCGGTAATACATTTAAGTTCTAGGTCGCCCACCAGTATAATGCGGGAATACATTTAAGTTCTAGGTCGCCCACCAGTATAATGCGGGAATACATTTAAGTTCTAGGTCGCCCACCAGTATAATGCGGGAATACATTTAAGTTCTAGGTCGCCCACCAATATAATGCGGGAATACATTTAAGTTCTAGGTCGCCCACCAGTATAATGCGGGAATACATTTAAGTTCTAGGTCGCCCACCAGTATAATGCGGGAATACATTTAAGTTCTAGGTCGCCCACCAGTATAATGCGGGAATACATTTAAGTTCTAGGTCGCCCACCAGTATAATGCGGGAATACATTTAAGTTCTAGGTCGCCCACCAGTATAATGCGGGAATACATTTAAGTTCTAGGTCGCCCACCAGTATAATGCGGGAATACATTTAAGTTCTAGGTCGCCCACCAGTATAATGCGGGAATACATTTAAGTTCTAGGTCGCCCACCAGTATAATGCGGGAATACATTTATGTTCTAGGTCGCCCACCAGTATAATGCGGGAATACATTTAAGTTCTAGGTCGCCCACCAGTATAATGCGGGAATACATTTAAGTTCTAGGTCGCCCACCAGTATAATGCGGGAATACATTTAAGTTCTAGGTCGCCCACCAGTATAATACGGGAATACATTTAAGTTCTAGGTCGCCCACCAGTATAATACGGGAATACATTTAAGTTCTAGGTCGCCCACCAGTATAATGCGGGAATACATTTAAGTTCTAGGTCGCCCACCAGTATAATGCGGGAATACATTTAAGTTCTAGGTCGCCCACCAGTATAATGCGGGAATACATTTAAGTTCTAGGTCGCCCACCAGTATAATGCGGGAATACATTTAAGTTCTAGGTCGCCCACCAGTATAATGCGGGAATACATTTAAGTTCTAGGTTGCCCACCAGTATAATGCGGGAATACATTTAAGTTCTAGGTCGCCCACCAGTATAATGCGGGAATACATTTAAGTTCTAGGTCGCCCACCAGTATAATGCGGGAATACATTTAAGTTCTAGGTCGCCCACCAGTATAATGCGGGAATACTTTTTAGCTCTAGATTTTGGAATCAGTAAACCCCACCTGAAGACGGAAGGTTACAACGGAGATCCCCAAGCAGGAAACAATAAAATCCCCAGCGCCAAGAAGCAGAAGGCTGCAAAAGCAAGCGCACATTCAAAAGGAAGAAGGAACGCGTCTCAGAAGAAGCAGTTTGGAAACGTTGTAGCATGCCCAATATAACAATGTTGATAAAGAAACATACCACTAAAGAAACCATTGAAAGATTTAAAGAAGAAAGCCATGTTCCCAGCAGATCAAGCAAAGTGATGAAAATTGGCATTCAGAAAAGGCGAAGGACCAGCGTCATCTCCCAAGTTCACAAAATAAGGGCATCGGAGGAAAGCGTTAGCCGACAAGAAAGCAAGGCAACAAGAACAAGTTGAAGATGGATGAGATCTCATGATCCATAGTCTAGCTTAGCTTCTTGTTTTTCCTTTTAACAATGTAACAAG
Organism: Nicotiana tabacum; assembly: GCF_000715075.1. NCBI lineage: Eukaryota > Viridiplantae > Streptophyta > Magnoliopsida > Solanales > Solanaceae > Nicotiana > Nicotiana tabacum. Next base: position 75,008,135 of record NC_134095.1, on the reverse strand, counting down.
GAGATCGGTGAGCGGTAGCATCTTACAGCAGCATGCAACAGCGCACAACAGCAATAAGCACTACAGTCACACGGTAGTCCCAGCTACCAAAAATTTCCCGAACTACATTGACCTGATTCCTGTTCAGCCCAGGATATGTAGGAAACCTCTGAAGCAAAGGTTCGGTCAAATCCTTTTCAAAAAATGCTTCACACGGAGTACTCAGACGAGCAAAAATCACCCGCTTTATCTTTGCGCGAAAACCCTTCGTGTCTTCGGGCAAAGAGGGGCAGCTGTAAGCACGTGATTTTTGCTTCACGGACAGTCACTCCAAAAGAAAAAATAGTGACAAAGGACCTCACTGTACAATTTTCGATTTTCCGTAACGTGTGCTGTTAGTCATGTGTGGTTCTGTCCATTTTTGCTATTTTTAACATTATCAAACAAAATACAAAATGTGTATGTCATGGTGATTAGACCATAATTCGGTCAGTAAAAGAAAATTCACAAAAAATATTCTGGGGTGCGATCTAACCTAGTTAAATATTTTGATAATTATGTTAAAGTGTTAAATTAATGTTTGTTTGAATTTCATTTTTTATTTTTAGTTTTAAAAATTAGAAAAAAAAAAGAAAGAAGAAAAGAATGAAGAAAAACGGTTTGGGCCAAGAAAGGAAACCAAAAATAGGCCCAAACCAATTCAATCTGACCCAGTCCAAACCAGGCCTCAGACAAACCCCCCCAAACGACGCCGTATAAAGGCGTTTGATCTGAGCCGTCCGTCCAGGCCGATCCAACGGCCCAGGCCCCCCCTTTAGCAACCCGTTTCCAAACCCGACCCAGCTACCGGTTCAGCCCAGCCCCTCACTTAAACCAAACGACCCCGTTTAACTATCAAACGACCCCGTCTCATTTCTCACCATCAGATCCAAGCCGTTGAGATCATCTGATCTAACGGCTCAGATCCAATCCCCTACTCCATATATAAGCTTTCCCTCACACCCCACGCCCCCTATCCGAACCCCCCCCCCCCTTCAGGCATCTCCTTCCCCAAGCTCTGAAACCCCCAAACCCTAACGCCGCCCTAGCTTCCCTTTCACCAGAACCCGGCGGCACGAACGCCGGTGACCACCTCCTGAACACCCTAAGACCCCCTCACTCTCCTGAACATGGATCTGTTACCCCCTAGCCTCGAATCACCTTCCCTCGTCTCGAATCTTCATTTGAAGATTCGAGTCGAACCCGGACCTATACCAAACCACCCCATCTTCATACCAGACACTCCCTGGACCCTCCTCGTGACCAAACCAGACTTGGTTTGGTCCGAATCTACCCACAGCTCCTAAAAAACCAGATCCGAAAATCCAGACCTTAGAACACATGCACCTGGGAAATCAGGCCGGTCTTGAAAGGGGTTTTGAGGTTTAATGTATCTTGACCAAGGTGTTCTCATGTGAGAACACCCTGGTTAAAATTTGTTCAGCCTCAAATGGTCAAAGCTAAGTCGGACTTGGGTCATTTCGGTTTAAACTTCCCCAGTAAGTGTCCTCTCTCCTTTTTAGTTTTGGTTGAGTTTGTCAGCATGATTTGTTGTTGTGAGTATTTGTTATTGTCTGTTACTTTTTCTGTTTTCTTCCATCTCTAGCAAAGACCTTTTATTTGGTCGATTGATTTTCTATGTGTGTGTTCTGAATGTACTCTGTGATATACATGTTCGTCGATTAGATTAATCGTCAAATAAGTTAACTTATATAGGTTCCCAGTGATTGACCAAAGTTGTCTGAAGCCCTTTAGGTCCCTGAACGTATTGTTTATATGAGCGACTGATTATTACCTGTTATAATTAGTATAGTCGACCTGATAAATGTCGTCGATTAACTTCCTACGACTGAATGTTCAAATATTCTAATATGTACAACCTCACTTGACTGAATGGACCTGTATTGTGATTTGAATGTTGGACATTATCTATGAATGCTAGTTTGTAACTACATTGTAAAAAACAATTAAAAGAATCAGGCTAGGGCAATTCTGAAATTGAACTTTCAGAAGTTCAAAAATGCCCTGATACTGCAATGGGCAGGGCAGTAATAATCAAGGGCTAACAAGGGTATTCTGGGGTGTTGAAAAGGACAAAACGATTAGTTTAAATGAGCTGACAAGTAGGGTACTAATTAAGATTAAACTAATACCAATGGGGAACAAGACACAAGAGTATGGGTTTTAAAATGAATAATAAAATGAGCCCATAACTCTTGATTAAAGAATAGGCCAGGCGTGGGGAGCAAATGGCTTGCACCAAAAGATGTTTAAGCATGGGTTTAAAGAGTATGGGCAGTCTGCAAGTGGGAGGATCCAGGCAGCTTAGCTGCACTGGGTCGTTTGGCTTATAAATAGGCCATTTCAGAACTTAAAAGGGGCTGGAATTTTTAGTCTGGAGAGAGGTCTTGTGAGTTTAAAGAAAAAGACTGGAAACATAAGAAAATTTCAGTAAAACACTGTAACCAAACACTGTCTGAGAGCTATATAAGAGTTCATATTGGTCAAGCTGTCATGGCCAAGTTCTGTTTCTTTGGCACTGACTGAGCTGCTTGTGATTGTCGAACTGCTGGTTTGCTGCATTGAACACTTTGTCCCTCCTGTTGTTTCCTTACTCTTTCCTGGGATTGTTTGTTTGGTACTCGATCATCTGCTGGTTCTCCTTGTTCTGAGAATTATTGCTGTTTGTCTGTGGACTGTGGAAAACACTTGTGGTTGTTGGTTTGTTGTTGTGCTGTTGCTGTGCATCTGCTGCTGCTGTGTTTGTGGCATACTGCCCGACTGACCATTCCTTTCTTCTTTTTGTTCTCTATACCAGGTACACACCTAATACACTGTCAGATGTAATTGGAAAATTGAGCATGAATACAAATGAAAAGACCTGAAGAATGTCTTTTTATACATAGATTGTTACATTAAATATCATGCAATGTAGAATAGTTCTATTCTTGTTTGGATGCTGGAAGTAGCTTGCACGCCTAGTAGATATCAATGCATGGTAATTGAATATCAGTTTGTATATGTATGCTGCTAGTTAAAAGTATTCCCAATGCATTGGGTTGTATCTTAGACTTAGTCTAATCGTGTAGCATATTCTTTAATACATGCCAAGCGTGAAGCTATCCATTGTTAGCTAAGTTCATTTCTTTTGATAAACTGCCTTATTATAATTGATAAACCACACCTTTAAAACAAAGAACACAAATTCAGGGCCTCAACCTCATGAAGGTCGAGCCCAGGTCAAAACAGACCAAGCAGGCCCGCATCGAACAAGCAGTGGCCCAGGTCTGGCCTATCACGCATGGGCTGGATTTGGGCCCGTGATTATTTGTTCGGCTGACTGTGCACGCAGCCTCATTTCTGATTTTCAAGCTTTTCTGAATGTTGTTATAGATAACTTGCAAGCACATAATTAACTAGGACTATCTACCATTTTCAATTAGTAGAGACAAACGCGACAAGAAACGTAGTTGCTATAGGATAACCTTTTAAAATAAGAACGAGATGAGCCTCGACAAAAATAAATAAAAACGCGCAAGAGGCGGGGCCCTCGTTAAATGTATATTATCGAAGCATTCAGTTTCCAGGATGGGTCGTTTAGCAAATCTCACGGCCCTCCCAGAATAATAACGCGATAGTCTCTTTAGGCGCGTACTTAATAATGTTATCTCTTTAAGCTCGGGTGCACATTTATGTGACCTAAATCTGAATCTCAACAGAATCGAAACGTGTCTCTAACCACGAGTACATTGATTGTAGCATGGTCTGAGATGCATTTCCATGACGTTGCAAATTCTTTTCATAAGGAATGAGATGAGCCTCGACAAACAAAAATGTACAAAGTGCGGGGCCCTCTAAATGTATCTACATATAAAATACTTAGAATTCGGGATGGACCGTTCAGTAAAATTTCACGGTCTTACCCAAAATAAATACGCTAGTCACTTTAGGCGCGCCTTTAATAATTTAATTTCCTTAAATTCGGGTGCACATTGATGTGACCCAAATCCAAATCTCAACGGAGTCAAAGTGTGTCGATGACCACGGGTACATTGATTCTAACGTGGTTCGAGATACATTTTATAACGTTGCAATTCTTGATAAAAATAACAGTAATTGATAAAAGCAGTTGAAAGATAAAGTTTGCACATAAGTTCATATTATATTTAAAATCAGATAAATAAGCCAAATATAACAGTTGAGCGACCGTGCTAGAACCACGGAACTCGGGAATGCCTAACACCTTCTCCCGGGTTAACAGAATTCCTTATCCGGATTTCTGGTACGCAGACTGTAATATAGAGTCATTCTTTTCCTCGATTCGGGATTAAAATTGGTGACTTGGGACACCCTAAATCTCCCAAGTGGCGACTCTGAAATAAATAAACAAATCCCGTTTCGATTGTCCTTTAACTGGAAAAACTCCCCTGCGCCCCATGGGGTGCAGAAAAAGGAGGTGTGACAGGTGAGATTTTGATCCGAGAGTTTCTGTAGCTTCGTTAGGTGATTTGGGATATGTGTGCAAAATGTTAGGTCATTCGGACGTGGTTTGGTCGGGTTTTTTATCGAAAGTGTATTTCGGAAGTTTTTAGAAAATTAGGCTTGAATTCGATGAGTTTTGGGTAATTTGATGTTGTTTGAGGTGTTTTGATGATTGGAAGAGGTTTGAATAATGTTACGAATTATGTTGGCATGTTTGGTCGGGGTCCCATGAGGCTCGGATAAGTTTTGGAAGAGTTTTTGGAAGATTTTTGTCGTTTGAGCATAAGCATGTAATGATCCAAAGGTTCATTTTTAGTTATAAAGATCGAAATTTATGTCGAGATTTCCGGAATTTAAATAATGAATTATAGGAGTGATATGGAAAGTTTGGTCTAATTTCATCAAGTCGCGATTGGGTTTTTGACACGAAACATGAATTAATTGTTTAACGAGCGAAATGGATATCGCACTGAGCAAACGAACTCCGAATTGAGTTTTTATTAAAGAACTATGTTCGCATCATTATTTGTGACTCATAGGAACAAGACTCATCGAATTCCGAGTTCGTATGATGTAGTTAGAGCCATTTTAGTAAAAAGAAAAGTGCTGCAATTTCTTTGGGTGCTGCTGTATTTTTTTTTTTAGCAGCGTGAACAATAACCGTGCGGGTGAACAGTGACCATGCGCATGAACAGTGATCGTGCGGGTGAACAGTACTTCTGAAAATTTCTGGGCAGTGAGTTTAATAAACATTTCACCCGCGATCCAAATCCCATTTCCTCCATTTTTTAGCAACCTTGAGAGCCTTTGGACGGGGATTGAAGGGGTTTCGACAGGAAGTGATTGGAGGTAAGTCCTATGAACTAAAAACATGTTTTTATTGTGAAATTTGATCTTGGAATCCATGGAAATTTAGCGAAAGAGGAAGAACTAGGGCTTGAGTTTTAATATTTCAAATTTGGATTTGAGGGGCCATTTGGATTCTGATTTTGGTAAATTTGATATGTATAGACTCGTGGCGAGATAAGTAATCCGGTGATGTCAATTTTCTGATTTTTCGAGATGTGGGCCCGGGGGCTCGGGTTTTGCCAAATTCGTGAATTTTGATATTTTTCGAGTGCTTTCGATTGGGTATTGTCTCTTTAGCATTATGTGACATATTCTTTGCGATTTTGGGCAGATTCGACGCATGTGGAGGCCAATTCGCGGGGCAAAGGCGTCGCGAATTAAAGAAATAGCCGATTTGAGGTGAGTAATTGATGTAAATGATGTCCTGAGGGTTTGAAACCCCGGAATTTCACATCGTAACACTTTATTAAGGTGACTTGCACGCCGGATAATGGGCGTGGGGTAGAGCACCATTGGGGATTGTGACTTGGTCCATCCCGAGAGATGTTTTTACCGTATTTTCTATTTGAACTAAATTGAGAATCATCCTTACTTGGATTTAATTGTTACATTTGGGCTTCTTGCCAATTATTTGAATCCTTCAGGTATTGACATCACTGTTTTCGCATACATGCATATCATTTGATCTCAGTCCAAGGTTTTAAATACAGTTTTGCAAACTCAGCCATCTTTCTAAGATTTGAAAACGTAAATGATATTTCTAAATGATATTTTGGACAGACAACTACTATTTTACAAATGCCCAAGGGGCTTATGATGGTTTTTGGACTGAGCATGGATTGGGTTGCGCGCCGCAGCAGTATTACATTGATATTGAGGCCGAGAGCCTGGTTGAGTACATTGATATGGAGGCCGAGAGCCTGGGTGATTATACTGATATTGATATGAGACCGAGGGCCTAGATTTGATGCCACGAGATGGCTTTATATTAGGCTTGGGCTGTAAGAGCCCCTCCGGAGTCTGTACACACCCCCAGTGAGCACCGTCGATGATAAATAAAATGGATGGCTCGGGCTGCACGCTGCAGTGGGTACTAGAGAGTACCATCATATGCATTGTATTGCACTCATGCATAGAGTGTACCATCATATGCATTGCATTGCACTCATGCATTTGTTTTTATCTGTTATACATGTCTCAGTAATTGGTACTCTGATTTAATTGACTTGTTGCTTCACTAATTGTTGTTCTAAATTGCCAGTCATAGTTTACTTTATATTTTTCCACGATTTCTTATTCTCAACCTTTATTTATGTTTATTACTCACTGGGTCGGAGTACTCACATTACTCCCTGCACCTTGCGTGCAGATCCAGGTATACCATAGGCTGAGTGAGGATTTGTTAGCTGAGCAGCAGTATCCAGGAGTATTGAGGTAGCTGCATGGCGTTCGCAGCCTTGATCTCTCCCCTCTATCTATATCTTTTATTCCGCATTTTTCCTAGACAGACTTGTAATAGGTGGATATTCTGTATTAGAGGCTCATATTCGTGACACCGGATTCTATTGGGCTATGGTGTGGTATTTTAATTGAACTTCCGCAGATTTTATTATTAATTATACACTTGAATGTAATGACTTAGTAAATTCTCTGTTATATTTATCTATAATCTGAATAAGAATTTGGGATAATGTTGTTGAATGGTCGGGCTTGCCTAGCAGTGTGTTGGGCGCCATAATGACCGGGGTTGGGGTCGTGACAGATTGTGAGTGACGAATTGGTCGGGCTTGCCTAGCATCGTGTTGGGCGCCATCACGACCGGGGATTGGGGTCGTGATAGTCATTCATTGACGAATTGGTCGGGCTTGCCTAGCATCGTGTTGGGGGACATCACGACCGGGGATTGGGGTCGTGACACTTTATTAAGAGGAACAACTAAACAGAATTATGAGCAGCTGGCATCATATTTGTATATGATCGAACAAAAAAATCCAGGATCATATACTAATATTCAGAGAGATGCAGAAAATAGGTAAATTTCTTATGTTTGTGTATAAAATAGAGGCCTTCAAAATTTAGTAATAAATTTTGTCCAGTATATTATACTGAATTCTCGTGTGAATGTTTGTCCTCCAGTATGTTATACGGGATATTTTACGGGATGTTTGCCTTGTGTAAGATTTCTCTCCAGTATATTGTACGAGATATCTGCCTTGTGTAAGCTTTTATGGGATGTACTCCAATATATTTTGCGGGATGTCTGCCTTGTTTAAGTTTTCTGTCCAGTATATTATACTGGATGAGTTCTGTTTAACCTAGAAGTTTGTTTTATTTTTCATTACTTTTTTGAGTGATTATTCGTCTTCTTTTTAATTATGATCTTTAATCCAGTATATAATATTTGAGTTGTGTTTGATTTCAGTATATTTTAATGGAAGTTTGTCGTCTTTAAGCTTTTTGTGTAGTATGTTATTAGTATTCAACTTCTCATATGGTATAACTGAAAGTTATTTACTTTTCAATTGAACAGGTTTGTCTACATGTTTTTCATGTATGGGGCATCAATTTCTGGGTGGAAGTATTGTAGACCACTTATTGCAGTTGATGGAACATTTCTAAAAAATAAATATAGAGGTGTTCTGTTAGTGGCTGTTACAAAAGATGCAAATAACCAGATTTTTCCTATAGCATTTGGGGTAGCGGATTCAGAGAATAACGAATCATATGAATGGTATTTCAGAGAATTAAGAAAAGCAATTGGGATTCGTAAGGATTTAGTGTTTTTGTCAGATCTACACAAGCCCATTGCAAATGGTATTGCAAAAGTTTTCCCTGAGTGCTACCATGGTATTTGCGTATATCATTTAGAAAAGAATCTAAAGCAAAGAAGAGTGAGAAATATTGTACTAAACCTTTTTCAAAGTGCTGCAAGAGTATACCTTCAATGAGAATTTGATGACTTCATGTCCCAAATAGCTGTTGTTGATAAGAAAACATTTAATTATTTGATGGAGGAACCACCAGGAAGGTGGGCTCGTTCACATTGTCCGAGAAGACGATATGATATGTTAACAACAAATATTGTTGAGTCAATGAATAATGTATTGAGACGTGCAAGAGAATTGCCACTTTTAACAATGATGGATTTCATACAAGAAAAGTTGCAAAGCTGGTTCTATGAAAGAAGGACAATTGCAGAAGGAATATTCCGTGAGATATCAACTTGGGCAGAAGCAACATTGGAAGAAAAAATTAAACCAACTTTTACATTTAGAGTATTGCCCATTGATCGACTCAAATTCAATGTGAAAGAAGGGGGTATGGAATTTATTGTTGATCTAGACAAAAGAACATGTGATTGTTGTCAATTTCAGCTAGATGAAATACCCTGTGAACATGCAATTGACAGTATATATCAAAAGAAATCGGCCTTTTGCTCAGCCTATTATTCAAGGGACTTTTGGTTGAAAACATATGAAGGGCAAGTAAATTCTATAGGTGATTCATCGACATGGGTTATACCAGAAACTATTAAATCAGAAATCACTAAGCCTCCAGATGCAAAAGTAATGCTAGGAAGAAGACAGAAGAATCGACATGTTTACGGTACAGAATTCAAGAAGGAACCAAGATGTGGTTGCTGCAAACAATATGGGCATAACAGAACAAATTGCACAAATTCTGCTGTAGTTCATCCTTATGCAAGAAATACAGGAAAAAAAATGATTGATTATATACAATAAGGTTCCATTGTCTGATATGAAAAAGTGATTGTAATTCCGAATAATTTGTTTGGTATTCTTGTTTTTCAAAATATTATTACTGTTTTTTTTGTTTCTTGATTTGCTGCAAAAAAAAATCTTGTTTATGAAGTTCCCGTATAAATTACTGGACATATAATTTCGGAACATATACCTCCAGCAAACTATACAGAAACATAATTTTAAATTATTTAATTCCAGTAAATTATTCTAATTACCAAATTTGCATTATTTTACACTTCTCTATTATAATATACTGACTTATATCCCTTCATAAGTAGAATTTCCAGAATATTTTATATAGACTAACCAAAATTGGTCAAATTTAGCATAAAAATTTTTGAATTTTTCAAGTCCAGTATTAAATACGGGACATAGTAGTTTAAAAATATATAACTGCAGTGTCATATACAGGAATTAAAAGATTAAATTATTTAATTCCACTAAATTGTACTAGATACCAAGTTTCCACTATTTTCCAGTTCTCCACTATAATATACTGCTTATATTCCTTTATAATTAGCATTTCCAGCATATTTTATAGGGAGTAACCAAAAATGGACGAATTTAGGATAAAAAAATCTGGATTATTCAAATCCAGTTTTAAATACAGGATATAATGTTTAAACAACATATAACTCCAGTGTAATATACAGGAAACAAAATAATTAATTATTTAATTCCAGTAAATTGTTCTAGACACCAAACTACCAATATTTTCCGATTCTCCATTATAATGTACTGGCTTATATCCCTTCATAAGTAGCATTTCTAGCATATTTTATAGGGAGTAACCAAAATTGGACGAATTTAGGATAAAAGAATCTGGATTATTCAAGTCTAGTATGAAATACAGGATATCATGTTTTAATAAACTATAACTATAGTGTTATATACAGGAAACAAAATAATTAATTATTTAATTCCAGTAAATTGTTCTAGACACAAAATTACCAATATTTTCCGATTCTCCATTATAATATGCTCGCTTATATCCCTTCATAAATAGCATTTCCAGCATATTTTATAGGGAGTAACCAAAATTGGACGAATTTAGGATAAAAGAATCTAGATTATTCAAGTCTAGTATGAAATACAAGATATCATGTTTTAATAAACTATAACTATAGTGTTATATATAGGAAACGAAATAATTAATTATTTAATTCCAGTAAATTGTTCTAGATACCAAGTTTCCAATATTTTCCGATTCTCCATTATAATGTATTGGCGTATATCCCTTCATAAGTAGCATTTCCAGCATATTTTATAGGGAGTAACCAAAATTGGACGAATTTAGGATAAAAGAATCTGGATTATTCAAGTCCTATATTAAATGTAGGATATCATGTATTAATAAACTATAACTCCACTATTATATACAGGAAACGAAATAATTAATTATTTAATTCCAGTAAATTGTTCTAGATACCAAGTTTCCAATATTTTTCGATTCTCCATTATAATGTACTGGCTTATATCCCTTTATAAGTAGCATTTCCAGCATATTTTATAGGGAGTAATCAAAATTGGACGAATTTAGGGTAAAAGAATCTGGATTATTAAAGTTCCGTATTAAATACAAGATATCATGTTTTAATAAACTATAACTTCAGTGTTATATACAGGAAACAAAATAATTAATTATTTAATTCCAGTAAATTATTCAAGATACCAAGTTTTTAATATTTTTCGATTGTCCATTATAATGTACTGGCTTATATGCCTTCATAAATAGCATTTCCAGCATTTTATAGGGAGTAATCAAAATTGGACGAATTAAGGATAAAAGAATCTGGATTATTCAAAATCCATTATTAAATACAGGATATCATGATTTAATAACATATAACTCCAGTGTAATATACAGGAAACAAAATAATTAATTATTTAATTCCAGTAAATTGTACTAGATACTAAGTTTCCACAATCTTCCACTTCTGCATTATAATATACTAGCTTATATGCCTTCATATGTAGCATTTCTAGCATATTTTATAGGGTATAACTAAAATTGGACGAATATAGGATTAAAAAATCTGGATTATTCAAGTCCAGTATAAATTACAGGATATCATGTTTTAATAAAGTATAACTCCAGTATAATATACAGGAAGAAAAATATTTAATTATTTAATTACAGTTAATTGTACTAGATACCAAGTTTTAACTATTTTCGACTTCTCCATTATAATATACTGGCTTATATGCCTTCATAAATGGCATTTCCAGCATATTTTATAGGGTGTAACCAAAATTGGACGAATTTAATATAAAAGAATCTGGATTATTCAAATCCAGTATGAAATATAGGCTATCATGTTTTAATAAACTATAATACCTGTGTAATATACAGGAAACAAAATATTTAATTATTTAATTCCAGTAAATTGTTCTAGATATCAAGTTTTCAGTATTTTCCGATTCTCCATCATAATATACTGGCTTATATTCCTTCATAAGTAGTATTTCCAGCATATTTTATACGGAGTAACCAAAATTTAACGAATTTAGGATAAAAGTATCTGGATTATTCAAGTCCAATATGAAATACATGATATCATGTTTTAATAAACTATATGTCCAGTGTTATATAGAGGAAACGAAATAATTAATTATTCAATTCCAGTAAATTGTTCTAGATACCAAGTTTTCAGTATTTTTCGATTCTCCATTATAATGTACTGGCTTATATCCCTTCATAAGTAGCATTTCCAGCATATTTTATAGGGAGTAACCAAAATTGGATGAATTTAGGATAAAAGAATCTGGATTATTCAAGTCCAGTATGAAATACAGGATATCATGTTTTAATAAACTATAACTCCAGTGTAATATACAGGAAATAAAATACTTAATTATTTAATTCCAGTAAATTGTTCAAGATACCAAGTTTCCAATATTTTCCGATTCTCCATTATAATGTACTGGCTTATATCCCTTCATAAATAGCATTTCTAGCATATTTTATAGGGAGTAACCAAAATAGGACGAATTTAGAATAAAAGAATCTGGGTTATTAAAGTTCCGTATTAAATACAAGATATCATGTTTTAATAAACTATAACTTCAGTGTTATATACAGGAAACGAAATAATTAATTATTTAATTCCAGTAAATTATTCTAGATACCAAGTTTTTAATATTTTCCGATTGTCCATTATAATGTACTAGCTTATATGCCTTCATAAGTAGCATTTCCTTCATTTTATAGGGAGTAATCAAAATTGGACGAATTAAGGATAAAAAAATCTGGATTATTCAAAATCACTATTAAATACAGGATATCATGATTTAATAACATATAACTCCAGTGTAATATACAGGAAACAAAATAATTAATTATTTAATTCCAGTAAATTGTACTAGATACCAAGTTTCCACAATCTTCCACTTCTGCATTATAATATACTAGCTTATATGCCTTCATATGTAGCATTTCTAGCATATTTTATAGGGTGTAACTAAAATTGGACGAATATAGGATTAAATAATCTGGATTATTCAAGTCCAGTATAAATTACAGGATATCATGTTTTAATAACGTATAACTCCAGTATAATATACAGGAAGCAAAAAATATTTAATTATTTAATTACAGTTAATTGTACTAGATACCAAGTTTTAACTATTTTTGATTTCTCCATTATAATATACTGGCTTATATAACTTCATAAATGGCATTTCCAGCATATTTTATAGGGTGTAACCAAAATTGGACGAATTTAATATAAAAGAATCTGGATTATTCAAATCCAGTATGAAATACAGGCTATCATGTTTTAATAAACTATAATACCTGTGTAATATACAGGAAACAAAATATTTAATTATTTAATTCCAGTAAATTGTTCTAGATATCAAGTTTCCAGTATTTTCCGATTCTCCATCATAATATACTGGCTTATATTCCTTCATAAGTAGCATTTCCAGCATATTTTATACGGAGTAACCAAAATTTAACGAATTTTGGATAAAAGTATCTGGATTATTCAAGTCTAGTATGAAATACAGGATATCATGTTTTAATAAACTATAACTATAGTGTTATATACAGGAAACAAAATAATTAATTATTTAATTCCAGTAAATTGTTCTAGACACAAAATTACCAATATTTTCCGATTCTCCATTATAATGTACTGGCTTATATCCCTTCATAAGTAGCATTTCCAGCATATTTTATAGGGAATAACCAAAATTGGACGAATTTAGGATAAAAGAATCTGGATTATTCAAGTCCAGTATGAAATACAGGATATCATGTTTTAATAAACTATAACTCCAGTGTAATATACAGGAAATAAAATATTTAATTATTTAATTCCAGTAAATTGTTCTAAGATACCAAGTTTCCAATATTTTCCGATTCTCCATTATAATGTACATGCTTATATCCCTTCATAAGTAGAATTTCCAGCATATTTTATAGGGAGTAACCAAAATTGGACGAATTTAGGATAAAAGAATCTGGATTATTCAAGTCCCGTATTATATACAGGATATCATGTTTTAATAAACTATAACTCCAGTGTTATATACAGGAAACGAAATAATTAATTATTTAATTCCAGTAAATTGTTCTAGATACCAAGTTTCCAATATTTTCCGATTCTCCATTATAATGTACTGACTTATATCCCTTCATAAGTAGCATTTCCAGCATATTTTATAGGGAGTAACCAAAATAGGACGAATTTAGGATAAAAGAATCTGGATTATTAAAGTTCTGTATTAAATACAAGATATCATATTTTAATAAACTATAACTTCAGTGTTATATACAGGAAACGAAATAATTAATTATTTAATTCCAGTAAATTATTCTAGATACCAAGTTTTTAATATTTTTCGATTGTCCATTATAATGTACTGGCTTATATGCCTTCATAAGTAGCATTTCCTGCATTTTATAGGGAGTAATCAAAATTGGACGAATTAAGGATAAAAGAATCTGGATTATTCAAAATCCATTATTAAATACAGGATATCATGATTTAATAACATATAACTCCAGTGTAATATACAGGAAACAAAATAATTAATTATTTAATTCCAGTAAATTGTACTAGATACCAAGTTTCCACAATCTTCCACTTCTGCATTATAATATACTAGCTTATATGCCTTCATATGTAGCATTTCTAGCATATTTTATAGGGTGTAACTAAAATTGGACGAATATAGGATTAAATAATCTGGATTATTCAAGTCCAGTATAAATTACAGGATATCATGTTTTAATAACGTATAACTCCAGTGTAATATACAGGAAGCAAAATATTTAATTATTTAATTACAGTTAATTGTACTAGATACCAAGTTTTAACTATTTTCGACTTCTCCATTATAATATACTGGCTTATATGCCTTCATAAATGGCATTTCCAGCATATTTTATAGGGTGTAACCAAAATTGGACGAATTTAATATAAAAGAATCTGGATTATTCAAATCCAGTATGAAATATAGGCTATCATGTTTTAATAAACTATAATACCTGTGTAATATACAGGAAACAAAATATTTAATTATTTAATTCCAGTAAATTGTTCTAGATATCAAGTTTTCAGTATTTTCCGATTCTCCATCATAATATACTGGCTTATATTCCTTCATAAGTAGTATTTCCAGCATATTTTATACGGAGTAACCAAAATTTAACGAATTTAGGATAAAAGTATCTGGATTATTCAAGTCCAATATGAAATACATGATATCATGTTTTAATAAACTATATGTCCAGTGTTATATAGAGGAAACGAAATAATTAATTATTCAATTCCAGTAAATTGTTCTAGATACCAAGTTTTCAGTATTTTCCGATTCTCCATTATAATGTACTGGCTTATATCCCTTCATAAGTAGCATTTCCAGCATATTTTATAGGGAGTAACCAAAATTGGACGAATTTAGGATAAAAGAATCTGGATTATTCAAGTCCAGTATGAAATACAGGATATCATGTTTTAATAAACTATAACTCCAGTGTAATATACAGTAAATAAAATATTTAATTATTTAATTCCAGTAAATTGTTCTAGATACCAAGTTTCCAATATTTTCCGATTCTCCATTATAATGTACAGGCTTATATCCCTTCATAAGTAGCATTTCCAACATATTTTTTAGGGAGTAACCAAAATTGGACGAATTTAGGACAAAAGAATCTGGACTATTCAAGTCCAGTATTTAATACAATATTTCATGTTTTAACAACATACAACTCGTGTGTAATATACAGGAAACAAAATATTTAATTATTTAATTCCAGTAAATTCTACTAGATACCAAGTTTCCAATATTTTTCACTTCTCCATTAAAATAT
This sequence comes from Nicotiana tabacum, assembly GCF_000715075.1. Taxonomy (NCBI): domain Eukaryota; kingdom Viridiplantae; phylum Streptophyta; class Magnoliopsida; order Solanales; family Solanaceae; genus Nicotiana; species Nicotiana tabacum. Next base: position 74,992,697 of record NC_134095.1, on the reverse strand, counting down.
ACTGCCTTATATGCATTCATAGGTATAGTATTTCCAGCATATTTTATAGGGAGTAACCAAAATTGGACGAATTTAGGATAAAAGAATCTGGATTATTCATGTCCAGTATTAAATACAGGATATCATGATTGAACAATATATAACTCCTGTGTAATATACAGGAAAATAATTTTTAATTATTTAACTCCACTAACTTATTCTTGATCCCAATTTTGCACTATTTTCGACTTCTCTCCATTATAATATAGTTGGATATATAACTGCCAATATGATATTGTTTGATTTTTCACATTTGTAACAGTAAAATCATAGTCATTATTAATATTTTCTTTGAATTTAAAGAGATCAAAAGTAAGTTAGACAAATACATTAACAAAATAAATTATATTAATATAAACTAAAATTACATTGCCACCATTTAGTACTTCCACAAAAACACAAAAAAAAAAGAGCATAAAATAAAAAATTAATTAGAGTCACAAGAACTATCATCTATACTGCCACCATTATCCCCATATCGGACAATGATCTCCAGCCTATCCAGTTTGTCCTTGAGTCTTCTTAAATCCCTTTCATATTTGTCCATAAACTCATCGAACTTGATCTCAAAGGCTTCGATGATATCTTCTTTGATTTGATCAACTATGGTTTTGATTGCTGCATCCATTTTTCCTTTTTTCTGTTTTGTCTAATAAAACTAGATGAGTTTGTGTGAATAAATCTATAAATGATATGATACTTATATAGCGTAATTTTTTTTAAAACTGTATATGAAAAGACAGAAGGCAAATTGAACATCAGGGGTAAAAATAAATATTCATGAATCACAATTTAATGAAAATGGTGTAAATGTAATTATTACTTTAACACAACTTCCAATGTGAAATATAAATTAATTTTACTGATTAAAAATGCATCAAACAGTGCACCTCATAAAATACCATATTTATAATGTAATACAAAGCAATATTATATATATACAACTCCAGTATAACATACAGAAAAATTTCAAAAATTAGGCTCCAGTATAATGCATAAGTAAAAATGCTCTAATTACTATGATACAAGTCCCAACATATAATATAACTTGTGATTAAAAATGCACAAAAAACTGAACCCAATGGTTACTTAATGAAATTTATAGGTAATGATGAAATATTATAGCTAATAATGAAATATTATAGGCAAGTAAACTAGAATCAGTAGTATGTCACGTCATATAATAGCTATTACCTGATAGACTACAAATTGCTGTAGTTTGATTTATATTGCTTCATAATTAGAGTTTTCAGAAACCAACCCATGAAAAATCAAACTTATTATGCATAGTTTGATGGCGTATGATATAATTTATTGTACACATTCGGGTTTAAAATACTAGAGAAAATACTTGTATTTGATATAGCTGCAGCATAATATACAGGAATTAAAATTACACAAACAAATGAATATAATTTGATGTCCAGTAAATTGTACTAGATACCAAGTTTCCAATATTTTCCGATTCTACATTATAATGTAATGGCTTATATCCCTTCATAAGTAGCATTTCCAGCATATTTAATAGGGAGTAACCAAAATTGGACGAATTTAGGATAAAAAAATCTAGATTATTCAAGTCTAATATGAAATACAGGATATCATGTTTTAATAAACTATAACTACAATGTAATATACAGGAAATAAAATATTTAATTATTTAATTCCAGTAAATTGTTCTAGATATCAAGTTTCCAATATTTTTCGATTCTCCATTATAATGTATTGGCTTATATCCCTTCATTAGTAGCATTTCCAGCATATTTTATAGGGTGTAACCAAAATTGGACGAATTATGGATAAAAGTATCTGGATTATTCAAGTCCAGTATGAAATACAGGATATCATGTTTTAATAAACTATAACTCCAATGTAATATACAGAAAACAAAATATTTAATTATTTAATTCCAGGAAATTGTTCTAGATATCAAGTTTCCAATATTTTCCGATTCTCCTTTTTAATGTACTGGCTTATATCCCTTCATAAGTAGCATTTCCATCATATTTTATAGGGAGTAACCAAAATTGGACGAATTTAAGATAAAAGTATCTGGATTATTCATGTCTAGTATGAAAATACAGGATATCATGTTTTAATAAACTATAACTCCAATGTAATATACAGGAAACAAAATATTTAATTATTTAATTCCAGTAAATTGTTCTAGATATTAAGTTTCCAATATTTTTCGATTCTCCATTATAATGTAGTGGCTTAAAATATAAAATGATCTAGACAACTCCCAACATATAATATAATTTGTGGCTTAAAATGCATAAAAGACTGCATCCAATAGTCATGAAGTACTGACGAAATGATTTAATATTATAGGCAGCTATACTAGAGTGACTTGTATCATACGCCATCAAAAAGCTATAATACAAGTCACGTCCAGTATTAAATAATGGACATTTTCGTTTAAAATATATATATTTCCAGTGTAATATACAGGAAACAAAATACTGGCGTATATGCCTTGATATGTAGCATTTTCATCATATTTTTATGGGGAGTAAATAAAATTAGACGAATTTAGGATATAATATTCTGGATTATTCACGTATAGGAAACAAAATATTAAATTATTTAATTCCACTAAATTATTCTACACACCAACTTTCCAATATTTTCAAGTTCTCCATTATAAAATACTGGATTATATACCTTCATAAGTAGCATTTCCATCATAATATACATGAAATAAATTTACAAAAACAAATAAAAATTAGATTGCAGTATGCTTAATAAGTATAATCCTGTAAAATTATAATATCCAATTTATTATCCAAAATCTAATTATTAGTTTACCACAACTCCTAACGTACAATATAATTTGTGCCTAAAAATGCATAAAAGACTGCACCAAATCGTCATAAGTACTGAACAAATTATTAAATATTATTGGCAACTATACTAGAATGACTTGTATCATACGCCATAACAATATCTAAGCAGAGTTACGAATATTGGTCATAAGTAGAATTTGCGACATAATTTAATGGGAGTAACCAAAAATAAAAATAATTTAGGATAAATAATTCTGGATTATTGACGTCCATTATTAAATACTGGGTATTATGGTTTAACAAGATATACCACTAGTATAATATACGGAAAACAAAATATTATATTATTTTATTCCAATAAATTGTTCTAGATACCACGTTTCAAGGCCTGTAATAAATACGGGATATCATGTTTTAACAATATATAACGCCACTGTAATATACAGGAAAAAAATATTTAATTATTTAATTCAAATAAATTATTCAATAATATACTGGCTTATATACCTTCATAAGTAGCATTTCCACTATATTTTATTAAAGGTAACCAAAATTGGTCAATCATAATATACTGGACTATCTGGCTTAATAAGTATTTTTTCCAGCATTGTGCTCATCTTTTGTAGGAACATTATGGTTTTGCAATATATATATCCAGTAAAATATACAGAAAATAAAATTTTAAATTATTTAATTCCACTAACTTATTCTTGATACCAATTTTGCACTGTTGTAGGCTTCTCTCCATTATAATATAGTGGGATATATAGCTGCTAATACCATATGTGCAATTTAAAGAGATCAAAAGTAAGAAAGATAAAGACATTAACAAAAAGATATTACATTAATATAAACCAAAATTACATTGCCACTATTTAGATTCGAAATACTTCCACAAAAACACACAAAAAAGCATAAAAAAAAAACTAATCATCTCCCATATCATCAGAGTCAAACGAACTATCATCGATACTCCCATTTCGGACAATGCTCTCCAGCCTATCTAGCTTGTCCTTGAGTCTTCTTAATTCCCTTTCATACTTGTCCATGAACTCATCAAACTTCATCTCAAAGGCTTCGATGATATCTTCTTTCATTTGATCAACTATTGTTTTGATTGCTGCATCCATTTTACCTTCTTTTTTCTGTTTTGTCTAATAAAATTAGATTGATTTTGTGTGAAATCTGTAAACGATATGCTACTTATATAGTGAATTTTTTTTAAAACTGTATATATGAAAAGACAGAAGGCAAATTGAACATCACGGGTAAAAACAAAGATTCAGGAATCTCAATTTAATAAAAATAGTGTAAATGTAATTATTACTTTAACACAACTCCCAATGTGAAATATAAATTAATGTATATTCCAGTAAATTGTTCTAGGTACCAAGTTTTTACTATTTTTCATTATAATATACTGGTTTATATCCCTTCATAAGGAACGTTTCCAACATATTTCATAGGGAATAACCAAAATTGGACGAATTTAGGGTAAAAAAATTTGGATTATTCACGTCCAGTATTAAATACAGGACATTATGTTTTAACTATATATACCTCCAGTATAATAAACAGGATACAAAATATTAAATTATTTAATTCCAGTAAATTGTTCTAGATAACAACTGTCAAATAGTTTCAACTTCTCCATTATAATATACTGGCTTAAATCCCTTCATAAGTAACATTTCCAGCATATTTTATAGGGAGTTAGCAAAATTGGTCAAATATAGCGAAAAACTTAAGGATTTTTTAAGTACAGTATTAAGTACGGGACATACTGTTTTAAAAATAAATTACTCCAGTGTAATATACATGAAACAAAATATTAATTTATGTAATTCCAGTTAATTGTTCTAGATACCAAATTTCCACTATTTTTCAATTCTCCATCATAATATACTGGTTTATATCTTTTCATAAGTAGTGTTTCCAGCATATTTAATAGGGAGTAACCAAAATTGGACGGCTTTAGGTTAAAAAAATTTGAATTATTCACGTCCAGTATAAAATACAGGACATTATGTTTTATAACTACATATATATCCAGTGTAATATACAGGTAATAAAATATTAAATTATTTAATTCCAGAAAATTCTTTCATCTAAAGCTATATTTGAAGCTTTTAATTCTGAGATTTCTTTCTGTCACGACCCCAACCCCGGTCATGATGGCGCCCAACACACTACTAGGCAAGCCCGACCATTCAACAACATTATCCCAAATTCTTATTCAGATTATAGATAAATATCACAGAGAATTTACTAAGTCATTTCATTCAAGTGTATAATTAATAATAAAATTTGCGGAAGTTCAATTAAAATACCACACCATAGCCCAACAGAATCCGGTGTCACGAATATGAGCCTCTAATACAGAATATCCACCTATTACAAGTCTGTCTAGGAAAAATACGGAATAAAAGATAGAGATAGATGGGAGAGATCAAGGCTGCGAACGCCATGCAGCTACCTCGATACTCCCGGATACTGCTGCTCAGCTAAACAAATCCTCACTCAGCCTTGTAGTGTACCTAGATCTGCACACAAGGTGCAGGGAGTAATGTGAGTACTCCGACCCAGTGAGTAATAAACATAAATAAAGGCTGAGAATAAGAAATCATGGAAAAATACAAAGTAAACTATGACTGGAAGTTTAGAACAACAATTAGTGAAGCAACAAGTCAATTAAATCAGAGTACCAATTACTCAGACATGTATAACAGATAAAAACAAATGCATGAGTGCAATTCAATGCATATGATGGTACACTCTATGCATGAGTGCAATGCAATGCATATGATGGTACTCTCTAGTACCCACTGCGGCGTGCAGCCCGAGCCATCAATTTTATTTATCGTCGACGGCGCTCATTGGGGGTGTGTACAGACTCCGGAGGGGCTCCTACAGCCCAAGCACAATATCAAGTCATCTCGTGGCATCAAATCTAGGCCCTCGGCCTCATATCAATATCAGTATAATCACCCAGGCTCTCGGCCTCAATATCATGTAATCAACCAGGCCCTCAGTCTCAATATCAATGTAATCAACCAGGCTCTCGGCCTCAATATCAATATAACACTGTTGCGGCGCGCAGCCCGGTCCATGCTCAGTCCATAAATCATCATAAACCCCTTGGACATTTGTAAAAAGTAGTTCTCAGCCCGAAATAACATTAGAAATATCATTTAAGTTTTCAAATCTTAGAAAGATGGCTGAGTTTGCAAAACAGTATTTAAAACCTTGGACTGAGATCAAATGATATGCATGTATGCGAAAACAATGATGTCAATCCCTGAAGGATTCAAATAATTGGCAAGAAGCCCAAATGTAACAATTAAATCCAAGTAAGGATGATTCTCAATTTAGTTCAAGTAGAAAACACGGTAAAAACATCTCTCGGGACGGACCAAGTCACAATCCCCTATGGTGTTCTACCCCACTCTCACGACCCAATTCCCAAACCCGGTCATGATGGCACCTCTCATAAAGACAAGGCCAGCCAGTCTAACCCAATTCATCTTTTAAAGCAGTTAATTAACACAAATATAGATAATAATGCGGAAGTCCAGCCCGACACAGCCCTAACCGGGGTGTCACAAGTCACGAGCATCTATAAGAATGAAATTTCCACTTTACAGTCTAGAAATACACTGAACAAGAATAATGAATAACATAGAAAGACAGTGGTGCTGCGAACGCTGACAGTCACCTCGCTAAAACCTCTACAACTCTGCCACAATGCAGCCAATACCCGCTACCGGGTGAACAAATACCTGCAACTGCACGCAAGGTGCAGGGAGTAAAGTGAGTACTCCAACTCAGTAAGTAATAAAGGTAAATAATAACTGAGCAGCAAGAAAACACGTAAAGCAACCAACATGCTATATAGAAGCAGTGTAAAACTCCTTGAGAAAAATCAATGAAACTGTGAATTCTTTAGAAAATACCTTGGCTCAGTTTTAAACCTCTTTTGAAAATGATCTTTTCAACAGTTGTGAAATAATTTCAAAACAATTAGTGCCGCTATGCACAGAAATCCGCCCCTCGGGCACAAATACCACAATTAAACAAGTAAAAGACAAGTGAGTATGCAAAATGAACATATAAACCTCGCCCTTCGGGCAATCATATAGAATAGTACCAGCCCATCGGGCACAAATTAGTTCCTGGTTAGCCATTGTTACCTGACCTCACGGTGTTATTCCTGGTCAGTCATTGTTACCTGACCAAATTGCATCATACAGTGTCATTGTTACCACTGTTCTGGTCAATCATTGTTACCTAACCAAATTGCATCATACAGTGTCATTGTTACCACTGTCTCAAATCGCATGGGTACCCGCGCTCACTGTGGGTGTGCAGACTCCGGAGGGGCTCCTACAGCCCAAGCGCAATAATAACATAAGGCCTGAAAGCCTTCTCACTTCACTCATAAGGCCTGAAAGTCTCCTCACATCACTCATAAGGCCTGAAAGCCTCCTCACATCACTCAAGCCACCGCGTGGCATAAATAGTAACTCAGGCCCTCGGCCTCATATCGCTCAGCATATCCTCACATATGGCCCTTGGCCTCACTCAGTCCGAAAATAATCACAAGCCCCTTGGGCATTTGTAAAAGAGTAGTTCTCAGCCCAAAATATCATTTTGAAATATCATTTGAGTTTCAAATATGTATAAAGTGGATGAGTTTGTAAAACAATAATCATCAACAGGACTGAGTTTAAATATAAGTCAAAACAGTGAGGAAATAGTGATAAAAATTCACGAAGGAATTCAAATTGTTTTACATCAACGGGTTCCTTATCTCTTCACGAGTCTAATCATACCAAAATTATCAAATTCCCATAAGATTTCGACCCTCAAATTCTCAATTCTATCCGAGAGGGTTTCTAACTTTTCCCGCTAAATTCACGGATTAAATGCCAAAACTTGTAATAGATTCGAGTAATCTAACCAAAATTGAGTTGAGAATACTTACCCCGTTGTTCTCTCCGAAAATCTCCCGAAAAATCGCCTTATCCGAGCTCCAAATCGTTAAAAATGGAAAATCTCCCGAACTTAACATTTTGTCTGGTACTGTTCACGGGGTTACTGTATACGGCACTATTCATGGGACTGTTCACGGATCACTGTTCACCCCGTGTGGTTACTGTTCACGTGCGGTTACTGTTCACGATACTGTTCACTGGGTACTATTTCTGCAATTTTTCTCCAAATTTTCCTAAGTCCGAAATCACTCTGAGACACCTCCGAAACACTCCCGAGCCCTCGGGGCTCCCAACCAAACATATGCACCAACTCAAAAACATCCTACGAACTTAACCATGTGATCAAATAGCAAAAATAACGTCATATACCATGAATTAAGCTTTAAAATCCAAGAATTCTTTCAAATTTCATAAAACATCAAATTTTCCATTTTGAGTCCGAAACACATCAAATGACGTCCGTTTTCAACCAAACTTTACAGAAAGTGCTTAAACCATATATAAGACTTGTACCGGGCACCGGAACTAAAATACGAGCCCGATATCATCACTTTCTAATCAAATTTCATTTCCAATTTCCTTAAATATTTTCAGAAAACAATTTTTCTCAAAAATTCTTTTCTCGGGCCTGGGACCTCAGAATTTGATTATTCTTGTTCCTATGAGTCACAAATAATGATACAAACATAGCCCTTCAGTCGAAACTCAATTCGGAGCTCATTTGCTCAGTTCAATACCCATTTCACTCGTTAAACAATTAACTTATGTTTCGTGTGAAAAACCCAATCGCGACTTGATGAAATTAGACCAAACTTTCCAGATCAGTCCTATAATTCATTATCAAAATTCCAGAAGTCTCGAAATCAAATTTCGATCTCTAGAACTAAAAATGGACCTTTGGATCATTACATGCTTATGCTCAAAACAGCAAAATCTTCCAAAAACTCTTCCAAAACTTATCCGAGCCTCATGTGGCCCCGACCAAACATGCCAACACACCCCATAACATCATTCAAACTTTTTCCAATCAACAAAACACCTCAAACAACATCAAAACCATCAATTCACATCGAATTCAAGCCTAAGTTTTCCAAAAACTTCCGAAACACGCATTTGATCAAAAACCCGACCAAATCACCTCCGAATGACATAAAATTTTGCACACACATCCCAAATCACATAATGAAGCTACAACAACTCTCGGAATTCCATTCCGACCCTTGGATCAAAATCTCACCTATCAACCAGAAATCGCTAAAATACTACTTTCGCCAATTCAAGCCAAACTCCACACCATACCTCCAAAACCAATTCCGATCACGGTCCAAAGTCATAAATCACCTAATGGAGCTAGAAAAATCATAAAAATTCCGATCCGAGATCATTTACACATAAGTCAACTCTTGGTCAAGCCTTTCAAATTTAAAGCTTTCAACTGAGATTATTCTTCCAAATTCATTCTGATTAACCTGAAACCCAACACCAATGATTTACATAAGTCATAGTACACCAGACGGGGCAAGTAATACCCAAGAACTGGCGAGCGAAGTGCAAAAGCTCAAAACGACCGGTCGGGTCGTTACATCCTCCCTCACTTAAACACGCGTTCGTCCTCGAACGTACTCATAGTTCTTCTAAAAGCCAACCAATAGCTGAATAACTTTACCATGCATATACCCGGGGGTGATCCTACATTACCCTATCTCATATAGGTCCGATAACACAATGTAACTAAACTTTCACAATCCAACCTAGCACATAAACCTTAGAACCACATTTCCACTTCTGAAATCATCTATAAGATCAGAATCTCACATCTATACTTTGAATAAGTCCGAACGAGCTGTATTCACCCATACCTGCATCGTCAGGTGCAATTATATGACATACCACATAACTCAAACATATGTAGAGATAAATTCCATTCATAGCAGTTGTACACAACAACCGAATCCAGGTAGAAAACCTCTTATCAACTAAAGTCTCATTCCAGCACTTTCATATACTGCCAATGATAATGAAACACGCAATAGCCATAACCATTTCCCAGATCAACCTTTCATGAAGCCACTTTTTTTTCTCTAATCACCTAGAAGAAAATCGCTACACATCTCATGTTCTACATGATGTACATAGGTATTGTTCTAACTCTTACAATATTGACATGACGGATGAGGTATGCATAAATTCATGACCACTGTCGAGACAACGATTCGTTAGTTCTATACTCCTGGCAAGAACTATCACCTCATTTTGAGCAAAATCATTGTCTTAGCTCCTTAATTTACTTCATATACTCAGATTGCACTAATCTCAAATTCAATGATCTCGTCTCACCCAGTACGAACTGCTCAGGCAATAAGCCACCCCAGACATAATCAAAAGTCGCATATGATGCCTCAATATGCCAATAAGCTACCAATTCGAATGCGGTACAAAAGGAAAACAAACTCTGGAAGGAATTACCAATCTCACACACTAATACAGACTTTCCTTAGAAAACAGGAAGCAAGGCATACAAAATAGCATATAGAAAACTATACTCAACATCACACTGTTGCGGCGTGCAACCCGATCCAGATAACATACCCATGGCGGCGTGCCACCCGATCCACACATAGATCTCACATAAGGAGATGCACATCGAGCCAAATTTGCTCATTACAACAAAATACCGAGTATCGGTCGTAAGCATGCTAAGTGCATAATAATATCTCTGAGGGACATATAGCGTTATAAGCTACAAAACTCAAGCACAACTGAGGTGCGATGTACAATCTGAATTTCAAGAGCCAAGATGCTCATATAACGTCATTCCTACACAGATTCTCAACACATAGAAATTTCTCAAGTCATCTCACAACTCACACGGCGCAATGTATCACTACGCGAAATATCTGACAATGAAACACCAACCTAACTACTCGTCCATGAGGACCGCGTTACTAAAATGCACACATCTGGCCTGATATATAGCCATTATTCACATTAAATCTATCCATCGACTTCAAGCCGATTCTGATCACACTGAACTAGTCTGATAACCTTTCAAAGGTCCATAATAACTCCCATTTTTCTCATAACACACAAGAACAACCATCACAATTGGGGTAATCCTCCCCAGTTCACAACCCAATATGCCAAGTGCCCTCCAGGCATGAATCTTTAATTTAACGACACCATCACAAACTTCATACTTGGTTTATATCTTTAATCAATCAAGTGATCACATGCCACACTTATATAATCTTCACGTGGGACACACTCCCACAACCTACCACAACAATATCTGGAGCATACCTCCAAACCATCGATCTCACTAACGCTGAAGAGCGATCAAGAGTCATTAACCGGGACGCAAAACCCTTTTTACAAAACACCGATCTTAGGTGACGCTGAAGACAATTCCAACTTACCGTAAACATCGAAACTTATCTCCTGCTCATCCGAGCTCATGACATCTTGTCAAAAAATTTCCTTCACTCGTGCCATTCTCGGCCTAATTTCCACAACCAGAACTGATTCACCAGCATGCATCAAATCGGAACTAACATAGTACATAACCGTATAATCCGCTAACCAATATCAAGCTCCCCAACTTGGCTCGAAGCCATAGATCACAACACATATACTCTATTGCTGCCGTAATACCATGGTGAGATTAAACTCACTCTTTCATAAGCTTGTGGAAACACGAATCATCGGAAATTTTAACTCTTCTGCAATTTTTGCATTCACTCACACAACAGTTAATCCCATTCTTTAGGCGACAATTTTTTTTACTAAGTCCCAAATTTTTCAAAAATTTCGGCAGAGTTTCCTTTGTAATTGGGCCTATCCACCTGCCAGAGAATCACCAAAACCATCCTAACAACACGTCCACAACTTGACAAAGCATCACAATGTATATCAACAACATTAATCTCAATATTACATGTATTATATTATCAAAATTGATACATGGACATGCGTTGCACCTATTTGAATCATAACACATAGAAAATACCTTTCAATCCTCCATTATTGGTCTATTCAACCGAGTAAGAACATATATTCTTTCTTTAATGTTTTCGACCTTCAAGGTGGTCTCCTTGACTCAACGATTTCGTCATAATACATTTACAGAAGCGATCTCAGCTCCCAGACTTATCTAACTAGTATGACAAATAGATTCCCCTCATAAGCCAATTACCCACTAGCTTTACCTTTAGTTAATATTTTTTGCATACCTTCCACTGCCGTACACATTACACAATCACTTAATCTTCCTGAGTCTAAACTCATACTGTAACATGAAATTTACTTCACTCCAAATAGGAGACATAAAAAGATTCTTCACGCACCCATAACTTGGGACTACACATCCTATCACAATGGAAATCATACACTCAATAGTTCATCTATCATCCAGTAGACCTTCCTCGTCACTTCCAAGTCATATAGATACATCTCGCAGTACTATCATACTCCTCACGTAGCTATCCAGCCATGATTCCCACTAATAGGGACAATACCGAACATAAAGGTTCAAAACACTTGCTCGCACAATCAGCACCTCAGTGCTCAAGCCATAGGCAAGATCCGGCCTCAAGTCCTTCAGACTGGCCCAACATCAATTTATAGAGATCGCATTTCGCCCCTCGATCGGGGAATTACAAGCCATCGAGGCACATCTGATACTGAGCGCTCATGCGCACGTACGAATGCGTGGAAGGAATTTCAAAAGTTTCTTTTCAAGATGAATCAAGGACGCACGATAAGAATTCAAGAATGTGAAGTTTTCCTAAAGGTTCTGCAGTCTCTCGAGGATAAATACAGACGTCTCTGTACCGATCCGCGAGACTCTACTAAACCGGCTTATGACTCGCGAGACCAATTAACTTAGGCTCTGATACCAACTTGTCACGACCCAATTCCCGAACCCGGTCGTGATGGCGCCTCTCTTGAAGACAAGGCCAGCCAGTCTAACCCAATTCATTTTTAAAGCAGTTAATTAACACAAATATAGATAATAATGCGGAAGTCCAGCCCGACACAGCCCTAACCAGGGTGTCACAAGTCACGAGCATCTATAATAATGAAATTTCCACTTTACAGCCTAGAAATACACTGAACAAGAATAATGAATAACATAGAAAGACAGTGGTGCTACGAACGCTGGCAGTCACCTCGCTAAAACCTCTACAACTCTGCCTCCATGCAGCTAATACCCGCTACTGGGTGAACAAATACCTGCAACTGCACGCAAGGTGCAGGGAGTAAAGTGAGTACTCCAACTCAGTGAGTAATAAAGGTAAATAATAACTGAGCAGCAAGAAAACACGTAAAGCAACCAACATGCTATATAGAAGCAGTGTAAAACTCCTTGAGAAAAATCAGTGAAATTGTGAATTCTTTAGAAAATACCTTGGCTCAGTTTTAAACCTCTTTTGAAAATGATCTTTTCAATAGTTGTGAAATAATTTCAAAACAATTAGTGCCGCTATGCACAGAAATTCGCCCCTCGGGCACAAATACCACAATTAAACAAGTAAAAGACAAGTGAGTATGCAAAATGAACATATAAACCTCGCCCCTCGGGCAATCATATAGAATAGTACCAGCCACTCGGGCACAAATTAGTTGCTGGTCAGCCATTGTTACCTGACCTCACGGTGTTATTCATGGTCAGTCATTGTTACCTGACCAAATTGCATTATACAGTGTCATTGTTACCACTGTCCTGGTCAATCGTTGTTACCTGACCAAATTGCATCATACAGTGTCATTGTTACCACTGTCTCAAATCACATGGGTACCCGCGCTCACTGTGGGTGTGCAGACTCCGGAGGGGCTCCCACAGCCCAAGCGCAATAATAACATAAGGCCTGAAAGCCTTCTCACTTCACTTATAAGGCCTGAAAGTCTCCTAACATCACTCATAAGGCCTGAAAGCCTCCTCACATCACTCAAGCCACCGCGTGGCATAAATAGTAACTCAGGCCCTCGGCCTCATATCACTCAGCATATCCTCACATATGGCCCTTGGCCTCACTCAGTCCGAAAATAATCACAAGCCCCTTGGGTATTTGTAAAACAGTAGTTCTCAGCCCAAAATATCATTTAGAAATATCATTTGAGTTTCAAATCTGTATAAAAGTGGCTGAGTTTGTAAAACAATAATCATCAATAGGACTGAGTTTAAATATATGTCAAAACAGTGAGGAAATAGTGATAAAAATTCACGAAGGATTCAAATAATTGGCATGAAGCCCAAATATGGCAAACAGCCCAAATCATGATGATAACAAATCAGTTTCAATCAAATATGCAGTAAAATCATCAATACGGGATGGACCAAGTCACAATCCTCAGTAGTAAAGGACCCCGTGCTCTTCATCCAACGCGTGTCTCACCTCAATATAGCACTATGATGTGCAATCTGGGGTTTCAAACCCTCAGGACATCATTTACACTCATTACTCACCTCAAACCGGCTACTTCTTTAGCTCGCGACACCTTTGCCCCTCGAATTGGCCTCCACGTGCGTCGAATCTATCCAAAATCAGAACGAATATATCATAATATGATAAGGGAACAATGCCCAATCAAAACAATCGAAAAATACCAAAATTCTCGAAATTAGCAAAAACCCGAGCCCCGGGCCCACTTCTCGAAATTCAAAATTATTTACATCAACGGGTTCCTTATCTCTCCACGAGTCTAACCATACCAAAATTATCAAATTCCCATAACATTTTGACCCTCAAATTC